>NC_069383.1:88081923-88724807 GCF_027475565.1 Acinonyx jubatus
CCTGTGGTTCAATCCTAGTTTCCAAAATTACTTAAATAGTGTCCTTTCCTCTGGCGTTAACTGAAAGGAACTTTTCCTAAGGACCAATTTGGTAAATATGTTTGCAGTTATGGACTAAAGGCTGATCTTTGGCCAAGCCATCATGGCGAACGGTAAGGTTCCTGGAAGTATGTGAATGTGACATTATCTTGCCAACAGTTTCTGGAGTCAAAACGTTTACTTAAAACTTTAGCTTCCTCCAAAGCAGGAATTTCTAAAATTTTAGAAGCAGCTTTCCTTATCAAAGCCTTTACACTTTTCAGGTCTTTTGATTTTAAAAAGCTTGTGAATTCTCTTCTAGGTGATTAAAACCCATTTGGAATTAAATACAGTTGCCCTGATCATGTCAAAAATGATGAAGTTGCTTTCCTAGAGCTTAATTTACTGTACAGACTTAGAGAGCAGTTGGGTTTTTTTTAATTGATTTGTACTGCCATCTTGTGGTATACTTCATTGCAAATTTCAACACCCTTTAGTGCATTATTTGTAGGTCCACTGGGTTACCTTAAAAACGTCGTAAAATCAAGGATTTATGCTTGCAAAAATAGAACTACTTCCTCTGTGCCATATACAAGTCCCCTTATATACCTTATAGGCTAAGAAAAAATTAACGTAAATATGGAAGGGAGAGCCCAACAGAGATCCTCTTAAACCACTGAGGCGCCTAATGTTAGTTTTGTTTTTTACTTATCTTTAATTTTCACCATGATTATCCCACATAAGCTGCTGCTTTCTCCTAGATAAATACATACAATCCTTGTTGACTGATTTAATGGCCACTCTATTTGGAGAGGCAGAAATGTGTAAAGGTTGAACACAGGAGATCTCACACAATACTATCTGGGTTCATTTTTTTTTTTTAACTTTATTTATTTATTTTGAGAGAAAGAGAGCAAGTGGGGGAGGGGCAGAGAGAGAGGGAGAGAGAGAATCCCAAGTAGGCTCCACACTGTCAGCCCAGAGCCCAATGCTGAGCTCAATCCCAGAACAGTGAGATCATGACCTTAGTTATCAAGAGTTAGACACTAATTGAGAGTTAGATACTTAGAGTTAAGTGACTGAGCCACCCAGCTGTGCTGATGCTGCCTGGGTTCAAATCCTAGCCCAGAACTTGCAATCACGTGTACCTTTGGACTCATTATAAAACATCTCCATGCCTCAGTTTCATAATCTGTAAAACAGTGATAATAATCAAATCTACCTCACAGAGTAGTACAAGAGACACTATGCTCAGCCCAGAAACTCGCACAAAGTAAATGCCCAATGGGAACCAATGGGAACAAGGTGCCATCACATCAGTAGATCACTGGGAGCCTAATTTGCATAGCCCCTCAGGATGCCGAGATAATAGAAGAGCCCCCTGTTGTATTCCATTAGCAAATAGATCTTTAGACACAACAGGACCCATGGTCAGGTCTCTGGACCCTAGAATTATCATACGATCCAGCAATTCTAGATAAATACCTAAAAGAATTGAAAACAGAGACTCAAACAGGTATTTTTACTCCAAACATCACCACAGTATTATTCACAATAACTTACACCCCAGATGTCCATCAGCAGATGAATGGATAAATAAAATGAGATCTATACCTAGAAGGGAATATTATTCAGCCTTAAAAAGGAATGAAATTTTGATATACGCCACTGTGTGGATGAAACTTGGAAACATTATGCTAAGTGAAATAAGTCAGACACAAAAGAATAAAGTCTGATTCCACAATATGGGGAATATTCCCATTCACAGACACAAGAAGTAGAATAGTGATTACCAGGGGCTGGAGGAAGAGAGGAATGTGGAGTTATTATTCAGTGAAGAAAGTTTTAATTGGGGATGATGAAAAAGTTCTGTAGAAAAAATAGTGGAGACAGCTGCACAACAGTGTGAAGGTGTTTAATCCCACTGAAATTGTACACTTAAAAATGGTTAAAATGGTAGGGCACCTGGGTGGCTCAGTTGGTTAAGCTTCTGACTTCGGCTCAGGTCATGATCTTGCCGTTCCGAGTTTGAGCCCCACGTGGGGCTCTGTGCCAACAACTCAGAGCCTGGAGCCTGCTTCAGATTCTGTGTGTCCCTCTCTCCCTGCCCCTCCCTTGTTCACACTCTCTCTCTCTTTCAAAAACAAACATTTAAAAAAATGGTTAAAATGATAACTTTTTTTAAATTTTTCATTTATTTTGAGAGAGACAGAAACAGTGCAAGTGGGGGAGAGGCAGAGAGAGCGAGAAAGAATCCCAAGCAGGCTTCAAGCTGCCAGCGCAGATCCTGACGCGTGTCTCCAGCTCACAAAACAGTGAGATCATGACCTGAGGCCAAAACCAAGAGTCGGACGCTTAACCGACTGATCCACACAGGCGCCCCTAAAATGGGAACTTTTATGTTGTGTATATTTTATTTTACCACAATAAAACAAAATAGGCAGGGCCAGAAACCTGGCCACACAAAGTTCCTCTTCCCCAGTCTTTACTACTACATACAAGCACTGGGCTCAGCACCCTGGAACACCATCACAGGACAGGGATCCAAGACAGGGTGCACCAGGACCTCAAAGGAGGCCCCACAGCCTTCTGACTGACTACTCCACCTCCACACACACACACATGCACGCACACGTGCACACACACGCATTTACACACACAGGCACACAGGCACACAGATATTTTTCTGTGTTACCTTCTGACTCTTGGAGGGAGGACAAAGAGGCAGCACTCTGGAATCTGGAAAGCTGCCAGGGTTTGTGGGACAGTGGCTCTTTAACCTGGGCCCTCCTTCTCCCCTGAGGCTACCTCGGCCTGGTAAATTGAGGTTAGGCTTTTAAAAGTACAAAAATATCCCCAAAAAAGTGCATATGATTCTAACTTTCATTTCTAGGCAGAGCAAAGAGTAAATGTGGACGATCTCAATGCCTATTGATTAATGCTGAGAAAGAGCTTAAATGAACCAGCAAACCAAAAGATAAGCCAGATCCAGAAACAGCTGTGGCTCTAACCCCCAGCACAGGACTGGAAGTTCATGAGACAGCTCAGCAGATGGAGAGCTAAAAACCTGCTCTTATATGCTTCATACTCCGAGTTAAGTAAATGTGTATATGAAAGGAGCCAGGGAAAAACAAAATCAAAAGTCCCTTCCTCCAAACCCTATTAAGACACAGTCTGCTTGGAAAAAAACAAAAAACAAAAAACAAAACAAAACAAAAAAACATTTTGGCCCAGCATTTTGAAAATATCTTATAATGAGGCACACATGTTTTTTTAATGTATAACCCAGAATTCACTGGGTGTCATTTTTCAGACACTGTATTGGGAGGATTATTATGTCTATTACCTATTGCCACATAACAAATTACTCCAAAATTTTGTGGCTTAGAACAATAATTACATATTATCTGCCACATTTCCTGTGGGCCAGGAATTCAAACAGGGCACTGCACCTGTTTAGGGATGGCTCCTCTCCGCTCCAGACCGTGGGACATCAGCTGGAAGCTTGTAGGCTGAGGCTGGGATCACCTGAAGCTCTGCTCATTCACATGTCTGACGGTGGATGCTGACTACTGGCTGAGAGCCAGCCAGAACACCCACATGTGGCCTCCTTATGTGACCTGGGCTTCCTCCCAACGTGGTGGCGGGGATCAAAGGGCAAGCAACCCAAGAGAGAAAAACAGTGAAAACTTCATGCCTGTTATGAACTGGCCCTGGAAATCACATAGCCTCACGTTGGCCTCATTCCATCGATTGGTGCAGTTTACAAGAGGTGGGAACTAGACCCCACGTCCCCTAGCACAGCGTAAGAAGAGCACTGTAAGGGTGCCTGGGTGGCTCAGTCAGTTAATCATCCGACTTAGGCTCGGGTCATGATCTTAGGTTTGTGGGTTCAAGTCCCGCATCGGGCTCTCTGCTGTCAATGCAGAGCCCACTTCAGATCCTCTGTCTGTCTGTCTCTCTCTCTCTCTCTCTCTCTCTGCCCCTCCCCCACTTGATCTCTCTCTCTCTCAAAAATAAACATTTAAAAAAAAACAGCACTATGGATGTTATATGTATCCATACATATTGGAGTCACCATCTTTAGAAAATACAACTTGCCACATTGTGCTTTATCTCAGTTAATCCTAACCACTCCTACCATACACACATTTAAAAAAAAAAAACAAAAAAACTATCAAGTACATATTATTAGCCCCATTTTACAGTACAAGAAACTAAGGCTCAGAGAAGAAACTTTCTAATGTCAGATACCTAGTAAGGGGTAGCGTAAGGACCCTGACCCCGGTGTCCAAGCCCTTAGCCCCAAAACTTCCCCTTCCTGCTAGAGGTTATATTGCCGTATCTACAAGTATATGCTGGAAGTTCAAGTTTCAGGTCTCTGTATGAATATGTACAAGTTCTTTGAAAAAAAAATGTTTTTTAGTGTTTATTCATTTTTGAGAAAGAGTGTGAACAAGGAAGGGACGGGGGCGGGGGGGGGGGGGACAGAGCATCTGAAGCGGGCTCTGTACTGACAACAGTGAGCCCAATGTGGGGCTCGAACTCACAAACCATGAGGTCATGAACTGAGCTGAAATCAGACTCTCAACCAACTAAGCCATCCAGGCACCTCCCCCCAATTTTTTTTTTTGTTACAGGAATATTAGGTTCTCTGCTCCTATGCTCAAGGTTGGAGGTTCAGGGCAGGCTGGGTAGGAATATTATATGGCTACATGCAGCCCAAAGGAGACATGAAGGGCTTTATGTGCCTTCAAAGAATAAACCCAAGAATCCCCACAAAACAGCCAGTGCCCTTGGCGTAGGAATTTGCCACCACTAGGACCTTGTCCACTTGACCCCCAAAATTAGTCCAATTATTTCTGGTAGCCAACCTGTAAGACGGCCCCCAATGAACCCTGCCTCCTGGTATCCACAGCCTGGCATAATCTCCTCCCATACTCTACCAGAGTTGGTCTAAGTGACCAACAGCACACAGCAAAAGTGATGATATGTCACTTCCAATACTTGTTTTTAAAATACTGTGACTGGGTTGCATGGGTGGCTCAGTCGGCTAAGCTTCTGACTCTTGATTTTGGCTCAGATCATGATCTCACAGTTTATGGATTGAGCCCCCTGGGGGACTCTGCACCAACAGCGAAGAGCCTATTTGGGATTTTCTCTATCCCTCTCTCTCTGCCCCTCTCCTGCTCACACTGTCTCTCAAAATAAATAAATAAGCTTTAGAAAATTATAAATCAGGGGTGCCTGGGTGGCTCAGTTGGTTAAGTGTCTGTCTTCAGCTCAGGTCATGATCTCATGGTTCTGAGTTCAAGCCCTGCGTTGGGCTCTGTGCTGACAGCTCAGAGCCTTGAGCTTGCTTTGGATTCTGTGTCTCCCTCTCTCTCTGCCCCTCCCCCACTCGTGCTCTGCCTCTGTCTCTCAAAAATAAATAAAAATGTTTTTAAAAATTGTAAATAATAATAATAAATCAAATTAAATTAAATTAAAACAAAATAAAAATTAAATACATTAAAATACTATGACTTCTGGGGCACCTAGATGGCTCAGTTGGTCAGGTGTCCAACTTGGGTTCAAGCATGATCTCACAGCTCATGAGTTTGAGCCCCACATCGGGCTCTCTACTGTCCGCATAGAGCCCACATCAGATCCTCTGTCCTCCTCTTTCTCTGCCTCTCCCCCACTCATTCTCTCTCTCTCTTTCTCTCTCTCTCTCTCTCTCAAATACATAAACATTTTTTAAAAAATAAAATACCATGACTTCTGTCTTAAGCTCTCTTATCACTCATAGAAGAAGCAGGCACGATGTTTTGTGGACATTCAGGAAGGCTATGGAAAGCCTACACGTTAAGGAACCAAGACCTCTAGCCAACAGCCAGCAAGGGACTGTAGCCCCACTGAACAGCTTGGCTGCAACCCCATCTACGCATTCCTGGGCTCTTGACTCTCAGAAACCTGATACAGAAAGAATATTATTCCATTTCCAACATATAGGTTACAGGGAATTAAGAACAAAGCAATAAACCAGGCTGGAATATGGAATGTGCTGGGAGTTACAGAGAAAGTGGTTCTTGATTTGGCCTTAAGACCAAACCAGGTTTAAATGATCAGGGAGGAGATGCACCTGGCTGGCTCAGTTACAGCAGTGTATGACTCTTGATCTTGGGGGTTGTGAGTTCCAGCCCCACGTTAGATGTAGAGATTACTAAACTATAAATAAACTTTAAAAAATAAAATAAATGATCTGGGAGGAGGGAGCGGGGGATGGGGCGTGAGGTAGGAGAACCCAGCATGTTCTGAGCATGTGGGGGAACTGGAAGGACAGTCTTGACATCTCCCTGCCACAAAGATACTGCCACCAATAATGATTCCACTCTTTAATAAGGAATAATAGAACAAATCATCATAATGGCTAACTTTATGTCGTGCTAAAGACTCTGTGTTGATTAGCCTTCTTAGTCCTCACAACAGTGCTATGAGGTAGCAATATGGTTACCAACCCATTCTACAGAGAGGAAACTGAAGCCCAGAGCTGAAGTAGTGGGCCCACGATCTTGTAGTTACTAAGCGGCAAAGCTGGGCCTGAACCCCCACCCCTCCGTCCTGTGCCCCCCCCCACCCCCCCCACCCCCGACTTGCTGCAAACCCTGCTCTCCTAACTGCTGGGTTCAGCATTCCCTGGTTAATCAGTGACACATTTTTCACCCTACTTAACATTTTCCCACCACCTAGCCAAATCCCAAGACAACTGACCAGAAATCTCTTAGGAAAGGTAAAGTAATTTTAAATTAGCTCTCAAGTTAATATTAAGCCAACAAAACATTATCTCAATTTGTCCCGAAGTGATGACTCTTAACCTTTAGGAGTTGGGGACCCCTCTGAAAATCTTAACACTTAAAGTCTCCCTTCCTGGAAAGATGAGCATATATACACAAATATAAAGTGTGCACAGAATTTCAGGGATTTCCCTGAAGCCCAGGGAGGAAACTTGAGTTAACACCTCTTGACCTCACAGTTTCCAGAGGAGATCAAGCCCCTCCCGAATGGTGGTGGTGGCTATGTGGGGAGTGTCACATCCGGGTCCCAATGTCCTCATTAGGAGAGATCATCAACCGTGCTGGGGCAGGAAGCGGCTCTGCCTGCATACATATTCAAATTACAAACTTTCTCTTCAAGCACATACATTTTATTGAATGAGCATTTGAGTTCTTGGCAGGCCTCCTGGTGTGGGACTGTTGTTGCCTTTGTTCTGCCAGTACGAGGGGGGCTGGCTGTGGGTCGAGCCTTCTGGAGGGAGCCTGTGTGACCAGATGGTGTTGCTGCTGCTGCACACACGGTCAGGTGCCATTGGCAGCTGGAGTGGGGAGAAACCACTTCCAGCCAAAGGACCAGGAAAAAGCCAGAATGAACCCACCTCCAGTCCCATCCTCAAACAGTTCAGCCCCCTGTGCATTGGGGCAGGTCAAAAGCATAATAAATGGTTTCTCTCCCCTAACTCTGAGTTTAGCAGCAGTGTCTTTCTCCTAATTTTCTTCTGTGCAAGGAACAAAACTCAGAAAACTTTAAACACTAAAGAATGAGTTCAGGGGTGCCTGGGTGGTTCAGTGGGTTAAGCGTCCGACCCTTGATTTCGGCTACTGTCATGATGTCACAAACCACGTGGGACTCCTCACTGTCAGTGTGGAGCCTACTTGGGGTCCTCTCTCTCCCTCTCTCTCTCTGCGCTTCCCCACCCCCCACCCCACTCACACACTCTCTCTCTGTCTCTCAAAATAAATAAACATTAAAAAAAAAAAAAAAGAATGAGTTTAGGGGCAGACGTAGGTTCAAATCCTAACTTTACCACGTACTCTTGGAACTTAGCTTAGCATCTTGGAACCTCTGATTTCTAGCCCAGAAAATGTGGACACTAATGTTTATACTCCAGAATTCTTCAGAGGATTAAATAATAATACACTTAAGTTCCTGACACATAATAAGCACTTAATGAGCAGACACTAAAATCGGACCTCATGGAACTTCTGGCTATCAAATTTCCACTGAGATTAGTAACCCCCCTTAGATGGGTGTATTTAAATCCTTGAAAATCAAGAGCTGTTGTAATCTCAAGGAAATATAAATGATCCATAAATCCTAAACCCTATAGGTCAGAGGCCATAACTGCTTCCTTCGAGTTTTCACCATTCCTGGCACAGAGCTTGGTGGACAATTAAACAATTAAACGTTGGCAAGTACACGTGGGCCAGAAGGTACTCTCAGAGAGCCAGGATCGCCGTAGGAAATTAACAAGTGGAGCAGATTTCCTGTTCACTGTCAGAAGACCTGGTCAGTGTTAAATCACGACAACACTGAAGAGCGCTGTGGCCAGAGGAGAGGATTGGTCCTCTGAGGCTTTTTCCAGTCCTTTGGTTCCCTGAAAGCACCTTTGGGTGAGGTCTTCATCTCTGAGCTTGGAGGTAAAGGAAAGGCCTTGAGGAAATCAGTTAGATTTATTTATATCCTATATGTTTAAAGCAAACAAGCAAAAAAGAATTTGAGGGCACCTGACTGGCTCGGTCGGAAAAGCCTTGGAATCTTGATCTCAGAGTCGTGAGTTTGAGCCCCACACTGGGTATAGAGATTACTTTAAAAAATTAATAAACTTAGGGGCTCCTGGGTGGCTCAGTCAGTTAAGCTTCCAACTCTTGATTTCTGCTCAGGTCATGATCTCACAGTGGGTGGGTTCAAACCCTGCATCAGGCTCTGCACTGACAGTGTGGAGTCATGCCAGTTCCTGTCCTCAACAACTGCTTTACAGTAAATAAGTGGTTTTCATGTGGCTACTTATCATAATGACCTGAAATAAAACACCTCAAGGGAGATGATCAGTGAACACCAGGATTTGGGACATTCTAATGTAGCTTCATGACTTCAAAAAGTCAATGATCATGAAAATAAAAGGTGGGGAACATGCTCAAGATTAAAAGATACAATACCCTGAAGAAACATAACCATTTTCTTTTTTAAAATGTTTACTTGTTTTTGAGAGAGAGGGGAAGAGCACACAGCGAGGGAGGGGCAGAGAGAGAGGGAGAGAGAGAGAATCCCAAGCAGGCTCCACACTGTCAGCACGGAGACCAACTCGGGCGGGACTCAATCGATCTCACAAACCATGAGATCATGACATGAGCCCAAATCAAGAGCTGGACACTTAACCAAATGAGCCACCCATGCGCCCCAGAGACATAACCATTTTCAATGCATACATCTTGGTTGGTGAAGAAATTTGAATACGGGCTTTTATTAGGTGATAACAGGGAACTGTGGCTTGGTATGATAATGGCAGAGTGGCTACGTAGACAAATGCCCTTTTTCCCTTCATTTATTTTTGGAAATGTATCCTGAAGTATTTAGAAGCAACTTTGAAATGGTTCCAAAAATAGGTACCTACAAATGAATGATACCTGACAAAATGATAACCAATGTTTCACAATCAGAAGTGAGAAAAAGGAGACTCAGGGGAAGATCTCAGAGGTGCATGTACCCTACACGTACCAGAGAGGAAAGCCTATAGATTCCTCTGGGCACACCAGACCAGGAAGAATGAAATTGTTATAAGACTGACTTATGCCTGCCCCCCCAAATTCGTATGTTGAAGTCTGAAGCCCCAGTATCTCAGAATGTAACCATATTTGCAGATAGAGTCTAAAATGAGATTAGTAGGCTGGATCCTAATCTCATGTGTCTAGTATCCTTGCAAGAAGAGGAATTTTGGACACAGACACATTCAGGGAATGATGTGAAGACACAGGGAGAAGATAGCCATGGACAAACCAAGGAGAGAGGCTGGAACAGATCCATCCCTTCTGGCCTTCCAAAGGAATCAGCCCTCCCTGCTGACACCTTGATCTCAAACTTCCAGAACTGGAAGAAAATACATTTCTGTTGTTTAAGCCAGCCCCAGCAAACTAATACAGAGCTCCTTGATTCGTCACCAAAGCCCAGGGTCTTTTCCCATATGCCCACCCAGCCCTGTCCCCCTGATGCTACAGTCTGGTAACTACAGTGCATGACAGTGACGCCCTGTCGACCTGGCAAATGGAGATCTGGCTTGTCAGAAAGCGGTTGTCCTGAGTGGTATATACATACACTCCAGGTCCCAGAGCTGCACATCTGAACAGGTGCAGTCCCCAAATCTGACACCTGTTGTTCCCCTCCCTTTCCTAAGTGCTTTCTGGTCTTTCTGTCTTAAAAATTAAGAAATGCACATGTGTGTGTGCATTGGAGAAGAGGAGACATAGCTTTAAAAGCCCTGTAGCTAACATTTCTTTATACTATTTTTTTTTAATTTTAATGTTTATTTATTTTTGAGAATGAGAGAGAGACAGAGCATGAGTGGGGGAGGGGCAGAGAGAGAGAGAGGGAGACACAGAATTCGAAGCAGGCTCCAGACTCCGAGCTGTCAGCACAGAGCCCAACTCGGGACTCGAACCCACAAACTGTGAGATCATGACCTGAACCGAAGTCAGTTGCTTAACTGACTGAGCCACCCAGGTGCGCACCCCTAACATTTCTTTATACTAATTAATAATTGATATTTAGCACTTAGAATTACAATTGATAATTCGGGAGCTAAGCTGCCATAATTAGATTGTTAAAATATTTATGTAACTTCACACTTGCTGATAAACAGCATTACCCTTCTCATCACCCCACCCCAGTCCCTCTCTGGAAATTCCCCACAGTCCAGTAGCTAGCCAGTCAATGCCTGGCACAGAAAGGTCCTCCAGAACCTATTCCAACAGTCTTACCCTCTAGTCTGGCGAGAAGGACGCTGTCTTTGCCCTTGCTAGTTGTGACATGTTTTTCAAGTTCATCCCCGCTTAGTGTGCTCCCAGCACTGTCTTCTAAAATCTTTAGGATGCATTATTCCACAACAACTCCCAAGTATCTTCTGTTCCTATTTCCTTTGGCATGTGAAGAATCTGAAGCTCCGAGAAATTAAGCAATTAGCCCAAGTCACAGGCAGAGCTCGAAAGCACTGCTCCGTATTTTCTGACTGTACGTCCTGGAACTGGTATGTCAGAATTATTTTATCCTTACAAGAAAAAGCAAGCAGCCAAGAAGAGTTCAGAGGCTGCAGCCCCAGGTCCTGGGGAGTCTGGGTGTCCTCTGGGCTCCCCTTTTCTCCAGATAAGATCTCCCCCTCTGAAAATACTGATAGAGGGGCGCCTGGGTGGCTCACTCAATACATTAAGTCTGACTCCTGATTTCAGCTCAGGTCATGATCTCACAGTTTGTGAATTTGGGCCCTGCATCAGGCTCCACAATGATAGCGTGAGGTCCACTTGGGATTCTCTCTTCCTCTCTCTCTCTCTGCCTCTCTCCTGCTTGTGCTCACACGCTTTCTCTCTCTCTCTCTCTCCATCTCAAAATACATAAATAAATAAATAAACAAACAAACATTAAGACAAAAAAAGAGGGGCGCCTGGGTGGCTCAGTCCATTAAGTGTCCGACTTCGGCTCAGGTCATGATCTCACAATTTGTAGGTTCAAGCCCTACATCAGGCTCTGTGCTGACAGCTCGGAGCCTGGAGCCTGCTTCGCATTCTGTGTCTCCCTCTCTCTCTCTCTGCTCCTCCCCGGCTCACACTCTGTCTTTCTCTCTCAAAAACAAATAGACATCTTTAAAAAATCTTTAAAAGAATAAAAAAAGAAAAAGAAAACACAGTGATGGTAGCTCATGGTAAAAACTCACAAAGAGCATGCAGTCCTGCAACGGAATAGCTTTCTAAACCTTTGCAAGGGAAACTGCTGGAACTCCAGAGGAACCCGTCACCTGCAGTTGTGCTATCCCTTGGAGGGCAAGGCAGGAAGGAGCAGGTGGGGATGACTCATTTAGCCTTTCAAAGCAGCTGCAAAAGTCTGCACACCTGTCTGAGGAACGCCCAGACCTGCTGGTGGCCCTGAAAGTGTTGCTGCCAGGACCCTCTCTGCTCAAGTCCCTAACCGCACCCTGTCTACCCCCTGGACCCTCCTCCCGCCCGGCAATGCGGGGAGGCCCTGGTCCTTCCCCTTTGCCCCCGGAGACCTTCTAACTTTACTTTTGCCTTTCTCATGGCACTTAACCCCTGTGTGACCTGAAGACTGTCCCCCTAAAAACCAGTCCTGCTCACCAGCTGGCCCGGGTACAATAGCACTTGGAAGGCAGAGTCACGGGACTGAAACCAGAAGAAAACTTATTCATGAGAGGAGCAGCTGGCTGCTGGAAAACAGAAGGAGAGAGAAAGGAAGGCCAATTCTTAACCCCCTACGGGACCCGATTAACTGGGGATTTCGGAGCAAGAGTCACTAGACCTGACTAAGAGCCCTCCCTCTCCTACTAAAGGCAGTGGTGCTTAACACAGCCCTCCCCCCACGCCTCCCCCACCCGGTCGGTTGTTCCCAGCAGGGCTCCGAGTAGCTTTGAGATGGAAAGTGGTGGGGGTGGGGAGCAGGGCTGACTCTGGCTGTCAGGAGAAGCCTGACGTCTAATTCTGCTCTCCAACACCAAAGAAATATTCCTGAGGGCACGTGTTATTTGCTAAATAATGTTATTCGTTTTTAAATTTCACAAGTAGTATATTTTCATTGAAGAAGAAAATGGTTGAAAAAAGAAGAAAAATGACTTCAAAATTAAAAAATAAAGAGAGAAAAGTCGCCCATAATTCAACCAGGACATAGCCACTTCCAACATTTAATACATATACGCTCTTCACATGAAAAACTAGATGCTACTTTATGTATCCTCAGGAGCAGATCGAGAACATTTTTCCAGGTCAGGATAGCTGCTCCTGACACTTCCCTTCTGGGGGCCACTGTGTGTTTCTTTTTTATTTTTTATTCAAGATTTTATTTTTAAGTAATCTCTACAGCCCCACATAGGGCTTGAACTCACATCCCTGAGATCAAGAGTCATATGCTCTGTCACATGCTCCACCACCTGAGCCAGCCAGGCGCCCCTGACCGTGTGATTTCTTTATATGGATAAAGGATAAAGGTTTAAGCCAATCCCCTACTGTTGTGCATTTGGATCGTTACTGGTTGGGATTTACATTCTTTTGTAGAATAGCAGACACTGACACTAGAGGGGGTGATGTCCTGGGCTCTTCAAGCTCCGGCCCCGTCATCCACACCACTCACTGTCCCACTGCAACCTCACTACTCTGCATTTTGTACGTTGTGTTCCTTTACAATCCACCTCGGATCCTTTCCTGGGTAGCCCTGTCCAGGAACACGTGTCATAGAGGCTATGGCATCATTTCTCACTTTGGCTTTCCCCTCTTCACCCTTGGAGATAATAGGTCATAAAAAAAGGCGTTTCAGCTAGATCCTGCTTCCAGAATATTGTATTTTATTAGTGGGCAGTGACTTCCAGATTACACTGTTGGCATCTGTCTGCCCACATTAAAGTTTCTGGCCCATCAGACAAGGGGTCCTGGAACTGGCTAGGGAGGGGTAAAAATGCTCCTGCAAGGAGAGAGGGCTGAGACAGGGTAGGGAGGAAGAGATGCCAAGTAGGGAGCGCACACGTGCGCACGCGCACACACACACACACACACGCACAAATACACATGCAGGCATGCACACAGAGGTGCACACACAAACACAAGCACACACACATACAGCACACATAACACACATACACGAGCACACACATTGGCACACACATACACACAGAGGTACACAGAGAGGCACACACAGGTGCACACACAGGCACACACATACACATACATACAGGCACACATGCACATGGACACAGAGGTGCACACAGGCACACGCACACTCATATAGGTGCGCACACACATAAGCACACACACATACACACAAGTGCACACATATAGGCACACATAAGCACACGCACACAGGTGTGCTCACACAAGGGACACTCCAGACCCTTTGCAATAGGAGATGAGAAGCTTTCATATGGAGACAAAAGTTGTATCTTACGCATTTCAGAGGGAGAAAAGCCAGGACCTAGAGACTGAATGCAAGCGTCCATCTTGCCCCCAAAGAAGGGATGCCCCTGTGGGAGACATCCTTCGGGTGCTGAGCCAGCTTAGGGCTGAGATTGTGTTGTCGGATACACATGTCACACCAGTGCCATCTCTGCGTTTTTTCTAGTCTCCACAATAGTGCTTTAGGGTCTCTCCCTTCTCATTTCCTCCTTGTGACATTTACACCCTCGAGACACCCGTGTGCCTTTAAATGACTAAGATACAGCCTGTGAGGTTAAAAAAAAAAGGGGGGGTGGTGCTAGGGTACGAGTCTGGGGAGGCCACTCCTGTTTTTGCTTTAACTGGCAGGGAGGGCCACCCCTCCCCGGAGGCGAGGCGCTCTGGCGGCAGTGCGGAGCGGGGCGGAACAGCCACACCCTTCACCTCCCAGTTTCCTTCTCCTAATGGTACCCACCCTCTCCAAATCGCCCAGACTTGACAAGCCGAAGCCCCGCTGTCTTCTCCTCCTTTTTCTCCCACACCTAAGCATCCGCTCTTGTCGACTTCTGTGGGTTCTTTCTTCCCACTTCTACGCTCCCATTGCTGCCTTTGCGTTTCCATAGCAACCGCCCTAGCTCAGGCCTTTCCGCTCCGTTGGAACAACTACCCAGCCTCCTGTTGATCCCCTCTGTTCCCGCTCCACCTCATTAACTCCTCCTAACTCAAGGGCGCCTGGGTGGCTCCGTGGGTTAAGCGGCTGACTCTTGGTTTCAGGCTCCAGTCATGATCTCACTGTTCGTGGGTTCAAGCCCCAAGTGCGGCTCTGTGGTGGAGCCTGCTTGGGATCCATTCTCTCTCTCCCTCTGTCTCTGCCCCTCCCCCGCTCTTGCTCTCATTCTCTCTCAAAGATAAATAAATAAACATTAAAAACAAAATTTGGGGTGCCTGGGTGGCTCAGTCCGTTGAGCTTCCGACCTTGGCTCAGGTCATGATCTTGCAGTTTGTGAGTTCGAGCCCCGCTTCGGGCTCTGTGCTGACAGCTCAGAGCCTGGAGCCTGCTTCGGATTCTGTGTCTCCCTCTCTCTCTGCCCCTCCCGTGTGCTCTCTCTCTCCCCCCCAGTAATAAATAAACATTTTAAAAATGTAAATAAAAAATGAAATAAATAAAAAACAAAATTTAACTCCTCCTGGCCCATTCTCATGGCCAGGCTAAACTCCCTAATTACACGTTATGTTGTCCTCCTGCTAGAAAACTCTCAGTGGGTCCCCATGGCCTGGGAGGAAGAGCCCACTGCAACTGGCTTTGCTCTGCCCTCACACCCTTTTCTCCCCTAGCTGCTTCCATCCATCTCCCAAACATGCCAAGCCATCTGGTCTTCCCTGGGATGTCCATCTTTCCCTGGAATTCTACCCCTCACCTTTGTCATCTTTACCTTTGGAATCAGAATGACTCTTCAAAGCAAATCTCCGTGAATCTTTCACTTATCTCTCAACCACAAGAAAGCGCTCCCTCCTCTATTGCTTTATTCTTTGTACCTTTCACTGCCCTGTATTTTATTATATGGTTAATGTCTTATCTCTCCTATTGGATTACATTTCCGGAAGGGTGGAGGCTGAGTTTTTTTGGTCACAGTATTGCCTGCAGCCCCAGGAAATTGTGAGTTTCTGGGAGCTGGCTTGGTAATTACCGGCAATTACCCTGTGTCAGATACACCACACACTTGAAGACATGGCTACTGATCCTGGAAGGCTCAGAGGCTCACCCACCTCCTGGATTCCCAAGCATGGGAGCAGATGCCTACACTTGCCAAAGGAGCTTAGGCTACTGTTATGGAGCTTAGGCTGATGTGTACCATCACCACCCCCATCCATATGCTGAAGTTCTAACCCTCAATATGACCTTTATGGAGATAGAGTCTTTACCAAGGCAATCAAATTAAATGAGATCATTAGGGTGGACCCTAATCCAAGTTGACTGGGGTCCTTACAAAAAGAAGACTTGTGGACCCAGAGACTGACTTGCATAGAGCAAAATTAACATGAAGATCCAGGAAGAGTATCCTTTACAAGCCAAAGAACTCCGGAGGCTGTCAGAAGCTAGGAAAGAGGCCTGGAATAGATCCTTCCTCACTGCTCTTAGAAGGAACCAACGGTACGGACACCTTGCTATCCGACTTCTAGTTCCCAGACTGTGAGACGTTGTACTAAGCCACCCAGTGTGTGGTGCTGGGTTAGAGCAGCCCCGGCAAACTATTGCAGCTGGATTCCTGAGAAACACAGGGAGGGCAAAGCCAAGTCTGTGAGATCTTCTGGGCAGTAATTAGCCCATGCCACAGCTGAGCAGCAGTGGTCCGCCTCCAAGGGCAAGGCCAGCAGCTGGCCCGCCCGACACAGCTCTTTGAAGGAGTGTTTTGCTTCTGCATTTGGACAGGGAAGGGTGACAGTAGGGATGGAGGCAGGAAACCCCACTTAAGGGCAGATCCTCCTTCCAGGCTCTAAGGGCTTCCAGACAAACTCTTTTGAAATGAAAAAAGATAAAAAATAAAAAAATAAAAAGGAGGGACGACGTCTTAAATTCTGCAGAGATGCCTGGCTCTGCTCTGGGAACTCCTCCCTAATTACCACCTTCCACTCTGTCTCCCGGTGCCTCCCTCCTCCTCAACAGGGGGCCAGGGATGTGGAAATGCCTTTCCCCCAGACTCTAAGGGACTATTTCCTGAACCCCAAATATGTCCTCCCACCACTGGGGAGCCCCAACAGACACGCTAATTATACTAAGATGGATTCCATATAATTAGGTTAGCGAAGTGTAAGCGCTTCCCGTTAACAGAAAGGAAAACGAAGGCTCAGCGGGCCTCACATTACAGAAGCCAGAGTTCCTGCCCCCTGGAGTCAGTCCCGGGACCTCTCCTAGCGAAGGCAGGAGGCAGGGGAAAGCGAGAGCAAGGCCTGAGGGTGCGAACAATGAGCAATGAACAATGAATTCAGGAGGAACCGCCTGCCTGGCGTTCGGGCCCTGAACAACCAGCCTAAGAGCAAATGCTTAGGCTCCATGCCTTGCTAGAGCACTCTGAACCAGTACCCCAGCCCCTGGCCGCGTGTGATACTAGACACTTAAAACCAAGACATGTAGTAAGTGTAAAATGTACACTGGCCTTTAAGACTTCGTATGAAAAAAGGAATATTAAATATCTCACCAGTATTTTCAAAACATTCCTTACATGTTAAATGGATGCTATTTTATGTGTTGTGTTAAATCGATTATACTACTAAAATGAATTTCACTTCTTTTTGCCTTTTTAATATGGTGACTGATGAGGTTTTGGGGTGATGGTGGGGTGGTTCAGAGCCGATGGCCAGGAAAGAATTCTTGAAGACATCTTTGGTGCAAAAGGGTGATTTTATTAAAACACGGGGACAGGACCCATGGGCAGCAAATGCTGCACTGGGGTTGTGACGGGTAACTCATTATATACCCTCAGGTTGGGAGCGGGGGTTAGGGACAGTGTGAGTCTCTAAGGAATTTTGGAAGCGAGGTTTCTAGGACCTTGAGGGACTAGCTGTTGCTAGAGAAATGCCATTTATTATCGTTTAGTAAAACCTCAGTCATGAGACCCTTCAGATGTATATGAGGGGGCCATAAGCTTGGAGTATGATTGCCAGCATATATCTTGGGGAAGTTGAGATAAAGGAAGTTTCTAAAGGAATTTTTATATGTTAAAGTAGACTTACAGGTTCCTGGAGGGGGGTGGGGAGTGGCTGTCAGGATAATGTGAAGCGAAGATTCTCTTTTGCCCCAAGCAAAGCGTCATCATCTCATCATCGAGGCAGCTGAGCTCCTAGAAGGAGGTCACTGCCTGTTTCAAGGACTTGTCAATGGGTTGTAGGCAGTAAGGGAAGTTGTTTTCGCTTGCCTTGGTTTCCCACATTACCATGGCACTTAAACCGTCTTTCTTTGTTCTTAGGTAGCCAGGAGTGTCCGAGGAATATCACACATAGTGCACAGGGGTGGAGGGGTGGGGGGAAGAGGGTGCTGTTAGCCTGTACTTTGCCCCCAGCTTGCCCCACGCTCCCTCATCAGTGACTAGATAGGTTTAAATGGCTTGTGAGTAGAGCACTTGTATTTCTCTTGGAAGGCACTGCTCTCCGGCTGCTCTAAGCACAGCATGATTGCCAAATCCTTAGCAAGAGCCTGTGAGGTGGTGCTATTCTTTTCATTTTGCAGAGATAACACTCAGGCCCTGAGAGGTTAAGAAATTTGCCTAAGGACACACAGTAGTAAGAAGAGAAAAAAATGCAAGGGAGCACAAGAGTAGCAGCTGAGAGATCTTCAGGAGGTGAGCTGTGAGAATGGGCTTACGCTAGGATGGTGGCGAGGAGATGGAGAAAAATGGGCAGATTTGAGATCTATTCTTAGATACAAGTACTCGGAATAAGCTGTATGTGAGGAGGAGGAGGAAAGGATGACTCCAGGCACCTGAGGCACAGGAGCATTTGGGGTCACGGGGCTGAGTGACACAGGAAAAGGGCATGGATGTAATGCTCAAGTCCTAACTTTTCCATTTACTGACTGTGCTATCTGGAAGTTATATCACTGCTCAGGGCTCAATTTCCTCAGCTAGACAATGGGAAAAACAGAACCTCTCCTAACAGAGCTGTCATAAAAAAGAAATAAGATGATGTATATAAAAGTGCTGCATCGATATTTTGTTTAAAAAGAGAGAAAGGGGCGCCTGGGTGGCTCAGTCAGTTGAGCTTCTGACTCTTGATTTCAGCTGAGGTCATGATCCCAGGGTTGAGGACAAAGCCCTGCGTCAGGCTCCACACTGAGCCTGGAGCCTGCTTAAGATTCTCTCTTTCTCTCCCTCTGCCCCTCTCTCCTGCTTGTGTGCTATCTCTCTCAAAAATTAAAAAGAGGGAGGGGCGCCTGGGTGGCTCAGTCGGCTAAGCGTCCGACTTCAGCTCAGGTCACGATCTCACAGTTCGTGGGTTCGAGCCCCGTGTCGGGCTCTGTGCTGACAGCTCAGAGCCTGGAGCCTGTTTCAGATTCTGTGTCTCCCTCTCTCTCTGACCCTCCCCCATTCATGCTCTATCTCTCTCTGTCTCAAAAATGAATAAACATTAAAAAAAAATTAAAAAGAGGGGAATTTTTTTTTTTTTTTTGTAAGTAAAAAGAGAGGTTGCAGGATCCAGAAACATTCCTGGCTTTCCCTCTCTTGTCAGTTCCCAGGCTTCTACATCAATGATTAGCTCCTGGGACACCTTCCTGGGAGGCACATCAAAGGCAGCACACGTGGAATGGCTTATCTCTCCCAGGGAGGCAGCCTCACTGGGGTCACAGCCCATTGCTCACCAGAGGACTTGGGCCAGGGCCACAATGCCAAGCAACTTCCCACAATGTCAGGCCAAGGCTGGGCAGAGATCCAAGAGGCGGGGTCCATCTGGGCTCCTCTCCCCCCACCCCAAGGGACAGGATTCCTTGTGCAAGGTCCCCACATGCACAGACATATATTTTAAGGGAAAAACTCACCTACCCTCTTAGAGACTGTCTTTAGTGGGCAGGACAGAACCCTCCCAAATCTGCCCAGTGCCATGAGGCATACATTGTATTCTGAAAATGATGCCCTCTGGAGTTGTGTGGCGAGAGCTCCATGAATCAAAGCCAATTGCTGGCTACCTCCTCTGGCCCTGCATAGCCCAGGCAAATCAGAGCAACAGGAGATTTTTCTTGTCCCATTCTACACTCCTGTCTTATATCCCAGGCAGGAGCTCCCCCTGAGTCCTGCTCTTCCTCAGTTGCAATCCCAGCTAGAAGGGGCTCTGACTGGGGGGCTCTTCCACCATCCTGCCCTGGCCTCTAGCCTAACCTTAGTACATGAACTTGACATTTCTGTCATCAGACTGGGCAGGATAGATCCTACTCTTGTCTGGTGTGGTACTCAGTAAATGTTTGTTGAATGAATGAATGAATGACATAAGTTAGTCTCTGCTAAGAGCTCTGCTGATAATGGTTTCTGCAGAGATGGTTGCATTTCAATGGAAGGTTCTATTTAGAACCAAGATAACTTCAAGAGCCAGAGGATTGACCACTCTGCTGAAAGCATGCCTGCCATGACTCTTAGGGAAAAGGAGCCTTTCCAGTTTTTCTCAGACTGGAAAGACTGGGCAACCGCCCACTGCTAACGCTTGCCCCAGCCTCCCTGTGGAAAACTGCAGGTGGGCTGGACTGGGGCTCTTGGAGGCAGCTTTCCAGCTGCATTCCCTGGCAGAACTGTTAGGTGTCTGGAGCCTGTGACAAAGCTGACTTTTCTCACATCTCTGCCCAAGTGCGGTATCTAGGCCTGGATAATCTGGGCCACACTGGACCCTCGTCTTCTGATTGATCACCATGGGGCTTTTTCAATGTCTCCTGTTTCTGAGTGTTTGTGAACAACACCATTTCTGACCAGGGATTAGACTAGGGTGAGGCCAGTGGGACCCTCACCTCTGTGCAAAATTTAAGGGGGGCGGGGCGTGCCAAAAAACTCCATTATCAAGATAAACAATATTTAGGGGCGCCTGGGTGGCTCAGTCGGTTGGGCATCCGACTTCGGCTCAGGTCACAATCTCGCGGTCCGTGAGTTCAAGCCCCACGTCGGGCTCTGGGCTGATGGCTCAGAGCCTGGAGCCTGCTTATGATTCTGTGTCTCCCTCTCTCTCTGCCCCTCCCCCGTTCATGCTCTGTCTCTCTCTGTCTCAAAAATAAATAAAACGTTAAAAAAATTTTTTTTAAAAAGATAAACAATATTTAGATGTAATAATTTCAAAAACTGAAATTAACGCAAAATAATCCACAGTAAACAAAGTGTCAAAATTTTTAAGGATTACAGGGGCACCTGGGTGGCTCAGTAGGTTGAGTGTCAGACTTGGACTCAGGTCACGATCTCATGGTTCATGAATTCAGGTCCCACATTGGGCTCACTGCTGTCAGTGCAGAGCTGGCTCCAGATCCTCTGTCCCCCTCTCTCTCTGCCCCTCCCCTACTCACAGTCGCTCTCTCAAAAATAAACATTAAAAAATTTATTTTAATATTAGGATTACATTAAAATATTATTTATTTTGGAGGCGCCTGGATGGCTCAGTCAGTTGAGCATCCAACACTTGATTTCCACTCAGGTCATGATCTCACTGTTTGTGAGTTTGAGTCCCGAGTCAGGATCTGGGCTGACAGCACAGAGCCTGCTTGGGATTCTCTCCCCCCGCCATCTCTGGCCCTCCCCTGCTTGTGCTGTCTCTCTCTCTCTCAAAATAAGTAAGCATTAAAAAAAAAGAAAAAGAAAAACTATATTTTGATGACTGAGTTTTTTAGCACCTTCTTAAATTCTGTGCTGGAGTGAGTACCTTACTCACCGCATCCTAAGTCTGTCTCCCCAAGGTCCAGTTGGGGTCTCTAACTGGTGTTGGCCTTAGCGCTGACTTTAATTGTTGAGAGCCACTTCAAGCAGTTTGGTAGGATGGTCATTGGTCTGGGGACCCATTTACCTCTTTCATAAAGTCATGCAAACAGATAGGCAGGGGGCCAAGTCCATTGTTCCAAAGCTTCCACAGACCTTGAACAGCACTTGGGCTCTGAAGTCTGCTGATCAGAGATGCAAAGTTTTCTGAACAATCCAAGGCCTTTGATATGGTTGCCAACACCCACATTTTCCATTCTGGGAACAATGCCATTGAGGGCCACAGCCACCCTCCCCCACCTAAGTGAGGAAGTGTCTGCTGGTTGCCGGTGGGGACAGGTCCTGTGAGGGCAAAGGTCAGAAGGCCAGAGGACTCTTTCACATTCTGGCCGCCTGCCCTTTTCCCTCTGGTACACACTGACATCTCCACCCTTTTTGCACTTCCAAAACCTGTGCTTGTCTTACACCTTGTGTCCTCCCTGCCAAAGCAATTTCTTTTTCCAGAAAATGCAAAAAAAGAGTGAGCTACCTCGTTATGCAGGCAGGGAGATACAACCTCCAGTTCCCCTACTGAACCCTCTTCTGAAAATCAGGAGCATCAAATTCTTCGACAAAGGCCTTTTGGGGGACGCCCCATCTGGGGATACACCCCAGAAAGGCAGGTATCTGGGCTAATTTGACTGCTGTTTGGAAGGGATGCAGGTGAACAAAAGGTGGTTTCCAAGGAGGCAAAATGTTTTTTCCACTTCCTGTTCTTTGCTAGTTTGCTTTGTTCCGGCGTTAAACCGCTGAGTTTCGGAATCAGATGAAACTTATCAGAAGTCAAGGCCTGCCACAAGATCTCCATCGACCCCGTGCCGTGGTAACTAAACCAAAGGGCAGGCTTTTGTAGTGGCAGAAGACTCGCTGTTCTGAGTCCGGCTTTTATGCGAATGAGCCTGGATTTCGTGAGATTTTTGTTATTCTTCCTTAGGCTGACCTGGCGGACAGGTGCGTTTTTTTCTGGAAAAGCCCGCGCGTGGTTTCACTCCCGCCTGCACCACACCGCAGGAATGGCCCGGGGGGGGGGGGGGGGCGGCAGGGGGAGAGGACACTGTCCCTGTAGTCGGGCCCCTGCGAGGCCGCTGGGGGGCGCTGCAGAGCCGGGACCCCGGAGAGCCGCCGCAGCGCAGCCCCTCCCGGCGGCTTGCGTCACTCCCTCGGAAACGGAAGTGTGGGCGCCTGTTTTGTTGCTATGGCAACAAAGGCCAGGGAGCAGCGGAGCACAGAGGGCCCGGCCCTATTAAACAAGGGGGAGTTTCAAGCACCCCGTGTCCTCCGGGACTGGGCCTCGCTCAGGCAGGGGAGAAGTTAGCCTCCGAAAATCCGCAGCGACGCAGAGGAAGGCAGGGGAGAAACAGTCGGTGGCTGGTCATCATTGACTCACGGCCGCAGAACTCAGAGCAGGAAGGAGCTGCGGAGAGCAGCGGGTCGGACCCCACGCTTTACCGGTAAAGGAACCGGTAACCGGACGGAGGTCGGAAAGCACTTGTTCAGGGTCCGTCTGCCGCGGAGGGAGTGGCGGCGAAGCCGGATCCGCAGCCCCGGGGCCGTGTGCCTGTTTGCCGACTCTCGCGTGCTCTCATTTCACCCGATGCTGAACTGAGAGCAAATACGCATCCTTGAGTTTCCTCATCTGGGTGAAGGGTAGTCTTCTCATGAATTCTTGTTAGGATTAAACGTTTAGGGAATCGTTTGGGGATTCAAGAGGATATAATAAGGTAAAGAGGATCCCTTAAAAAGCTCTGAGTCATTAAGAGATGGGCAAGAAGAAATCAAACCTACGGGATCAAGAATATTAACGTTATCACTGATACATTTTATACTGGAGCCAGTGGTTTGTATTTGTAGGGAAGTGAGCGGTATTAGGCAGGTACCCACACAGGCGGGCCTCCAGACTGGGAACTGTCCCTGTAAACCCTGGAGCACAGAGCCTGTTCAGAAGGAGGCCAGCTGCCAAGGAGAAGGGAGGGGTGCATCTGAGGTTCCTTCCCCCATGCTCACCCCTTAGAAGTTGCTGTTCCCCACTCCTAGGGAGGAGTGACTCAAAGAGTAGAGGAGAGGTCAGAAACCTTAGGCTAGAAGAGCTTCCTCTGTGGAAAGGAACATTAGGGCAGAGGAGGACATTGGTTTGTTGTTGTTGTTGTTTTAAATTTTTTTTAATGTTTATTTTTGACAGAGAGAGACAGAGCATGAGCGGGGGAGGGGCAGAGAGAGAGGGAGACAGAATCCAAAGCAGGCTCCAGGCTCTGAGCTGTCAGCACAGAGCCCCACGCGGGGCTTGAACTCAGACCTGAGATCATGACCCGAGCCGAAGTCAGACGCTCAACCGACTGAGCCACCCAGGTGCCCCGAGGAGGAAATTGTTTTGACCCTAATAAATAAGCACTAGTACTTGGTATAATAGTAAGTGTTCAATAAAAGTTAGGTGTTACTACTATTATTCTGGCTGTTACCTATGAGTCATACCAGAGACTCTCTACCTTCACCAGTGTGATTTCTGTGTGTCTGTTCTTATTAGATGTGTGAGCTCAGGCATGTTATTAATCTCCCTAAGCCTGTGTCCTCCTCTGAAATAATACTGGAAGACTACATGACTTAAGTGTAAAGAACTTAGCACAACACCTGGAGCATAGTAAGTATTCAATGACTTGTGACAGTTGCTGTTATAAAAAGAACTGGGGAGTCCAAAGCAAAAGAAATGCAAAATTAAGACGGAGACGTGATTGATTTTGAAGAGGCATGTGGGGGGCGCCTGGGTGGCTCAGTGGGTTAAGCATCGGGCTTCAGCTCAGGTCATGATCTCACTGTTAGTTCAAGCCCCATGCCAGGCTCTGTGCTGACAGCTCAGAGGCTGGAGCCTGCTCCGGATTCTGTGTCTCCCTAGCTCCCTGCCCCTCCCCCACTCGTGCTCTGTCTCTCTCTGTCTCTCAAAAATAAATAAATGTTAAAAGAAAAAAATTAGGGGCGCCTGGGTGGCTCAGTCGGTTAAGCGGCCGACTTCGGCTCAGGTCATGATCTCACGGTCCATGAGTTCGAGCCCTGGGTCGGGTTCTGTGCTGACAGCTCAGAGCCTGGAGCCTGTTTCAGATTCTTTGTCTCCCTCTCTCTGATCCTCCCCTGTTCATGCTCTGTCTCTCACTGTCTCAAAAATAAATAAAATGTTAAAAAAAAATAAACATTTAAAAAAGAAAAAAATATTAAAAAAAAAAAAAGAAATTCCCAAAAATTGAAAGCAAAAGAAACAAATGAATCGAATTGTGTATTGAATTAGTCACTTAACTACACAGAGAGGAATTCTTTTTTTTTTTTTCTCAAAGATTTTATTTTTAAGTAATTTCTAACCCAATGTGAGGCCCGAACTCCCAGCCCAGGGATCAAGAATCACATGCGCCACTGACTGAGTCAGCCAGGCACCCTGAGGGGAATTGTTTCTAATAATTTTAATATATAGTTAACTGACTGTATCCCTACTATGATACATTCTGAGACTAAAAACTGTGTATCCATTTGCCAGTGCTGCTGTAACATGATGCCACAGACTGGGTGGCTCCCACAAAGGAAATTTATTGTCTCACAGTTGTGGAAGCTGCAAGTCCACGATCAAGGATTTGGCAAGGGCTGGTTTCTTCTGAGGCCTCTCTCCTTGACATGGAGATGGCTGTCTTCTCCCCCCATCTTCGCCTGGTCTCCCTCTGTGCATCTATGCGTTTGAGTTTTACCCCTAGCTAAGGCCCCAGATACCACGAAGCAGAGACAAGCCATACCTGTTTCCCTTTCCAAATTCCTGACCTGTAAAATCCTGAACAAAATTTTTTAAAAAATTTAAGCTGCTGAGTCTGGGGATAATTTGTTATGCCATGATACTAACCAGAACGGAAGTATTTTGTATCCACCCACCTCCAAATGGGGTTGGGGGGGGGGCTGGATCTTACCAAGCCTATAGGTATAATTCCACCTACCAGTTTGCAGGATTAAGGAACATGTAGAGGAACATGACACCACAGAAATACAGTCTGAAAAGTCCAGAATGTAGAAATCTCTGTGGGACGATGATCTGGCTATTTCAACAAAAAAAGTTGCAAGAAGAGGAAAAGAGAAGGGGAATTTGTAGGTAAAAATGCTTGAAAGACAGATCAACCAGGCGTGGTTTGACATGTGGGCTGTTTGGATACTGACAAACTGAAACAAAAATGTTGTTTATGATACAATTGGGAAAATTTGGATACTAACTGAATTGTTGATGGTATTAAAATTATGGCCCATCTTTTTAAGTTTGATGTTATTGTGGTTATATTTTGTTTAGTTTAAAAGTCTTTATCTCAGAGATAGATGCTGAAGGAAATGGATGAAATGATGTCATGTATGGGGGTTTTGCCAAAATAATCATGCCATGAGTGTTGTGGGAGTTGGGGGGAGGGGCGGTGAGTGAAAATGGGGGTGGGTGGGAGAGGGGGGCAAGGGGATAGGGTGTGTAGGGATCTAGATGAAATATGATTGGTCCTGGGCTGGGTGATGAGTGCGTGAGACTTTATTTTACTGTTTTCTCTAATTTTGTATGTTTGAAAATGTCCATAATAAAAAAGGTGTGTTTTTTTTTAAAGATTTTATTTTTTTAACGTTTGTTCATTTTTGAGAGACAGAGAGAGACAGGGTGTGAGCCGGGAGAATCTGTAGCAGGCACCAGGCTCTAAGCTGTCAGCATAGAGCCTGACGTGGGGCTTGAACCCATGAACCTCTAGATCATGACCTGAGCCAAAGTCAGACACTTAACCGACTGAGCCACCCAGGAGCCCTTTAAAGATTTTATTTTTTAAGTAATCTCTACACCCAACATGGGGCTCCAATTCATAGCCCTGAGATCAAGAGTCACATGCTCCACTAAGCCAGCTGGGTGCCTCAAGGATTTTTTTTTTTTTTTTTTTTTTTTTTAGCAGCAAACTTTATTCTTCAAAATATTTGAAGGTTTAATTCACTTAATAAGCATTTCAGGGGTGCCTGGCTGGTTCAGTCAGGAGAGCATGTGACTCTTGATCTTGGGGTTGTGAGTTTGAGCCCCACGTTGGGCGTGGAGCCTACTTAAACAAACAAAAAACAAATAGGCATTTCATTCAACATTTATTGAGCACTTACGTATGCCAAGTACTGAACTAAACTCTGAGGCCACCAAAATGGATCAGTCAAGATAACTGCCTCCTTGAATCTCATGGTCTAGTGGCAAAGAAAACCTGTACACAGGGGCGCCTGGGTGGCTCAGTTGGTTAAGCAGCCGACTTCGGCTCAGGTCATGATCTTGCGGTCCGTGAGTTCGAGCCCCGCGTCGGACTCTGTGCTGACAGCTCAGAGCCTGGAGCCTGCTTCAGATTCTGTGTCTCCCTCTCTCTGCCCCTCCCCTGCTCACACTGTCTCTCTCTCTCTCTCTCTCTCTCTCTCTCAAAAATAAATAAACATTGGGAGAAAAAAAAACTGCACTCAAATGAAGTATAAGGAGAAAAGCCTGCTATTAGCCGCAGAAAGTAATAAGCTGTCTGTCTAGGACAGTTTTGGGGAAGAGTATATCTTCGTGGAATCCAGTCCCACACAATGACTGAGAACTTTACCCAGCATCTACACCCAAGTGTCCCAGAACCTGACCTAATACAGGTTTGAACTTGTGTGGAAAATATGACCTGAAACTATCTGAAAAAGTCTGTGTGTCCTGGTGGCTACAGCTTTCCCGACATGACAGAGGCGGTCAGCTTCGTGTATCTACTTCAGAGTTGTCTTAGTCAGCTCCCGTTGTCATAACAAAATGCCACAGACAGGGTGGTGTAAACAACAGACATTTATTGCTTCTAGTTCTGGAGGCTGGGAAGTCCAAGATCAAGGTGTCATCCATTTCGGTTCCTGATGACAGCCCTCTTTGTTGCTCGCAGACAGCAGCCACCAGCTGTGTTCTCACTTGTGGAGAGAGAGCAGCCCCCGTGTCTTTCTCTAATCCCACCATGAAGGCCCCTTCCTCAGGGTGTCACTTAAACCTAATCTCCTAAAGGTGGTATCTCCAAATATTATCACACTGGGAGTAGGGCTTCCGTGTGTCTTCAAGATGTGACCCACAGACCCAATGATATCAGAATCCCCTGCTTTTTAAAAAATACTCAATATCAGGGCACCTGGGTGTCTCAGTTGGTTAAGCATCTGATTCTTTTTTTTTTTAATCATGAACATTGGTTTTTATTTTTGATGAACTATTCTGTAAAACGTTTTTGATTAAACTCATCATAAATTTAAATAGTTGCAAAAGTTCCAACATTTTATCAACACTGACATTTAAAAATGAAAATTTATATACGCTTGTAAATACATCAGATGGCATTTGAATTGCCATATGATTTTTTTCTTTTTTTAATTTAATTTTTTATTTTTTAAAATTTACATCCAAATTAGTTAGCATATAGTGCAACAATGATTTCAGGAGTAGATTCCTTAGTGCCCCTCACCCATTTAGCCCATCCCCCCTCCCACAATCCCTCCAGTAACCCTCAGTTTGTTCTCCATATTTATGAGTCTCTTCTGTTTTGTCCCCCTCCCTGTTTTTATATTATTTTTGTTTCCCTTCCCTTATGTTCATCTGTTTTGTCTCTTAAAGTCCTCATATGAGTGAAGTCATATGATTTTTGTCCTTCTCTGACTGACTCATTTCACTTAGCATAATACCCTCCAGTTCCATCCACGTAGTTGCAAATGGCAAGATTTCATTCTTTTTGACTGCCGAGTAATACTCCATTATATATATATATATATATATATATATATATATATATATATATACACACACACACACACACACACACACACACACACACACCACATCTTCTTTATCCATTCATCCATCAAGGGACATTTGGTCTCTTTCCATACTTTGGCTCTTGTTGATAGTGCTGCTATAAACATGGGGGTGCATGTGTCCCTTCGGAACATCATACCTGTATCCCTTGGATAAATGCCTAGTAGTGCAATTGCTGAGTCGTAGGGTAGTTCCATTTTTAGTTTTTTGAGGACCCTCCATACTGTTTTCCAGAGTGGCTGCACCAGCTTGCATTCCTAAAGCATCCGATTCTTGATTTCACCTTAGGTTATGATCTCACAGTTCATGGGTTTGAGCCCCTCATCGGGCTCAGCACTGGCAGTGAGGAGCCTGCCTCAGATTCTCTTTCTCCCTTGCTCTCTCTGCCACCCGCCCCCCCCAGCTTGCACATGCTCGCTCCCTCTCTCTCAAAATAAATAAACTTAAAAAAAAATTTTTTTAAATACTCAATATCAAAAACTTTGCCCCAGATTCAATAGGGCCAAGTTGGGCCCTGGCATCTATTTTAATAGCTTCCTAATCATTTTCTTGGACCTCCTTGATGAGCCACTGACTGAAAACTGGCCAGGCTATTAGGGGCACCCATTCCTGGGGAAGGAGCAACTTAAACATTAAATTTCCTAAGGTCAGTATTTCCATGCCCCAATTTCTTTTTATTTTTAATTAAAATTTTCATTAAGTTTAAAATTTTAATTCTAGTATAGTTAATTCTAGTAGAGTTCTATTAGCTTCAAGTGTACAATACAGTGATGCAACAGTTCTATACATGAGTCAGTGCTCATCATGATACGTGTACTCTTAAGCCCCTTCACCTATTTCACCCAACTTCCCCACCTCCATGCCCCAATTTCTATTTTCTAGTTTTTTTTTTAAATGTATTTATTTTGAGAGAGACAGAGAATGCGAGAGACAGCAGGGGAGGGGCAGAGAGAGAGGGGGAGAGAGGATCCCAAGCAGGCTCTGCATTGCCAGTGCAGAGCTCAAATTCACAAACCCCGAGATCATGACCTGAGCCAAAATTCAGAGTCAGATGCTTAACCAACTGAGTCACCCAGGCACCCCTATTTTCTAGTTTTGATTTTAGATGTATCTTACATTTTTTTTTGCTTTCATAGTTCAAGGACTGATGACCAACAAACCTCCTGAAGCTGGGTCCTAGCACCCAACCTTCTCTCCTGGGCAGATACTAATTTTTCCATGTGTCATAATCACCCACATCTGAACGTGCTCACTGTTTTGTACTCATCTGAGTTAATCCAACTTAGGCTTATGTTGTTTTCTTTGGCTGAAGACTTTGGAAGGCAGCATGAAGTTTGGGGATTTTTCTTTTCTTTCCAGAAGGAGAAAACTCTTCGTCAACAGAGGCCTTTAGTATTTTAATTCCTGGTCTTTCGACTTTATTTAACATCTTTGCACCCACTCAAGAAAAAGGAAATTTTCTAGACTGTTTCAAGGAATTACACACATGATTTATTAGAATGTAAATTTGTCCTAAAACTGTGACCTTGCTTTAGTTCACTGAAATGTGCAGTGCATTTCACAGGATTCATTTCTATTTTTTTTTTTTATGTTTATTTTTGAGAGAGAGAGAGAGAGAGAGCACAAAGCCGGGGAGGGGCAGAGTGAGAGGGAGACACAGAATCCAAAGCAGGCTCCATGCTCTGAGCTGTCAGCACAGAGCCTGATGCGGGGCTTGAACTCATGGACCACGAGATCATGACCCGAGCCGAAGTCAGATGCTTAACCGACTGAGCCCCCCAGGTGCCCCGGGATTCATTTCTAAAACACTTTTAGGTCTTGGAATGGGTTTCAAGCTGATTTTTAGGTTTGTTGGAATTTTTGCTCCTTCCCTCTCATCTTGCCATTGCCTGCCTGTGTGTGGCTTCCCTGCTTCAAATCACCAGCCTAAAATGAGCGTCTTGTCCTCTGTGTGCCAGGCACATTGAATGACAGCATAAAAGGCAAAAGCACATTCCCTACCTTTAGGATTAAAATGCAGATGGGGAGATAAGGCGATCACAAGAGATTATAAAACAGTATAAAGCAGTATTATAGGAATGACCGTGTTCCAAGCTGTGCCCTTATTAGTCTGCCGGTTTCATTGACTAGCTAGACTGAGCGGTTAGTTTTCTTCAGCCCTCTCTGACCAAGCATGTGAGCTATCAGAGAAAGCAATCTGGCACTTTCTCAGGGGGGCTGTGAAACCACCTGAGCTATGTATGAACCTGCAGGAAAAAGAAGGGAGCAGTCATGGCCTTTTTGTCGCCAGAACTTGTGCACAAACCTTAGGCGTTACTGGAATACTTTACTGAGAGGGAATCTGACTTCCAAGCAGTGCTTGGAAAAAGCCACAGCCAGGGCCACTCTGCACCCTCCTCCCCTTCTCTCTCACCTCGATCATGGCTGTTATGTCAGCTGGGTCACTCTTTCCCTTCCAGCTCAAGTCCACTCATCTGGGAGTATCTTTCCCCAGTGGGCCAGCCTTCAGTGACCTCCACACTGTAAAGTCTTCAGTCAGCTTTGTCACTAATGTGGGCCCTTGAAACACATCACGTACTGCCCAAAACATCCTTAGCTCTCATGTACATTTATTTTTAAGCAACATTTAATAATGCCCGGGGCACCTGGGTGGCTCAGTTAGTTAAGCATCAGACGTCGGCTCAGGTCATGATCTCATGGTTCATGAGTTTGATCCCTGTGTCAGGATCTGTGCTGACAGCTCAGAGCCTGGAGCCTGCTTCAGATTCTGTGTCTCCCTCTCTCTCTGCCCCTTCTCTGCTCATGTTCTGTCTGCCTGTCTCTCTCTCTCTCAAAAATAAACATTAAAAAATTTTAAGCACCATTTAATAATTCCCAAAGTCTGAGAAAGCAAAACCACACCCCAAGGCCCAGAGAGAGTCTGAGAACTGGCCAATTCATCTTCTCTTTGTTTTATTTTTATTTTTTTAAAGTTTATTTATTTATTTTGAGAAAGAGAGAGAGAGCGCATACAAGCAGGGGAGGGGTGTAGAGAGAGAATCCCAAGCAGGCTCCAAACTGTCAGCCAGGAGCCCGATTCAGGGCTTGAACTCACAAACAGGTCAGATCATGACTTGAGTGGAAACCAAGAGTCTGACACTTAACTGACTGAGCCACCCAAGAGCCCCTTCTCTTTGTTTTAAAAAGCTAGCTTGTTACACCATTTCAAAGTGCTGGCTTTCATTCTTGGCATTTTCTGGCTTATAACCCGCCAAATGCACAGCACTGCAAGACAGCACTTCTGGATCCTTGGTCCTGGGCTTAGACTCCAATGCTATGACCCCCACCCCCCAACCCTCCGCCTCCACCAAAGTGCACGTTTGACGCTGTACCCTCTGTGTCTTTCTCTTATTCAACCAAGACATAGAAATAAAATAAAATGCCTGTTTGGGGTGGCTGGGTGGCTCAGTCAGTTGGATGCCCAACTCTTAATTTCGTTGGTTTCGGCTCAGCTCATGATCTCGTGGTTCGTGGGTTCAAGCCCGGGTCAGGCTGTGTGCTGACAGCGCGTAGCCGGCTTGGGATTCTCTCTCTCTCTCAAAAATAAAAAATAAACACTTTAAAAAAAAATGCCTGTCTGATACTCACTTGATTCCCCTTGGGAAGACAGCTGCGAGTGGTAAGGGAGGAACTTTCCCAAGAGACACATCTTAAAGGTGCAGCGGGACTCCAGGAAATTTGCCTCCTCGCCTTCCAGACTGTTGAATGCGCTCTTGTGCCTCCTCCACTAAAAGCCTCTTGGGAATTCTTTGAATTGTAAGTCAAATTTACATAGAATCCAGAATTTCTACATGCTTGGTGTTGCTAAAATCCAGGCTTTCTGTCTTTCTTACTGCATAGATGCTTTTTCCACCGAATTCACTAAGCTGAGCAGTGTGACCAATATCCCTTGGAAGTGAATGCTTCGTCCGGTTATCTTGTTGTCATGACAACATCTAAGCTTATTTTACCTTTATAAAAATGAGTCAGAAGCACATGTTTTATGACTCCATTTATATGAAGTGTCCGGAATATGTAAATGTGGACAGAAGACAAAGTAGATTAGTGATTGGCTAGGGTCTGGGGAGTTTGGGGTGGGGAAATTAGAGTGGTTTTTTATGGATATGGTGTTTCTTTCGGGAGTGATCAAATGCTCTAAAATTGTTTGTGGTGATGGTTACACAACTCTATGAATATACTAAAAACCATTGAGTCATACATTTTAAATGTGTGAATTGTATACAATGTGGATTTTATCTCAATAAAGAGGCTATTTTTAAATGCACAGGCAACACTGAGCTGGGTGTGTACTTGAATTTGTTCCAGTGAAGGAGACAAACCACCTTCTGTCACTAAAGGAGAAGAGTCTAGGCTCTTATCCTGTCTACCCTTACTGTATACACAGTTTCTATTTGGGGCCTTTTTATAGTTGTATTACAGTTAGTGAGCAACAGTTAAGTCAAAAACCACAAAGGCCTTGGTTACAGCTTACCCTTGTTTTTGATCAACAATAACATGACTGATGTCACTATGGCTCAACTCAACCACAAACATGGATTCAGGAAGTTCTGGAGATGTGCTGGGGGCTAGTGGAGATGAACAGCTGGAGATTCGGCTCCTTGGAGAGACAGTGGTTGGCTAGACCTGAGCTCCAGAGGAAGGTGTTGGTACAGGCTGGAAAAAATGTATTCTCCTGACCTGGAGGTGGAATGTTACTATGGAAGGAATCCTGAGGGAAAAAAGAGTTCTCTTGCTTGGCCTGGACATACAGACTGGGGATTCTTGAGAAGAGCTCATTTTGAGCCCAGCATTTCTCTAACTAACTTCCAGCCCAGCACCCCTCTTCCACTTCACTGCCCCATCCCTGATCCCCAAGGGAAACCATACCAGATTGGGAGGATGGCGATGCTGGTGGGGGAGGGTGGGGCATCTGTAGTGAAGTGACTGTAGAGCACGAGAACATGAGACAATTCTCCCATCACTTAGTAACAAGGCCTTCTGTTGGTTACATTTTATGTGTCAATTTGGAGAGGCCACAGTGCCCAGAGAGTTGGTTAAGTCTTTTCTGGATGTTTCTGTGAGGGTGTTTTTGGATGAGATTTACATTAAATCAGTGGGCTGTGAATAAAGCAGATTGCCTTCCATAATGTGGGTGGGCCTCATCCAAGCAGTTGAAGGCCTGAATAGAACAAAAGGCTGACCCTCCTCTGAGTAAGAGGGAATTCTGCCAGGAGACTGCCTTCATTTGCAACATTGGCTCTTCCTGGCTTGCTGGCAGAACCTTTACACTCCAACTGCAACTGTTTCCTGAGTCTTCAACCTGCCAGCTTCCCCCTTCAGATTTTGGACTTGCCAAGCCTCCACAATGGCATGAGCATACTCCTGAAAATAGATTTCTTTATATATATGTATACCCTATTCTGTTTTCTGGAGAACCTTGACTAATACAGGCCCATATTTCTCTGGCTTCAGGAGGGACACTTGGAACAAAAAGGAAATATTGCTCTGATCTCACCAAAAGGAGACTGAAACACCGCCAACCAGGGACAGGAGCTTCCTGAGTAGGAGCTGAGGCCTCTGTGCGGCAATTTAGGGAGAGCATAGCCGGTGAGAGAACCTGTGAAAAACACGTGAGTCTCCAGCTAGAAGAGGGGATTAGGAGACCCGTGTCTGTAGATGTACCCATGGCTTATGGAGCTTGGAGAAACGTGGGCTTACTAACATCCTAAAGCAAGCCCTGCCTGCCAAGTCTTCATATAGAAAGTGCTTCTTCTAGGGACGGTCAGTCCCAGGTTGGCTCTTCAGGCTTGGACAGGTTTGCTTCAAATTTCTGTTCTTTGTGGACATAGGTCATCAACTTCTTATTGGGCAAAGACAACAACAGACATGTCCAAGTTCAGCCTCAGGAACCACCTTGGATGGCAGAAGCTGGCCCTCGAAGCTTCCCTAACAAATAACAGCAATTCTCAAGAGTCCTCATGCACACAAGATAATGCTTTAGCAGTCAACAGGGGCTCTCAACTCTGGAATAAATGACGTCCACTTGGTCACTCTTCCTACAAACTATACACTTCTTTGAAACATACAGACACATGCATACTCTGAAGCAAGACTCATGCTGGTAAAAAAAGAAAAAAAAAGGAGAAAGGGGCTTGATATTTAGGACAAAGGGGTGGGAGCTCCCTGTGAATGACATTACACAAGAGAAGGTATGGAGGAGGAAATGGGGCAGCAGAGAGCAAGGCAATGACCGAGGCCAAGTGAAACAGGAACATCAGCCAGGAAGCATGTGGCTCGGTCTTGGAGACATTTCCTTCAAGTTCCCTCTTGCCCGAAAGCCTAACCAGTGTTGGGATGGCGAGTGCTGTCACCTCTGAGCATAGGAGACATGCATTGTCCACACTGCTCCTTGGGCACATGGCATGGTTTTCTGGAATCATAAGCATTTCTGTTCAACGGTCCTGACTCTTCAGTTAAATGCAAAGGCAGACTTTTTCTTTCTTTTTAGGAATGGTATGTTCTTAGTTTAAGAAAAGGTTCTAGGGGTGCCTGGGTGGCTCAGTCGGTTGAGCATCCAACTTCGGCTCAGGTCATGATCTCGCAGTCTGTGAGTTCGAGCCCCACGTCAGGCTCTGTGCTGACAGCTCAGAGCCTGGAGCCTGCTTCCGATTCTGTCTCTCTCTCTCTCTCTCTTTCTGCTCCTCCCCCGCTCACACTGTCTCTCTCTCCTTCAAAAATAAATAAACATTAAAAAAAAAAAGAACAGGTTCTAACTTGGGGCACCTGGGTAGCTTCATTAGTTAAATGGCCGACTCTTGATTTTGGCTCAGGTCTTGATCTCCCGGTTTGTGGGTTTGAGCCCCACATTGGGGTCTGCACTGACAGCACGGAGCATGTCTGGGATTCTCTGCCCTGCTCTCTGCCCCTGCCCTGCTTTCTCAATAAATAAACTTTAAAAAAAAAATTGGTTGTAAGCACAAGGGAAATTAATACAGGAAAGTTGATGCTTATGAAACAGTTGGAAATACTGAAGGAACAGTCATCTAGCCTGAGGCCTTCTGGAATGCCCACCTGAAAACCAAAGAATTGACTCGCACCCCCTCTTCCCCAGGAGCTACGGCCTCTACCCACATTAGGAGGGTGAAGGATCTGGAGGCTGCTGCTGGAACTACTGAGCCCATGAATACACTGCAGTTGCTGTACTCAGGCAGTGTGGAAGCTGGAATCAGGAAACTTGACCAGCAGGCCAACAAAAGATAGCCCATGACCTCTGCCTACTTCTCTCTTCTGAGACTTGCACAATCAGGAAGTTGCACATCCACAAATACAAAGGAGTCTGGGAAATGGGTTTTAAGCTTTCCAGCCTCTGAAACACAGAAAGGCACCCCAGGAAGAGGTAGGAATGGATACTCAATGCCAATGGATTTCCAACACAAGTGGTGATTTTCACTGAGGTGTTACGCTTGCCCTGGCTCGGGAGCAAACTTGTGCTCCTTCCGTTCCCTCGCCCTCAAGATCAAATGCAAGGCTTACTCTCTCTCCACTACCTCCTGTGCCACCCCCTGCTCAAAGGCTGATGAACATTCAAGCATGTTGCAAGGAGGGCTTATGCATATGGAATTGAGAGGACAGAAACCCAACAATTTCTCATGCCCGTCAGGCAATGGAGAAAGACTGGTTGCTGTCAAGGGGAAGTCCTCACCAGACACCTGCCAGAAGGCAAGTGGCATAGCTCCGTGGCAAAAAGTATAGGGCTTATTCAGATTCAGTTCTGTCCTCATGGTCCACCCCACCTCTCTCTCATCACCTACCTCCCTTCCATCTCCCTCAGTCTGGGGACTACTTTGCTAATCTAGGTGAGGAGTTTTGCTTTTATTCTTGATGTTATCTCCTACGTCTGCTGCCTGTCGGTGCACTTCAGTCCACCAAAGGCCAAGACCAAGATGGTTTTCAAAGGTTGCCTGCACCCAGATCACCTGAGGGCTTGTTAGGACACAGACTGCTGGGTCTGGGTGGGGCCCAAGAATTTGCCTTTCTAACAAGGACACCCGGGTGACTCCGGGTGACTCCAATGTTGCACTGGTAGAACCACTGGCTCGGGCTTTGAAATTCCACCATTCTGTACTTTCTGTTTTCAATTCCCATCCCTAAAGGCAAGAGGAAGGAATGGCTGCACTCTTCAGATCGGGGAGATGGGGCAATGGGAATGAAAAATTGGGGAGAGGAAAAAATGTTTCCAAAGTCAAAACATTGCCATTGCTCAGTAATAATAATATATAACTCCTTGGCTATGCTTTTAATGCTTGAAAGGGTGGTGCTTAATTTAAAGGCAGACTTTGGGGCTGGGAAGGGTAGTATATCCTTTGTGCAAGAAATAAAATCCAGACAAGGTTTTAAGCACAAAAGAAATTAATATAGGGAAATTGGTGCTTCCGGAACAGTTGAGTCCTTTCTCCCTGGTTTTCCTCCTTCTTCCCTTCCTCTCCCTCACGGACCCGCCAGGCTCTCTTAACCACCCTGCTCAGCCCTCGGTCTTGCTTCTTTCCTCTCTGCTCCTGACAGTCATTGGCTCGATCCAGTCTTCTCCCATGTGGAAGGGCCTAAGCTACTACTTCCAGACACAGTGCTGAGCAGTATACACACATCTCCTGTAGCCCTCCTGCCAATCAGGCCAGAGGGGATTTTAGTGCTCAGTTCACAGATGAGGACAGGAGGACTCAGAGAGGTCACACCACTAGCAGTTGGGGAGTCTAGGACTGGATCCCAGCTTTGTTTGGCTTCTGGTTCTGGGCCCTTCCCCCATCTTCATGATCTGGTGTCATTTTGCATCCCAGACCGGGGGACAGAGACCTTTAGCAGGAGACCTGCAATCACTGTGTGAGCACCGGTCCTGGTAGGTGTTAGTCTCTGGGCCAGAGCTTTATGGGATGTGTCACTCATGGTGGGGATAGCAGGACCAGTTTTCCGTCCAAGAGCCTCATTCCCTGTACATTTGTTCATTTCTGGGACATTCTTTTTGAAAATGAACTTGGTGGGAACTTAGGTTTTATTCCAAAAAAAAAAAAAAAAAAATCCCACAAAATTCCCAGCAAACCCCAAATTGTGTAGATTGGAGGGAGGAGGCATGTTATTTTTTGGCAGAAAAAGTCTGGCAATAAACTTCTAAAAACATAATAAAAGTGATTTTTAACATCCTGTTTTTCCTCCTTTTGTTGATTTTTGAACATTTCTTCCCAAGCAAAGAGTTATGCAACAAGACCTGAAAATTGCCAAACCCTTATTTTATTGGTAGTTTTATTTGATTCCTTCTCTGTTTCTGTGCACCTTATCTGCTCTGAACCTTCACCTAGGAAATGAAGGGACTTTATGGCACTCTGAGAGTGGCCCAGAAGCCACATGGGGCTAGATGACAGTTTCCTAACAGTGAAAAAAGCAAAGCCAGGTGAAGAGCTCTGAAAAGCTAACTGTAGGCTATCACGCTCATACATGATCTGTCCGTGGGCAGGTAGACCTTGAACCTAGGAATATGGATATCTGTGATAACTGGTTCCTGCTCTTCGTCCTGAACCAAAAAATTCAAATCTCCGTGTCTTTCTGAGTATTTTCAAAAACTTCCATTCTCCATATCCCATGAAAGCCAGTCTGGTGCAGGGGTTAGGAGTGCAGATACTAGAAGTAGACCAAATATATATTTCTCCAGATCTTAGTTCTGCCCCTTCCTAGCTGTGTGATCTTGAGCAAGTTACCTGACCTCTCTGTGGCTCAGCCTCCTTACCTGTAAAACGAGGCTGATAAGGTTAGGGTTGATAGGGTGGATAAGGTGGATTGAATTAGTTAATACATATAAAATGCCTACTTTAGAGCAGTCGCTGGTGTGTAGTAAATGCTCAATTAAACTTGCTATTCTTATTCGTCTTGTGGCATAAATTAGATCACAATGTGTGAATACTTCTATGAATACCTTTCTGGTTTCCAGAGTGGTAATGGAATCACAATGTCCTCGTCCTTGCCAATGATGAGCCATAGCAACAATTCCTGCAGAACAATTTGCTCCTTGTAAACAACATTTGTCATCCTTTTATTTATTTTTTATTTTTAAAAAATGTTTACTTATTTCTAAGAGAAAGAAGGAGAGAGAATGGGGGGGGGGGCAGAGAGAGAGAGAGAGAGAGAGAGAGAGAGAATCCCAAGTAGGATCTGCACTGTCAGCACAGAGCTGGGTGTGGGGCTCGAACTCAAGAACCATGAGATCATGGCCTGAGCCCAAATCAAGAGTCAGATGTTAACCGACTGAGCCCCCCAGGTGCCCCATCATCCTTTTAGTTAGGTCTCCTTTGCTGCTCCACGTCAGAGATTAAGACACAGAGGTGAAAGTCACACATTCAAGCCATCTACCTTGCCATCAGAAGGTCTACTGTGAAATGGGACTCTTTCCTTGTTTCCAACCCAAGCCATGACACCTCAGTCCTGGCCCAGCCATTAACTAGCTGTGTGATGTGGGATATGTTGCTTCACTTCTCTAAGCTTCCGTTATAAACAGGGAAATTAAAGGCTTGGGCCAGAACCCTAAGATATGGGGCTTCCTAGATCCCAGGGAAACCTGCATAGGCTCCGCGCTGATGGGTGACGCACTCAGGTGTAAAGTTCAGTCATCACCAATAAGCCTTGTCTACTGGCAGGAGCCAGCTGGAGTAGTGGAAGCATGGATATGAGAGGCAGAGCAACAATCTGCCCTTTCCATTCTATGCTGGGAGGCAGCAGAGTTGAGATTTAGCACAGCCCCAGAGACCCCCCCCCACCCCACCCCAAACATACAGTGTCTGGGAACGACGTGGAGGCAAAGTGAATATTGACAACACTTGGCCCATGTTTAAGAGTACCTAGCTGGTGGGGGGCACCTGGGTGGCTCAGTTGGTTGAGCATCCAATTTCCGCTTAGGTCATGATCTCAGGGTTCGTGAGTTCAAGCCCCATGTTGGGTTCTGTGCTGACAGAGCCTAGAGCCTGGTTCAGAATCTGTGTCTGTCTCTGTGCCCTTCCCCCACCCGTGCACACTCTTTCTCTCTAATTAAAAAGATAAAAAAATTGTTACATTTAAAAAAAAAAAGAGTACCTAGCTGGTGGGATATTGCAATTCGCAGAAAGAAATATATTTGGTCTTTGGCCCCATTCCTGATGCAGCGCTCCAAATCCCCCTGGAATTTCCTAAGCAGTAAGATCTAGAAGGGTGTCTTGTTATATTAACATGGTGACTTTGGGATCCCTACCTAAGGATGAGGTTTGGTTGCCAGAACCAACCAAGCGATTAGAAAGCTGGAACTTTCAGTCCCACCCACCTTGATTTAAGGGGTGGGGACAGGGGCTGGAGATTGAGTTCAATCACCAGTGGCTAATGATGTAATCAATCATGTTTAAGTAATGAAGCCTCCATAAAAACCCAAAAGGATGGGGTTTAGAGAGCTTCTGGCTAAGCAGGAGGGGTTTTGAGGGGAGTGGTGCTCAGAGAGGGCATGGATGGTCTTGATCTTTTCACCCTACTTGCCTTATGTGTCTCTTCCATCCAGCTGTTCCTGAGTTACATAATAAGTCAAAATCTGGTAAGTAAAATTTTTTTTGAGTTGTGTGAGCCACTCTAGCAAACTAATGGAACACAAGGAGGGGGTAGTTGGAACTTCCAATCTATATATAGTTGGTCAGAAGCACAAGTGACAACCTATACTTGCTTGTGATTGTCATCTAAAGGTGGCAGGGCAGGGGGAGGGGAGGAGAGCATTCTCGCAGGACTGAATCCTTAACCTGTGGGATATGATGCTATTTCCAGGTAGACTGTGTCAGAATTGAGTTGGATTGTAGGACATCTAGCTGGTGGCTGACAATTGCTTGGTGTGGAGGAAAAGCCCATACATTAGGATTGGGAACAGAAATATACCTGGCATCAGAAGGATCTAGGTTCAAATTCTAGCTGTGTTATTGCCTCTATGGGTGATCTTGAATGAATCACTTAACCTCTCCCAGCATCCATTTTTCCAAGTATTCTAGTCAGTACTAAATAAATTTAAGTACATTAAGCACCTAAGACAGTTTGAGATAGACTAAGCTCCTAACATTAATTACTGTTATCATCAGCATTTTAACAGTGTCAGCTGGTGGGAAGAGGGAGGCAGGGGAACTGGCTTGCCTAGGCTGGTTCTGGAAAAGATAATCAGGTGGGTTCACTAGACAAGGCAAGCTAGGATCAAGTTCAGGCAATTCTCAGTACCTTCAGGGGGCAAAGGAAGCAGGGAATAATTGTATCTAGATTGTGGAACAAAGTCATGGCTCTTGAGCATTTGACTTACTCCAGCAGAGCCCCACCGTCCAGGGGAAGGGTGGAAAGAAAAGCTGGCAAAGAGCAAGACAGGGTAATTACACCCCAGCTAAGGGGCAGGTCTTCAGTCCTAATGAGGGAAACTGAGGCACAAGGTGGCTGTGGAGTAAAGGAAGGAAGGGGAGAAAAAGTTGTGATGTGGGAGACCTTGTGAGCTCTCAGAGCCCTGCTGTAGCTCAGGAGCTCATTACCAGCCCAACCAGTCCTGGCCACCAGTGACTCCAGCACTCTGAGCACAGCTTCTAGCAATGTGGTCATCGGATGGCCAGGGAGACCAGCTGTCAGTGCACAACCATTTGAGGGAGATAGGAGCAAGAATATTCGTCAACAGTGATAAGGGCTTGAGCTTGGGATAAAAAGACTTTTCCTAAAGAAAAACATGTATCTCTGATCAAACCTGGTATGCTCTTGGAAAAGAGAGCTCCTGCCTCTTTCTCAGTGGTCTACACCACTTTTTAACAACTTCTGGAGAAAAACGAAATGGAAAGGCTTGAATGTAAGAAGAAGTAAAATTACTTGGCCTGCAGATTTCGTGGAATTTCCCCAAATCATTCACCAAGTTTAAAATGTTTCAGGCTCAAACTGGGACTTGTTTGTTTCTTTTAATTTAGAAGCAACCCTGAATACTTGAACCCTGTTATAAACTGTGTTGCCAGAAGCCTGTAAGCTTACGCTGCAAATTTCCTGTCATTTGTTTCCTGCTCACTTGTGTGTAGGCATGCTCTACTCACAGGGAGGGGGTGGGGATCAACATCTGGGATAGGTGGCAGTTTTTCTAAACTGGTTTTCTACTTGCTCCTAAGATTTTCATTGAACATCTCTTTATGGTACAGTTCCAAATATCTATTGCTCCTGTACAAATCCCTGCGTGATTTTGGCCTCTGCTTTGAGCTTAGTAAGCTTGTTTCTGCTGCCTTTGGACAAGTGTCCATATAAGGCTTCCTTAACTTCAGTTGTGTGTCACAGGATTTCATCCAGGCTTTAACTCTGAAATGAGTTCTCTAAAGGAATGAGCTCTCTTTGCTGATGCAATTAACACTAGCCACAACCATTTCTTTTTATGATTTTAAAATGTTTACTTATTTTGAGAGAGATGGGGAGGGGCAGGGAGAGAGGGAGAGAGAATCCCCAGCATTCTCCCCACGGTCAGCGCAGAACCTGACATGGAGCTCCATCCTACAAACTGTGACATCATGACCTGGGCCAAAATCAAGAGTTGGACACTTAACCAACTGAGCCATCCAGCACCCCTCTTTTTATTTCTTTCTAAGAGGAAAGCCTTCAAAGAAGTCTGAGGTTTGAAAAATTGGAGAAAGTGGCTCATATTTTCTGGATTAAAAATATTTATAGATTATTCTTTTCAGTGTGGATTATAGACTTGGCTTTTTTAAGTTGACTTCATGGTCATCTGGTGATTAAGAAAATAATTTATCATACTTCTTTTGTAAAATTAAATTTTAAGAGGGGTGTAGAGGCAGAGGGAGAGGAAGAATCTTACGCAGGCTCCACACCTTGTGTGGAGCCCCACTTGGGGCTCGATCTCATGACCGTGAGATCATGACCTGAGCCCGAATCAAGAGTCAGAGATTTGACCCACTGAGACACCCAGGCACTCCTATCATACTTCTTATAACTATATCTGAAATAGCATCCAACTCCCTTCTGGCACCAAAATTTCAGTGTAGGTACAAGATCAGAGAAGATGGTTTGGGAACAAATGGGTAAAGATGATTACTTAGTGAATTTCGTCAAAGCCTATTTTAAAAATGTGCTGTTGGGGCACTTGGCTGGTTCAGTTGGTGGAGTGTGTGACTCTTGATCTTGGGGTTTTAGGTTTGAGCCCCATGTTGGGAGTAGAGATTATTTAAAACAAAAGATCTTAAATAAAAAATATTGTTTTTTGGAGTGACAGTTATGTGGGTCTAAAGTTTTATATAAATAAGTAATTAAAAATTTCACTCAGCATTTGCATAGATTTAATTTGATTATCTATTAACAGAATATAAAACATTCTCAGGAGTAATTTTGGCTTTACACTGGCTTTCTATGTTTATGAGCTTTATTAGATTGAACTGGCCTAAAACCAGCTAGAAAAGATTCTGTTGTAGCTCTGATTTATTGGTTTCACATTCACTGAGTCAGAAGCTTTTATAAAGGCCTATTTTGTAGGTAAATCATATTGTGGGCTCAACACTTTTATGAGTACAACCTTTCATTATAAAAACATTCCCTTTTGGTTGGTTCTGTTAACGAACAATTTTGGTTAGAAAGTAAACATTGGTTGATTTATTCTTGGTTATTGAGTATGAAGTGAATGAGCAAGAAATGTGTGTGTGGTTTTATTAATGGACTAGAGTAAATGTAAATTTTTTCTTTGAGTTATAAAAACATGTTTATAATCGCATTTCCAGACCAATGATAAGAGTTGGGTCATAAACCAGAGACGATTATTGATTTTCATTCTGTATTCCTGAGGTCTAATTTATTTTTAATTTTTAAAAAATTTTTTTTTGGGGGGGGAGACTGTGGGGGTGGGGGTAGGGAGGGGAGCAGAGAGAGAGAGAGAGAGAGAGAGAGCGAGAGAGAGAGAGAGAGAGAGAGAGAGAAATATCTCAAGCAGGCTCCATGCTGTCAGGCTGTCAGCACAGAGCCGAGGTAAGCCCAATCCTATGAACCATGAGATTATGACCTGAGCCGAAACCGAGAGTTGGACGTCTAACCGACTAAGCCACCCAGGTGTCCCTTTATTTTTGTATTTTTAAAGATTTTATGTTTAAGTAATCTCTACACCCAACATATTCACAACCCCTAAATCAAGAGTTGCGTGCTTCGCTGACTGAGCTAGCCACGTCCCCCTCCTGAGATCTATTTTAAAAATAGCATATACACACAATGTAAAGGAGGGAACCCTAAATCATGTGTGTACAGTGTGTGTATTTTCATGTGTACGTATCAATCATGAAGCGATATTTAAGTTCACTCACCTGAGGAATTCTAGTAGAGATGCCAAAGAGAAGGAAAGGAAGAGAAAAAAGTGAACCAAGAAAACCTGGCAGCATTATTTCTTCCTGTTCAGTGTTGTTGGTAAAATGGTAACCAGAGGTTTTTATTACATACAACTAAAAAGGACCAATTAAAGTGTGGGAAATGTTTCCTTTGCAGAGTCCAATGCTAGGCAGGGAAATACAGCCTCACCAGAAATTGCCATAGCAAGTTTCAGTAGAGGATTGTAGAACAATGGGGCCTTGTTAATCCCATACTGTTTTATTCAAATAGTGTGTAATTGAAAGCAATTGCTGCTCCCCAGGCAGGAATTTACAATTGCTACATTGGAAGGGAGGATGATGTGTCATTCCAAGGCAAAATCAGGTCTGGAAAGGGCCTCGTGGTTGGAGAACCGCCTAAGTCCCAAAACAGCTCCCAATCAGGCCAAGTAAAACAAATGGGTGGAGAACCACCCTGTGAAGTCAGTCTACCCACCCCCCCCACCCCCCCCCCAACTGAGCTGCATTTCCCTTGCTTCTTTCCTGCCTTTCTGGTGGATTGCAGAAGGTCCCCAGAGCAAGGAGCAAGGGGGAGAAGGCAAAGAAATTCAAATCCTGGATATGCTGTCACTTAACTTCTTGCCCCCCTGGCAAGGGCATACAAGTTCATTCATGAGCATGCATGCATGTGTGTGTGATTTGTAAGTATATATGATCGATAATGATGGTGAATACAGAGCATCCTCCCTTGGCATAAAAACAATGGACAAGAATCAGACATGAGTCAACAGCAAGAGTAGGCTTGACTCTTAATACATTTTGAACAATTTGGTCAATAGTCTTTCAGAGAACAGTCTTCCAGCTTTATGTTGCCATTTTCATGGAATCTGAATAGTTTAAAATTCCATGATTTTTAAAAACTCCGCTTTGATTCCAGTGACTGACCAGGGACACCAAGCTATGTCAGTTTCCCAACAACACTATGAGGCTAGCTAATTAGGTAAATAAAAAAATGGGAGTGATGTGTGGGGGGGGGGGTGGGGGGGGGAGTGTGAGGGTGTCGAGCGGGTTGAAGTAAAACCCTTATGTAGAACTCACCTTAAATGGGGCAGGTTGTTTTTAACCTGAGAGCTGCCTGTTCGACACTCAGGAAGTTATTAAGAAGAAAGATGTTTAGATGAGACATTTCAGCAGATTTGGACTCACATGTTCTTTTTCATGGTCTGGGATTCTGAGCTGCCATTACATGTTGTAGCATGCACTTGGCTTTAAAGTACTGCTAGGGCAGAGGCATTTATTGTTCAGCAATATCTTTGTATTTTTCCATCAATCCCAGACCCTCCAGACTTTGTTCTGTCCAGCCACTGAGACAGGAGTGACACAGGTCACTTCCAGGCTGAAGCACAGAAGAGCATGTATGAATTCCCCATGCCTTGTCTTTTTCTATTGCCAGGATGCTGGAGACCTAAGACTCCAGTGATACAGCTCCAAATGTCAGAGCCTCTATCAGCCAGAGTTCTTGAGCAGGATCCCACGGTCTCCACCACCAACACACATCCATCATGTACCGAAAGCAAGAATGCATTTTACTGTGTTGAGCGAAGATTCTGGACTTAATTTGTTAATTGCAGCACAGGCTAGGCTAATAAAGCTGCTCCTCTAGATCTTTTTTGTAGAAAAGGAAACTCCATCTGGAGAGAAGATGAGCAATCTGAGCTATGCAGTTCTTGAACAAGCCCCTGAGGCTTTGCCAGACTGCCTTTGCGTCATGTACTCCCCAAAGTCATTCTGCGCCATTGTTGGGTCACTGTTTTTCAGGGACTGGTGAAAGAGGAAGTGAGGAGGAGCTCTAGTCAGTGGGGGGTTGACATCTGACAGTTCCCTTCTGGTAGTTTCTCTTCTTATTCACAACCTTCTCTTGGGATTTTAGGCTTGCTTAACATACGGTACAAATCAGTGAAATTATTCATTGTGGTTTCCATTTGAGTGAGCTAGTTTCCGCTCCTAAGACGGGTCTTAACAAAACAGGAAGTTTTTCTTGGATCTAGAAATGGAACTCTGCCTTCTGACATTAGTTTTTACCAACTTCTGTAAATCTCTATTTTCCTACTTCCCTGTCAGAAGGTGGAGCACAGAGAAGAGTAGGTGTAACTAAAAAATGCTGATTAGTAGGATATTTGGTTTGGTGGTTTGGTTTGGAGGAGAGGTAGAGAAGAAAATGACAGCCTGCCCAGGCCAGACCACATCCTCCCATCTGACAGCTTTATCTCCTACCTCTTCCTCCACTTTAGCCTTGGCGAGAGGTGTGAAGGGCCAAGGAACACTATGATGGTTAGTAGGCACTCCTGGATAGTAATCCTTGACATTTCCCAGCTCATAGTCCTCAAAAGATTTTGCTATGTGTCACCCATTAGATTCCACTCCAGGGGAGGGGTCAGGGAACATGTCTGTCTTATTCTCAACATCTGTTATGCAGAGGGCACCCAAGAGTATTTGAAGGAATGCAGCAAGACCTGATGTTTAGAACTATCTTGTAATGAGGATTGAGAAAATATTTAAATTTCCATTGTATGGATGGGGAAATGGAAACATTATGGATTTGTTACTTGCTCAGGGTCACAAAGGGGTCAACTAAGGTAGAACTAAAACCCAAGCTTCTCAATTTCTATTCTCTTTCAATTGTAGGGCAGGTTAGATTTAAAGTCTTCTCCCCACCCCAGCCCACACAGTAACATAGACCATGTATCATTCCCGCCATCATGTAAGTTCCCACCCTGAGATTCAACATCTATATTTGTACCAGACAAGTCTATCAGGAAAGGCCTCAGAATCCGGACATCCTTATCACCAGAGGATAGAGTCTAAGGATGCTCATTCTTTTTTTCCATCGTTTTTTTTTTTTTTTAACATTTATTTTTGAAGGAGAGAGAGAGCATGAGTGGGGGAGAGGCAGAGAATGAGGGAGATGCAGAATCCGAAGCAGGCTCCAGGCTCTGAGCCATCAGCACAGAGCCCGATGCGGGGCCTGAACTCACCAACTGTGGGATCATGACCTGGGCCGAAGTCAGACACTTAACTGACTGAGCCACCCAGGCGCTCCATCCATCAAGTTTTTATTTAAATTCCAGTTAACATGCAGTGTAGTATTAGTTTCAGGTGTACAGTATATTGCTTCATAAGGATGCTAATTCTTAAAACTCTTGCTGATTTGTATTTTCTATTTCACCCTCCCCAAGAATAAACATGTTACCTATGCAATCTAAAAATAAGAGAGTAAAATTGCCTCTAGTTTCAATGTCTTTTACAAATAAGGAATTCAATGGGCTTCTAGCTCAATGCTTGGACTGATTAATCAAGTAGGTTCGGGGCAGAAAACCATAGGAAGGGAATCTTCGAAACTGCTAGATGTTCTCTACTCTGTACTTTTCTTACATAATAACAGAATTTGTAGCCAGATACATGATCACCCCCAGTTTTCCAGCTTCCCTTGCAGCTTGATATGGCCTAAGTTGCAAGTAGAAGTTGATATATACAACATCCACATTGTTGGAATCTGTGTTCTAACTTTCTGGCCTGAAAACAAATGTGTTGTTTGGAAAGAACACATAACTGAGTTAGTCAAGTTTTTTGTGTTTATGGGTGTAAGTGTCCAATTTTACTTCAGTGATCAAGAGTGAGTCCTTAATCCAGTTAAGACATGCTTATAAGGATGATGAAAAAGCTGTGGAAATTCATCTAGCATTTTCAGCAGACCACGAATACTTGGGCTCTCCCCCTACCCAGTTCAGAATTTGTGCACATGGTGCCAAAGGTTTTTGTAGGAGGGGCTGCCTCAACAAATCATCTTGCGGTAAGCCTCTCCAGCAGTATGGTAAATTCCTCTCCTGGGAGCACAAAATAGGCTTCCCTTCTGAATGGAGTTGCTCAGGGGCTGGATTCCAGCCACAGACTCAAGTCTATGACCTTCCTGGGTCATGAAGCTCTCCTAAACCCAAATTAATTAGCAGCTCCAGTCTGCTCATGAAATGCTAGATGTGTCTGAGAATTCCCTCACAACTTCCAAGGTTATTCTCTAATGCCATCCGTGGTCAAGGCACTTGGTATTTCATTTCTCCTGGTGTTCAAAAAAAGGAATCTAAAACTCACACAGCAGCATCAGGATTTAAGTCTTCCTCTGAGGCAAAACCCAATTTGTTTGCAGCCCTCAAGTAGCAGAGTTGGTCCAGAGGTTGAAAAAGTCATTGGACAGTATTCCAGCCCTGTCAGCATCTTCACTGAGTAGCTTTGTTATTTGCTGTAAACAATTGTAAATTTCTAGAACCGCAGACACACTCATATAAAAACAACAACTATCAAAATGCCTGGTAAAACCAAATGTAAATGAACCAAATGTACATTTGGAAATCTGGCTAAATGTACATTTACCAAATGTAAATTGAAGTCCCATTGGAATTGTCTAGGGATACCCTTCCCTAGCATGGATCATGGTGAACTGACAGGATTTAATTTTTCTTAAATTACAGTCAGATCTTTCGAATCTGACCCCTTCTGTCATTTCGTGAAATTTCCGAGTTATCAAGAAAATGATGGTTGATGATATGCTTCAGCTGCCTTTCCAATAGGAAACCTATTTTTCTGTGGGAGAAACTGATGCTTGTTTAGTCAAACTTCTTTAGGCTCCCAGTTTTGTTGAAACTCTTGCAGAGAACACACACATGGACACAGATAGTGCTTCTGCTTTCTAAAAGTTCCAGAAACCATAGATTCTGGTGAAGTGCCCTGCTGGAACAGCAGGCTTTAGAAAAACAACAAAAATTCCACTGGGATGAAAGAGGCTCATTTGTTTCCAAGTTGTGGCCCTTGAATCCTCTGGGGACCGCCCCCCCACCGTGTCTGCGTCTTTGATTTATAATCTTCCACCCACGCAAGCCTTGGCATTCACTGGGATCCTATAATGAGGTTAAGGTGTGAACCTGGAAAATCATTTAAGGACAAGGGTGAGGTGGGGGAAGGGGTGGGGGGGGGTGGTTAAAGAGAGTAAAAGCAATTAGGAGAACACATGCTTGGCATACGTGAATGAGCCCAAGTGGTGGAAGGCCTGCCTGATGCGGGGCTGAATGTGGTTTTGGCGTCCAAAACCATGTCTTTGCCTCCACAGCACAACCTCTGGTGGGAAGAACTCCTTGCCCAATGCGCTATGACCAGGAAGGCCAGTGTGTGAACACCCCTCCCCCTCTTTGTCAAGATTCCTTTTATATGCTTGCAAAGCCAGATTTCCGTATTCCCAGCTGTAAGGCTTGGGATTTGCAGCATCTTCCCTGGGGGATGGGGTAAATAATAGCAGATGCAATCTTTGGCCAGAAAAGAACTCGCTGCCCCAGCTTGGAGGTTTAGTGCATGATGAATGCAAAAGGTTTTCTGGAAGAGACCATGAGAGACCCCATGGATCAACCTTGGAAAACTGCAAGTTGCCAAGCCTATGCGAGCCATCCTGGTTCTAATAATTATTACAGCAGGGCTAGATAGATGGGCATTGTTGAAAAGGAGGAAGTCTCATAACTGATGTCTTAGTGCCTGAAGGGAGTTGCAAGATTCTCCTTGCACATTTGAAGGTTGCATAACTCGCAGTTCTCCTTTTTTGGAAAGTGCTTCCGATGTGATGTTGAGGCCATGGGCTCTAGAAGCTGATTCAGGTTGGAAGTCTGACTCTTAACACTTACCTGGTGACCTAGTGTGATCTTCTCTGGAAAATAGGAGTAATACCCTCTACTGGATTGAGGTTGTGGGAGTTAGAAGTAACGTATGTCAAGTACTCCTCAAAGTGTCCAAGCTTATAATAGAGGCTCCATAATGGTTAGGTAGTTCATGAGAAAATTCATCTGGTGTAGCACTGAGGCAGTGGAAGGGAAGGAGAACAATACTGACTTGTCCAGTAGACACAGAGGAAAAATAGCATCGTGACATTTATTAAAAAAAATTGTTTTTAATATTTATTTTTGAGAGTGAGAAAGAGAAAGTGAGAGCAGGGGAGGGGCAGAGAGGAACAAAATCCGAAGCAGGCTCCAGGCTGTCAGCACAAAGCCCGACACCAGGCTCGAAACTCACTAACCATGAGATCATGACCTGAGCCGAACGGGGACGCTCAACCAATTAGCCATCAGGCACTCCAGCATGGTGACATTTATTATAGGCAAGACCAAACAAAAGTTCCAGAGGGGCTTGACTAGGGGAGTCAGAAGCACCCAATGCTTTTTCTTCAGGTAACTGGGCTCTTAGGGGAACTCAGGAGGTAGATGTTAAGCATCAAAATCCATGTCTGTCAATGCAGGCAAAGAAATACAGGTAGTCTCCTACAATGTCTGGAAAGAGAAACTATTTCTCGGACTGTGTCAGAAGAAAAGTTTTTTTAATTCAATTTTTTTCCCCCCGGTAATTTCTATACCCAGTGTGGGGTTCAAACTCCTGACCCAGAGATCAGGAATTGCATGCTCTGAACTGAGGCAGCCAGGTGCCTTGGAGGAAATAAATTTTAGCAGTATAGCCTAAGCAAAGCTGGAATTAAATGAGAATGGATGAGCATTCTGGTACCTACTACTCTCATTGATTTGTAAATCCTGATTCACATGGGTTAATTAGCATCAATTATTCTCTCAGACTTGTACACAGATCATACAAATATTGTCCACAGCTTGTTCAGAAACTAATCCAGAAAAAGGAATTTGGAGCTTCCAGCTTAAAGTTTGAATCCACATCTCCAAATTTTTAGACTGTTATTTCTCTCTCTCTCCAGCTTACATTTTCTAAGATTTGCCATAAAACCATTTACCTTCAACATTAAAACAACAAATATTTTTAAGGGTGTGTAATTATAGGCACCATGAAGAATGTGAAAAATGTTTCCAGACTTGAGAACTGGCATGAACTGACTCAGTAAGATGGGGCCAGAGATTAGAGTCATACCTAGGCTTTTATTCTTTATTTTCACACTGCTCTTTAACATTCTTCACATTCCCAAATTAGTAGATTGTAACACATGAGTCAAGATTGAATACTCTCTCCAAGCATGGTTAGTATTGGCTGAATCTATATATTTTCAAAAGCTAGCAATTATTGAGGTCCTCCTATGTACAGGGCATCCACATGACATGTAATGGCTCACTTAGTCCTCAGGGAAACGGTATATAGTTCTTGTGATTGTCATCCTTACTTTACAGATGAGGAAACTGAAGTCTGGAGATTAAGCAACTGGTGCAAGGTCACAGGCTAGCTAGTGTCATGGCTAAGAAATAATGTGTAGGTTCAAGGAGCTGTAAATCTCTTAGGATGTCATGAAAAGCAAGATCAATCACACTGGAATGCAATTTATTTTATTTCTACTTATTTTTAAAGTAGTCTCTATGCCCCTCGTGGGGCTCAAATCCACAACCCCAAGCCCAAGAACTGCATGCTCTACTGACTAAGCCAGCCACAGGTGCCGCAGGGAGAACGGAAAATCACATTTTATCTTCCAGCTAACAGCTCAACAAGGATAAGCTGGCTTTTGTCACTTAAAATGATGCACTAGAGGGCGCCAAACACAAAAACTGACTTTCAAACTGTTTTAGTAATGCAGTTCTCACAGTGCTTCAAGATCTATAATCAGTAGTGGACTCAGGCCAAAAGACCATCCCCAAAAGAGTATGACGTACTTCATGATAAATAAGAAGCTGTGTTTTCATTCCCTCAAAAAAAAAAAAAAAAAAACAAAACACAAAAAAACCCAACACTCATGCTTTATGTTAAGCAATTCATAATGTGTTTCTACTTGATATTGTTATTCAAAGTACCTTTCAGCTAGTTGTTTAATTTGTTTGCTGACTGCTGGGTGGTGAAGCAGAGAGTAAGCTTGGAAAGAACAGGTTGATCAAGATGAACATAAATCTTAAAATATACATCAGTGTAATTTTTAATCTTTTAAAATTTCGTGGAGTAAAACATGCATATATTTTTAAAAGAAAAAAAAATCCATATCCAAGAGCTTAAAATGAAAAGGAAGAAGACACCATTTTCAACCTCAAACTTGAGAGGCAACGTCTTTTAGAGGTAACTCCAGATTTTTAAATGTTTATATTTTTGTTTTATCAAACTGACATTATGCTCTTTGAACACTGAGGCGATAGCTAACAGAATAGACATGTAAGTCATAGTTTACAAAATAACTTCCATATCCTTAAGTAGTCTTCCATTTTGGTTTTTGTTATTGTAGTTTAACTTACATACAAATTAAATGTTCTAAAGTATAAGGAGCTTCCAACTGTTCAACTGAGTTGGGATCAGATAATTTCACTCCACAGTGGGTATTGTGGTGTTGGAAGGTATTACTCAGTTTGAGTTATGGGCTGCTTAGAGTTCGAAGGGGCAAAAACTTGAGTCCTGCAAGGACAACAGACACTAACCAGAAAATTAAGTTAGAGCTCCTCCCTTCCGGGATCACCAATGAGTCTGCCACCAGTTTGTGAAGTCTCTCCATTTTGTGCAGGGATAATAATATCTTTGGTATGTTTAATTCTTTTATTCCCTTATAAATTATCACCAAAATTATCTAGCATCTCTCATTCTTTTTTTAAGACCTGAACCTTCCCCATCCCGTCCCGTGGCCACTCTATACTTGGTTCCAAATAGTAAGGGATCAAGTGTAGGGAAGCATTATGGCCTGCTGTCAGGCAGCGGCCTAAAATACCTGGGAAGAGGCTAGTCTACCTTTTCATCCATATGACGCTACAATCAAACCAATGCTTGTCCACCATCCCTACAAAATACTCATCCAGTACAAAGAGCTGCAACAACAGGCAGGTCAAGTAAAAGCAGAAACTTTCTTAGGAACTAGAAGCATGAAGGGCTGCGTGGGAGATATAAGCAAACTCAGGAGCTATCAAACATCCTCTCTTTCAGGAGCTGTAAGGCCATTCCTGTGGGGATGAAGAATCAAAAGCACTCTACATACCTAACACAACTAACATGCCTTGAGGAAACAGGTGCTCAATAAACCCTCATAGCTTTTCCTTATTTTTAGTTTTATGCCAGATACTACTCTATGCCCGATACTGTCCCTAAGGGTTTTGTATGCATTACCTCATTTGATTAACAAAGGCTCAGAGATTAAGTCCTTTTAAACTTGGGACACAACAGGTTAAGGAGTGTGGGGAGGTGAGAACTCAAATACATGTCAGTCCCACCGCAGGGCTACTGTTACTCCCGCCTCCCCCCCCAGCAGAGCATCAGCAATACGGACAGTCCCCTCTTCTGGGCACACAGGACAATGGCCTCCCTGGCCGCCACTAGCATTTCTCCGGAAGATGGCGGCTGCTCCCGGCTCCCGGCTCCCGGCCTGAGCTAGTGCGTCACCGCCGGCCAAGGGAAGCCGGAAGTGACACTATACCGTTTTTTGTAGAAAACGACGGGCAGAGAGGATAGAAGGGAGAAAGGAAATCCAATAAGGTCCCCAATACCGAAAAAGCTAAAGCCCTGGATCCCAGGTGCCGCAGAAAGCGCTGGGCGGAAGCGGTCCTGGCAAAGGCAATCTAACACCGCCCGGGCGTTCGGCCGCGGCGGAAGTGCGTTTCTGGCGCTCCTCCGAGATGGCGTGGGCAGGAAAGCAGCGGCGCTTCTTCGCCGACCCTTTTCGCTCCTCGGTCCTCGCAGTACTAGAGGCCGTAGGCCGGCTGGGCCCTCGGGACTTCTAGCCCCGGAGAGAAACAACCGCTTACCGGGAGACCCCAAGGTGAGGCGCCGACAGACACGGCGCGCCGGCCCCTCCCTCGCCGGGAGGGCGGCGCCCCGTGACGCAGCAAGCTGTCGGGGATACGCCCTTTAGAGCGCGGGCCAGCACGCAGCCGCGACACAAACGCCGGGTCCGGACTCGCTTGGGCCAGCGGCCAAGCCACGAGCGTGCATCTACTGGCAGCCACCCACAACTCGCTCTTCCAGACGCGAGGCAAATGTCTGGACGGCTTGGTAGAATTCACGAGAGCAAAGAAAACCACCCCACCGAGAGCGCGAGAGAGGTCTCAAGAGTTCTCAAGTGTAAAGTGGGTGGTGGGCCCTTAAGAGGATCTTAGGTGTGTCCGTAGTCACGGTAAGCCAGTTACCTATTGTGTATAGAACTAGAGACTACTACCACAAAAGGTCAAAACTGGGTTGCGGAACCCCTCTCTCCTCTAGACTGTTCAGAATGTTTGAAACGCACTTAAGTTTTTTCTTAGTGTTTCTTACTAAAGAAAAATTCCTTACTTCTCACCATAACCACTTTTAAAGTGTGCTTGTTTCTCCGTTGAGAAGGGATCCTCCAGCCAGAAACATGGAATGACAGTGTACCCCCAACCTGAACAGGGTGCTCAAATAACACTGGTTACAGTCTTCATTAACTGAGTTTACACTCAGAATTTTAATACTGGGCAAAGAATTGCTAACTAGATGTCCGTAGGTTGAGTTGTGTGTGCGGTATGTAATACTCATTTAAAACATACCTGAGAAAGTATGTACAGGTTTTAAGGGGCCAAAGGCCCATGGCACAGAACTAAAGAATCTGAGTAGTTCGTGGCAAGTGAAGCAATCTCTGGGACTAACTCATGTAAAGGTCATTTCTGGGAGCTTCAACCAAACAAATGAAGCTTACAATGTTAGCCATTAGGGGCTAACACATAGCCTCTAAAGCTTTATTCTGTAAGGTACAAAGAACCTGATTTTTGTTCCCGGATTACCCTGGACTATTTTTGAGTTATGGTTGGGTTCACAAGGTAGTAATGTAACTTCTAAAAACATTTTTTTAAGCCTGTCAACACATGGCCTCTTGGATTACAGAATAAATTTATGTCGAACCTACTATATAAATAGGTAACTTCTTTTTACAAAAAAATTGTCTTGATGACTGTTAATCCCTTTATTTTAATTCATTTGGTCAAGCAAATCCCCTCCCTGACAACCAATGTTAGAGTGTTATTTTATTACTCTTTCTTCTCCTACAATTAAATATTTTTATATCAAGTTACCTTTAATCACAGTTTTCCTGTTTAACAGGAATAGAGAGGGGAGAGACTATCAAATCTCGGATATGATGGAATTCTTCTGTGTGAAGCTCAATATAGCATTTTCTTCCCCTTTTCCCTGTAGAATTCCATTGTAAATTCAAAGCTCCCTAAAAAATATCCATGATTGCTCAAAATACATTCCACTTTACAATTGTTTATGTAATGCTATATATATATATAATTTTTTCCCCCTTCCTAAAGGCTTGTTAAAATATTGACCTGGGTTTCATAAAACATCCCGTTAATATTATGGTATTGTTCCTCATTTATTTTAAAGGAGGAGACCGCTCTGCACTGCAGTTTCAGGATCTCAAAAAAGAAGCATTTCTTTTCATGATGGTTACCTTTTCAAAATACAGAAATGATCTGATTTTGATGTGGTAGGTTTGTCAGGAATCTGAACTCTATAAACAGGCATCACAGATAATTCTGATGCAGGGTTGACGCAGGATCTATATTTTAAGAACCACTGGCTTAGAGGCAAATAGATCATGCTTGCTTGGAATTATTTCTGTGGTTGGTCCCCAAATTCTGGCAACTTGTAGATTTTGTAGAATCAGATGGAAAATATCTACAGAGGTAGCCAGAAAACCAAATAACCTATAAAAATGCAAATAGTTTTTGAAATTCTTTAGGTTGTACTGTATTATAAAGGAACACAGCCAAATGAAATGTGCTAGATGGAAACTGTGGCCTTCCCATAGAAAAACCTGTTTCACAAAGGCTTTGTTATTTATTCAAGATGTTCAGGCTCAGATATTATATATTCCAAATTTATTAAACTAGTCTAATTCTATATCCATTTGTGGCTAAAATTTACAATTCTTTATTACCTTGGTTAATGCTAAGGGTCTACAGGTTGAGGGAAAGTGCTGGAGTTAGGAAATTGAGAGTTTGAGGCACAGGACTTGAATCAAAATGCCATATACCTGGCAAAATTCACTGGCCTAACCCAGTAAGACATTCCCCAAAGATGTTAGACATTGTACTTTCTCTATAGCGGTGTCTCTGACAAGCAACTACAGGGTTCTTTTTTTAATTTGAGAGAGAGAAAGTGCACGTGCGAGAGAGCCAGCACAGGTGGGGGAGGGGCAGAGAGCCAGGGGGAGAGAGAATCCCAAGTAGGCTTTGTGCTAACAACAGAAGTGGGGTCAATTCTCAGGTTCGTGAGATCATGACCTAAGCTGAAATCAAGAGTGGGATGCTCAACCAACAGAGCCACTCAGGCGCCCTGCAACTACAGGACTCTTGAGTGAGACCTTGCATTAAGGATCAGAGCTACATGGCAGAACATAAAATCTGACTGTATCTGGTACATCCTAAGCAAGAAAATACTTGCTAGATTTATATAGTGTCCACAACTGCTAAACGGTTCTGTGTAAGACTTAAAGGAGGAAACTTTAGCAAGACTAGGCAGCTGTGAGAAACAAAAGCTGGAGAAATACTGTACAGTGCACTTTAAAATCTAAGAGGGTAGCGCTCACGTGTTTCACTGCAATTAAAAAAATACAAAACAGAAGTATATGAGATTTTATGGACAACCCAGGGTATACTGCAATTTAGACTGCTACTCAGTCTATCTTGTGAAATCATCAGTAAAATAAACATTGCTTATTTATGCCTCATGAAGTAAATTCTTTTTGGGAAATGTGATTAAGTTTACCAACCCTGTTTTACATTTTGGCATGAGTCAAAGGCTGCCCATGGAGGGCAGCTATATTTAGGGTGTTTCATGCATGGATGACCAATTTTTAAGTCCAATACAGTCTTGGTAATTGCTTTATAAAATGCTTACATCTCACTGAAGAGTCCCATCATCTTAAAAGAAAATCTTGACAATGTTTATTATGTCATATTAACTTCACTGGTAGTGTTAAATAATAATAATTAAAAAGCATAGTAATTTGTGATTCCACTGTAGTAAAAACTTAGTAATGCCGTATTTTGAAGGTTAGGTTTTTCCAGCAAGGAGGCAAATCTCCTTCCATTAATTAATGTCACTTCTATCAGTTTATTCTGTTTGAATACTGAGTACAATACAGGCCTGGGCTCACAATTTACTTATTAGCCTAGTAGTTTCCAAAATAGGGTACTGCCAACATGATACTTGAGAGAAATACTGTTGTATAACCAACTACTTAACTCTCGATAGGTAAGAGTGAGATTAACCCTCCTAGAGAAGTATGCATTAAATCAAAGTTGGTATGTCTGTATTTGCTATATGTGGTGATGGATCTTCTCTAATTATGTTTTCTTCCTAGATGTCTCTAACATAATTGGGTATAAAGCCCTATCCTAATAGTTTAAACATACCAAAACAATTTTTACATGTTCTTATAAATTCATTTTAATGATGACATATTACTCCATGTATTGGCTGTGACAGGATATATATAATTATTTACCTATTCATTAGCTAGCTCTTACATTATTTGTATTCTGATCTGGTTAAGCTGGTTTCCCTTTTTTCTATGTACCACCTGATCCCTCCATCAACAGCAGGCTCTCTGGTAAACTAGTTGCCATTTCAGCATTATTTGGTTTTAGAAGTTTTATGTTCAAAATATTTCCTTTCCTTTAACTGCTCTAGTCCAGGATTCCACTTTGTTGTCTGGGGCCACCCAGAAAATATTCTAGCCTTTTCAGGCCACAGTCTTCAGTCACATGGGGGCCCCCTCAACCATTCCATAATTTTATATAAAACTCTAAACTCCCAGGCTATAAAAACCCAGCCTGTGCTTGCTGTGTGTTGTTTGTCCATTTCTACCCTAGTCCTTTTTGGGGGAAAAAAGGGTACATCTCAATTGCATGCATGTATGATCATAGTAACTTAAAAAGTTCCTGGCTAGAGATTTAATTCAATTTGGTCTTCCCATAATGCTTTATGGCATCTCACATTGTCACTGAGTGCTTCTGCTTGGCCAAATAAAACAGCAAGTATTAAAATACATGCATACTATACCCTGGGGATAGAGAAACTTCATGACTAAAGTAAGAAATCATCGAAACAAAGATTTAAGTTTACTGCAACAATGGTACAATCATATACTTAAATGTATAGTTTTAGTGTTACATGTTTCCATCTTATATCTCAAATAGCTCCTAAAACTTGCCACTGTAATTCTAGTAGCTAACATAAGGAAAGTTAGTGTTATTTTATCTATCTAAAGGTGCAATAAATTGCCCCAACATCATAGTGGTTATTTAAACAGAAATCAATTACTTTTTAGGCAAACTAATGTTTGCATGATGAGGGAGATGAACTAACATTGGATACCTCAGAGGTTTTTATATTAATTCCAAATTCTGTAAGTCTCCACTAATATTTGTTAAGTTTATGCTGAATGGAGTAAGATTGACCATTTTGATAGCCCAAAGATACATCTGGCTCTTTTAAGATATACAATATGTGTACCTGTGTGTGTGTGTGTGTGTGTTTAAAGTAGGCTTCATGCCCAGCATGGAGCCCAACAATTCATGACCCTGAGAAAAGACCTGAGCTGAGATCAAGAGCCAGATACTTAACTGACCGAGCCACCTAGGCACCTCAAAATACACATATGCTTAAGGAGCACCTAGCTGGTTCAGTTGGTGGATGGCTATCAGTGAAGAGTAAGACTCTTGATCTCGGGATTGAGTTTGAGCCCCATGTTGGGGGTAGAGATTACTTAAAAATAAAGTCTTAAAAAAAAAAGATACGCAATATTTGGAAGGAATTTTAATGAGGCATTCTCTTGTTCATATATTTGGCACTTGTAAACTCTGGTTCAAGGAATAGTGATACCTTAGATGACACTCTAGGGGCAACAGAGACCATCAAATGATAGACAACAAAGAATGAAGGCCAAGGGGCGTCTGGATGGCTCAGTTGGCTGAGCATCTGGCTTAGGCTCTGGTCATGATCTCACGGTTTCTGAGTTCAAGCCCTACATCGGGCTTGCTGCAGTCAGGACAGGGCCTGCTTTGGATCCTTTGTCTCCCCCTCACCTTGACCCTCCCTCATTGTCTCTTCCCAAAATAAATAAAATATTAAAAAAAAAAAAGAATGATGGCCAAATTCTTCTCTTTGACAACTATACCTCCATTCTTATCTCCACCCTTGAGTGCTTATATAGCACACTATTTTTAACTGCAGCCACTCAAATTACTCAATACCTCTTCGAACAGGAAGAATGATTTACACAATGGAATGTTGGAAGGACTAAATTCCACACCTCATTTATCCTTTCAGCCATGAATTTATTGGGTAGAATAAGTTAAAATACAGTCCTGTTAAAAATATTTTTTTCCTGGGTTGTCTGGGTGGCTCAGTTGGTTGAGCACTTTGCACTGACGGCAGCGTGGAGCCTGCTTCGCATTCTGTCTCCCTCTCTCTGCCCCTCCCCCATTCGTATGCTCTCAAAAATAAACATTGAAAAATTTCTTTCCCACATAATTGCTTATTTTATTCATTTATTTTTTAAAAAAGTCAGTATTCTTTTTAAAAAACTTTTTAACTTTCACTTATTTTTGAGAGAGAAAGAGAGAGCATGAATGGGGGAGGAGTAGAGAGGGAGACACAGAATCCGAAGCAGGCTCCAGGCTCTGAGCTGTCAGCACACAGCCCAACGCAGGGCTCGAACCCACGAATTGTGAGATCATGACCTAAGCTGAAGTTGGATGCTTAACCCACTGAGCCACCCAGGCGCCCCTAAAAAACTTTTTATTTTAGAGCATGGGCATGAGCTGGGGAGGGAGGGGGAGAGGGACGGGGGGGGGGGGTGGAGAGAGAGAGAGAGAGAGAGAGAGAGAGAGAGACAGACAGAGACTGAATCCTAAGCAGGCTCCAAGCTCAGCACAAAGCCCAACCTGGGCGGGGCTCGATCCCATGACCCTGGGATCATGACCAGAGCCCAAATTGAGTTGGATGCTAAATCAACTGATCCACCCAGGTGCCCCTATTCATTTACTCTTAAATGCAACTATGTTGTCTTTTAATTTTCACGTTAAAAAATCCCATAGCTAGTGATGTGGACTACTACGTTTTCTAATTTGGAGAAACCCAATGCTTTAACTTGAAAAAAAATACCCAAGTCCCCCAAATTAGTAAGTGATTTCTGCCCAGTGCTCTGAATGTCAAAGTGAAGAAATTCAGTGAAGTGAGGGAGGGTATCAGGGAGTAAGTATAATTCTCAGGGTAGCCAAATACCTCATCATGTAAATAATGATGTCTATGAATAGAGGAACAAGATCCCCAATATTCCTACCTAGTATTCAGCGAAATGCAACCAAGGAACTAGCTTGGCAGAATCAGAAGGGAAAGGCCTGGTTGAATTTAACTTTGATCTAAGGGAAATTAAATTTTATTTTTTCTTCCTGGTTAATCTTCTGAATATAGTGACCATGGTGGAAGTTACTCCAAACTAAAGGACATGTTCAGAAACAATCTCTCTCACACAATGTTTATTGCCAGCTTGATGAAAGACATTTTTGTATTTACTCTATTTTTTCATATGTATCTCTGTATGCTCTGGCTGTATTATTGACTTTCTGAAGCAATTTGTACTTCTTTGTATTAACTTTTAAAAATGTTAAGTTCAAAACAATGCTTATTTACCAATCTAAGGTGGGGACCTCAAACATACAGCTCAAGACACCAGACTTAAGCAAACTGATGTCTCTCAGGCTGAAGGAATACTAACTAAGAGACAGGTGTGTTTGAGAAAGAAAAGTAATTTATCAGTTTATGAAGAAAAGAAACTTAAACCTCCTGGTCAGTATATTATCTCCATGACTCTACAGAAAGTCTAATTATACTCATAAAGTTATTTGGTGAACAGGATACCCAAATATGGAACTATGCAATGAGAATATTTACTGGCATTAAGACTGATTTTTTTTTTTTTTGAGCGAGAGAGAGGGCGGCGGGGAGGGGGGAGGGGGGGCAGGCAGTGAAAGGAGAGAGAGAGAATCTTAAGCAGGCTCCATATATCCAGCTCAGTATCACAACGTTGAGATCTGACCTGAGCAGAAATCAAGTCAGACGCTTAACCAACTAAGCTACCCAGGTGCCCCTGGACTGAATTTTTTATATCGAAGTGCATCCTGAAAAGTCCTAGCTCATGACTTCTACACTTAAGATCCACTACTCTTAAATTACTAGTATTAAATGAGGCAATGCTTGTTTCTACTCTGAGTTGTACTTCTAGGATTTAAAATTACTGGTTTGAGCTTTAAGAGAAAACATTAACCTTAGTTAAAAGATCACACTGTCTAAACATCTCAGAATGATTCCTTGTAAAAGGATGAAATGTCACTGTTTAACAGTTGATAGCTTTTCCCCCCCCTTTTTAAAATGTTTATTTTTGACAGAGAGCACATGTGAATGAGTGGGGCAAGGGCAAAGAGAGCGGAGACAGAGTATCTAAAGCAGGCTCTGTAACAGCGCAGAGCCCTATATGGAGCTCGAACTCAGGAACCTTGAGTTCATGACCTGACCTAAAGTCAGACGCTTAACCCACCGAGCCACCCAGGCATCCCTCTCCCCCTTAAAGTTTTTTTATTTTATTATTTTTCAGGTACAACCCCAAGATCAAGAGTCCCTTGCTCTAGCAACTGACCCAGACAGGTTCCCCAAAGTTCCTCCCCTTTTAAGATGTTCATATATATTAAAGGTGGGGAGTTCAGAAATAAGGCACTAAACCTAACCACCCTTAAAAACAAAAAACTAAAAAGCACACAGACTGGTTTGCAGCCTAACAATATTTGGCTCTTACTTACTAGAGAAAAAAAGTTCAGTCCATCAGAATATTCTACATTTCTTTGGAAACAAATTGTTGCGGCTGTTACTGATGAAGTCTTGAAGAAGAAATGTAAGAAATGGTTCATGACGATAGCACTTCCAAGCTTCTTAGGTTGGAGAGATCTGATGTCAGCAACACTTCCCAAAAAAGTGAAAAAAATATTGTTTTTGCACGGTAGCTTTACATAGGCATTTTAGTGAAACACTTTTCATATATCTATATTTATTAAATAGACATTTGCATGAAAAAGTACTGGAGGTTTGTCAAAAATGCAGATTCCTGGGTGACAGTAGTTCAGCATATGGTTCATCAGGAATTGCTACATCCTACGAAAATTATGAATGAGGATACCTAACATCTTGTTCTGGGGGAAGTTTGGGTGTGGAGCTCAGGAATGTATAATTTAATAAGCTTCCCAGATAATTATGGTGATCAAACTGGCTTGGGAACACTGACTTGTAGCATTTTAACATTCCAGTATTAGGGAAACTAACTTTAAAAAGTGGATTTTTTTTACAAAGGCTTGGTAGTCACGACCTAAAACCCTGGGCATAAGAATTTGCCTTTACCAGGGGGCGCCTAGGTGGCTTGGTTGGTTAAGCAGACTGATTATCAGCTCAGGTCATGATTTCAAGCCCTGTGGTGAGCAAGGAACCTGCTTGGGATTCTCTTTCTGTCTCTCACTCTCTGCCCCTCCCAGGCTCTCAAAATAAACTTTAAAAAACTTGCCTTTAATGAAAAATGGATTATTAGAAATGGACGACCAATTAAGTTTTACTTTGAGAATTAATTGCTTTATGTTTCTATTAGTTCTTTATGTAATATCTACAATTAACAATTTGGAAAATAAATTTGATGGTATGTAACAACATAGCATTCTATATTTAATATTGCAAATCTTAGAAATGATTTTTAAATTAGTGCCACACCTTCCCAAAGAATATAAAATTGCTTGTGTTCCAGATTTGTTAGCACGTTGATGATTCAAGTTTATAAAAATGAGAACTAACAGGGCATCTGGCTGGCTCAGTTGGTGGAGTGAGTGACTCTTGATCATGGGGTTGCTGAGTAGAGTACTTAGCTGACTGAACCACACAGGCACTCCTACAAATAATTTTTTTTAAAGGGAATGACAGTACTCTGTTGATTGTAAACCATTCAGAATGTAGGCTAAATAACTTTCCAGCAGAGATAAACATATATTTTCACCAATGCCACTGTGGGATATTGTGCATACTGGTAAGCATTTGTGGATCTCCCATCTGTATTTCTGGGTCCACAGCCATTCTTTTGAAAAAAGATGCCAGAATCTAGGCACTTCCATCCTGTTAAGAGGGGGTTGTTGAACTGTTCAATAAAGTTAGCGATGGAAAAGTTCTCTTCTTTAATTAAAGTACCTTTACAGTTATTTTTCTTTTTTATGCACTGGAAAGGGAGATTAAATGTGAAAAATAAGAATTTATAATCAAACACCAGAGGAAAGACAGGAATTTTCAATATGCCTAACACAACTTAACACTCTTTTCAGAGGCTTTTATCTGCAAATGATAGAAGTACCAGGATGTCTGACCTGGGAGAATTAATCTCTGGAGATAATTAATTGCACCTGAAGAAACCTAAGAGGAATAAGATAATTTTAAGGATAAGGATGACTTTGCCCTTGGGCACAGATCATTTGCAATTTTGTTTTTCCTAACTTTTAACTACAAAAATTCATCTCTAATCCTCCTTCCTTCTCTTCACAGTCAAGAGATATTTTGCAGATTTATACTTATAACAGAGAGAAGATACCTAATTAAGCCAAGTGTACACAACCTAAACATTGTTTAATTCTTGGGGAAAGCATGATGGCAAGGTTTGCCCTAGGTATTAATGCAAGCACTATGCATTTATCTCAGGGAGACAATGAAAGTGAAAGTGCCTTCAGGGACTCACATTCTAACAGAGTGAGGAGATTCTAAATAATTGTAACAAACTACAGTAAGTGCTATAATAGAGCTGGATAAAAGGTACATGGAATTTGAAAGAACAAAGGACTGCTCGGAAAAAACACTAGAGAAAGCTTCCTAGAGGAAAAACACTTGAACTGAAGTGTGCATTCAGAGGGAAGAGAGAGGGAGGGAGCACTTCAGGAAGAGATGATCATACAAAAGGTGGTCTGAGAAAATAAAGTATGTTTGGGGAACCGAAAGCAGTAGTAATATGGGTGGAAGCAAAAGAAGGAGCAACTGAATCTTTGGAAAAAAGGGAGCCAGATCACAGAGGCCTTGTTTGCCATCCTAAGGAACAAGTACTCCATTAAGGCATTTCTTTTTTTTTTCTTTTTGATTAAGGCATTTCTACTAATATCAGATTCACATTTTAGTAAAATCACTTTGTAGGATGACAGATGAATTTGAAGGGACACGACTATAGCCAGGATAAGCAAGGAGGCCACTACATGGTTATAAAATAATTAATTTCTTTGGCAAATATTCAGGGTGACCGTCTATTCAATGCCGGGCCTGAAGTAGTGGCAGTGGTGACAGGAGACCAGGGCAGGCAGACCAAGAAATAAAGTGGACATTAAAGTAGACATTACTTAGGAACATAATGGACATATGGTGTTAAAGGACTGAGGATAGTTCCTAGGTTTCTGACAAGCTAAGACCATAACTGGCTTTAGTTTGTATCTCATTTTTTAGTTAATATACAAGCATTTTTTGATACTACAAACTAGAATATCTAAAATACCACCTTTTGGTAGTACATGCCTGTTGCAGAAAATCCATCCGTAAGCCTACAACCCAGAAAGACTCAGTGAAACTATTCTACTTTACCTATTTCTAGAATACTTACAATGTACAAAAGTCCCACAAAATCATAACCCTATTTTTGTTACCATTTCTTTGTAGTATGTAATACTTCAAAATGATTGTTTGAAAATAATTTTAATGGCTGTTATTTATGGACTTACCCTAATTAGGTAAGCCTTTTACACATTTGTTTACTATTAAGAATGACTTGTCACAAAATGAGAGTTGAGATACCGGAGTGATTCCTAAATAATCCAAAATGAATTCTGAACAATTTTTCATTATTCCACAGCAAAACAAAAAGAACAATGTGACAAGTTTTTCAAAAAGACATTAATTTTATTTTTTAAAGTTTGAGAGTGCGTGTGCAAGTGCGCAGGGGAGGGACGGAGAGAGGGAGACAGACAGGCTCCCACGCAGGCTCTGCAGGCTCAGAGTCCAGCATGGGGCTTGAACTCATGAACCCGGAGATCATGACCTGAGCCAAAGCCAGTCAGAGGTATAACCGAGTGAGCCACCCAGGTGCCCTACGACAAATTAATTTTTGAAACCATATGTCCTTATTTGCTGTTAATAACTATTTTAAAACCAGGTGCTGACCACACTATTTTAAGAACTAAAACTGGCAACTATGACCACACTGTCACTATTTTAAGAACTAAAACTGGCAACTATGTTGATTTCCATTTTCCCTTATTATTTGATTCATTCAAGAAATCCCAAAATCTGGGAACCAACGGATTTGATTAGCTTGAAAACCCTGCCAACTCTTTCGTCTGTCTTATAAAAGAGATTGATACATTCTACCAAAAGAAACACACACAAGAGTTTCCTAACTGCTTTGTTGATTCATATCGTAGAGATCTAGATAACACACATTGTTTGATAGGTCCTAAATCTTTGAGTTATCCTGTTTTCAAACAGCGGCTCTATATTCAAGGGATAGAGAATGTGAACCTTTTCCATGTTAACCATTCTAAGCTCATGTGAAACACAAGACCTACATTATGAAGTTAGTGGTTTAGAGGGAACAAATCTAACCTGCTTGTTGAGAAGCTAGATCTAGTCACTGACAGATTCTAATACACAAGGGAGTTACCCAGGCACCTTGACAAAGACTGTTTATTATGATTAATAATTATAACTCTGTTCTTACAAGCACTTTTTTCTCAAGTAGCTCAAAGCCTTCTGGTATACAATGCCTCCTTGATGAACAGTAACAACTGAATGAGCAAGAAAATAAGGCCTGCCAAGTAAGAGGGAGAGGCTACAAAGAGCATGAATAACCAAACTCTAAATAATGAAACTACTTTCAGATTCATAGATTTTTCAAAATTTTTATTTAAGTTCATACGTAATTAACATACAGCATTATAGTAGCTTCAGGTGTACAAAAATCCATAGCTTTAAGTCTAAACAGTTTGTGATGTCAAAACTTTTCCTACTCCTCTCTCAATCCAGAGAGCCAATACCCTACACATTTACCTTCATCTGGTCATTATAACAGAGCCCTAAGTTTTAAAAAAAAGTTCAATGGTCTGACTGTACTTACTGAGTTCTAAAATACCAAATTTTATAATAGTTACAAAGATATCCTTTCCACTGCAAATTATTTTCCAGAGTATTAAATTCAAACTCCATGCACAAATGCTTAACTGTCTTCTTCCCATCTCCCCAAGCCTTGTTCCATGACTTGATTTTTACAATCTGGTTCCTTCATTTTACTTTGCTAATTCATACTTAGAATGATTATATTTTAATTTACAAATTATAGTTATTTCATAAAAATGCATGGCATAGAAAAACTCTTTCAGTTTATTTACCAATGTAAAATTAATTCCAGGGAATATATGACTTGTTTGTTTTAGAAATGGAAAACATAATCTAAGTATTGTCTAATTTTCGGGGGAAAGCATGATGGCAAGGTTTGGTAAGGGAGGGAAGAAGTTTATGCATAGAAAACCAATCAGCTGCACAGACAACTATGAGTTTAAAGAGTTCAATCTTAAAAACAAAACTATAACTTTATTCTAGTCCTCCAATTAAACTACTCTTGAGTTAAGTCCTAATCCTTGACCATAATTTGTTTTGCCATTTAGCTGATAGAAAAAAGGCAGAGATTACACAGAAACGATTGTAAGTCATAGATAGGTATTAAGATCTAATGATAGGGGCTCCTGGGTGGCTCAGTCAGTTAAGCATCCAACTTCGGCTCAGGTCATGATCTCACGGATGCAGAGTTTGAGCCCAGCATTGGGCTCTGTGCTGACAGCTCAGAGCCTAGAGCCTGCTTTTCATTCTGTATCTCCCTCTCTCTCTGCTCCTCCCCAGTTCATGCTCTCTCTCAAAAATAAATAAATGTTAAAAAAAAATCTAATGATAATTTTGATTTTTATGACCTAAACCTCACTCGTATGATTTTAGTGTTTGTTTTTAGTTTCTGAGACAGCTATTTGGGCCTAAAGGTATGAATTAGGAAGTACTCTGCTACCTACATGCAACTTAAGAGGTCAGTTTACTTTGTAGCTTAATACGAGAAAAGTATGAGTCTTGATTTCCTTCTCAATTTAAGTAGGCTAACTCCTGGTCATCTTTATAGAGGCTGAGCACTTCTATAATACAAAACTTTGATGTGTTATTATAAATAAAATTCATTCTTGCCTCCAGAAGCAAGGATAACCAACTTGGAACACCGATACATGTGTACTTACAGAAGAGTATACACTGTTACATTAACTACTGAAATTGTGTAGTTGTTAAGAGGGAAGCCGGTAGAGTACAGAGATAGAAAAAATGGAGAGGGCAGTAAAAATAGGAACTCAAAATTAAGGTGCTCACTTTATGTTAATGATCACCCAAGAGATCAAGACAGAGAATACAGAAGTATTGAAAACAAAAATGGGGGTGCCTCAGTTGGTTAAGTGTCCGACCTTGGCTCAGGTCATGAACTCAGTTTCCAAGTTCAGGCCTATGCTATCAGCTCAGAGCCTGGAGCCTGATCTGGATTCTGTCTCCCTCTCTCTCTGCTCCTCCCCCTACACCACTCTATCTCTCTTAAAAAAAAATTTTTTTTTAAAAACCCAGAAAGGACTTATTTAACATAAGCATTAAATGACTAGATTCATATAAAAAATGAAGGTAAAGTAGGATCCAATTTGAAAATACCTAGGAAAATAAATTACTGAAACCTGAGTTATTTTGATGGCTATCAATTTCTTCATTTGTAAGAAGGGCTAAATCAGGGGCGCCTGGGTGGCTCAGTCTGTTAAGCATCCGACTTCAGCTCAGGTCACGATCTCGCAGTCCGTGAGTTCGAGCCCTGCGTCGGGCTCTGGGCTGATGGCTCAGAGCCTGGAGCCTGCTTCCGATTCTGTGTCTCCCTGTCTCTCTGCCCCTCCCCCGTTCATGCTCTCTCTCTGTCTCAAAAATAAATAAACGTTAAAAAAAAAAATTTTTTTTTTTAAAAAAGAAGGGCTAAATCAAAAATCCATCTCTTCTATCCCTAAAAACAAACTGCTGTAAGATATACCATAAAAGCAAAGATAATGCAAGTTCAGCTGAAATAAAGTATAAATGGTATTCATTCTTAGCTAGTCCTGACATTTAGTTATATGTAAACATTTAGAAAATAAGAATTTGGTATCTAATATAGCTGTCCCCCACCCCAAATGTTTTGAACTACACCAATATGACTACATATAAATATAAAACACATACACACAAACGAGACACTGGGTATAAACGGCCTATAAATCAAACTTTGTTTTTCGAAATGTTTAACTGTTGGAGCCAAGGAACCTTCAGAAAAAAGGAATAAGCTATAGTAATACACAGCTCATCCAGGAAACCATTATTTGGTGACATCTTACATGATGAAACAAGGACTTAGATGTATCTTTATTTTAAAAAAATGTCTTTTAATGTTTATTTTTGAGAGAGAGACAGTGTGAGTGGGGAAGAAGAGAAAGGGAGACACAGGATCAGAAGCAAGCTCAGGCTCTGAGCTGTCAGCAAAGAGCTCGACACAGGGCTTGAACTCACAAACTGTGAGATCATGACCCGAGGCAAAGTTGGATGTTCAATGGACTGAGCCACCCAGGTGCTCCTACATCTTTATTTAAAAAAAAAAAAAAAAAAAAAAAAAAAAAAAAAAAAATTTCACACAGGGGTGCCTGGGTGGCTCAGTCCTTTAAGTGTCTGCCTTCAGCTCAGGTTCATGAGTTTGAGTCCTGCATCGGGCTCTCTGTTGTCAGCACAGAGCCCACTTCAGATCCTCTGTCCCACCCTTTCTCTCAAAAGTAAATAAAAACTACAACAAAAAACAAAAAACAAAAAAATCCCGCTAATGATACCACAGTTTTTCCTCTTCCAAGTCAATGTCCTAACTTAACTGGGTATTAGTATATAAGTTGCTTCTGCTTTCTAATGGGTGTGCTCCAAGATGCATAAATGGGTAAGTTCTTCTGAAATATACACTGTAAAATGGTGAGAACATGGAAGTCACCTGGAAAATATGAGAAATGTCTACATAGGACTATATTCAAGTCACAATCACAAGTTTGTTACAGCAGTTTTATATGGCCAGATAATGTAATGTTTAACAATAACCTCTTATTCATACAAGGATAGCATTTATACATTACAACAATTTGACTGTTAGGATTTCTGCCAATTGCCAAATGTATATATTTTGTTCTAAAGCCAATTAAAAAATATACTTGGCATGGACATAATAATTCAAGATATACAAACCTGAAATCTGGAGCCTCTTAATAAAGGTTTTTGGGCTAGAATTTTAATAAGGAAAGCAGGGGTCAAGAATTATTTCCTTATGCAGCAGCAAAATTACAAATTCTGGCTTTTGCTATATAGGTAGACACAGGTTGCCTGTGCTACATGTATTTTTAGCATAAAATTTAAAATGCCAGAACTCTACTAAATCCATGTTATTAACGGTGGCTATCAATTATTCACTATCTAATGCTGTCAGGAACTAAGTTACACATTTGCCAATTGTAGCTTGTAGGGGCGCCTGGCTGATTCAGTTGGTAGAGCATGCAACCCTTGATCTTGGGGTTGTGAGTTTAGCCCCCACCTTGGGTGCAGAGATTACTTAAAAATATAATCTTAAAAAAAAAATCAAAAAAAGAACATATGTTTTAACAGGTGAGCATAACTGGGAAAGGAAAGTCATCGGACTTGCTCTCTCATTCCCTCTTTTTTCACGTCCAACCAGGAAGAAAAAAAATGCAGGAAGAAAAACAACACGGTAAGAAATCAAATACTTTCTCTAACCCTAATTCCACTGAAAACTGAGATAAGGAAGATTAGAAATGAGATCAATAATCTAATACATGACAGACTTTTTACTAATGGCCCAATTTTCCATTTGGAATTAGTTGGCACTATCTGGGTTCCAGGCCTATCCTAAGACTTATACCAATCATTTCCCTCTTTAAGAATATTTTGTCAAAACAGAAAAGGAAAAAAAAAAAAAATAAGAAAGGCTTGGGTACTGGCAAAGGACTCTAAATTAAAAAAAAAAAAGAGAGAGAAAAAGAAATTATTTGGTCACAATCCACCCTCTTTTCTCGTTTTCTCTCTCAATGTACTGCATACAAGCTTAGTCAAATTGGTTTCCTATATTTTAAACACATGTTCTCTATTCCTGTTCTATGCCTTCACACGTAAAGCTATGGCCAACTACAAATATGTTGTGCTTCACTGCCCTTAACCTGTCACTATTGAAATCCACAAATATTGTGCCTTCTAGTCCAAAACTTTGATTTCCTTTGACAAACACATTACCTGTGGACAGGGGTTCTGCCTGAATGTTTATAGTACATACCCATATGGCTTAATCCTAAACTACATTATGAACCATTAGAGTAAGGGCCCAGTCCTACATTGCACAATGACAGATACACAGAAACCAGATTTGAGAGCTAACAGCACTGGCAAAATAAGTCAAAAGTGGAGGGAAAAAAGATCTCAGTTTTTAACATGATGGTATAGAATAAATCAGAGCATGCTGCATCTAATTTATTTTACTGACTTGCTATTTTACGGTAAACATAAAGTATGGCAAAATTTTCAAGCACCTGGCATCAAAGGAGATTATCTGTTATTTGTGCAACAAAACTAAGTGCCTATTACATGCCAGGGACTTTGCACTTTAGCTACAAAAATGAATGAGACACTGCCTATCACTACCTCCTACATGAACAGAAAAGAGGAACATAAACCTGACAGTGTGATAGGTACAGAAACAAGAAGAGGGAAGATATCTGGAGATAAAAAAAAAAAAAATAATTGACAGTTTATAACAAGTCAATAATTGCCCCTGAGCTCTCACTTCTCATTTAATCCCTATTACTAGTATGATAAAGTAGTTACTATTTTACCCACTCTATGGATTATGAAACTAAGGAGAGCAAACCACCTAGTTTCACTGAAGTGGACTATCAGATACTAAAACTTCAGTCATTTTAACTTAGTGATGTTCATGATCATGATCCTCAATCTTTGGTGAACTAATTGGAGTGCTGTAAGCAAAACAGATTTACTTTGGAAAGATATTTGATTATATGAATTACACTAACAGGGTAAAAGAGAATCATTATCAAGAAAAAAAACTCAAGAAGGAAAGGTGACAGAAATAGTTCAGTTTTGAATTTGTTTAGTTTCAATTCTGGATGCCTCAATAGGTAAAGATGTGGGAACTGATTACCACAATTGGTGAAAAGGTGGCTGGGACATAGTACTGGGAAAATACCAACAGTTAAGAAGCAGAAAAAGAAACTCATCAAAACAGAAAAGACAGAAGTAGCAACCAGCAGAGAGTATTTAGCATATCAACTAGAGAGTTTCAACAATGTATGTTCTAAGGAATAGAAGACCACCCACATCTGGAGCACATAATACAGAACTTTCACAAAATGTTACAAATGCAGAGAATTGCATCTTAGTCTTTCCTTATTCCCTAGGAGTAAGAATATTTACATAGAAAACTGAGTTGGCAAAGGGAGCCAGTTAACTTTTAGACATTTAAAAAACCCACAGGTGCCTGGGTGGCTCAGTTTAAGTGACCAACTCTGGATTTTGGTTCGGGTTATGATTTCACAGTTTTGTGGGTTTGAGCCCCTCTTTGGACTGTGCTGACGGCACAGGGCCTACTTGGGATTCTCCCTCTCTCCCTCTGCCCCTCCCCGATACTCCCTTCCCCCACCAAATAAACGAATAAACTTAAAAAAAAAAAAAAACAAAAACAAAAACCCAAAGGTGGCACAATGAACCCTGAGTTCTGATGTTATTACAAGATCTCCTCTCTCAGTAATTTAGTTTTTAAAGGACTCTTCAATCATCCATTTGATGTATCCTCATATTTTTACTCCCATTTGCCCTTTAACTGGCCATAAGTGAGAACATGCAAACAAAGAGAGTAGCCACAGAATATCTTGCACAGATGTGGTCAGGAAAGTTGTGTTTGGGACAGAGGAGAGATGATGCCTACACTACCATACTATTATTGTTATCATATGAACTTGAGAACAGTGAATATTTTTTGCTGCCTTTTCATTCTGTAGGTTTCATCTACAGAATGAAAAAAAAGGGGGGGGGCATCTCTTGCTATCTAAAAGAAGTTTCTTCAGAAAGCAGTCGGCACCTTAGCATAGCCTTCCTTCATAGAAAATGTAAATACTAGGGACAAAACTAAACTAGAGGAATAGGTTCCCCCTTTATCTAAAAACATCGTTTATCAGAAAGACAACAGGAACCAGGCACTGGGCATAAGGTATATGTGAGAGAGGTGCAAATAGGCCAGAGTGGATTCATTTTTAACATGTAAAAAGGTTTATGAATTCTTACAAGATTAGTTAAGTTCTGACATGCCTATAGTAAGAATTGAAGTGTCTAACAAATCAATATCAATTTCCCCTAGTCCAGAATTGGATATATTGCTAAACCAACTTGTGCTCACCAAACATGTGTGTTACTTTACCCGTCAGGCATCAAGTCACTGGTGGTGGAAGCAACATGGTTTGAAAAGGTTAATTAAGCAGTGCGTGGTTTTCAGTTATCAGAACTAATTTGTACTCTTTTACTAAGGAAAGAGAGAACCTAAATTAAGTGAAGAAAAGCCGAAAACTTCAAGTTTAAAAACAAACTAAAATCCTAACCTAAGACAACTAGGCTCAAACAAATTTCCACTCAGGGTGCCTGGGTGGCTCAGTAGGTTAAATGTCCAGACTCTGCACTGACAGCGTGGAGCCTGCTTGGGATTCTCTGTCTTTCTCTCTCTCTCTCTCAAATAAACATTAAAAAAAAAAAAAGTACTTTAAAAGGCTACCATTTTTGTGCGTTATGGAATAATCCAACAGTAAAAAGTATCATTAGGGTAGTTACAAATAAAATACATTTTGTGGGATGCCTGGGTGGCTCTGTCAGTTGGGCATCCAACTTCCGCTCAGGTCATGATCTCACAGCTTGTGGTTTTGAGCCCCACGTAGGGGCTCTGTGCTGACAGCTGAGCCTGGAGCCTGCTTCAGATTTTGTCTCCATCTCTCTCTGCCCCTCCTCCCACTCATGCTGTATATCTCTCTCTCTTTCTCAAAATATAAACATTAAAAAAAAAGGACCCTGTGTTATTATTCTTACTATGACCAACAAGACTCAGGTACTAAGTATGTACTGGCATATAATTTATTTATTTTATTTTTTCCTAACTTGTTTCTTAAAATTTTAAGCGTAGTTGGCATACAATGTTACATTAGTTTCAGTATACCACATAGTGATTTGATAAATTTATACATTATGGCACAAATGTAGCCTATTGTCTCCATGCAAGACTATTACAGTATCATTAACTATATTACTTATACTGTGTCTTCCATATAATTTTGCCATCATGGAATCTGTTCCCTCTCTTAAGTCTAAAATGTGGACGTGTCCACTTCCTACCATATCTATTAAGACTCAATACATTCAGCTTTGACACTCATCTTTTTAAAATGATTTTTCTTGAAAAAGTTTTTCCACTCCAAATCCAAGCAACACGCATGGATGTTTTTGTAATGTGTTACATATCTCCTCCTTATATTCCATTACTCCTACTCTCATTCAGGATCTTACTCCATCTACATTAAGGGCTCTTTAAGAATTAGTCCCTTCCTCTAAGGTTGAAAGTAGGTGAGATTTAAAACAAGTCCCAATATACTTCACTGTCGTGTGTCTTGGCTTAAAACGAAGTCTTCATTCAGACAGTGTAACTAGGACAAGGAATATAAACTTTGGTAAAGTCAGAGAGGTGTTGAAATCACTGCTCCACCAACCTCAGGTAAGATTAGCAGGTAACTGAGACAAAGTATATGTAACAGTATCAAATAGGTTTCTGGGCATTCCTTTTTTGGGAGGCAGGGGACTCACTAGCAGTTAAAGATTTCTAGTGCTTAAATTAAGCTTCCCCAACATTTCCTCTCCAATTCCACTAGTATCAATGACCTAGTGTGGCTTACTTTGCTAACTTAAGATTTTATTTCATTTTTTAAGTAATCTCCACGCGCAACGTGGGGCTTGAACCCACAACTCCAAGATCAAGAGTCCATGTGCTCCACTGTCTGAGCCAGCCAGGCGCCCCTTACTTTGTTAATTTAAAACAAAAACTCTTGTTATTCCTAAATCCTTAATTCTTTGTTATTCCCACACTTGGTAACCAATGATCTTTCCTTTCTTTGATGATAACTGTTAGCAACAAACCAACCTATACACAAAGAAATGGAAGTGGCTTTAAAACTTCACTTAATTTAAAAAGGTAGAATAAAGGCTGGGAGAAACTAGCAGGTAAATATTTTGACTGATATAAATGCTTCAAAAGTTGTAATTACAAAGTAGTTTATCTTGCCAACCTAAATAAAAATGTAAAGCCTAGGAATGTTTTGTTGGTCTTAAATACAGTAGGAATGCAAATTATTTTGTTCATATTAGAGCTGGAGTTCCTATCTGTCCCAGGAACAAAAGCAATCAGAGGGGAAAAACAGATTATAGCTTTAAATCTGAGACACAAGCATCAATATACTTTTGGACGGCGCTTTAAAAATACTTTAGAGGATAAAGAATATTAAAGTAATATAAATCTCTTGGAATAAATTTATGTGTAATTTAAACTCCATTTAAGTTTGTTGTAAGAAATATCATTTATTCTAGGTTGATAACCAATTTATTAGGACCAGTTCTATAGAAGAGATAGTTAGTTGTTCAGCGAAGGTATACCCTGTACCTCAAAAGGACGATGCTGACCCATACTGCTGTTTCGTGGTATGCTTACAACAAAGGAGCAAACAAAAAACAACCCCAAATCCAATTTTCTTTTATAAAAAATACAAATGCAAGGTAAACTCTGCATACTTCAATGGTTATGGCAAACAGAGCCAATGAAGGGGAAATACCAGTATAAAATAGTTTAAGAAAGCAAAACATAATCACAAGCTCTAAATAGGACATAGTTGGCAAACTAGATGCATTCAGAAATTTTGTTGTTTAAACTACCATTCACTTCGAGCAAAGGACCTCCAACAGATTTTTCAGCTCTTCGCCACTGGCTCCATTTTTACATTTGATGCTGAAATTTGCAGTTCACACAGAATATTAAAAGCTCTTTTTACTATATCTACTGTTAAATCATTCCAGAGAACAGAATGGTGGGCTCTATAATCTTTTGCTAGCCTTCTGTTTGCTTCATTCAGGTAGAAGCAGAATAGTTTCTCTACTTTCCAATTCCAACTCCACTTAAAGATGTTTCAAACCTGAACTGAACAATCAACAGGGAGATTAGAGGCCTGATCTTTTTGAATAGCAGAGGGCAGGTAGCTTTCAAAATGTTTTCTTCCTTTTTTAAAAATTTATTTATTTTTGAGAGAGAAAGGGAGAGAGCGAGCACACAAGCAGGGAAGGGGCAAAGAGTGAGACACAGAGGGAGGGACGGAGACACAGAATTCCAAGCAGGCTCCAGGCTTTGAGCTGTCAGCACAGAGCCCGATGCTGGGCTCAAACTCAAGAACTGTGAGATCATGACCTGAGCCGAAGCTGGATGCTTAACAGACAGAGCCACCCAGGCACCCCTGAAAATATTTGCTGAATGCTCAAGAATAAACTTAATTTCCTCTTTCAAGACAAGCAATCAAGTTCAAGGTATCCACAACCCTGGAAGGTTTTTTGAGCACTGTTTGCAAATACAGATTTCAGGTTTAGTATCAACATAACACCTTGCACAGAAAGGGATAGCATTATATTCATTTTTTAGAAGTTAAACTAATCAGGTGATACATATTTACCCCTAACATTTTAAGGTATATATTTAATGGTTCAAGTTCAATTCTGAAACATAAATTTTTTCATTCTAAAAGGACACTGAAGTCAGAGGTGGGGCAGAAAAAAATTCCATATAAAAACAAAATCCAGGGGCAACTGGGTGGCTCAGTCAGTTAAGTGTCCGACTTCAGCTCAGGTCATGATCTCACCGCTGGTGAGTGCCAGCCCTGAATCAGGCTCTGTACTGACAGCTGAGAGTCTGGAGCCTGCTTCAGATCGTGTCTCCCTCTCTCTCTGCCCCTACCCGGCTCACGCGCTCTCTCTCTCAAAAAAAAAAAAAAAAATTAAAAACAGGTTAAAGAAAACAAAAAACAAAATACAGTGAAAGTCTATTTTCTTACTTTGAACTCAAATTTCAAAAGACAGATAAGGACTACTCAAAAATACCCCAAAAGGCTTTAATAGCAGACAAAAACATCACCAACGTTTACGTTTATAAAGCCCAAATCTGATTCCTAGAATTTTTATTGCGGAGCTTCATTTTTTATGCAATTCAATAACTCCTGTTATTGGAATGCCAACCTCACAATACATACATGTAGCTACTAGAGGCTGGCAAATGGGACACTTAACAACAGCAAGAAAAATAACAAAACCTAAACTCAAGAGCAAAACAAATTGGGTCCTATAGTATCAGAGCAAGCAGTAATACATACTTTGATAAGCCCCAACCACATCAAGGAATTATAAACCCACTCAATCAGTTCATATATTGTTGAAGTTTGTAGGTTAAAATGTCCTCTAGAGTTGAGAAATATGGATGTTAAATAAGGTCAGTTTTTTCTTCCCAACTTTCTGGAGGTAGAACTATCCCATCAGGAGCATCTGCCCTGACATAAGCAAAAGGAGAGGAAACCTGCTTGTGAGCCTCCCTAAACCTTGATCTCCTCTCCAAACCCTGGTGGTCAAGGGCATTTTTGAAAAAGTGGGAAAGCTACATTTTACAGTTTGGATTATACACTCTAGTAGTGGAGTGTTATCTTCCTCAGAAAAAAACAAAAAAACTTGTACACCTGAATGCCAACTAAGTGTCAAGCACTGGGCTGGGTTATCAATGTCAAGAATTGGCTCATTTCACTTGGAATTAAGGATTTGGAAGAGTTTTGGGAGGCAAGGTTCAAGTTAACCATGAGTGGGAAGAAGTACTTCAGGTAGTGTGGACAAAGACACAAAAGTATGAAATAGCACAGCACTCGGGAGGTACTTTAGCCCACTAGGGTTGGTCTGCCATCTGAAGCCAGTGATAAAAACTATTCCCATTGTAAAAGAGAGGAGAATGTGAACAAAAATAGATAAAGGAAGGTTGGGGCATGGTTTACTCAAATAATGAAACATAGGAAGAGAAGCAAAAATTTTTTGAGGGAATGGGTGAAGAAAATTCTTAGGAGTCTAGTACAAGCTCAGTATTTTTATGGGAGTTCAGGAAGCCTGTGGTCCCCCTCCCTAAAAACCTTAACTTTGCATCTACAGCTGAGATGAAAATTTAGGCTCTAGTGGAGAATAACAGGCATGAATAAAATTGCCCAAAGAGAACATGTAACACAAAAAGGTAGTCAAAGTAACTGCAAGTAGTACTTAAAATGCCACAGAAATGAAAAGAAAAACTAAAGCTCAAGATTTAGCAATTAGGAACAATGAGGACACATGTTGATGAAAAACTCAAAACACGGATGTGTTTCTATTAGTTTAAAAATGGCTTCTCTTCCTTATTAAGGCAGAGTGAAGCTAGGAAGACCATGAAACCTTACAATCTGACTTCATATTCCGTCCCTCTTTCCTAAGTCAAAATAAAAATTGCTATGACAGTAAGGGAGATAGATATAACTTACACATGACAAGTAAATCCTCGAAGATATTCAGTTCTTATAGACAGAAGGCCCATTTTATATTCACAATGGACATAAAACACACTTTGAACTCTAAAATCTTTCTTCTATATTAACAGTTTAATTACAGAGTTTTTAGTTCATTCATATTGGTAATTCACTGAAAAAGAAAACCACAGAAACTAGTAAGGGTTTAAGTATAAACAAATGAATTAAAAATTCAATCTTGTTTTCAAACTATCAAGTCCACAACTAACACTAAAGGAAGTAACATAACCTGGACCCCAGGTTAAAACCCATCTTTTCAGGTTCAGCAAATATTTCCTCTTAGCACCAGATGTGTTCTGTCAAAAAAAAGCAAGCCAGGTGTCAGTGCAAATGTCTTTGTTGTGGAACTCCCAGCTCAACACCACCCAAGGGGAGAAGCCTTTTAAATCTTGACTAGTTTAGTTGATGGCTATTATGCTTGTTTGGCCAACTGGGAAGTATCAAAAACAAAAATAGTCTTTCTTACTGAATCTACCAATACAGACCTTAAGAACTCTTGAACTAAAGATCTTCAACCAACAAGGTTCGGAAACTAAAGTTCATACTTCCAGAAAAGTGATTAAAGATGTAGGCTTCATAACGGTGCAGGCTTCTTAATGAGTAACATTTACCGAAAGTGAATTCATGTTTTATTTTTAAAAACCAGAGTTAAGAGGGCGACAGAAAGACGAAAGTCCTGAAAACATCCTTACAACTTCATACAGATCACAACACTATCGCTTTTATTGTTATTATTGATCACGCCTAAATTTAGAAAAGCAAATCCGCTAAAATTACACATTCTTGTAGAATACACAGATAAGGAGGATACGAGAATAAAGTACATAGGAAAGGAACAGAAAGCCTGAAAAAGGTCCTCAAAATTCAGATGGCAAATTCCCTGTAACTTCGGAGATTTTAAGTGTTCCTGGGTGTTTACACCTTTTACCTTTGCTTCCAAATTTAGGAAACATTTTTCTACTAGGATCTGAGAAATTTTACGTCTTCTCAAAAAATAACTGATACCGCTCGTCGTCGTGGGCCAGGAGCTAGTCTCTCCCCTCTTTACTCAGTCCAGAGGCCCTCAGGGACTCATAGTAGATTCCCACATTAGGAACCTGTCACCTTACGTAAGTACCTTGCAAGGAGAAAGGTAGATAAGAAAATAGGGCACCAAACCTTCTCCTCCACCAACAGCCGTCACACCCAAAAGGAGTGGCCCTCCAGGGGCTTTCCCCTGGGAGCCGCAACTGTAAGCTGTATGGGGGAGGGGAAGCGCTCTCAAACAGTCATCTCTTCCTCTTCAGGCCGCCAACGCGGACCGCACCACAGTCTCCTCCGCCCAAGCCCTTTCCCCTCCCCCGCCCCAGCCTGGGTCGGAGCCAAACCCCACAGGAATGCAGCCCGGTCACATGCGCTGCGGCGGCGGTGGACGTGCCTCTCCCCCCGCGCCCCAAGGAGACCCAGCGCCATCTTGCCCTGACGCAGTTACAAAAGTCATGAGAGAAATGGTGTCTCCTCGTCCGCGCCAGCGCCCCAAGGTTTCGCAGGGGCCGAGCCGGGGCCCTCACCTCGCGCAGGGACAGGAGAAAATACTCAGGGAAGAGCCTTGAGATTCTCTTCGCCACTGCTTGGGTTCCATATCGGCCGCGGCAGCAACCATCACCATCGTCACTTCTCCCTCTCTGCCTTTGCAACAGCCTCCCCCGACGGCTCTGGCCCCACCCGCTGCTGCAGCATGAGGTCATCGCTAGCCAATCACTACTAGCCCGACAGGACACACCAGGCACTGATTGGCCGCATGGACCGCCTCTGCCTCTCCCCACTCCGCTTACCAAGCGCTCCGGGTCTCTGTGGAGCAAGAAGACGGAAACCGCCATTTCGGGGAAAGACCCCGAAAACAAGAACCGGAATCACAATGTTATTTTAGTGGGGAAACCCTTGTTTTATTCTTTGGCATCCCCCTTTTTTCTTCGAGATAACCGTCTCTCTGTCCCTCCCTCGTTTAATCACCGCCACATAAAGGTTAACTCCTGCTCCCCACCCCGCACATTGTCCCGCCGGCGGGGAAATCCTTCCCCGGGGCCAAGAGAAGTAGGAGGCAGCGACGGCAACTGCACCGACGGCAACGGCAGCTTTTTACCCCGATACACGGTGGCAGGGAAGCGGCGCTGACGGTGGCTGTATTTTTCCTGCTGCTTCTCCCCCCGACCTCTTCCGTTTCTCGCTCCTCCATCGAGACGGCGCTGGACGCTCCAGCTCCGCTTTTATCCGGTGCCCGGAGTCTGCGCACTGGAGCCTCCTCAGCCCCTAGTGGGCGTCGAGTGACACCCAAAACGAGTTCACCCAGCGCTGGAGGCCAGACTGGGGAGGGGGAGGGGAAGACGGAGACTGAGGTTGTTTGGGGAGTGGGAGAAAGTGCATCGCTTTCGGAGGGTGATGGGCGGGAGGGGAGGGGGGGAGTCGTTCCCAGGGCCTACAGTCTTAATCCTTCCACCCAGTAGTGGCGTGCCCATGCTCGCCGATATCCAGACTTGAGGGCTACTCAGGGAAAAGGGATAAAGAACCAATACCATCAAATATCGAAACTATCCCAAACCTTCTGTAAATTGTTGAATGCATCTGTTCTGAAAAAAGACGGAGACTCTGCCCACCGCTCTGCCTCCAGTTGTCTGTCTTCAAGCCTCTGTGCCAAGAGGCAACAGCGGGCGGCAGCCCACAAGCAAAATGGCGGCAGGCAGCTTCGTCCCCTCCCCCTCTGCCCCTGCGGAGCGGGGCGGGCGGGCCCCGTGCACTTGCCGCCGCCGCCGCCGCCGCCGCCGTCGCCGCCGCCGCCGCGGCCGCCGCCGCCGTCGCCGCCATTTTCCCAGAGCGAGAGGCAGTGACACTGAGCGGGCGCAGGGGGCCGAGTCGGAGACCGTGCCTGAGTTCGGGAGCGGCAACAGAGGGGGCATAGACACTCTGAGCAGCCTTGCCGTCGCCTCTGCGTTCCTGTTGACTATCTGGGTGCCCCCTCCCCTACTCCTTGATTGCTGGTGAAGAGGCTGCGCGCTGCTGTTTGGGGAGGGGGTGTGTGGAGCCGGGTCCTGTGTCCGCAGTGGCTGCTGTCGGGGGGTCGTCTGTTCGCGGAGGTGTGGAGAGACTCCTTGGGGGTCGAGCAGATAACGGGGTTCGGGTGTCTGTTGTGTGAACATCGCAGGTCAGTGCTTGTCGTCTCCTTGGGAGTTCTTGGGGTTTGCGGGGTGGAGGGACGCGTGTTTCAAGAGGGAGGGGGCTTTCTCATTTTTATCCTTCCGGGGGTGTTGGGGGGAGTCGACGCTGCCTCTCAGGTGTCTGGGCTGGGGCAAGACGTTGCTTGGTTCAATCGAATTTATCCTTTCTCTTCCCTGTCCCTGGAAAGGGAGCATTATGGCGGGTTTTAGGGTTGGGGAAAGGGGAAACTGGCAGTTAAACCCCCTTGAGAGTGGGAGTTAGGGAGGGGGCGCACTCCTCATTGGCAGCGGGTTAAGGCCGCTTGGGTGAGGAGGGAGGCTTGTGACTGTTAGCAGGGTTTGTGTCGAAGTGGTCCCAGGAGCTGCCAGCTCTCCGTTTCCTCGACCGCATCTTGTTCAGGTGCTCAGAAGCCGTATAGGCCCCATTTTCGTCTCCCATTTCTTGGCTGGCAGTCTCTGGTATAATTTTCAGGTAAATACGAAGGGGGTTAAAAGGACGCTCTGGGTCTCTATCTCCCTTTGTGGGAGAACGAGACAGCTCCTCATCCTCTCCGGGAGAGGGTAAACCCGCCCCTGAGGTGGTCACCCCAGTACCCAGCCTTCTCAGTCTCCTCCCCCACTCCGCTTGCATTATCGCCGTCCTTTACTGTACCGGAGGCTTAGAATCCACAATATGGCACATTTCAGAAAAGCTTATTTTGACCAAGGGATTGGCACAAACACTGTGGCAGCAGATACAGAAGAGAAACAAACGGCTCACTGTGCTAAACGGGGGAGGGGGAGAGAAAAAACAATCCGGAGTGCTCTCTTCCACTGGCCTCAGTTCCGTAGAGATCCGTTCTTGCTAAAGTCTGTCTTAAGAATGATAATTTAAAGTCGAAGAGAAATCGCTAGAGTTCGCTTTGGAGTAAATCCCGGGTTGGTTTCTTTTCTTTTTCTTTTTTTTTTTTTTTTGCCTATTTCCCCCCCTTTTAGAGATGTGAATAACGTAAGGTGTTGGAGTTCTGGAGACCTTGGAGAGAATTAAGTGAGGTGCATTCAACTCTAGGCTGGAGACATCAATACCTAATTGGAAAATAGTCCCGTTTTTTCCCTTATTTTCCGAGATGGGAAGTAAAAAGTGAAATTTCCCTCTTTTGTCCTTTACAGATTCTAAAAATGGCGGCCCCAGGCTGATGTTGTGGTAATCTAATCAGCTCGGGTCCTCCACACCCCATGCAGTGCGTTTGTCTGCAGCATATTACAGGCTTATTATGTTTACATGAAAAGACTGTGCTGCTTTTCTTTCCCGAATAGTTTACAAAAATGTGTTGATTTTACTGCAAATTACAACGCTGTGTTTTAGTTGATTAATTTTGTTGGTTTTTCCTGAGAGGCAAATGAAATGACACCACTTCCAAAAAAATAATAAAAAACACTCAGGTAGCCTTAGAAATTTGAGTAGTGAGGATGGGTGCACTTAAATATTCAAAAAAAAATTACTTGGGACAAATATTAGTTTCCTGCTCGTTTAATCCGAGTGTCTTTTATTCACTGTGCTAAAGTCAGTTAAATGTTGAATAAGTGTATAAGTGCAACATTTTGTGTGAGTAGATGTTTTAATTTAGAGTGTAATGTTTCCCATCCAACACTTGACCAATTTTATGAATTTTGGTTTTTGTACTCTTTCAGATTAATTTTTAGGGAGCTGTACAAACAAGCCTAAACCTGTTACTTCACTGGGTGTGGAGATGCTTGTTCTTCTCACTATTATATTTTGCATCCATGTTTCTCATATATTTAAGCATTCCTTATGCATTTTCTAAGTTTGTATATTTCATGAAGTGAAGCTCCATGCTTTGCTGCCTTTTAAAATTGTTTTATAGCATGCAATCATAATTATGTAAGTAAAAAAGTAAGGCTTTAGTTCTTGATACCCCGCCCTGTACCCATTTACCTATTATGGGATGTGGAACTTAGTCTGTTTTAATAGACTAAATAAAAGCCATACCATAATATAGAGTCTTGAATCCATTTTATGCTAATTTCAGTATCTTATAGATGGAGGCAGAAAATTAAATGGTGTTACTTAACAATATTTTTAAAAGTGGGAATGATTAGAATTTATTTTTGGAGTGGAAGGGTGATCTTTTTGGCCTGGACTCAGCAGCGAGATATCAGTGGGCCATTAATGGCATTTAATGACCATTCTGATGTGGAATAACTGAAAGATGAGTAGTTATTGAAATCTAGTAGTTCTTGAAAAGGTTGGAGAGTACACACCCTTTCATGATTCTTTTATTCCACAATAAATTCTGCTCCAATATTTACAACGGAATAAGGGAATCATGAAGTTCGTATATGAACTAGTTGTCTGTTGTACAAAATAATTGTAGCAATCACTGCCTTAGTTTCTTCATGGAAGACAGTGTACAACTGTACTTAGAATCTTTGGAATATTTTAGTATGAAATGAAATGTTGGTGGGTAGTGGGAGAGTTTATGTAGGGATTTGGGGTCAATACTCACTTGTATGTGCTCTGATCGTATAAGTCTAGATCCATAACTGCTGGGTAAGGATTTTGCATTTATTTTATGGACTGAGTAGTTACAATCTGTGGTTCAGAAGGTTGGTACTTTAAACTTGCTATCTATGGTAGGAAATCAGTATACTCTTAGGAAAATTTATTTTATGTAGCCATGGAAAGGAACACTGTATACAACCATTGTTTTTTCTTGGTAGTGACCTTGATCAGCTCTAGACACACAAAGCATTTGGACTTATTTGGCTTCAAATAAACAATACCAAGTTAGAAATTATAAGAAAAGCTGCCTTGACTCTTAGCTTTCTTCATACTAGCCTGCTTCATTGCTTTGTATTTTGTTTGTTTCTTTTGATATATTTTTTGAATGTATTGTACTCTTTTAAATGGTTACTTTATAAATAACATGGCTGTAAGTGTTTGGTTTTTGTTAATGTGTATGTACCCCATTGACCATCTGTGTTTTAAATTAGAAATTGTAGGGGCAATTTTTTTTTAAAAAGGTTAAGTACAATTTTTTCTGAGTGAGTTTTGAAACATTCAGTCTCTTGGGGGAAAACTAGTCAAATAGTCTTTGTTCTTAGGGTAGCTAAGGTTGAGGGATTAGGTGTTTGTCTGTTTAAGTGGATTTGTAGAAAATCATAATGTAATTGGTGAGCAAATTTTATTTTTAGAGACTGTAGTTTGATCATACTTCCCTTTTGTTGTCAGTGTAAGTTATAGGATCCCTTTGATCTCAGTTTAAGTTAGAACCTTTACAGGGCTGCTGTATTTCCCTTCAACTCTTAAGATTTCTGATAACTCCCTCACAATTTTGCCTTGTTTGTCTTAGAGCTTCCAGCTGGAGAATTTTTCCATGTATATACTAAAGCAAGCTCTAGGACTTCTTGGATCTAAAATGAGGAAGTGAGGGGAAAAGCCAATTAATAAGTTAGGAGAAATTCTTCCTTTAACACATAACCTTAGTGGTCTTAGTGAAAGTCTAACTTCTTAAATTGGTTTTTTATTTCTAAGAATAATGTACCCATTTCATGCATCAAACTCTTAAACGTATGGTTTTATTTTTAAAAGTGTGTTATGTAAATCCTAACAGCTCTGCTTAGTTCTGGAAGTTACTACTAGGACTTTAATGTGTACTGTCATTGTGTGTTTAAAATGGAGAAAACCAAAAGGACTTTGAAGAGCTACCACAAACTGCTAAAGAAATGTTAGTATGTAATTTTTACAAAAGATGCTGTTTATTTTTTTAAAAATATTTTAGTAATGTGTAATTAGCTTTTATTTCCAAAGGATTTATTCACAATAGAGAGTAGGTGCTCAATTATTTTTTGAGTTTAAAGCTTTCGTTTGAGCAAACACATCTCAAATATTCAGGGTAATCACGGACTTTTCTTTGTTACATGTTAGGAAAAGCGTTTAATACTTGTATTCAGGGAGACTTGTTAATATTGACTATAGAATTATTTTTATTTTGTGGTAAAATTTTTTTTTATATTGGCTGGCAAAATAAGGATACTATTTTAGGTGCTGCTGTATAAATGTTAGCTTTTAGGCTGGTTTGAAATTGGAGTGGCTCACAATTTTTTACTGTCTCTTGTAATGTACAAATGTTGGGAAGAGCTTTATTTTTTTTTTAATATTAAAAGGATAGTATATATTACCTAAAAACTTATTTAATGTGGAAGAGCAATATTTATGGTTGAAAATAGTTTTTTAGTGCACCAAATTTGAAGTAACCATATTTAACTAAAAATCTTGCTATTGCCATTAAACAGTATTTTACAGACAGGTAGGAATTAACCAAAAGAATTTTTTTGTTGTTATTGTGAGCATTTGTGATCAGTTCTACATAAAAAGTCAAAATGATGATGACTCAGGTTAACTTAATTAAATGTTATTTGTATCTTTAAGACTATGAGAAGTATTTATTAACCGTTAGTAAATAGGATGCTTTTTACTTAAGTGAGAGTCAAGAAAATAGGTGGGTCTTATATTTCACTTGATAATATTTTCACTTAATATGAAATCAGTTTTTTTTTCCTTAGAGGGGTCATAAATCAAATTTTATTTTTAAGACAGTTTGGGAAAGCTATTTTTATATTGTTAGGTGAATTTTACAACTTTATTGCAAAATCTGATTTGATTATTTACAAAAACTAGTTGAGCTGTTTGGGATCTTGAACTTTTCAATGCAACAGGTCAGTCAGAATTCTTTTTTGATGTGTTCAATTAAGATGCCATTGAAAACAGACATTATGACTTTTAATGCATAAATAGTATGTAATAATTCAATGAGTAATCAAGTCCACATCTATTATTTTTAGTTAAAATATTTATTTTTGCCTTTTAAAATTATTTCAAATGTGAAATTTGGATTTAAGACAGGACCTGAGAAACAAAATGATTTATGCAGCTTTCTTTGTTCTAGTTTTACAGTTGGAGAAGACAGGGAATTTTCTAGCAACTCTTAGATGTTTGCTTAGAGTTAATCCAAAGGAATGAACATCTTGGTCCTGAAGTTTATTATTGAGAAAGAACATTAAGTAATCACACCTGTGTTATAGCTAACTTGGTTGCATTTAAGGGCTGAGCCTGTGGCATAAAATTAAGTAATAGAACAATGGGATTGAGGTAGTTTTGGTTTGTGGTACTCCTAACGTAAAGTTCAAGTTCACGTACTTATATTATGTAACATTTTATCTGAGACAAGAAAAAATTTTATTAATTTTTAAATCTATTTTGGCTTTTGTTTTCAAAAGGTATTTAAAACATAATTTTTATTTAAAGACTTTTAACTGAATTTACCATAAATTATTTTAAACTTATTTGAGTTAAGTAAGTTTTTAGCTTTGCACAGTGGCAGTATTGTAGCCAGTGAGGTTTATCTGAGGCATGATTATTGCTAATTGAGTTAAGTAAATTTAAAGATTAAATCTTTTCCCATTTGTCTCACTGGTCTAACAATCATGTAAAACCTAGTATCAGTGGTTTTTAGCAAAAAGTGAGGAATGTGGTGAAAAGAATGAACTATTCTCACTTAGGATGTTGTCAGAAAATAGTTTTGTTTTTTCAAAAGTTTACATATTGGGACACTGTATATGAGAAAGATACACTTTCCTAATATTTTTTCTTATTTCACCGACTAATATTGAAAGATAATAGTTTCTAATTTTGATTTCACAGAGAGACCTCTTAAATTCCTCTTGTCCTGCTTTATATGTCATTCAAAGAAAGACAAGTTTCAGGAATTTGAAAACCCATTTTCTCTTTAACGATGTTGCAAAGGATGGGAAGATTCTTGATGTGACTGATTTGAATGGTTGGGACTCTGCTTCATTAGCTATAAATTGATGGGGGGGGGTCTGAGGTTGGTCTGATACATAGTAGCTCTTCTTGAGAAAATAAGATTGTTCCTTTTGAATTATTTGCTTTTCTGCTGCTTCTCTTTAAGTGAATCTGTGTAATTGGCTGAATTGACAGCCTTATTACATCTTTACCATTAAGCCCCCAGCAAAACCATATTTTTCAAGCACAGACAAAAGATGAATTTAAGTAGCTGCTATTTCCCTTGTACTGTTTATTTCTACTCCTTAAAAGCCTGCTGTTTCAGGGTTTGTTTGGATGCAGGGTACGGAAATCATATCCAACCAGCTTAAGTAAAAGATTTGTTATAAGACTATAGGGAAATCTTAGAGAACTTTTTTGAAGAAAAGTACCGTTGGACCTCACAGGAATTGGCAAGGTGTCAGTGAGCCACTGTGCTCCATCTTGAGCCCTTTAATTAGCTGTGACTGGTTAAGGAGATGGTGGTAGGGTGGGTATTTGTGGTGTGGGGGAATTTGCTTGGATGGAGAGTAAGAGACGGACATCTAATTCATCGTGGAACAATTGCCTTTTTTCAGGGATGTTCAAATGTACTCGAGAGGGCCTCTACAACTAAATAATTAGTATCAAATTGATGATTCCACTTTTTAATTTAATTTATTTTAAATGTATTTTTTTTAATGTTTATTTTTGAGAGAGAGAGAGAGAAGGGGGAGGGCCAGAGAGAGGGAGACAGAGGATCCGAAGTGGCTCCGTGCTGACAGCAGAGAGCCCAGTGCGAGGCTTGAACTCACTAGCTGTGAGAGCACGGCCTGAGCCGAAGTTGGACGCTCACCTGTCTGAGCCACTCAGGCACCCCCTCCACTTTTTAATTTTAAAAATACAAGTATTATATATAAATATATGCATGTGTTTTGAGGAATACTCCCAAAATACCAGTTTTTTTGTTTTAATTTTTTATTTTATTAAAACAATTCTTTAATATTTAATTGAGAGCGAGAGAGCAGGGGAGGGCAGAGAGAGAGGGAGACACAGAATCTAAAGCAGGCTCCAGGCTCTGATCTGTCAGCACAGAGCCCAAAATGCGGCTTGAACTCAGAACCATGAGATCGTGACCTGAGCTGAAGTCAGACGCCTAACCGACTGAGCCACCCAGGCGCCCCTTAATTTTTTATTTTAAAGTAATTTCAGGCTTACAGAAGTTACATGAATACTACAAAACTTCTTATACCCTTTATTCACATCCCCTGATTTTTAACATTTTGTCACCTTTGCTTTATTATTCTCTCTATGCATGTAAAAAAAAAATTCTTAACTAGAGTAGATTGCATATAAGATGCTGTCTTATACTTAAATATGCATTTTTAAAGATCAAGCATCTTTTCTTAGGTAACCAGAGTGGTTAAACTTAGGAAGTTTGGCATTGATGTAATTCTTTTTATCTAGTCTGTTGTCCATATTCCGTTTTCATCAGTTGTCCCAATTATGTCCTTTATTAGCACTTTTTTTTCTGGTGCAGTCGCCAATTCAGGATCACGGATTGCATTTAGTTCTCTGATCTCTTTGTCTTTCATGACATTGGCAAGCTAGCTATTTATACAGTGCCCCTCAATTGGGTTTATCTAAGGTTTCTTCATGATTAGATTCAGGTTTTGCATTTTTGGCTGGAATACTAGATAAGCAGTATGTGGGCTTTTTTTTTTTTTTTAATCATTTTTGTTTGCCCCTTACCAGTATGTTCATTTTGATCGCTGGGTTAAGGTGTTTAGTAGTTTTTCCATTGTATAGTTACTGTTTCTCATTTTGCCTTTATTAAGTAATTTGTGGAAAGATATTTTGAGATTGTGTAAATATTCTGGTCCCTGTCATACTTTCTTAGATTTAGTGTCTATAGGTGATTCTTGCTTAAATAAGTTTTTACTTTGCGTCTGTATATACACCGAAGTTCTTAGCAGTGATTTGTGTCTGAGTAATTGGAATTGTGGGGGTTTTCTTTTCTCTTCTGATTTTTCTGAGACATATGGATAGCTTTTGTAATCAAAAACAGATGAAAAAAATTGAAGGAAAGTGTAGATAATTTGGATAGTATCAGATATTATTCTTGCACAGTTTTCTACATAAATGTGGGTTTAAAATAGCTTTCTGAATGCTGATCTAATTTGAAATTCAGAATATAGAAAATAAGTGCTTAGGTTGTTAAATTATTTTTAAAAAACTATGACGTTCCAATTCCTTATTTAGCTTTTAGAATTATTGCCAACTGAGCTTTGAATTACAGTTATGTTTAGGTTTATGATTTGCTACTAATGCTAGCACTTTGATTTCTAAGACAAGACTGAAAATACATATTTTAATTATGGTGTTACTCCCCTTCCTCCATTAAAAAAAAATCCTTGAAGTAATTCTTTTGAAGAAAAGTATTTTTTTTCTGAAATTGAGATAAGTTCTTTTTGTTTTAACATACATGCAAGTTTGATGTTTTATTTATTTATTTTTAAATATTTATTTTTGAAAGAGAGAATGCACACCTGCGTGAGCCGGGGAGGGCCAGAGAGAGAGGGACAGAGGATCCCAAGCGGCTCTGTGCTGACAGTGCAGAGCCTGATTCACGGCTCTAACTCAGGAACCTTGAGATCATGACTTGAGCCAAAGTTGGACACTCAACCGGCTGAGCCACCCAGGCGTCCCCAAGTTTGCTCTTTAAAAAAGGTTAGTGAGATGGTACACTTAACAAAGCAGAGCTTCAAACATCTATAACTCTTAGGACAAAGTGGTACGTGATTTTGGAATAAATACAGTACTCATTCTAGAAAAGTTCAGAAGGACAAGAAAGGGACAAGAAACAGGAAAAACACTGATTCAAACTTTAATTACATTATAGTGATACTTTTATCAGTTTTGTATAGTGATAGCAAGATATTCATAGTGAATTTGGATGATAATTTGAATATTTTACTGATGTGAATGAAAATTACTAATTTGATTGGAAATTTTCAGAGAGAATGGGAGAAGAAAATTTGAGACTTGTGAATACTTGTAGAGTGGAGATTATATCTTTTAAAACTTAAAATTTCAAGGCACATGGGTGACTTCGTCAGTTAAGTGTCCAACTTTGGCTCAGGTCATGATCTCACAGTCTGTGAGTTTGAGCCCCACGTCAGGCTCTGTGCCAACAGCTCAGAGCCTGGAGCCTGCTTCAGATTCTGTGTCTCCCTCTCTCTCTGTCCCTACCCCACTCCCACTCTGTCTCTCTCAAGAATAAAATAAAAACAAAAAAAATTTTCCTTGGGAGAAAATTAAGGTAATCATATTTCAAATAAGGAGGATTAATAAGATGATATAGTTGATTCTTAGTATTTTGCAGGTGCTTAATTAATTTAAAACTCATTTGAATCAACTGTATCTATCTGTGTCTTAAGAGAATGAAAGTTCAGTTTGTAAAACTACCAAATCTTACCCATTATCTTAAAAAAGTACAGGGTGAAAGGTGCAAAAGCAAATCCTATGATAAACAGGATTTTCTTTTAGGCCACAACCCCCATCCTGGACATGTAAAATAGCACCCTATTAAAGTTAAAATGTTTTCTTTTTCTTAGAGTTTATTCACTTATTTTTGACAGAGGGAGAGAGAATCCCAAGCAGGCTTAAATGCCAGGCTTGAACCCGCAAATCATGAAATAATGACCTGAGCTAAAATCAAGAGTCAGACACTTAACTGACTGAGCTACCCAGGCGTACCCTATTGACTGAAGTTAAGAAACCAGAGTTAGAATTGATTGGTGAGATCTTTTAGTGAGCTATTTTTCATTGTGGCCCAGGGACCCCATGTGTTATTTATGTAGAGTGCTTATTAAACATTCTTGGGCCCAATTCCAGACCTACTTAATTACATCTAGTGGAGCCATGAATTTGCATTTTAGTTACTAGTCTCAGAAATTTTTATACTGTTCTAGTTCTTTCCTTTTATTTTACAACTAGACCAAATCCCAGGGAGGTTAAATAATTTTCTCTAGGTCATATAGTTAGATAGTGGTTGATCAAGGATTGAAATTTAGGTCATGATTCTTGATGCTTTAAACTTTTCCAAGAAACCATGCTGACTGCCCTCTTGAGAAGCCAGGCCACTATTTTTAGATTCTCTGAATGAGGGAATACTTTGTGCAATGTCATGTGATAGACTCTATATGTTTAGTGTTTCTGTGCATCCTAATTCAAGATGATCTGTTGGTTTCCAGAACCCACGAGTTATTTGGATAAGAGTCTTGGATTGGAATTGTAGCAGTACAAATTGTGATCAAGTTACGGTGAGCCTTGAATGCCATGATAAAAGATTATGGCCTTTATGGGGAAGTTGCTGAAAAATTTGCTTTGGGGAGTGACATACTGGGACATGCTTATTTATCCCCTCCAATTCTTAAGATCATGCAAGTGTTATATGCTTATTAAAAGAGCTCAAACAATACTTCTTTAGCGGCAATATTGCACAGGGCTTAAGAGTAGATACTAGAACTACAATCGAACCAGGTTGTATTGCCTAGTGACCTGGGCAAGTTATCTTCTAGTGCATTAGTTTGTTGATCTGCAACATTGAGGTAACAATAGAGCTTATCTTATACAGTCGTTTTGAGAATTCAGTGTTAATATGTGTACAATTCTTAGTAGGCTGTCCAGCTGTTTGTGTTGTAGTTGTTTCTTGAAAAAACAGAACCATCCCTAGTGTCTCTCATATGCTGAGGTGATCACTATTTATAGCTTCTATATTTTTCCTAAAGTGTTTTACATAGATACAGTAGAAGATTCTTACCTTCATTTAAAATATATTTTTTAAAAAATTAATGTTTTATTTATGTATTTATTTATTTTTGAGAGAAAAAGAGGCAGAGAGAGAGATACAGAATCCAAAGCAGGCTTCAGGCTCTGAGCTGTCAGTACAGAGCCCGATGCGGGGCTCGAACTCACAAACTGTGAAATCGTGACCTGAGTCAAAGTTGGATGTGTAACCCACTGAGCCACCCAAGTGCCCTTCATTTAAAAAATATTAATGCTGGGGGTGCCTGGGTGGCTCAGTCAGTTACACGTCCGACTTCAGCTCAGGTCTTGTGGTTCATGAGTTCCAGCCCTGCATTGGGCTCTGTGCTGATAGCTCAGAGCATGGAGCCTGCTTCCAATTCTGTGTGTCTCTCTCTCTCTGGCCCTCTCCCTTGCTTGCACTCTGTCTCTCTCTCTCCCAAAGATAAGTAAACATTAAAAAAATACTTAAAAAATATTAATGCCAATTGAATGTTGAATGATGTAAACTTTGTGCTGCCTCCATTTGTGGAGTTCAATGCTCATAAAAGTCCTATGTTTGTTTCCAAATTGGCTAATCCCATTGTACTTGTGTTTATATTATTAGGTATAATTAAACCATTGATAAATGAATGTGAAAAGAGGGTTGTATTTGTTTTTTAAGTTTATTTATTTTGAGAGAGTGAGATTGAGAGCGCGCCTGCATGCGTGATCAGAGAGGGGCAAAGAGAAAGGAGAGAGAATCCCAGGCAGGCTCCCTTTATCACGAAGCCTGACAGAGGCTCAGTTCCACAAACCTTGAGATCTTGACCTCAGCTGATCTCAAGAGTCTGAACCTTAACTGACTGAGCCACCCAGGCATCCCTGAGAATTGACACAAACTAAGTTAATTACTTTGGAAAACTTGTTAAAGATACATTAATTGTCAAAGAAAGTTGTTAGGTATGGGTAAGGTAACTAAAATAATACAAATCCAAATCGAGAAGGAGATCTGCATTCTCATTGCTCCACAGGTGTCTAAGTAATTTGTTACCTTGAAATAATCTAAAACCAAAAATTATAGACAATGCATTATAGATAGGGTTTATACAATAATGAGAACCCAAAATTCCAATTAGCAGAGCCATGTTCAAAGAGAACATTTGGGCTTGACATTAAAATATTGATGAATTATATTTTAAATGAAAAAGTTCAGTGTTTATAAGGTATACGTAACTTTTAAATGGTTGTCCAGGTTAATTGACTTTGATGAACTAACCAATTTTGAGTTACTGTTTTTTATATATATAAATCCAGATTTTTTTTTCAGTCCAAAAGGAGATGAATCTTACTGTATTCTCTGGCATTTTTTTTTTCCATTTAGTATCTTAGAAATATAAAAATGCTCTTTCATGCTGACATCTTGGCCTCTAGAATTGTTTGTGGTCATGTTGCGGCATCCTTAGGAAACTAATACTCCCCTCAATTCCAGTTACTCTCAGTGAAGCCCACTGCTAGACAACACACACACACACACACCACGCACACACATACATACAAAAGAAAAAGAATTAAAATGCTGTTTCAGAGTCTGATTGTGCTTTGTCTACTTGGGTTTGTAGGATTCTGCCTAGATGAAATGACAGATTTCGCATGTCCATGGAATTGAATAGATTCATTGATGTATCAGGATCCAGTAATCTTAATATTATCTGTGAGATTTAAATTCTACTCTTCTTTAGGACTCTTCTAACTGTTAATATTGTAAACTAGATTCCTTCAGTAGTAAATAGTTGAATGCCCTCTATGTGAAAGCATTAGGGTGCTACTGATTTTGGCTTGCTGATCTTGCACATATTTCCTAAGGGAAGTAACTGATTGTGTTGGCTAATAACTCTGGGATCAGTTTGTGTGGTTTTCAAATTTTAGCTTGCAATAGTTTGGTATATTGTTAATGTGGTTGCTGTATGTTAGTAATAACTTATTAATTATACACTAATGTAATAACTTTTTGATTTTTGAATTCCAAGTAAAAACTGGCAGATCTTATGGACACGGTATTGTGCCAAAAGACACAAGTTATTTTATTGTGTAATTACTTTGAGAATATCTGAGAAACTAATATTTATCATTTAAATTTAATCTAGAGTGATGGTGGATTTTTAAAAAGAGATTCTGCTGGTATAGCCTGTAAGTTCACTTATAGGAAGTTTAAAGTTTATGCTTCTTGCCTCCTAAATTTAATGGCTCATTAAGGATTTGGAGAAAAGTATTTCTAGTTCAGTCCCCAACTTCACACAGCAATTTCTTTATATACAAATGACTTTTATAAGGGTGGCCAATCAGCTCAGTACATGTTAATTATTATTATTTTTTTTACCTATGTGTATACATAATGTTTTCTATCTGTAAAGACGGAAAGGTCTTTAAAAGTAATTTGGAAAGGGAACGTGGATGTAGCCTGTCTCATAGCAAATGTACTGGTTAGTAATAGTACCTGCATCTACCAACTTCATTCTTGACATTTTATTTTTCCCTTTATTGTACAATTTTTCAGTGATTATATGCCTGTTCAAGACAAGCTACTTTAAAAGATCGTCTTGAACAAGACGTATAATAAGTTAATGAAATTTGTACATCTGAGTAATTTTCCTAATGGAGGCTTAGATCTAGTAATTCTGTATTTTATTCTTGAGAGTAAGATGCTTTTTCCCTAAGCTTCAACTCTCTACTTGTTATGCACTTGTCCTTTCATTTCCAGTTTTTTGTTTTCATTTTTCTGTTTACATTAATGTATGAAGAGGAAGAACTTGATCGTTGAATTCTGTAAGTCTTGGGATTAAAAGGACTCTGTCTGGCAAATGCTGCAGAAATAAGTGGTTTAAACATGGAAAGTATTTTTTCTTATTCGTTTTGCTAGTCTTTTGCAGATTTATAGGCTAATACTTAGAAATTAAAGTGCTCTTGTTTTAGACTTAAGGTTTTTATAGTAAATATTTTAAACGTGGAATAGAAGATATCTTTTCAGGTATTTACAATAGTAGAGCTGTTTTTTCACTATTTTGGTGGCCTTAGTGGTCAACAGTTTTATGACTGGGGTTGATTAAATTATCATTGGATTGAGTAGTATGAACTTCATGCTTTTAATTCTAAAGAGGGAAGGCACGAACATACCAACTCTGCAAGGTAGAATTTTACCCATTTTTCATGAGAGGCCTAGAAAGACTGACGGTCACGTAAGCTAAAGAGGGACTGATCAAGAATTTGAATTCAGATCATTTGAAAAAAATCATCATAGCATTCTATTGATCCTTATAAAGGAATAATTTTTGGCTCAGTAATGAGAATACACAAATCGTTATCAAAGGCAGTTATTTAAAACTACTCTAAGATACCTTTGATTATATTAATTGCCTTAGCTCGATAAAAGGACCTTAAGGGCAGGGATGCCTGGGTGGCTCAGTGGGTTAAGTGTCTGACTTTGGCTCAGGTCATGATCTCACAGTTCATGAGTTTGAGCCCCACATTGTGCTCTGTGCTGAAAGCTTGGAGCCTGGAGCCTGCCTCCCTCTCTCTGTGTCCCTCCCCTGCTCACACTCTGTCTCTCTCTCTCCCTCAAAATAAATAAACATTAAAAAAAGGGGGGGGTGCTTAAGGCCAACTTAATTTTGTTCACTGCTCATTCCCTAGCACATAGAGCAGTATCCAGAACATAGTATATGCTCAATAAATATGTTGAGTGGATGAATTTGAGTTTATTACATTTAAAATGACAGAATAGTCCTAATCTGGGGGATAAGTGCTTAAAAATACACAAGATTTCTTCCATTGTTTGGAGACAAGAAATTCAGAACTTGATACGCTGGAAGGGTTGTTGATTATTGGAAATTATTCAGATGATGGAGATGATGGTGGGGGCCTTGGAAACTGAGGAAGAATGAATCTGAAACACTGAGGAGACACAAAAGGCAAGGTGAGCAGATATAATAGGAGACTAGAAAAAAGAAGGATTAAATAGGGAGCTGGGAAAATGGGGTACTGACAAGAAATGGAATGGAAAGCGTGTGGAAAAGATTCAGTTTGAAAGTTTAATTTTTGCAATGATGGCAGATATTTAAATGGGTACACATCCTATAGGTGGCTGGGAGTAGGAAATCAAACGGGAATGAATGGTAAAATCTGAGATTGATGGAGATGAATAATGGAGAGGGTTGAGCCTTTAGGGACAGCCACATTTTAAAAATAATAACAGAAAGAAGCAATTATTAAAAATAAAGTTTCAGAAGAAAATCAATAATGTTCTTCTGTGGCACATTTTTTGTTTAGTTTTAAGATGTGTTCCTGTTCATCTAAAAGAGGAGAAGGGGATTAAGTGTGTTAGGGTGAGGAAAATTTGATATAATCAGGAATAATTTAGGTGGTGTTGTCACCACATTCTAGGCTTTGAGAGCTAAAATATAAATACCTCGTTTCTTGGTATGGGGTAAAGTAGATGATCCAGTTTTGGAAACTAAATATCTAATAGCTATTTCAAAATAATAGGTCGAAATGTAAACCAGTACTTTAAAAAAGTTAAGTAATACGGGAGCACCTGGGTGGCTCAGTCGGTTGGGCATCCAACTTCGGACCAGGTCATGATCTCGCGGTCCGTGGGTTCGAGCCCTGCGTCGGTCTCTGTGCTGACAGCTCAGAGCCTGGAGCCTGCTTTGAATTCTGTGTCTCCCTCTCTCTCTGCCCCTTCCCTACTCACGCTCTGTCTCTCTCTGTCTCTCACAAATAAACATTGAAAAAAAATTTTTTTTAAAAAGCAAGTAATGCGTTCTTTGGGAGGTTAACAAGGGAAGAGATTAGCATGGGACAAATTTTATGGCTCAAATAGTTTTTTGAGTTCAGCTAGTTAAATTTTTGTTTATTGAGAAAATAGTCCTCAGGAGGTTGATCTGCTAGAGACCTCAAAGCTAGTTTTGTATCACAGAAGTCTAAGTTGTGAAGTTGAGAATGCTTCAAGGAAGCATTAATGCTTAAATGATCCCTGAAGGTTTAATCAGATTTTTGTTGGGTGGAATGGTTATATGTAAAGGAAAATTACTTTAGAAATTTTGAAGGGGGATGAAAAAAGATAACGCCAGCAATAGAAAAAGACTGGCATAATCAGAGGATTTATATATTGGAATATTAGTGTGGAACAAGGTAACCTGATAGTGTCAAGATTAGGAATTTAATTGGAGTTACTGTGAGCTACTATTCTTTTTTTGAAGAGGGCAAGACTAGGAGACTTGTGGGCTTTGAAGTATAATCTGTTCAGAGTTTAAGCAGTTGTTCTAGAATAAAGGGCTGGAGCAAATGCCTTTTTAAAAAATAAGACATCTAGGCCACATCTTAGACCTATTAAATCAGAATCTCTGGGGGTAAGGCCTAGGAATCCATAATTTTCAACTACTAACCCCAGGTATATGAAAAGTAGCAGTTTGTGATTTTATGTTTGAGAACGATTGGTTTAAAGGTCAAGTTAGAATAGGGAGAGAGAGAGACCACTTAGAAAATTATTCTGACAGCCCAAGTCTGAGATAATAAAATGTAGACAGTAGAGACAGAAAGATTTGTTTGAATCCTATTAATTAGCTTTGCTACACATTGTTTTTAGATAGGGGAAGAAGAGAGGGCTCACGTTCTCTAGTCTGAAATAAATGATTCAAAATAGTGATAGAAAGAATAATTCATTCTGGAGGGGACGTTGTTTTACTTGAGACTAGAATGAAGAATGAGAGAATAAAATTATTGCCATCTTTTATTGTTTCAGTCAAAAATTATGCCCTTACCTAATGGCATACTTATTTCAAGGCTGAAAAAGCAAGAATGAACCAGCCCAATAGTCTGTACGGGTTGACTAAAAGATAAATGCAGGGTTTTTTGTTGTTTTTGTTTGATTTTTTAATTATAACAGACTCTAACACTACTTTTTGGGAGCATATTTTTCCTTTTCTGCTTTAGGCAGATAGAGTGTACCAATCAAGTAAGTTTTTCATGTCACATGATGAGTCTGTAAGTATTTTCTTTTAGCCAGTGATTTTTGAACTATTCTCCAGGAAGCCTTAGGCTTGTCATGTGGTAGGTGGGAGGATGTTCAGGCAGGGCCATTTCCGTGCCACCCTCTTTAACTATAGACATAGCAAATATGAGGTACAAATGCCTACTATATCTTTTAGCAGACATTACTGATTACTTGAGGCCTTCTCCTGTTATATTTGGCTGTGGCCTCCTTAACACAGTACTTCAAGTTGATATCAGCAACCGGAGAAAGCATAGTAGATTAAAGCTAATTTTCATCTTGGAATTAAAATACATGCTTAGATTATGGTTTAAGAGTTCATTTGTGGGGCGCCAGGGTGACTCAGTGGGTTGAGTGTCAGACTCTTGATTTCAGCTCAGGTCATGATCCCGGGGTTGTGGGATCAAGCCCTGCTTCAGGTTCCGTGCTGAGCATGGAGCCTGCTTAGGGTTCTCTCTCTGTCTGTCTGTCTCTCTCTCCCCCCACACCTCTTTCTCTTCCTCTCTTTGCCCCCCTCCCATGCGTGTGCTCACCCTTTCACTCTCTCTAAAAAAAATAAAGATTTCATTCATAAGAAAATTTCTGTCAATACTCAAAAAAACAGGTTTGAAGGCCACAATTTTAATGTCATTTTTTCAAATTAAATTTTAAGTTTTGAAGTAAGATGTACATGCATTTCTAAGAAATAATACAGAGAAATTTTTTCCTTTATCCAGTTTCCCTTAATTGTAACGTCTTGTAAAACTGTAGTACAGTGTCACAACCAGAATATTGACATTGATACAATCTATCCATTTTGTCCAGCTTTCCCTAGTTCTACTCCTGTGTGTGTGTGTGTGTTTAGTTTTCTGTATTTTTATTACATTTGTAAGGTTCCTGTATCTACTACCAGAGTTAAGATATAGAGCATTTCCATCTCCACAAGTTTCCCTGGACCTTACAACCACACTGATCTGTTCTCTATTTCTATAATATGTCATTCAAGACTCTTACATAAATGTAATTATACAGTATGTGATCTTTTTGGAATTGGATTTTTTATTTCACTCAACATAATGTCCTTAATATTCATTGGAGTTGTTGCATCTATCAGTAGTTCTTTAGGGGTGCCTGGGTGGTTGATTCGGTTAAGCATCTGACTCTTGCTTTCGGCTCACATCATGATCTCAGTGTCATGAGATTGAGCCCTACGTTGGGCTCCATGATAAGTATGGAGCTTGCTTGGGATTCTCTTTCTCTTTGTCTCTCTGACCCTCCCCTGCTTGTGCTCTCTCTCTATCTCTCTCAAAATAAGTAAACATTTTAATAAAAAAAAAATAGTTCCTTTCAAAATAAGTAAACATTTGAATAAAATAATTCCTTTATATTGCTAAGTAGTGTTCCATTTAATGTCATTTTCCCGTTTGGTAGCTACCACATAGAACATGCCACTTCAGGGACACCTGGGTGACTCAGTCAGTTAAGTGTCCGACTTTGGCTCAGGTCATGATCTCATGCTTTGTGGGTTTGAGGCCTGCATCGGGCTCTCTGCTGTCAGCCCGGAGCCTGCTGGATCCTCTCTCTTTCTTTCTCTGTGTCCCTACCCTGGTTGCTCTTGCTCTCTCAAAAGTAAAACTTAAAAAAAAAAAAAAAACCAAAACAGGCAGCTTCTGAGTTTAACTTTTAAATTTGTAGAACATGTTGTCTTTCATTGTCTTTTGTGAACTTCCCTGATTCTGTTTTCTCCTAATATCTCACTCCTCAACTCCATTGAGGACTACTGGGAGCACAGTTTAAAAATTACTAATGTAGATAGCAATTTTTTTTTTTAACAGAAGGAAGGTTTAGAATCCATGAGTATGTGGTATTATGCTTTACAGGTATTATGCTTCACACATGTGATATTTTACATTCACACATGTGATATTACTGCTTTTGTACTTAAAAGTAAGTTTTTGAGGAATTTAGGAAGATGTGATTATTAGGTTTGAGGATTCTTTGTCTTCTGTGCTTGTATATTGAGCAGTATATTCTAAGGTACGTAGTTGTGGGCCATATGGCAAATAGAAAGTGGAAATAGGTAACTGTTTTAGAAGGAAGTTGCTTTTATTCTATTCTCAGATGTGAATAAAGACTAACCTCATTCTAAGAATAGGTTTGTATGTATAGGAAACAGAAATTGTGTGTTTATGCCCAGAGACTCTCGTCTACCCTGTCAACTCTATTATCGGTCACTGAATTGCTATTTTATTTTTTTAATTTGCAAACCCCATACCTTTTTTTTTTTTAACTTTTTATTTATTTTGAGAGAGAGAGAGAGAGAGAGCCAGGGGAGGGGCAGAGAGAGAATTTCAAGCAGGCTCAATCCCACAAACCGTTGAAATCATGACCTGAGCTGAAATCAAGAGTTGGATGCTTCACCAATTGAGCCATTGAGGCACCCCCTTAATTGCTATTTTAAAACACCACACTTGGAGCACCCGAGTCTTGGTTAGTTAAGTGTTTGACTTCAGCTGACGTCATGATCTTGGGGTTCAATGGGTTCAAGCCCCACATTGGGCTCTGCACTGACAGTGTAGAGCCTGCTTGGGATTCTCTCTGTCTCTGTCTCTGTCTCTCTCTCTCTGCCCCTACTCCACTCACACTTTTTCTCTCTCTCTCAAAGTAAGGAAAGTTTAAAAAAGCCACATTTTACTAGATTTTATACTGTAGTTTGGTGATCTCCAACACTTCAGGGAATGACAAATACTATTCAAAAATGCATGGTGCATTAAAAAACTGATAGTATTGAAATTAATTCTTTTAACCTGTGGATGCTTTGGCATGGTAAAGGAGATTGAATGTACCAATACTTCTGTTGGTTGCAGAATTGATGTTTAAAAGTTTTCCCAAAACCCTGGTAGAAGGAAAGTTATCCCATTATATAATGCCAGACAATTCACTATATTCATACATGTATTTTTAAATTTAATGGACTTCATCTTTTAGAGAAATTTCAGGTTCACTTCAAAGATGAAAGGAATGTATAGATTTCCCACATGCCTCCTCCCCACACAAGCACAACCTTCATCATCATCAGTGTTCCTCATTATTATGGTACATTTATAACATTCAGTGAACCAGCATTGAAACATCATTATCCGGGCACCTGAGTGACTCAGTTAGTTAAACGTCTGACTCTTCCGCTCAGGTCATGATCTTATGATTCAATGGTTCAAGCCCCTGCATTGGGCTCTGCACTGGCAGTGCGGAGCCTGCTTGGGATTCTCTCTCTACCTCTCCCTGATTCATGCTCTCTCTCTCTCTCAAAATAAATAAATGAACTTATTAAAAAAACAGAAAAGAAACATCATTATCATCCAAAGTGTATAGTTTACATTGGGGTTCACTCTGTCTTCATGTATTTTTTTAAAACGGTTATTCTTGACACTTTAATACTTTGATTCCAATGTCACATTACTAGTGAGCTAAAAGATAACGTAAACTGAGTTGTAAGCCAGTATGAAGTTCCAAAAAATACTGGCAGATTTGGGAAAGTACCTTATTCTTGACCCTGAAGGGATGAGGTGGTGCTCATTGGATAATATCACAAGGATTGCCATTGATTTGTTAAAGTCTTTTATTCAGAGCCAATTTCTGTTGTGACAAAAATTCTGTAAAAAGAATTTCAGGTCCAGATTACCTATTGATTTTCACCATTACTGTGCACACAGATTTTTAGTTTAAGAAAATAATTGAAACTGTGTTTGGAGTTTATAATAAAGAGGTTTGTTTTTTTTTTTTTTTTTTTTTTTTAAGTGAAACTACTTCTGTCAGATTCTCTGAAATTGAAGTCCAATACAGAAGGATCCTCTCACCTTTCTTGGCAAGAATGGATTTTGGAAAAGATCATAGATTCTATTTTTTTTTTCATTCAGATCGTATTTATTGAGCACCTACAGTGCATGACAAAAGTGCATTTTATTTTTTAATTTTTTTCTAGTAAACTCTCCCACCAATCTGGAGCTCAAAGTGTGAGATTAAGAATCTCATGTTTCACTGACTGAGCCAGGCAGGCACCCAGATCAGAAATTCTTAAAAAAAATTTTTTTTTTTAACATTTATTTATTTTTGAGACACAGAGAGAGCATGAACAGGGGAGGGTCAGAGAAAGAGGGAGACATAGAATCTGAAACAGGCTCCAGGCTCTGAGCTGTCAGCACAGAGCCCAACACGGGGCTTGATCCCATGGACTGCGAGATCATGACCTGAGCTGAAGTCGGACGCTTAACTGACTGAGCCACCCAGGCGCCCCAGAAATTCTTTTTTTTTTTTTTTATTAAAGTTTATTTTTGAGAGAGAGAAAAAGAGGGAGAGCATGAGCAGGGGAGGGGCAGAGAGAGAGGGAGAGAGAGAATCCCAAGCAGGCTCTGCACTGTCAGCACAGAACCCAATGGGGGGGTTCAGTCTCACCAACCTGTGAGATCATGACCTGAGCCAAGATCAAGCGTTGGACATGTTTAACCAACTGAGCCACCCAAGCTCCCCCCCATCAAAAATTCTTAAATTACTTGGATTGTACAAGTATATAGTTGAGAGCTGTTCTCCAGTACTGATCTTTTAGGGACTTTTTATCTGGTCACCATAGCTAACACTAACTGAGTGCCACACACAATTCCTTGAAACAATTCAGGAAAACATGTTCTGTGATTATTCTTTTTTACAGATGAGGAGCTAAGGCTTCAAGAGAATAAGTAACCATTATTAGTGAAGTGGCAGAATGTGAAATCTGAAGCACTGTTACTTTGATACTGAATTTAGTTGTAACAGTTAGTTGGAATTGTACTCAACAGGATCCAGTGAAACTCTATGAAACTCTTACAGAACCAGAAAAGACATTTCTCGAAATATAGGTTTCCATTTTTCAAGCATTTCCATGAACTGACTCTGACTACAAGAATACAGATTTTTCTAAATAGAGATTTTATTTGCTATAAAAGTACTATAATGTAGGTTGGTGTAATTCTTTGTTTTTAGGAACCAAATGGTCATTAAAGAGAGACTCAAGTTAAAATTTGATTAAATACGTGGTCTCAATTAACAAATAGTTTTGTACATGGAATTGAATATCCTTGTGCAAATTAGTAATCTCAGATTTGGAGCATGGTTCCTCTAACTTCAGTGTATTAGTGAAGTGTACTGGTGAAGCATATACTGAAAATAATAGAGTTTGAATATTCTTTGATTATGTGCTTTGCACCATCCCTGAAGTATTTTAAACCCAAATTTTAGACTTTGAGCCCATTCTTCTCTACTTCTGTAGTGTTCTAATGCATTTTTGTGGAATGGATGAGAATTCATTAAGTAGATCAGGTTTGGGGGAGGAGCAAAGTGGGTTTCATTATTCTTTAAGTGTGCTAGAATAAATGGCGTCCAGATAAATGATTCATTTATGTATTTATCTAATTTCTTCTCTTTTTGAGCAAGGCAGTTGTATTTTCCTCTTAACTGTAAATTGTAGATTACCAATTATCCAGCAAATTTTAATTTCACTCAAACTAATGGGTAGGTGCTGGAATCAGACTGTTAGAATTCAAATTGGTTTTTTTCCCCAAAAATGTTTGTTTATTTTGAGAGAGAGTGTGAGCACTTGAGCAGAGGAAGGGCAGAGAGGAAGGGATAGAATCCCAGGCAGTCTCCACAGTGTCAGCACAGAGCCAGATACAGAGCTCGATTCCATGACCCTGAATCGTGACCTGAACTGAGATCTAGAGTTGGACGCTTAATTGACTGAGCCACCTACGTGCCCCTAGGGTTCAATTATTGAGTCTGTGATTTATTAGCTATGGAACTTTGGACAAGTTTAATCTATCTTCTCTGTAAAATGGGGATAATAAAGGTACCTACACCATAGGTTCATTGTGAGGATTAAGCATTGTAAGCACTCAGTATTTGTTATCACTGTTGTAACTTCTGTTTGGGGAGGCTTGAGTATCAGGTAAGCGCTTGTAGAGCAATGTCTGATACTAATATTAACCCAATTGGAAAAAAATCATTCTGTTGTCAGAGTTATTTTTTGTTGTTTTTTGGAATCTGATATTTATTCTGTTCTTTCGATTATCAGGAGTACTTGGTTAATATACTCGTGATTATAAGGTGTAAACTGTAATATCAAAAACCTAACCTTCCTGTATATAGTTGAAGTCCACAGAGCAGTGAAATGACTTGTCCTAAGTTTCATAGGTAATAAGTTGGTAGTAGATCTTGATCAACCAGTATTTTTTAAATTATACCTTAGTCAACTGCTGTAGAGAAAGGAAATCTTAAGTGCATAATGAGGGCAGTTTAATTTCTAATTTATAAAGAAATGTTAGGTATGTAGTCCCTCACAGTTTCTTTGAAGTTGCTTTATTTCCTCTAGTAATATAGCTCAAAATTCACCTGCTTATTAGTGATATGTATCTAAAACATAAAAGTGTTGATTTAATTTTAATATTTATTGAACTCTGTGTAAGGTAGTTCCGAAAGACAGAAAGATAACAAATGACCCTTTCTTCAGAGAGATTATGTCAGGAGCACCTGGGTGGCACTGAGAGTGCAGAGCCTGCTTGGGATTCTCTCCCTCTTTCTCTGCCCCTCCCATATTCACATGGGCTTGCTCCCTCACTCTCTCAAAAAACAAAAACACACATACGTTTTTAAAAAATATTATTTTAGAATACACTTTTAATTGTAATATTAGAAACAAATTTTCCTCCTGTTTCCATCCTTCCGCTTTTTGGGTATGGTATTCATCTTCTCAGTGGTATTTTTTGCTTCCTGAACTTTTTAACATGGTCTTAAAAGCAGCCTCAGTCTTAAACTGATAGACTATTTTGTAATTGCTTTTCCTAGCCTTTTATCTTGTTTTTCCTTCTTTAGGGTTTTACGTGTTTTCGTTTTGGGATTGTTGCCTTTGCTTTGCCAAATCTGTTTTTAATACTGTATTTTCTCAGTTTCTCCTCAGTTTGATTTGATACTTAGCTTTAATCGTTGCCTTTACTGTGTTTACATTTATTTGCATACAGAAGCGAAGAATAAATTTATTTTTTTAAGAATTAGCTGCTGTCTTTGTGTGAGCCCCTTTGGTTTTTTAGGTGCCATGTTAGGTGCCAAGCATCGATAATTTTATGCCATTTAAAAACAGCTCAATACTCCTGTGTTCACTTGGTTTCTAGGTCTATTCTGGATAGCAGGTTTTGTGAAGACATTTGTTCTTTCTTGGACCTCAGATTTACCAGACATCTCATGGTATTTCCTTTTATATTATTTCTTTAATGGCTGCCATTTGTTCTCAATGTACTTTGTATATATTTTACTTGCCAGTTGGATAACCAGTTTCTTATTCACATATAAGATGTGAAGCTTTGTGTAATTGTTTGGATTGTGTTGAATTGTTTTTTCTCCAGTTATGCCTGTGTTATAAGCTCACACCTTTTCTGCCTACTGCATTGGCTTTCCCTTTCGTTTCTTCTTAATTTTCAAGACACAGCAATTTGACCCCAACGAATTTATGATGTTATTAAGTATCAACTGAATTTTTAAACAGTGTGAGTTTTCTGGTGAAAGGAGTTTTTGATATTAATGAATATAGTAAAATATTTGCCATTTTATGGTCTCAATAGATAGGACCTCTTGCCTTCTGGCCTCCTGTGAATAAATTCCTGAGATCCTCTTCCCTGTTGAATCAAATACAGAGTTTGTGGTTCTGTTTCAGATGTGATGATGTGTCTATCTTGGGGAATGAAGTTCTGTGTTCTTAGAGCGATGCATTTGTGCAGAGGGTGTCATGAAGTTGCTGTTATAGCACTTGATTGTATAGGTTGACCACTCATTTGGCTAATGAGGCCAGGGCTGCAGTTTCATTCTAGGTGCTCTGATTCATTCACCAGTCCCTTATAGAGTGCTCCAGGCACTGTGCAGGGTTTGAGAGACAGGCAGTAATCATACAAACACAGGCCATTGTCTGAAGTAGGTTAATGGCAAGCTCTTCACTGCTACTTAAAAATAGCTCAAATGTAGTGTTTATTGAAGATTGTATATTTACATAAAAATGGAGCACACTGTTAGATACGTACTCTAATAGATTCTTTTAGTTTGGAACTATTAATCAGTTAACTAAAAGAACACATAATGATTTGATTTCTGCTTTCTAGTTACCGGTCTGGTTAAAACAAAAAAATGCACTACTAAATATTTAACAACATATGTCTAAAATTTAAGACTTCTGTGAGTCGAATGTAAAGATATGCTGAGCTAAAGAAAACATCTCCCAAGTAGATGCTACCAACAAGGAAGACAGTTTTTTTTTCTTAAGTTTTAATTGTTATCTGTTGTTATATCTGTATCTTCAGCATTTTAAAGAAATGTAGAATATTGTCACATTTGAATGGAACAAACTTATAGTTTTGTATATTGGTTGTGTTTTGTCAATTGGAAATTTTATAATTTTATAGCTTTGTGTGGGTTAATGCAGCTTGTATGAAGCAACTCTAATATGGTCACAGGGGCAGCAAAGAAGGTAGGGCGATCTTTCCTTTTTCTCACTCTGCTTTAATTTTTAGAGGATGATTTTAATTTGATGAGCACATTATAAAAACATGGCAAGTTGAAAACCATAATTATTTTCAAAAACTATTAGAAGAATCACTTTAAATGAAGTCTAGACAGCTTTTCCATGAAGTAAGAGCAACTCTTCTTATGTGACTGCCACTTACTGATTGCTAAAAATGTGCAGTGCTGTGTATGAAAATGCTTTACATTCATTCATTTTCCTCATGGAAACCCTATGAGGATAAAATCTCATTTTATAAGCAAGGAACCTGAAGCTTAGGTTAAATAACTTGCCTAGCTCATATATCTGGTGAGCATTAGAGATAGGCTCCGGAGCCTATGTTTTGAACTTTTAGGCACAAATGCCTATTATTGTATATTTTTATTATAATATCTTATAATCTAGTAGCTCCCCAAGTTATACATGGTTTAAAAGTAGAGGCTAGTTTTCTTGGAGAATTCAAACAACTGTTACCACTTTACTTCCCTATTTTGGTATTTGCTCCCATAAGGTATGAGGTCACAATCTTTATTACCTGTGAAATAGAAATTAACCTGAATAGTTATTCTCAAGGTTACTTGTAAAGATTAAAGATAAATATAAGAATTGCCATTTGAAGAAACCTTGCTCTTCAGTATTTCAGGTATAACACGGGTGAAACAATTTTGACTGTTGCCCTTTTCTGTTTATAGTATTATCTGTTTTGTTCCTAAGTTGTACTGTATTATTACTGAAAAGAGCACCCAAGTGGGGATGGGGGAGAGGGAGTGAGGGAGGCAGAGAGAGAGAGAGAGAGAATCCTGAGCATGGTCCACACTGCCAGCACAGACCCTGATGTGGGGCTCGAACTCATGCACTGCACAATCATGACCTGAGCTGAAGTCAGACATTTAACTGATTCAGCCACCCAGGCACCCCTTACTGCTGAAAAGATTTTGAGTAGATATTTCACAAAGAGTATCATATGCAAGTGTCATACAGTGAATTAGATTAGAAACATTGATGTTGAAGCTGAATATATTTTGTTATTTGGTAAATTTGTTTAAAAAACACTTCAAGTGTATTAGTTTTCTCTACTAATTACCTGTATTAGGAAACATTAGTTCTGGGGAGTTAATACTAACTGAAGAAATAAGACAACTCCCTCAATATACGTGTACTTATGTGGTATGGAAAATGACAGCCACTTTAAAACATTGGATTTTATTACAAATAAAATAGCTTTCCTTTTATAATACATAAATAACAGAGTAGAATTGGTTCAAATCCTGGTTTTAGTTTTTAACAATGTTTAATTTTTGAGAGAGAGAAAGAGCAGGAGTCGGGGAGAGGCTGAGAGCAAGGGGAACAGAGGATCCAGAGTAGGCTCCACCCTGAAGTAGAGAGCCCCATGCTGGGCTTTAGCCATGAGATCATGACCTGAGCCAAAGTTGGACGCTCAACCCACTGAGCCACCCAGGTGCCTCTCCTGGTTTTATCTCTTAAACTGAACAACCTTGGTTAAGTTATTTAACCTTTCTTGCTTTTGTTATCCTCAGTGGTAAAAGGGAGAGCCCTGTTTCAGAGTTGTAAGGATTAAATAGATCATCCATGTAAAAGCATAGTAAGTACTTGATATTTGTTAGATCACTTACTGAATCAAGAAGGCTTATTTTGGATACCAGTGCTGTAAGAAATTCCATTTTATCTTTGAAAATGAGTAATATTTGTTGGTTCTTCACTAAGCAAGACAGCTTAGTTCATCTTTCTTTTTGGCATTTTATATTCTTTCTCTAAGTAAGGTTATGATTCAGAAACTTCTTTTAATCACAATCCCATAACTTAATTCCAAAATAAAATAAAATAAACGAAGTGGAGACTCCCTTGAGCAAATTTCAGTTTATATGGATATTTTAATGAAGAATGCTTTTTCTTCATGTATTTTACTTACTGTCTTTATAGTATGAATGTGTTAGGAATATGAAATTATTTTTAATTTTTTGTTCCCTTTTCTTTTAAACAGGGTTTGTGGATGCACTTAGATGTTTGCAATGAGCACTGTGGCTGGCATGCCCCAGTGTTTTGGATACCAATGCATAGGACTCCATAGTAATCGAATTTACCAGAGGCGAACGTCATGAGCATAGTGATCCCTTTGGGGGTTGATACAGCAGAAACATCATACTTGGAAATGGCTGCAGGCTCAGAGTAAGTATTTAAATTAAAAGTGTTTGGGATAGGAAAGGAAAAATATTTTATATAGTTATTTTAGCATAACCAAGCAGTGCTTGGTTTGGATTTATATTTTTTCTCATTTAGGATTCTTGTTGAAAATAAAACATGAGAAGATTAAAGACAAAAATTCCTTTAAAATTACTTTTTCAAACAACTTTTGAGCCAAAATGCTGTATCTTTTCCCACTTCTTTTTGTCTTTTCCATCTGCTAATTGTTGACCTCAAGTTAATAATTTTTTTTAATTGTAAGATTTGTCACGTCTTATTGAAAAAGTAATTTGATTTTAAATTTGATCTTAATTTTAAAAATATTCTAATAAGATCCATTTAAATGTGGGATTTGCTTTTTTTTTAAATTTTTTTATTTGTATTTTTTAAACATTTACTTATTTTGAGAGAGGGAGAGAGTATGTAAGCAGAGGAGGGGCAGAGAGAGAGGATCCCAAGCAGGCCCTGCTCTGTCAGTGCAGAGCCTCACACAAGGCTCCATCTCACAGATCCTGAGATCATGACCTGAGTTGAAACCAAGAGTTGGTTGCCCAACTGGCTGAGCTACCCAGGTGCTCTTGGTTTATTTTTTTTTTTAAGTTGAGTTGAAATAATTCAAGCCACTTTTAAATAAGAGAAAGGGATTATTTTCTGCTGGATGATTATTTTGATAACTTTTGCTTTTATGAGTGCCATTTCTGATGGATTCAGTAAAACGTTCTTACCTTGCCTCTGGACTATTTGGTCTAGGCAATTGTGTGGATAGATTTCATTATATTTTGTTTTTGAATGACCAGTCACTTTAACACTAGGTTAGTGCTGTGACGATTGATTATTTGTTTTTGGAAATTTGCAAGGGATTCAAGTGGCAGTGTTGGAAGCTGAACGATGGAAAGATGCAACTGTTTATTCTTCCATTCGGTATATAGATATATTGGGCCTAGTGGGACTCTAATTGACCAGAAAACTGAACTTACTAGAATAGAAATTTGAAAAAAGGAAATTTATTTTAGGCCTCTGAAACTGATACATGGAGAGGACAAAAATGCTGTTTATTATTCTCTTTTTGCTGGCATTTCAGGTGGTCTGAAATGTTTTCACCACTTCTGTTTGTGCCATTGGGAAAAACCCAGAAATGCTTTCTAATGTTTCAGATTAATATACGGTCTGTTTAACTGTATGATTATTGTGATGCTGTTTTTAAAAGCCATTATGTTTTTTGCACTATGTATAAGTTATTTTTGTTGTAAAATAACAGATTCCTAACAAGGTACTCTTGAGACAGTTAATCAACTGTCTGCCCACTCATTCTGCCCAAATAGGGACACTACTGTGGAAGGAAAGAACCTGGAAGTAGTGCTTGGGAGACAAAAGGTTCCTAGGCTAAAGTACTAGTTTTTCTTAATGTAAGGCATCTGGTAGGTGCAAATCCATATCTGATAATAGTTGTAGGCATTTGTTGGTAAAGATTCTTTGCTTCCTAAAAATAATCACCTCCTTGGTTCTTTTTTAAAAAAATCAGTCTTTTAAGCAGTTAATACAAGATGTAATTTCTGAAATTTATATACTAGATAGGAATTTGTCTACCAAATGGCATGAGATACATCTGTGCTTTGTCATATCTAGTATTTGTGCTATGAAGTAATTCACAGAATGGAAGATAGAGGGGCACCTGGGTGGCTCAGTTGGTTGAGCGTCTGACTTCGGCTCAGGTCATGATCTCACGGTTTGTGAGATCGAGCCCTGTGTCGGGCTCTGTGCTAACAGCTCAGAGCCTGGGGCCTGCTTCTGATTTGGTGTCTCCCTCTCCCTCTGCCCCTCCCCCACTCATGCTCTGTCTCTATCTCAGAAATAAATAGAAACATTAAAACAAAACAAAAAAAGAATGGAAAATACATTATTATACAGTCAAAAGGGAATGAATAATATTGAAAGAGGGTAGTATGGGGATAACTTCCTATTTTCTTTATTAAATGCATTTATTAGAGTACTTATAGAATAAGAATGATTTATATTATGGAGCCAAATCTTTTTGGGTACATGTATGGCATTTTTATTATGCAAAAATGATCAATTTGTAGGTAATTACAAAATGATTTTCTTTTTAGGAAATTATTTTTTTCTATTCCATGTACAGGTATGTGTCACTTGGGCATACCTTCCCCTATGCAGTGGACATAGAAAGTATAGCTGGTGCCAATTTTTATTATGGGACAGCCATCAGAATTTTTGTGGCTTAATTTTCAAACTTTTAAATTCTCTTTTAAAATATAAAACCTGGAAGCTTAAAAAGACCATTAAATAACATTTTCCCCCCTTCCCTCAGAAACAAAACTTTTAGAGTTGCTTTTATAAGAAACTTTAATGTAATTAATATGATGCTTCCTTTTTATTACAAATACATAATCAAAAGTTGTGTAAGACACAGGATTCTGGGAGAAGGGTGCATGGGACTTCACTATTTCTTTGTTTACCTCCTGTGAAGCTACATAATTATTTCAAACTAAATTGTTTTTAATGGAATTACATTTTATTGTATTCATGTGGCTATATAATTCTAATTATACATGAGTTTTTTTTAAAAAAAAGATTGTACTGTTACAGTACAGTCTATCATTAATGAATTATTTTAAAATTTAGGAGATACTGAGTGATTGTTTATTCAGTGTGTTAGTGTACTGGACCAAATTTATGTTGACTTCTAAGTCTATAAAAGAGAATTTATTGGACTACTTGTTCTTTTAGACTATCTGTAGCATTTTATAGATAGGAAATTGCAGTTGAATATCCAGCTCAGGATCTGTGAAGGATGGATTTACAAAGCTCTAGTCCGTTATTTTCATACTTGGTAGCATTTGCTTCTGGATTATTGGGTCTCTAAAATAAAACTCCTTTTTCTCACCAGCTCCAGCTTCTTTATTGTATATTTGTGCTCTTCTCATCACTAAGTTTTAAAAAACCTTGGGTTTGTTTTGCCTTTCCTTCAGAGTTAAGGATCTTGTATTTTACTTCTTTCTGTTACCTATTGCCTTGGCAAGAGTTGGCCCTCTACCTAAATGTTTGAACTAAAAAGAATAATTGTAAAATATTTTAGAAGTAACCGAGTAGTGAAGATTGATAGACTATGGTTTAGGGATAATAAGAACAAAATTTTGTTTCATTAGCCTATGTATTTTTTTAAGAAGTTGTAGACATTCCACAGTCAAATTTAACTGAAGATGTTTTATTTAAAAATAATTTTTTACTATGCATAGTATTAATAAAACAAATACATAGATCTTGGTGAATAGAAGTGGAATTGAAGCCAACTGCTACAGGGGAGACTCAAGATACCTTAAAAAATTGCCTGTTAACTACTTAGATCCTAGCAGTAAATTTTTACCTGCATTGTGTTTGTCCTTTTATTTTAAAAAATACCCATTACAGCACACAGGTTAACATAATGACTGATTTTCTCACTAGTGCCTGGAAGGATCTGGGTACAATAAAAAATGTGGAAATGTAATAATATATTTAAAGGGAATATTGAGCAGAGCGCAAAAACAATTTTTAAAAACTTGATTAGCAAAATGACCATAACTGGAATAATCAGGAGACTGCTTTTCTTACCAGGAAGTTCTGTCTGTAAAATTTTTTTGATTAGCTGTGTGTCTGTAAATGTAGGCTAATAATAGAAATAGATTTCTGGCTTTTAGCATAACTTCATAGGGCAAGACTGGTAGTCCAAGAGAAAGCACATTTTGGATCATCACTTATAAGCATCAACTGTTTGGGGAGTGTTTTACTAGAGGCTCAGGTTATAAACGTAAGGTATAACCTTTTACCCCTACTCTTAAGGAAAGTATAATCAGTGGGGAAATCAGAACTCTAAATCAGAGCTGTCCAATTAAAAAAGTACACAAAAGCATGTCATGTGTACTTTAAAATTTTCTAGTGTCCATATTAAAAAAGTTTTTTAAAAAGGTTAATTTTGTTATGTATTTTTTAACTGAGTATGTCCAGAGTATTACCATTTTAATATACAGTCACTATAAAAATATGAATGAGATATTTCATGTCTTTTTTTTCCCCACACTAAAAATATTTAAAATCTGGTATGTATTTTATACTTTCAGTACCTCTTAATTGAAACTAGCCACATTTCAAGTGCTCAGTGTATGTCCAGTGGCTACTGTATTGGATAAAGAAGCTCTAGACTAACAAAGTGGTAGGACCTCAGAGAAAAAGAAAATGGGGAAACTTAGGCTATAGGCTAGTTGTGAAAGTTGTAAAAGTGAGATCTGAGAATCTCTTTCTGAATAAGGAAGATAAAGATATAAGGCACATACTGTTATTCTTAATTTATAGGTGAGGAAACTGAAGTCACAGAGCAGAAAAGTGGCAGAGGCAGAACTTAATAATGTGTTCATTTTAGGCCTTTTTGGTATTATAGCTCTTTTACTAATATTACAGAGAATGATTTATGTAACATAACTGTGTTGACACATGGTTCATGTAAGTAGTAGCTTTAGTTCTAGCAGTAGTAAATTCAGTATAATAAATGACTACATATAACAAAGATATTCACAGGTCTTTGCTCAAGGATAAGAAATGTTGAAGAAAACCTAGACTCCTTTATCATTAGACAGGAAAGTTGACCCAGAAGTCAGCTGTATTAGAATTGTATGTTTTTTATTCTAATAGGTAGAACGTATCTCCTCACTTTCTTTTTACCTCTTCTACCTCTGGCATTCCAGCGATCTGAATTCCTAAATTGGTTAAATAAAAAAAAAGACAGGAAACCCTCCTGGAGCTAGAAAGCGGGAAGACATATAAATGGGGAATGTTAAATTAAAAAAAAATTTTTTTTTAACATTTATTTTTGAGAGAGAGACAGAGCACAAGCAGGCGAGGGGCAGAGAGAGGGAGACACAGAATCCAAAGCAGGCTCCAGGCTCTGAGCTGTCAGCACAGAGCCCGACGCTGGCTTGAACTCACGAGCTGTGAGATCATGACCTGAGCCGAAGTCGGACACAACCGACTGAGCCATCCAGGTGCCCCTAAATGGGGAATGTTAAATTTTGCCTTTCATAGCCTTTTTAAAAAAGAAATGCCAAGCTACTTTTCTCTCTCAGAGACTGGGAACAAGATTGCAAACGTTGTATTCCTTTTAATGTTACTATTAGTACCTTGGTACCATTAGAAATCATTAATGTGAGCTTTTTATATAATTATGTGTTACTTTTGAGTGAGGTGGACAAATGAGTAAATGTGACATGTGTAAATTAGAGGTGAATTATTTTGGAGGAGGACTCCCAGTACTATGCCTGGCAACATAGTAAATGCTCATTTGTTGACTGAGAGTAGTAAAAAAGAGATATATAGGTTATCAATTTTGTTCTACCACTAACATACTAGTGAGCCCTTCAATATGACAATCATTGTAGACTTTGGTTATCTTAATTTGAAAAAGAGGGCTTGGATTGAGGTATTAACGCGACTCTTTTGAGTTCAGATTTCTGAGAGTCAGTACATTTTTACCTCTTGTATTTTGCCAGTGTCTGATATTAAGTTATTTCAGTGTCACTAGAGCCACCTGCTGACAGAGTTCATTACTTGTTAAGTGTTTGGGTGCTTTTAGTCTGAATTTGTATGATTGAAGATGCTAAAATGTTTTGTGTATAATGAAATGTTTTCAGTAGCATATTACTTGTTCATTTTCTCTGCTGCTTAACATTTTCACTTACGGTTTCTTTACACATAATCTATCAAGAAACTAATACTTTCTATTGCTCTCAAAGAGTTGATTTGCTTATCCTAATTTGGAAGTGCTTTCATTTAAAAGTGGTTTTGTTTTAGTATTTAAAAGCCTATTTTACAGTACTGTGCTAGCAGTATTTAGAAGTGTTCTTCACATGATGCTGAATTTCTCATTTGTTTCATACTTAATCATAAACAATTTTTTTTCTAACTTTATTTCCACTTGTAATACTGAATGCAAAGCTCAGTACATCCATACAACTGTTTATAACGTAGTGTTTAATATCTCTTAATCATCCCAGCAGAAAGGCCAGTATTATTCCCATTTTGCAAAAAGTGGAGTTATGTTTGAACCCAGGGTTGCTTAGCTCCCGATCCATACTGCCACATAGGTCAGAAGAGCCAGATTTTGTTAATGGATGTGGATGAGTTAAATGAAGTAAAATGCCACATGAAATAAACTGAGGATAGTTGTCATACCAAACCTTTCCATTTTCAAAAGTTTCTTGTATATTATTATAATGTGTGTAATTTTCATATGTTATCTTTGGAAAATAATAGGTTATAACAAGGATGAAAGAAATTTACAAGTTTTGATCACAAATCTGAAGGAATATATTGAGAACTCATGGAGATCTTTTACACCCATTACTGTAATAATTAGGGAGTCAGTCTGTCCATGTGTCATTACTGATACCTAAGTGTGTCTTACTGAATATGTTAACATTAAAAGGAAAACTAGAGGTTTTACCTAAAGCACTGATACAAACTTCTCATTAAAATCAAATGGAATTTTGAAGGTATAAACAGGGAAGAAATTAAATTTTTGTTGAAGAAGAAGGAAATCATAAAAGTCCTATTTCTGAGGAATCAGAGTTTGTTTGTTTTTTTAAAGGTTTATTTATTTTTGAGAGAGAAAGCGAGCGCACACAAGTGGGGAAGGGGCAGTGAGAGAGGGGCAACAGAGGATCCTAACTGGGCTCTGTGTTGACAGCAGGGAGCCTGATAGCAGGGCTGGAACTCATGAACTGCGAGATCATAACCTGAGCCAAGGTCAGACACTGAACTGATTGAACTACTCAGGCGCCCCAGAATTAGAGCTTATTTATTCACTTATTCTAAGCTGTTCTTTTTCTCCCTTATTCATAAATAATTTCATGATTGGTACTTTCACTTTTTAGATCTTCAGTTCACCTAACTCAATTAAATGTCTGCAGTAAGAATGCATAATGTGCCTTGGATGGTAATTTATGATGCCTTTTTAAAGAATAAGGATATTTTGGTATAAATAAGATTTTTAATTTGTAAAGTTCCACAAACCACTTTTCATTTTTACAAATGGAAATACTACATAAAGGAATAATTTTACTTTTAATAAACAAAAATATCCTGCATATTTATGAAGTCTGAAGTAATGAAAATTAAACTGGCATAGATTCTGGATTTCTAGAACTCAGGCTTTGTGTAACTCTATGAAATGACACATACTGCCATTGTGTAATATAAAAACGAGGTAAAGCTGTTTATCCCATTAAGTCACTAATCCACAGGCATAACTAGCACGCTAGTAAATTTCATAGGCAGAGTGAGTACAGTGGTGTTTGGTGGGAAAAGTGCTAGACCAACTTAAGAGATCTGGACTTTAGTATTTTCTTTCTATTATAACACCACATGACTTGGAGTTAAGAGTTCATTTTACAGATGTAGAAACTAAGACCCAAAGTGGTTATGTGACGTGTCCCAAGGATACACAGTGACTTTGTGGTAGAGTTGGTGCTTCAATCTAGAGTTTTTGAAACTAGGATCAGTCATCGGGTCTGTAAAGCTGGAGGTTGGACCATGTGATCTTCAGAATACCTTCTGGGACAGTGTCTGAATATCACTTTGGAGCAGCAGAGAGTTTTTCTCTGAACAGTTGCTGTCCTGTTGTACCCTGTCCCTAAGTAGGAACTCACAAGTAGGACTCAGCAACTGATCCTCCACCCCTGGCTTCATTATAACATTGTCTGAGGGTCCAGAAACTGCCCTTTACACTAAACCTGTCTAGACTGACCAGGAGGTCTACCTGCAGGTCTAGGCCAGAACAAATCTGCTTGTAGTCTGAGGGAAAGGAAACCAGACCTGAACACTCCTTTGGGGCCAGATGCAAAGCAGGCCTACCACATCTTTGTTCTGTCTGCTCTACTTACCAGGTCTTAGCAACAGTATTTCATTTTTCTCCAGGCCACCAACATCACCTCAAGGAGTCAGAAGGAGGTCCTGAGAGTAGCTAATTCGGATTAAATTTTGACCCTTTCTAACGTGTTATCTGTGGCTCTCACTTTGGTAATTCCTTGGGCATTTCTAAATTGTAGGTCCATTCATATGTTTGGATCCTTGCACTGTTCTCCCTTTTATTAATTCTTCCACCTGCTGTATACAATTTGGCTTTTACTTTGACCGTGCTACTGTGACATTGAGGCTAATGGGTTGTTTTCAGGCCTTCTATTGCTTGCTCTCTCAGGATTTGATACTATGATTCTCAGTACCTTTGTTTTTAGTTTTTAGTGAACCAACTTTTTTGTAGTTTGGATTTTTTTTGTAACAAAGTATAAATAACATAAAATTTATAACTTTAGCCATTTTTAAGTGTGCAATTCAGTGACATTAAGTACATTCACAGTGCTGTGCAGTCATCTCACATCTGTTTCCAAACTTTTTCATCATCCCCAAAAGAAACTTTGTACTTCTCTAAACCTCTTTAATCCCCTCCAGGCCCCAGCGCCTGGTGACCTCTATTTTACTGTCTCTCTCTACCTGCTTCTTCTAGATACCTTATATAAATAGAATCATAAAATATTTATCCGTCTTTGTCTGCCTTCTTTTACTTAGAGTAATGTTTTCAAAGTTCATACACGTTGTAGCAGGTATCAGAATTCCATTCTTCTTTATGGTTGAATAATATTCCGTTGTATGGATGTACTACATTTTGTTTATCCTTTCATCTGTTGACGGACACTTGGGATGTTTCCACCTTTTGGCTATTGTGAATAATGCTGCTGTGAACATTGGTGTAAAGTATCTATTTGAGTCTTTGATTTCAGTTTTTTGGGGGGATATATACTTAGGAGTGGAATTACTAGGTCATAAGTTAATTCTATGTTTAACATTATAAGAAACCACCAAACTATTCTCCATCTGGATTTCTTTTTATACGTTAATCTTTTTTTTTTTTTAATGTTTCTTCTCCTAAGTGTTAAGTATTTATGCTTTCTAGTAAAGTGTCCTGGAGGTTTTATCCACTTCTGTAGCTTTTCACCATTTCCTACATGCTCATGACTTCCAAATCTTCCTCAACCTAATTCTATCTCATGAGCTCTACCCATAACTATATGGGACTACCCCTGCATTACTAGACCTCTTAGGTATTTCGTGATTATAAAATAGAGATGTGTGTCTCTACAATGTGTATTGTAGAGAATCCTTCTTCACTTTACAGATTATTTTTGAATTTAAAATTAAATTAAATTTAGAGCTGTAGTCCACAGACTTTTTCTCGAAAGAGCCAAAGAGTAAATATTTAAGATTTGGAACAATATGGTTTCTGTTGAAACTACTCAGCTCTGTTATAGGTGGAAAGCCAGATAGTATATATGAATGAATGGGCATAACTGAGTTCTAATAAAACTTTATTTCCAAAATCAGGCATTGTGCTGGCTTTGGTTCAGGGATCATAGTTTGCTGACTTCTTGTTTACAGAAAGTGAATCTTGAGTACTCTTTCAGGTAAAGAGTTCCATTCTTCTCTGATTTCTTTGGCTTAAGCAAGCACTGTTCAGTGGTATGACTTTATTTTAAAATGTAAAAACAACTTGATAGGAATTTCTTATTTATACTTATTTAAGAGCTTATATTCTACCATCCACTGTTTTAGATGTTGGGGACACAGCTCCACATCTAAAATCTTACATTCAAATTTTGTTTTTCTTCTTATAAAATGGAAAAATGTCACTTTTAATAGAGCATTGTTCTTTCACTTGCTCTCTGGATCTCATCCCCCCTCATCTTTCAGGATCTTTACACTTTACTCTCACCTGCCAGGTATCCAGTATTTCCTGCATCTTCAAATTTCTTTCTAATTAGATCATTCCCATCTCAGACAAATCTCTTAAAACTGCTGCCCCTTTTTATTAATCCATTTTTCTGTTCCTCTTTATAGCAAACTCCTTGGAAGAGTTTGCACTCAGCATTAAGCCACACAACACCACTATAAATATCTATATTGTCAAGCTAATCAGTAGTTTCCTATAATTTATATAGATTTATCAACATTTGATAGAAGTAACCATTTCCTCCTACTAGAAAGATTTAACTCTGTTGGCTTTGTGGTTACCACACTTAACTGGCTACTTTTTTTCATTTTTCCCTTGATTTTCTTCCTCCAAATCTGTTTCCCTCTGTTCCAGTCTCATCTTTTTCTTCAAATAACTCCATCTCTATCCACTTGCTTAAGCCAAAGCCCGAAGGTGTCATTCTTGGTCACCCACCACATCTGATTCATTGGTTAATCCTTTGTCTCCCTCCAAAATACATTGAGAATCAGTACACTTCTCTCCATTTCTACGTTGTCCTAGTCTAAGCCCTGTTCATCTTGCACCTGGATACTACAGTAATCTCCGTATTTGTCTTTTGCTGTCTACAATTCATTCTCTTTATGGAACGTAATATGATTCTTCTGAAGCATAAACCAAATCTTAAATCTCTCCCACTTGAAAACCTTCCAGTGATTCTTTTGTTTTGTTTTGATTTGCTTAAAATCCTAACTTCTTTTGGCACCATAGACCCCACTTTATTAGTCTCTACTCAATATTCTCTCCTTAGCCTACTGTTGTTCCCATATGGATATTATTTTCCTTGTTATTTTAAACAGTCTAAACTTGTTACTGTCCCAGGGCCTTTGTACTTGTTCCAACTACCTGCAGCGTTCTTTTTTTGCTCTTAGCATAGTCTTAGCTGAGCTCAAATACAACTTCTCAGTGAGGCCTTTCCTCTGCACACTGTCTAAAATAGTATCTGAGAATCCCTCTGAAACAGTCTTGTTTTCTTTCATTATTTTGTCCTTTTTACTGAAATACAAGCTTCATGAGTTACAAACATCTGCTTTATTATACATCACTTGATGTGCAGCACCTCCCACAGGGCCTGGCATATAAGGATTGGGTCATGAATGCTGTTGTTTGAAGGTAGGTCTCTTGGTTAACCCTGAAGCTTATTACGTAGAAATGATTGTTGAATATTCATATCTTAGCCGATTTTATTTCAGTTGTTTAGGAGAGACCAAACTAAAGCTGGAAATATTTTATAGCCTCTCCTTTGTAGAAAGATGTAAGGGGTTATAGAATTGAACAAAGTGTCTCTTGTATGTAAAAAAATCTTATGCAATTGGTGTGCTTTCAGTGAGGTGAATGCTATAGTTCTTTAAAGTAGCTGTTCTGGATAGTACCTATTTCAGGAAGCTGGGAAATAAAGGCATTAGGAAGCTAGCAGAAATAAAACAACTATGATATACTATGTATATCACCCAAGTGATTGTATATGACTGTAATAGAGTATGTTAGGACAGAATGTAGAAGCAGGAGGGATATAAAATTCTCCAGTATTAGAATTTTAACAAGTGATGGGATTTAAGTGATAGTATTTTGACTGGGAAATTTTAAATCACATTTTCTTTAACTGATGACAGATTAAATGATGAAATTTCCCAGAGTGTGAAGTTAAAAGTAGGAGTTTAAAATATAATTTTGTGGTACTTGGGTGGCTCTATTGGTTGAGCGTTAGACTTCTGCTCAGGTCATGATCTTATGGGTTCCTGAGTTCGAACCCTGCATCAGGCTCACTGCTGTCAGTGCAGAGCCCGCTTTGGATCCCCTGTCCCCCTCTTTCTCTGCCCCTTCCCTGCTTGCACTCTCTCTCTCAAAAATAAATAAACATTAATATATATGTATATATATTTTCATTTTCCTAACTCTAGAGTCTGTGTAAAGATCCCTTTTTGGAAGCTTGGTAGTAATATGCTGTACATCAAAGATGGGCACTTGAATCTGATTTAAGCTTTGTGTGGCTAATTAGCCAAATAAAAGATGCTCTTGAAAATAAAACAAACAAAAAGCTTCTTTCAGAATTCAGAACAATCTGTTAAAGGGAAGGGAAGACAAAAAGAAGTTTGGCATGTCATGTAATAATTAGAAGTTAAGTGGATGAGGGGCACCTGGGTGGTTCAGTCGGTTAAGCATCCAACTCTTGGTTTTGGCTCAGGTCATGATCTCATGGTTCATGGGTTCGACCCCCATGTCACTCTGTGTGGTGGCAGCGTGGAGCCTGTTTGGGATTTTTCTCTGTCTCTGTTTTGCCCTTTCCCTGCTTGTGTTCTCTCTCTCAAAATAAATAAATAAACGTTTAAAAAGCAAAGAAATTAAGTGGATGAAAAGATATTCTAAAACGTATTTGGCAAATGAGTGCCAACTTTGTTAAGATTTCAAAAGCAAGGAAGGCTGCTAGAGAATTAACAGGAACTTCTTGTTGATAGTGTAATTGACAAATTAAGAGATTACTAAGAGATAAGTCGTCTTTATGTAATGAAATATTTGTGAAAGTTTTATTCAACATGTCGTTGAAAGTAACTAAATACCACATGAATCTAACAGTGGTTAATGTGCTGTGTTCTGTACATAATAAAAATTAATGTAGGGGCACCTGGGTGGCTCAATTGGTTGTCTGACTTAATCTCACCTCAGGTCTTGATCTCAGGGTTGTGAGTTCAAGCCCCACATTGGGCTCTGAGCTGGACCTGAAGCCTACTTAAAAAAAAAATTAATGTAGGGTAAATCACCATGGTGAGTTGGTCCCGTACTTGAGAATTGAAGGAACTCAATTGCAGAAATTATTAGTTGAAATAGCAAGTTGCACATTTTAATATCTCTTTCTTAAATAAAAAAGTTACTAATTTGGACCCTGGGTACCATTTGCTCATGTGAATTACTTTGATACTAGACAGAGTACTAAGTATTTTTGAGTGAAGAAAACTGAGTAAAGGTAACTTATTTGTAAGTAGGGATGGGGAAGGAGTCTTGGAGAGGAAGCACTCTTTACATCCTCTGATCAGGCTCAGATCTTTTCTTGAACCTACTGAATCTGGGAGAAGTATATACAGATTATTCAACCTCACCTCACATTTGAAGCCCTCAGCTTTATCTTGAAATGCTGCTTCTGTGATCACATTGTAACCTTGCTTGGTGGAGAAACAGCTATTAGTGGCCTAGCTAGATACCTAGGGTACTTTTTGAACTGGTCCTTGGCTGACTTACCTGCCTTCATCTCTGGCCCCTTCTCCATACCTTTAACTCTGTCTGCTCTGAATTTTACAAATTCTTTTCTCTCTCTCTTTTTATTGAAGTATAATTAACATACAGTGTTATATTAATTTCAGGTGTACAGTATAGTGATTCAGCAGTTTTATACGTTGTTCAGTGCTCATCATGATAAGTGCACACTTAATCTCTTTTATCTATTTCACCCATCCCTCCTGTCTGGCAATCACCAGTTCTCTGTATGTAAGAGTTTATTTTTGTCTCTTCTTTTTCTTTGTTCATTTGTTTTGTTTCTTAAATCCCACGAGTGAAATTGTATTTGTCTTTTTCTCTTACTTAGCATTATACCTTCTGTGTCCATTCATGTTGTTACAAATAGCAAAATCTCATTCATTTTTATGGCTGAGTAATATTCCTGTGTGTGTGTGTGTGTACATATGTGTATGTATATGTACACACATACCACGTCTTCATCCATTCATTTGCTGATGGACACCTGGGTTGGTTCCATAACTTGGCTATTGTAAATAATGCTGCAGTAAACACAGGCATGCATATATCTTTTCAAATCAGTATTTTCATTTTCTTTGGGCATCTACTAGTAGAATTACTGGATCATATGGTAATTCTATTTTTAATTTTTTGAGGATCTGCCATACTATTTTCCAGAGTGCCTGCCCCAGTTTACATTCCCACCAACAGTGCATGAGCATTCCTTTTTCTCCACATCCATACCAATACTTTTTGATTCTGGCCATTCTGACCGGTGTAAGGTGATACCCTCATTGTGGTTTTTATTTGCATTTCCCTCATGATTAGTGATGGTGAACATCTTTCCGGGTGTCTGTTGGCCATCTGTATCTTCTTTGGAAAAATGTCTATTCAGGTCCTCTGCCCGTTTTTAAACTGGATTATTTGGAATTTTGTGGTGTTGAGGTATACAACCAATTCTTAATCTGTGCTTCCTAAACTTCAGTGAACATAAAGTTGAAAGTGCTTATTAAAATGCAGATTTCTGAGCCTGATCTTTAAAATGTTTTATTCATTCGGTTAAGGAGAGTGTAAAACAATTATAACATGCATTACAGGTGATTGTGATGCTGGTGTTCTGTCAGTCTTGTGTAGAGAAACATGCTTAAACATGTCTTGATGTTTATACCTCTGAGTGCATGTGTACTTTCTGTCTGGAATACCCTCTCCATTTCTTCCACCTCTCTTAGTTCTCAGGCTTGTTAACTTTTCATTCTTTAAAATTTGGTGAATGTGATTACTATTATGAAGAACCCCTATGCATACACCTCTGATGACACTGCTGTAATCACTGATATACTTGTCTTCCCCATACATCACTTTCTTGAGAAGGACCACTTTACCTTCTTTATTTTTTAATTTCCCGCATCTCAGTGTCTTCTACTTAATGTGTACCAAAATGTTTATTGAATGACTAAAACTATATTATTCTAAGTTCCTTGAAGATAGGGACAGTGTCTTGTTATTTTGTCTTTCATAGTCCCTGGCAAACACGAGGCCCTCAATGTTTAATCTGTGTTAGTTATATTGAGATCTATGGATGTAATCCCCATGGTGCTCAATGAGCCTTATGAAGCTTTAATTTTTTGTTATTTTAATTTCGAGCTAGGTAGAGAATTTATGTTTAGAGTGATCCTGGATGACCACCACTTTATACTGAATACTACCATGAGATTTCATTGCAAGTGTTTGTGTTGATGCCGTTGGTACACAGATGACCTAAAGACCTAGTTTAATGGAGTGTTTCTCTAAATCTAAATCTTACAAAGAAAAATGCCCCTCCATTGCAGGGTTTTGTGTGTTACGTAATTTTGACAAACAGCTAACTAAACAAACACTATTCTGAAGTCTAACTGACCTCTCTGTACTCCTTGAAGACTCCCGTGCCATTTTTTCCCTCTTTTTGCATATGCATGGGATATTGTCTTTCTCTGCCATTACTGCTTTTTATTATTTTTTAAAAGATTTTATTTTTAAGTAATCTCTACACCAGCATGGGGCTTGAACTCATGACTCCAAGATCAAGAATCATATGCCCTACCAACTGAGCCAGCCAGGTGCCCCCATTATTGCTTTTAAAAAATATATATTTTTTTCAATAGAAGAAATACTTGGTATTTCTTCATTTCTTCAACATTTCTTCAAATGTTCAAAGTCCTCTATAACTTTCAGAAGTAGTCTCACCTTTAGTGAAACCTCATGATGTTATTCCTTATCCTCCCTGTTACTCAAGTAGATACGTTTTTCTCTTGAATCCCCTTAAATCTGGAGACTTGTACTTTGAACTTCTGCAGCTTCTACAAGGAGGTCATGTTAGATTCAGCTAAACATACAGACTCACAAGACTGTCACAGGCCATACTTGACACTAGTCTCATGGTATACAGGACAGGAGCCACACTTTATCAGAAGTTAGCATCAGGTGTTCGTGTCTGAGAGCATATAGGAAGGAGTACAGTCAACCATCCAGGAGTTATTTTCTTTGGCTTCTCAGGTGGTGGTCATGTACAAAGAGTTGAGGTCCACCTTGGATGGTGTGAGAGTCTCCTGATTTAGAAGCCTTATATCCCTCAGAAGGCGGTATTTGTTGTTAACAAGCACAGGCAGAGTTTCCAGGTTCCGTGAGGGACATGTCAGTTAGAAGAGTCACTGCATCTTTAGGAAGTTCAAATCTATGGCATCCTCATCAAGTATTTATAGTTTTCTCAATCCAGACACAATTTACTTACCAATCAGGGGTCATTTTAATTTGCTTAGCAATATAGCAAATTAGCTTATCAGGCTTTAGGGTAACAGGTAGAAAGTTAGCTAAAGAGCAGAGCCTCACACAGGAGGAAAGAGTTTGGTTAAGCATTGCCCATACTTCTCTTATGGCATTATCCTGTTTTGCCTTTATAGTGGTTTTTGTGTACTTGTCTCTTTTTTGTTAACCCTGCTTTTCCAAAACTCTTTGAGTGATAGTATGTTTTATATATTTTTATCCTATCTCGAATCTAGCAAGGTACCTTAAATACACATAATGAACACCATCGTAGAACTACTTGTTGAATTATAGTTTGTATGCTCCTTTGACTGGAAGGTTAATCCACAAAAAAAACTTAGAAAAATTTTTATGACTGGGTTTCATCATAGATGGAAGCGGTGTAGGAATAAATTTTCTGGATGAAGTGGTATGAACAACAGGGTCCTCCTGCATTACTAGGGTTGCTCTTATTTTAATGTCTATAAGACTGCTTTGGAATAGGGGCTGCATAATGGTGTCTTCAGATTCATTCTTTTATATACTGAAAGCATATATTAGTGGTGATAAGATACAAATTTGAGAATACTGTGAGTCGGAAAATGGCAAATGTTTCACTATGGGCAAGGACAGAAATACTAAGATGATTTTTTAACTTGGTATAGTAAACCATGTCAAAAGAATCCAGAAAATGATTGTCATGAGATCATCATCACTCTCTACAGAGTATATTATGCTCATGTCTGGAGTACCCTGCTTTTCTGTCTGCCACATCTTATTGAAGAAATAAATGGATCTGAAGAAAGATGAAGATCACTAGGGCTTAAGGGGCTGTGTTAAAAAGATGATTAATAAGGAGTGCCTGGCTGGCTCAGTTGGTGGAGCATGTGACTTGATCTCAGGGACACAAGTTTGAGCCTCACGTTGAGTGTAGAGAAAAAAAAAAAGATAGTTAATAAGATTGAGATCTATGTATCAAGAAACAGGATAGTTCAGTGGACCCATCTATATGGACAGGTACTTAGATAATCACTTAACATTAAAATGTAAAAACTGGAGAGCACCTTGAGACTTTTAAAGAGAGACAATAAATTATTCCTTTGCAAAGGTTTTGAATAAAAGTTCTCTCCAAGGAGCTCACATATAGCTTCTTGGTTTAACATGTTGGATATTAGGTTGGGTGAACAATGAATCTAATGTATTGTGTCAGATGTTGTTAATCTACATTAACCTTACACGTGTATATTAAGTATTCCACAAAATCATGTTGGTTTTTTCATTGACATGCTTAAGCCGAACATACCTATGTATAGCCTCTTAAGAAACTTTCCAACCAGAAACTTTTTAAAGTTATTAATTTAAAAACAAACATTTCAAAAATCCCTGTTGCAATAGAGATTTCCTTGCTTACTTAGCTCTTGTGTCAAAATTATGAATGACTAGAACTAAAATTAAAACATTAATCCCATTCTGTTGTTATATCATTTCCTATTTCTTATTTTGTTGATAGTAAATAACCTTTGTTACAGTAATAGGTCCTGGCCTCCTGGAGCTTAGCATGTTTAAAAAATACAAGGAAGGTAAGTATAGAAAAGGGATATATGTATATTGGTGTGTTAGATTAGTGATATATATATATATATATATATATATATAGTAGCAGTAAAATGTATTTTGTTTCACTGAATAATGCTCTGAATCCCTGACCTAGAATTTTAAAACCTTGTATTTTTTAAAAACCTTATTTTTTAAAAAGCTTATTTATTTTTTGAGAGAGCAAGTGAGCATGAGCAGAGGACGGGGGGTGGGGGGGGGTGGAGAGAGAGAGCACGCGCGAGAGAGAATATGAATGAGAATGAGAATATCCCAAGCAGGCTCTGTGCTCACAGTGTAGAACCTGATGCAGGGCTCCATCCCATGAACCTGAGCTTAACTAAGCCGCCCAGAAGCCCCTTCAGACCTTATTATATCAATTTTACAGACTCATGATTATACAGATTGCATTTTTTGATATAAAGTTTAGTCTTTTACTCTGTGAAGACTTTAAGAAAATATATTTTAAAAATCTGCTTTATAGAAAGATTACCAAGGAACCATTGTATTTTAAGGCACTTATTTCATTTCTTCTGACTCTGTGTCTCCCTCTGTCTCTGCCCCTCCCCTACTCATGCTCTGTCTCCCTAACATTAAAAACAAAACAAAACATGAAAAGGGGTGCCTGGTTGGTTCAGTCGGTTGAGCATCTGACTTTGGCTCAGGCCATGATCTCACAGTTTGTGAGTCTGAGCCCTGCGTCAGGCTCTGTGCTGACAGCTCGGAGCCTGGAGCCTGCTTCTGATTCTGTCTCCCTCTCTTTCTGCCCCTCCCCAGCTCATGCTCTGTCTCCCTCACTCTCTCAAAAATAAATAAGGATTAAAAAAAAAATTTAGAACGCACATATTTCAATATAATTTTAAGACTTAGGGGAGTATACTTTTAGAAGAATAAACTTTGTAGGGACTTTAACATATATTTAGTGCTCAATATTTACTAAATGATTTAAATATCAACAATGTTTTGATACCTTGCAAATTTAGTGATATATTTAAAACAGGTGTAGCTACTAGACCTTGTACTTAAAATCACTGTTGGAAGTTTGAATTATTGTGGAGTTACAGTTTGAAAATAAAGTTGAAAAGCAACTTAAGACTGAATATTTAGTTACACTTGAGAAACATTTCTGAAGAAATAAGTATTGTTACACATGTGTATAATGCATTATAGTTGAAAAAATGCATTTTCATATCCTATCATTTGAGTTTTATCCATATTGCTAGGAAGAAGGTGAAACAGGCATATTTACCCCACATTACAAATAAAAAGCACAGTTTTAAAAAGGTGACTACTGAACTGTACCCATTGAATGGCCAGCCTTAGACATGTAAGTCCCAACTCCATTTTTAAAATTTTTTTTTAGTTTATTTAAGTAATCTCTGCACCCCATGTGGAGCTCAAACTCACAACTCCAAGATTAAGAGTCTCATGCTCTTTCTGACTAAGCTAGCCAGGCATCCTCCATGTTCTTTTTAATAGAGAAGTCTCCTTGTTAATTTTGCTGTAATTTGGGAGAAAAAAATAATAAATGCATGTAAATAATATGGTTGATAGCATACAAAAGTATTACATGAAAAGTAATAAATTAACGGTATGGTAAATAAGTAGTAATAGGGATCCATAGGATTTATAAAAATTGTGATGAGTTGAAGCAGTTAGGAAAGTGCTCCTTGAGCATTTGAAGTAATAAGCCTTGAGAAATGTGTTGAAATCAAGAAGTAAGGGTTGAGATTCCACAGAAGAGGCTTAGAAATAGAATTGCCTAGGTCTATGCCCATTCCACCTTGAACGTGCCCGATCTCGCCTGATCTTGGAAGCTAAGCAGGGTTGGGTCTGGTTAGTACTTGGATGGGAGAAATCAAAATGTCCAGGATATCTTCCTGAGTTGGGAGGAAAGGAGATAGTGTATCATTCTTACAGGTATCTATTGTGTAAAGGATATTCAATGTAAAATAAGAAGCTTGGGAGCTTAAAATTTTTTTTTAATAAGGAAATAGAAAAATATATACAACAGTAGGGAGAACAGTATAATAATCCCAAGTGGCCATTAGGCCATTACTCAGCTTCATCAGTATTTAGCGTTTTGCCAGTCTTATTTCATCTGTCTTATAGTATTACTTAAGTATTTTAAAGCAAATTCTCCCATCATTTTACCTATATATTCTTCAGTATAATCACTTTACAGATAAAGATTTTTTTAACCACAATACTGTTATCGCATATGACAAAATTAATTTTTTTTTTTTTTTTGAGAGAAAGAGTGTGAGTTTGGGAGGGGCAGAGACTCTTAAGCGGGCTCCACACTCAGTGTGGGATCTGACACAGAGCTCAATCTCACAACCCTGAGATCATACTTGAGCTAAAATCAAGAGTGAGATGCCCCAACACTTTTTTAATATAAAATACCCAATTTATCTTCAAATTTCCCTTACTTGTCTCAAAAATGTCTTTTTGTGATTGGTGTGTTCAAATTGGCATCCAGACAAGATCCACACATTGTTTTTGATTGAAGTATCTTTGAATCTCTTTTTCAAGGTTCTGAGGCAACCTTTAAAATTTTTTTGCCCTCATACCATATACTATTGAAGAAACTGAGTCATTCGGTATATAGAAGTTTGAACATTATGAATTTGGCCTATTGTTTCTTTTTTTGCTGTCATGTATTATTCTACTTAACCCCATATTTCTTTTTTTTTTTTTTTTTTTTTTTTTTTTTTTTTTTTTTTTTTTTGAGGAGACAGTGTGAGCAGGGGAGGGGTAGAGAGAGAGGGAGACACAGAATCTGCAGCAGACTCCAGGCTCTGAGCTGTCAGCACAGAGCCCAATGCAGGGCTTGAACTCATGAACGGTGAGATTATGACCTAAGCTGAAGTCGGACACATAACTGACTGAGCCATCCAGGTGTCCCTAACCCCGTATTTCTATAAACAGTATTTAGATCTAGAGATGTGATTAGCTTCAGATTTTTTTTTTCCCCATTCTCATTTTCCTTCTGTTTTCTTTTCAGCATGATCCTTCATATGTGAGACTTTGTACTTTCTGTTGCATTTTATTAGGCACATAAAACTTGGTTGTCTAACTTTCAGTAATGATAAAAAGGATCAACAGGTTCAGGTATTGTTAGCCTTACCTGTTCATCAGGTTCCAACCTTTCAAGGTTTTAGCATCCATGGGTATCTGTTGCCTAAATTCATTATCTCTAGAGGGTTGAAAATTCATGGTTTTTCTAATTCGATCATTCCTTCTGCATTCATTAGCTATTAGGGAACTTTCAAAAGAAGCAGTTAGTATCTGAGTATTGGCTTAGTTAACAAGAGAGCATATTTCTTAATTCAGTGTTAGAGTCAAGTTGTATATTAGAAACTCTTTATGCATTTCACATCCTCAATTTGTGGGAAACAGAATTCAGAGTTTTGAAAAAGTGAGTTCATCTGCAAATTCTGTTTTGATCATTTGACCATACCTTACTGCTCATATATTATGAATACTTTAATTACATGTTGTTTTTTAACATTTTGAATTATCAGGCTAGACGATGATTATCTTTTGGGAAGTTTCCCATGGATAGAGATTATCTTTTTGACAATGGTCATTGTTTCAGTGATTTAAGAACATACACAAAAACCACGTCTGAATGAGTACAAATAATTTTCATACTATTTAAAAAGTGACATCAAAATTATGTAAGTGAAATCTCATCTGTTTGTGGGATAAACACAGCACCATGGTTTATGTTTGGATATGTAATTATTTATAGAAAATACTATGCTAATGTAGTTTCTTTATGATAAATGTTATACCTTTACTTTGGTATTTTTGTGTGTGTGTGTGTGTGTGTGTGGGAGAGACACACACACACAAATTTGTTATTGTGTTTATTATCCCTTTAGCCCTGCCATTAAAAGTTTATTAAGGCTTTATGATAATGTTCCAGAAGATTTTGAGGAAAACTCCTATGACTTCAATGTAGTGATTTTTGTTACTATGAGTTCCTGCCAAGGTGCTGTCCATATGTAAATACAGTAGATTTGCATGGATTTAATCTTTTTTTTTTTTTTTTTTTTTTTAAGTAGGCTGCATGCCCAGCGTGGGGCTTGAACTCATGACCCTGAGATCAAGAGTCAGATGCTCTTCTGAGTCAGCCAGGCTCCTCTAATTAATCATTTTGTGATTGGATATTTAAATGACTTCTCCTCTTATATATAGCTTTATGAATAGTATTACAGTAAATATCTCAAATCTACAAGTCTTAGTGGGAATTTCTTTCTTAGGATAAATTCCCCAAAATGGGTTTACTGGATCAAAGGATGCTTGACTTTTGGTATTTGTCACAAAGTTGTTTTCATGTTTACTATGTTGTGGAAATGCAGAGCTTTGAGGATATTTAGCACCATGGTACTTTTAAAGAATATTTCTAAGTATATATGTTGTGTTATTATTTTTTTTTTTTAATGCTCTCTTATAGTTCAGGAAAATCCTTAAAATAGGTCAACCAAATTTTTTATTTATTTTTATTATTTTATTTTTTTTAATGTTTATTTTTGAGACAGAGAGAGACAAAGTATGAACGGGGGAGGGTCAGAGAGAGGGAGACACAGAATCTGAAACAGGCTCCAGGCTCTGAGCTGTCAGCACAGAGCCCGACGCAGGGCTTGAACTCAAGGACCGCGAGATCATGACCTGAGCCGAAGTCGGCCGCTTAACCAACTGAGCCACGCAGGCGCCCCCAAATTTTTTAAAAAGTAACTGTTAGCTTCTTTTTAAAATTACTTTTAGTATAAGCAGCATTAGAAATGAGGATCTTGATGAAGAATTTCTGCTTTCTATCAAAAAGAATGAAATCTTGCCATTTGCAACCACTTGGATGGAACAAGAGGGTATTATGCTAAGCAAAAGTAGAGAAAGATAAATATATGAATTCACCCATATGAGGATTTTAAGATACAAAACAGGTGAACATAAGGGAAGGGAAGCAAAAGTAATATAAAAACAGGGAGGGGGACAAAACAGAAGAGACTCTTAAATATGGAGAACCAACAGAGGGTTGCTGGAGGGGTGGTGGGAGAGGGGGATGGGCTACAAGGGTAAGGTCATTAAGGAATCCACGCCTGAAATCATTGTTGCATCATATGGTAACTAATTTGGATGTAAATTAAAAAATAATTATTAATACAAAAATTGCCAAATGATCATTGCCAGTAATCACTGCTGCAGCTTCAATTTGAATCCTGAAATTATGCATTTGTGACTTGCTTACATGCTTGAACTTACCTGCTTTTGTGCTGAAAGTTTTTTTTTTATGCTTAACCATTAACTGCTCCAAAATAGCAAAGTTTTTACTATGCTCTTTAGCAGTATGGTCAGAGTTTACTCTAAACCTTTAAGTGGGAGTCTTTCTATTTTGGCCACAATATGTGCATATTACCTTAATAACAGTATTATAGATCAGGAGTTGCCAAAACTCCACTTTTTCCTTTCATGTAAGTTTTAAAGATTTTTTAAAGCAATTGATTTTGTAGAGCAGTCAAAGGCAGTTTGCTAATATCTATCCATTTTACATGCATTTACCCTTTTGTTGAGCCTTTCTGTCTCCAGGGATGCATGCTGTAGAAATACTACCATGTATTTAGAGAGGATATATTGAAGGGTGTACAAGTGCAGTGATACCTTTAACAGTGAAAAATAGAAATAAATGTCCCCTGGGGCGCCTGGGTAGCTCAGTCAGTTGAGCATCTTGATTTTGGCTCAGGTTATGATCCCAGGGTCTTGGATTGAACCCCATGTCAGGCTCCCCACTGAGCGTGGAGCCTGCTTAAGGTATTCTCTCTCTCTCTCTCTCTCTCTCTTTCTCTCTCTCTCTCTCTCTCTCTCTCTGCCCTTCTCTCTCTCTCTCTCTCTAAAATAAAAAATAAGTTTAAAAAAGCCCCAAATATCCACAAATAGGGAAATTGTTAAATAAACCATATACATTTATATAATGAAGTAAGCAGTTATTACCAAAAATAGGGTAGATACACATTGACACTGAAAGATGGACAAAGCAAAATGTGAAAAAACAAACAGTATATTAGAAACAATTTAGAGGGAGATACATGGCATCCTAAGGTTTGTGTTTGAGGTTTTAAGTTTGAAGGTTTGAGGTTCGAAGACATGGTCTTTCACTTTCTTATGTACTTATATATTTAAGTTTTATGCAATGAGAATGTGTTGATTTTAAACTTAAAAGACTTTTCTTTTTTAAAAGAAGGAGGAAATTTTTAAAATAACACCATAGACATTAGATGAGGATTGATTTTCAAAGTATTCAGAACATTTTGGAGGCTCTTCTTCTGTAATTTCCTCCAGAACCGTGGAACAACCTCAGTTTGTGCCTCCTTCTCTACTGGTTCTAGAATCCTGGATCTCACGGCAGCAGCCACTTAGAGCTAAATTGAGACTTTGTTCAGGGGAGTGAGTTGGGGGTGGGTGGGAAGAGTATGTCAAGAAGCTGTCAACTATAGAAATAAGACAACTAGAGTGTAACTGCATTAAGAAGTCTTTAAACCATGAAGAGTGCAAACAGTACTAACTTCTAAGGGCAAGTTTTGGATAAGAGGTAGGATAAGGGGTATCATGAAAAAATCATCTCAGATGGTGGCCACGGTAAGAATAAAGGCACAGAAACAAATCATGTTTTGTGTGTGCCAGGGAGAAATTAATTTCATTGTGAATTAGCCTCAGGAGTAGTTTCACTGCTACATTGGTCAATAAATAGGTATTACCAGGAATAAGGTTCAGGAGGATTGATATGAGTAAAGAAGTTGGCAAAGTGATATATGTAAAATGCTAGGCCAGAGAGCTCACAGGTCAATCACAGTGCGTGAGTTGTTAGTCTCAGTTGTATCAGTTGTTGGTCAGGTTATCGTCACTTAACCATTATGGACCAGAACTGCTGATCTTACTCTACCACAGGTTGCTGCTTCTATTTTTTCATAAGTAAATCTTGGTTCATTGTGAGGTTTCTTATTTCTTAACTTTACTGATACTTTCCAAGGCTTCATTACATCTTGGCACACTAACACATACATACAGTTTTGAACATTGAAATGTATATTTCACATTCACATTCGGGGCCACATGGATTCATTGTGTTCTTGGTTCTGTTTAAATTATTTCTGCTACTTTTCTCCACCCCTGTGCCTAGTGTCCCTGGTGCCATTGAGTATTCAAATAATGTTTACTCTCTGATAACCTTTTTAATGTTTGTTTATTTTTGAGAGAGAGAGAGAGAGAGACAGACAGAGTGAGAACGGGGGAGGGGCAGAGAGAGAGGGAGACACAGAATTTGAAGCAGGCTCCAGGCTATGCACAGAGCCCAATGTGGGGCTCAAGCCCACGAACTGTGAGATCATGACCCAAGCCAAAGTGGGATCCTTAACCACCTGAGCCACCCAGGTGCCCCTCTGATAATTTTTTTTTTTTTTATGATAGGGAAACTATTTGAATTTGGGAGGTGAGACATTTATGTATTTATGTATTTATTTAGGATTATTTAAAATTTTTTTTTAATGTTTGTTTATTTTTGGAGAGAGAGAGACAGAGCATGAGCAGGGGAGGGACAGAGAGAGAAGGAGACACAGAATCTGAAGCAGGCTCCAGGCTCTGAGCTGTCAGCACAGAGCCAGACGCGGGGCTCAACCTCACAGACATAGAGATCATGACCTAAGCCCAAGTCAGACGCTCAACCAACTGAGCCACTCAGGCGCCCGGAGACATTGATTTTTTAAAAAGTCTGGTTAAGATACAGAACCTAGATAGGATATATCTTATCCACAGGTGTCTGCCTACTATAAAAAGACATTTGTATAGCAATAAAATAAATGCTTATAATTTTAAATTGATTGAACAGAACAAAAATGAATGGAATTCTCTTTGATGCAACTTTTCCCCCTCCAGACCAGAATCCGTAGAAGCTAGCCCTGTGGTAGTTGAGAAATCCAACAGTTATCCCCACCAGTTGTATACCAGCAGCTCGCATCATTCACACAGTTACATCGGTTTGCCCTATGCGGTAAGTGTCAAATGTTTCTCTGGAAGGGTATTTTTTATACCTAGAGACTGAAAGTAGATGTTTGTAGTAATTGTGCCTAAAAAGAAAACATTTAAAAATCCATACTTATATTATCTAAACAATTAGGTATATAATTTATAGTTTAATTTTTTATTGCTCTAACTATATTTATTCAAAGGATTAAAATTCTATTAGAGGTATTCCCTAGAAGTTTTGCTATTACTATTATTATTATTATTTTGTATTTTATACTATTAATAGTGTGGTATTCTAATTCTTTACTTCCTCTATAAAAAAGCCAGAGATAGAACTGTATTGTATTACCTACTGTTGGTTCTAAATTATATAATAATTTTATTGTAAATTATATAATTACCATTTTTTGAGCACTTATGTGCCAGGCTTTGTGCTAAACTTTTTTTTTTTTTTTTTTGCATGCTCATAGTGAGGGAGGGACAGAGAGAGAAAGGGAGGGAGAGAATCCCAAGCAGGCTCTGCACTGTCAGCACAGAACCATGAGATTATGACCTGAGTTGAGATCAAGAGTCAGATGCTTGAACGACTGAGCCACCCAGGTCCCCCTGTGCTAAACATTTTTACATATATTATCTCATTTGATCTTCAAAACCAACCTCATGAGATGGGCATAATTTTCATCCCCATTTCATAGCTGAGAAAATGAGGCTTACCTAAATTAACTTGTTCAGTGTTGCATAGCTAATAAGAGGCAGAGGTTACATTGAAACAGTTGAAGAACTGGACATATTCGTGATATTATCCAGATACAATTGTGAGGGATTTTTGCCACTGGGACCAGCATAAAAACCAATTCCTAAAAAATCTTCTGTTATATACTTAATAATGATAATATGTCTTTTGTGGTTGTTTTTGTTATTCTTGAGCCTCCACATTCCACATTCCTCAGGTTGTTTTTTTTTTTTTTACCCTTCACATTGTGTGCCTGCCTCTATCTTGAAGGTGGAGCTCTATGTCCATAGGACTGTGAGGATGTCTTTTGATTAGGGAGGTGAGAGCATGGAGTTTAAGGGAAGTCATTGTGCAGGTGACTGAGGTAGACTGACATTTTCACTTACTAGTATGGTTTAATTTATAGCTTTACCAAGTTGTTATTTTAAAGGTATTAAGGAAGAAATAGGCCAACTTCATATTTCTTGAATATTCAAATTAAGGACGGAATTTTATTTTAGTTACTTAGTTTATATTGTTGCTGAAATTATATATATTGTGCTGTATTTGTGTTCATTTATCCAGGACCATAATTATGGTGCTCGTCCTCCTCCAACACCTCCGGCTTCCCCTCCTCCATCAGTTCTTATTAGCAAAAATGAAGTAGGCATATTTACCACTCCTAACTTTGATGAAACTTCCAGTGCTACTACAATCAGCACATCTGAGGATGGAAGTTATGGTACTGATGTAACCAGGTGCATATGTGGTTTTACACATGATGATGGATACATGATCTGTTGTGACAAATGCAGGTAAAATATTTTACACCATTAGTTTACTTTTCTTGAATGCTGCTAACCTTTGATTGTTAACCTTGGAAAAGATAAAGTCACTTTTGAAGGAATTGATGAATGTGGTTTTTAAGTGAGACTTCTGCTGTTATCAGTGCAGTTTATTTTGTTCCTAGAAAAAGCCCCTATGGGAAACAAGCTCTCTTAGAGTTTATCAGAAATCATTGTTAATTGCATAATAGGCATTCAGTTCTGAACTTTATTCATGTAGGATCACATCTCTGTTTTTGCTCATTCAGTAATAATACAACTACATACAGTGGTAGACAAGATAGAGAAATGAGCCCTGCGAATTTCCTTTGGAGTTATTTGTGCTGTGTAGTCACTGTGATTTTCCAGTTTGGGGGAATTATACATTTTGATTGATGTTTGTTTGACTTGACTCTCTCACCTCCTTTTGACTTGAACCTTGCAGCACTCTGGAGTCTCCTTGAACCAGAACCACAGTCTCCCCTCCCCCAACCCTGGTTCAACCACCAAGAAAGGCCTCCTCCCCTAGAGAAGGTGTGATTGGGACAGAAAGTGGGGTTTTATTTTTGTTTTTGTTTTTTTGGGGGGTGAGGGAGTTGGGGAGGATGGAGAGGGAATAGGATTTCAGCCTGAAAGTTACTGAGTCCGTCCCCTGCACAGAGTGGGAAGCAGAGTATTTAAGCAGTGCACTGTAGTGGGTAAGAAAGTTTGGTAGCTTTACACAGTTTCCTGGGTCATATCTTTATGGCATAGCTTCATTATTTGATTTGAAATAGTATAGCGTATACCCATATTTGAACGTGAGTGTAAAAATACATCTTAGAGCCAAATATAAATTACTTTGCATTATTTGTAATATTGTTCTCATTTATTAGGTGGTTAGGAGTTGGATGTTATTGATATAAACATGCATGTAGGGTTATATTTTAAAAAGATGATTTACCTTTGCCAAAAGGGGGGAAGATTAGTCTTAATTTGGAAGGTGAAATTTGATATTTTTATGTAAAAATGTGAAGTTTTGAGTAAATTTTTATAAAAATATATTGTGATATCTTTTCACATTTAAAAATAAATACTCATTATCTGTGACATATCATTACTATGAACAATCACTTCAGTAAATTTACTCAGGAGGTAAATTAAAAAAACTAAAAAAATATCTTCAGTGATAAATTCTTTTCTTTATTATTTTTTAAATAACTACCTGATAGAAAATCTCAGTTCATATTTTAACTGATCACATAATATAGCTTTCTCTTAGCTGATCTTGTCTAATGTGGTAAATTACATACATTTGGCAGCATTTTCATTTTAATGCATAATATGAATATTGTTTTCTTTCTATTTAATTACAGTGATCTAGATATAATACAGAATTATCTCTGTTAGAAAATAGTGAAATAGTCCTTAGGATTTATACTATCTACAAATTCTTAAAGGACCAGTTCACAGTTTTTGGATTGTTCAAAGTGTTTGCTTCTCAGCAACTGCTGTTATGAATCTATTTTTTGTGGTTTTATTTTTCTACTGCTTAATCAGTAAAATATTGTACAACTTAATGTTTTTTCCTTTCTTCTTGTTCTGTATTGCCTCTATGTATTTCCATGTACCTACTGCCTATAATCTCCTCTTTCAAGTTTGGCATCTAGATCCCTGATCATTTATTCATTTTCTAGTTTGGTTTCTTCTGTTGTCTGCATGACATTACTACTTACCACCCAAATTTAATTTAGTTTGTTATTCTAGCCCTCCTGTCTGGTGTTCTGCTTTTCTCACTTTTCTCCCCACATCTTTGATATATATTCCATTACCTTCCACTTTCTACCAGTTCTTTTCCCAACATCCTCAGTTGAGTGAAGAACAATACAGTAGCAGGTAAATCAGTAGGGATATATTAGAAGTTGCTGAAGATTATGTAAAAAGTAATTAAGACTATTTTTAGGAACAGGTGTGTGTGTGTGTGTGTGTGTGTACATGCACACATATATATATATCTGGACCAATTAAAATCTTGGCAACAAAATAATAGTAATAAATTGAAAAGTTGCCTCATGCTGGTCCATGTATTCCATAAGAATAATTTGAGGACAGAATAGGTTTAATCCCTACCCTCATAGAATATATCTTGGATTCTTTATATCTTCCCTGCCACGTTCTAGTTCTGTCCTTTAACGCAAGTTTGGAATGTTGGAAAACCCTCTTAATTGTTTTTTCTACTTTCATTTTCTTCTTTGAATTCAGACACTTTATATCATCAAAACACATCTAGTTTTACATGTTGCTAGTTGGAGGAAATCTACACACATCCTGATGTTCCAACGCCTATATAATCTGACTGTACCATACTAACCCAATTCTACCTCCTCTGTATGTCTCAAAATGAAAATTCCCGTTCATATAGTTTAACTGTCTTCTGTCCATTGCTCATCATATCTGTCTACTTGAGAAAAAACTGCTATGATGATATCTTTTCTTCCTAACTCTCAAATGAGGTTTTATTCAAGTCCATCATTCTCCAGGGTGCTTTTCCCCATTAACTTCAAGGAGTGTGGACATCTTTACTTTGTGACTTGATAATATTTGTAATGTATACCTTTCACATTTTAAAGTTACATTTGCTTCAGAAATATCTATATATCTATATATCTATATTTTGTCCTCTTTGCATCTCAAAGTTTTATCTCCCCAAGGACATATTTCTGTGAATTCCTCACAGCACCTTTTATAGTGTTAAACACAAAGTGGGCACTTACTAAGTGATAGTCAAATAGAATATCAGGTCTTAATTTATGGATGATTCTATGAATATTTTATATTTTGCTTTTTTTTTTTTTTTAAGCGTTTGGCAACATATTGACTGCATGGGGATTGACAGGCAGCATATTCCTGATACATACTTATGTGAACGTTGTCAGCCTAGGTAAGTTGTGCATACTTATAAGATTGCCAGTAAATACACTGAAATAATCTTTAGTTATTAGAAGTTTATGTATGAATTCTGGATTAAACAATTAATGGATTACTATGTTTCATCAATTCTAAGATATACTTTTAATTTTCATATTTATTTTATTTTATTTTTTTGTATTTTGACATCTCTAAAATCAGGAAGAATGTTTTCATTGATAATATGTCATGGTTTACTTTGTAGCATTTTTCTTTTACTTTATCAATAATGCATAAAATAATAGCACATCTTTTAAGTGATGGCATTTTTTTTCACTGAAATGCACTATGTTCAACAGTTACTAGAAGAACATTTCCTTAGCTTATAAAGAATTTTGTAGGTCTATACAATCATTCCATCACCCTGCTTCAACAATTTTCAACAATCTTTTTCATTTATACTGTCATGTGTTTCTTTTCTCCTTCACATATTTTAATGCAAATCCCAGATATATTTCATTCATATATATCTGTGTGTATTTCAGTACACTAAAACCTTGGATTGCAAGTAACTTATTATGTGAGTATTGTGCAAGACAAGTGAACATTTATTTCTAATAAATTTTAACTGGATAAACGAGTGATGTCTTGCAATGTGAGTAGTACATGATGTTGTATGTCACATGATCACAACTGAGCCAGTGGTTCTTGAAATTCCTTTTGATATACAAGTTCTCTGGATTACAAGCATGTTTCCAGAACGAATTGTGCTCACAAACCAAGGTTTTACTATATATGTATATGTATTTAAACATGCATATACATGTATAAATATATACACATTTAAATACATATATAATTATGTATATTTATTAAATATATGTATAATTTGTAAAAGAATTAAAAAAAAACCAAAACCATTATTGTATATGCAACAAAATGTATTATCATCCAGTCGCTGTTAGAATATTGATTGGTTAATATACATCTATTCAGTCTCTAGTCATCTAAACCTCCTTTCGTTACTCCCCTAACTTTGGCCTCTCCTTTGCAGTGTGTTTCTTTAAGGAACTGAATTGTTTATCCCGATTTGTTTGCTAATTGCATTATCATGCTATAACAAGTTACTCTGTCCTTTGTATTTCTGTAAGTAAGTGTGTGATCAGATTATAGGTTCAGTTTTTGTTGTTAAAGTTTATTTATTTTGAGAGAGATAGCAAGCGCCCAGAAAGAGCATGAGCAGGGGTGGGGAATTGGGGGTAGGGGGCAGAGAGAGAAGAAGAGAGAATCCCAAACAGGCTCCATGCTGACAGTGTGGGGCTTTGAAACTATGATGTGGAGCTTGAACCCATGAATCATGAGATCATGACCTAAGCTGAAATCAAGAATTGGATGCTTAACTGACTTAGCCACTTAGGCACTGGTCAATTTTTTTTTTTTTTTTTGTAAGAATATTGTAAGAATATTTCATAGACTGCTTCATCAGGTGACACATCATATCTGGTTGTCTCTACGATAGGACCTATTGGTAGTCATTATTTAGACCCATTAATTTATTAGGGGTTGCAAGTTAGGGCCATGTTAATATATATTTTTTTAATGCTTTTTTAATTTTTGGAAGAGCGTGCGTGAGTGGGGGAGCAACAGAGAGAGAGTGAGAAACAGACTCCAAAGCAGGCTCTAGGCTCTGAGCTGTCAGCACAGAGCCCAGTGCAGGGCTCGAACTCATGAACTCAATGTGAGATCATGATCTGAGCCGAAGTCAGATGCTTAACTGACTGAGCCACCTAAGTGCCCCAATGCTATGTTAATCTTATTGCTTATGACTTATTAGCTCAAATATGTCTATAGAAACAAACTTTCCCATATTAACTGTTTAGTTCTTTTAAGGTATACAGTTGACCCTTGAACAGCGTAGTTATGATCTGTGCAAGTCCACTTATATTTGGGTTTTTTTGATATAGTACTGTAAGTTTATTTTTTATGACTTTGTTTTTTTATTTTTTCAAAATGTTTACTTTTGAGAGAGAAAGAGAAAGAGAGAGCACAAGTGGGGAAGGGGCAGAGAGAGAGGGAGACATGAAATCCGAAGTAGGCTCCAGGCTCTGCACTGTCAGCACAGAGCCTGACGCGGGGCTCAGAGTCATGAACCATGAGATCATAACCTGAGCCAAAGTTAGATGCTTAACTGACTAAGTCACCTAGATGCTCCTTTTTATGACTTTCTTAATTATGTTTTTCTGTGGCTCACTAATACATATGCTCACTAACACATAATACATATTCATACATGTATTCACTAATACGTATGGATACCAAATATGTGTTAATCAACTGTTTATGTTATCAGTAGGCTTACAGTTTTAATTTTTTGGAAAGTCAAAAGTTATATGTGAATTTTTGGCTGCAAGTGTCATTATGAACTCAAGTATTTAAACATAATGGATGTCAGTCTGTTGCAGTTATTATTCGTATTGATATTTAAATTTTGTCTAGTTTTCGTCGGTGGAAACTTGACAACTTGACTCTTGAGCCCTTTTGACAGTATCCTTGTGGTACTTGATAAGTGTTCGTGCTGTCTGGCATAACAAGATGTCTCGAGCTTGTATTATACTTCTGTGCCCCTGAGGATTGGTTTTCAGGACTAGAATCTGAGCTAGCATGCCCTTTCTACTGGATTGGTTACTGTTCCTAGGTCTTTTTGGTAGACAAAGCTAGGAAATATGTTTTGTGTGTTTATTTTTAAGATAAAATACATGAGTTTATGCAGATAATTGCAGTTTAAATTTAGGAATACAAGGTTTTCATCTAGTCTTTTCTATATACTGTTTATATCTCCTTTGATCTTCATTCTCAACAACAGACAGTAACATAATTAGAATTTTACCAGTTTACTCAGTTGCTTTATTTCATAGAAAAATGCAAGAATCTCAGAGTAACAATACCAACGACTAGCACCAACAATATGATTATGTAAAGGTTTATTTTTATTTATTTATTAAAAAAATTTTTTTAAATGTTTTTATTTATTTTTGAGACAGAAAGAGACAGAACATGAGCAGGAGGTGGGCAGAGAGAGAGGGAGACACAGAATCTGAAGCAGGCTCCAGGCTCTGAGCAGTCAGCTCAGAGCCTGACACGGGGCGCAGACTCACAGACCGGGAGATCATGACCTGAGCCGAAGTCGGACGCCCAACTGACTGAGCCGCCCAGGCGCCCCTATTTATTTATTTTTAAAGTAATTTCTACACCCAACTTAGGGCTTGGACTCATGACCCTGAGATGAAGAGTCGCATGCTCTACTGACCGAGCCAGGCAGGTACCCCTATGTAAAACAGGTTAGAACTTTTTTTCCCCTTAAGATATGTTCCACAAGGAACGTATGGTTGTGTTTAAAGTCCCTTAAAAGAATTTCACTGTGTGGTTAAAACACCATCTGGATGCACACTTACACACTTACGTTGATGAGGTTCTTTTATTTTTGATTTTTTTTTAATATTTATTTTTGAGAGAGAGAGAGCAAGCTTGCAGGGGAAGGGCAGAGAGAGAGGGAGAGGGAGACGGAGAATCTCAAGGCTCTGTGCTGACAAGAGTCGTGGGACTCAAACTTACGAATTGCAAGATCATGACCTAAGCCAAAATCAAGAGTCAGACATTTCACTGACTGAGCCATCCAGGTACCCCTTATTTTTTAAAATTAAACTTTTAATTTTGAGTTAGAGTGTCACATAAATAGTTAGGAAATAATAAAGATTCTGTGTATCTTTTACCCAGTTCCCCCCAGTGGTAACATGTTGCAAAACTATTAATGCAGTATTATAGCTAGAATATTTAGTTGGTCTAGTCAAGATACAAAACATTTCTATGGCCAGTATCCATCACATTGCTTTTTCAGCTGCATCCACCTCCCACCTTTTCCACCTCTCCCATCTCCCCCATTCCTGGCCTTTGGCAACTCTATTGCTATAATCTGTACTCCATGACTATAATTTTTCTCCTTTCAAGAATGTTATATAAATGGAATCATACAGTATGTGACCTTGGGGTGGGCTTTTTTTTACTCAGCATGATTCTCTGGAGAGCCAGCCAGTTTTTGCATATATCAGTCTTCCTTCCTTCCTCCCTCCCTCCCTTCCTTCCTTCCTTCTTTCCTCCCTCCTTCCCTCCCTGCATTCCCCTTTCCCTCCCTTCTTTCTTTCTATGCTTGTTTATTTTGAGAGAGAGAGAGAGTGGGGGAGGGGCAGAGAGAGGGGGACAGAGGACCCCAAGTGGGCTCTGTTCTGACAGCAGACAGTCCAAATTGGGGCTTGAACTCACAAACTGAGATCATGACCTGAACGGAAGTTAGACGCCTAACCGACTGAGCTACCCAGGTGCCCCGATATTTCATTCTTTCTTTTTGCTATGTAGTGTTCTATGATATATATGTATCACAGTTTATTTAACCATTCACCTGTTGGACATTTTTTTGGCTATTACAGAAAAGTTGCTATGAACATCTGTGTACAGGTTTTGGTATGAATGTAAGTTTATTTTCTTTGGGATAAATGCCCAAGAGTGCAATTGCTCAGTCACATGGTAGTTGTGTTTAGTTTTTTAAAAAAATTATCCAGCTATATTGCAGAGCAGTTGTACCATTTTATATTCCTACCAGAAATGTAGGAGGAATCTAGTTATTTTTAGGATTGCTTTTTATACTTTGTTTTTATAATTATATACTTACATGATTATGTAAGAAGTAGTCCCATTATTTTGAAGTTAAATTTTAAAACAAAGTATATTCAGATAAGTTGAACTTTCTATCCCTGAAGTAACATAAAAAATAGATTATTCTTTCCATTGTTTCCTTATTAGAAACAGGTGTGTATATACATCTTTGTATTCCTTTCTTATTTAGGTAAGCGATAGTATATTACAGAGTTTTGCCACATTTCCTTTTTTCTCTTAAAAATATCTGCTAAAGGGGCGCCTGGGTGGCGCAGTCGGTTGAGCGTCCGACTTCGGCTCAGGTCACGATCTCACGATCCGTGAGTTCGAGCCCCGCGTCGGGCTCTGGGCTGATGGCTCAGAGCCTGGAGCCTGTTTCCGATTCTGTGTCTCCCTCTGTCTCTGTCCCTCCCCCGTTCATGCTCTGTCTCTCTCTGTCTCAAAAATAAATAAAAAACGTTAAAAAAAAATTAAAAAAAAATATCTGCTAAAGATCACTTCATAGAAGTATATAGAAATTGGCTCATTTTTTTCTGTTGCTTCAAGGTGCTTCATCTTTTTCATGGAATAGTGTATTCAACCAGTCTCATTAGAGTGGACATTGTTTCCAGTCTTTTGTAATTGCAAATAGAAGTAGGCGTGTTCAGTAAAAGGGTAAATGTATAATATATGCATAAAATTTTTGTCCGATATTGCTGAATTCTCCTCCAATACGAGCTGTACAGTTTTGAATTCCTACCAGTGATGGATAAGCATGCCTGTTTTCCCAGGGCTTACAATAGTGTCTGACAGACTTGGATTTTTCCCAGTTTAACTAGATTCAAAATGGTAATCGCAATGTTACACTTTGCATTGCTTTTTTATGAGTGAGGTTTTACTATGTGATTTTGTTTTACTTTATGATAGTTACTAGCCTTTTGCCAAATAGTTTTTGCTGGGGTAAATATCTATTGATAAATTCAGTTAAGAACTGGTTTAAAACTGGTCATTAGGGAGCGTAGTTTATTGAGTGATACCTACTTATTATTCTGTGATAATCAGTAATGTTAGTTATAGTTATATGTCCTAGTAGACATTAAGACAAGTCTGTTACTGAATTGTAGATATTTTAGTCTAGAGCCCTTATTCTCTCATCTAAGAAAAATATCTAGTCTTATTTGACCTATAGGCTAATAGGTTTCGACAGTGAAAATGTTGGTGGGAAATATAAAACAGTTCCTATGGATTATGTAGTTCATGTGTGGGGAGTTAATGAAATATTTTACTTTTTTCTTTAAGTTTTTATTTAAATTCCAGTTAAGATCCAGTGTTCTGTTCATTTCAGATATATTATGTGTTTAACATGTCCATACAACACACAGTGCTAGCACATCACAAGTGCACTTTTTAATCCCCATCCCCCCACACACACCTCCCCTCTAGTGTATTTTTAATTGTTAAAAGTTCAGTGTGTATTATTATTTCAAAAGTGGAAATAATTTTAGGCTGGTAATAATGCAAATAGATCCTAAATCAGTGGTGTGCTTTTAAGAAATTTATTTTGGTTATTGTAAACATTCTTTTTTTTTTTTCAGACTTTTTGCTCTAAAATTTTTTAATTTTTGATGTTTATTTTTGAGAGAGAGAGAGATACTGAGCCTGAGTTGGGGAGGGGCAGAGAGTGAGGGAAACACAGAATCCGAAGCAGGCTCTGGGCTCTGAGCTGTCAGTATAGAGCCCAGCGTGAGGCTTGAACTCACAAGCTGTGAGATCATAATTTGAGCCCAAGTCCACTTATCCAACTGAGCCATCCAGGTGCCCCCAGACATTTTGCTTTAAACATTCAATTTGGAAAAAGAAAAAAAAAGGTACTAGCTTCCTAAGTAAAAAGTTATTTATTTTTTTTTTTTAAAGCAAGTTTCTGTCACTTATTGACCTGACACGATATCCGTGTTTGTATGTGAACTTCTGCATTTGCGTGTGTTGGGGGTGTGAGTTTTCTTGAGTATTTTCTTTTTTTTTTTTTTTTTAACATTTCAACGTTTATTTATTTTTGGGACAGAGAGAGACAGAGCATGAACGGGGGAGGGGCAGAGAGAGAGGGAGACAAAGAATGGGAAACAGGCTCCAGGCTCTGAGCCATCGGGCCAGAGCCTGACGCGGGGCTCGAACTCACGGACGCGAGATCGTGACCTGGCTGAAGTCGGACGCTTAACCGACTGCGCCACCCAGGCGCCCCAAAAAGTTATTTTCTTAAAAGCACAACAGTGTCACTTACCTGGCATCTACTGCTAATTATGCTAGATCAAATCTAAAGCAAGGGAAAAAATACACATATTTTATACTGTTTGTTTTTCAGTAAGGACGTTAGAGAAATTGTAAAGTTTATCACATTTAAAATCAATCTGCTTTATATCTAAATTTATGAAAGTTTGATGAATAATCATGTTAATATTTTAATGCAGGAGTTTGGATAAAGAGAGGGCAGTGCTACTACAGCGCCGGAAAAGGGAAAATATGTCAGGTGGGTGAAGAGGATCTATGCTAAATTAAAATTAGTGTGATTGAGAAAATGAGTGGTCTGCATGTTTCAGTTGGATATAAACACCTTACCAGTCAATGTTGGTTGTACATACAACTTACAATCTCAGGTATAGATTTTAAGTAGTCTTTTTTACAGATTATAGAATGTACTTATTTTAGAAAATGTGGAAATTAGAGGAAAATAAAAATTTTAAATCCTCATTTTTGTACAAAGGTAACAGCTTTAAAGAAGTATTAAAATATGTTTGCTTTTCAGAGAGATGGTGATCCATTAATCATATGGAATAGTATTTCATTTTGAGGAATAGATTTTAGCAGTATAACTGTGCTACAACTTTTATTTTGGCTTACGACAACACCAGTACAACTGGTTTTGAATAATCATAGTTTACTGAACTGTTTGATGGACATTTAGGTTGTTTCCAGTGTTTTTTGTTTCGTTTCATTTTTGTTACTACAAATAGTACTGTCAATGAAACCCTCCCAGACAAGTTTTTTTTTTTTTTGTTTTGTTTTTTGGTGGCCTTTTTTTTTGTGTGTGTGTATTTTTGTTCATTTTATCTTTGGACACACACCTAGAAAAAGTTTATTAGGTGAAAGAGTAAGTATATGTAGAATTTTGTTAGATATGGTTAAATTTCCCTTCATAGGGAATTTTGAATTACCACTGGTTATTTATGCAAGTGCCCTTTTCCCATAGTCACACTACCTCAGTGTGTTGTCAGACTTTTGTATCCTTTCTAATTTAATGTATGAGAAAAGGTATTTGTAGTATGCATTTAAATGTATCTTACTATGAGTGAACTGAGGAAGTAGAAAAAAGTGTATTCTTCAGAATGATGGGAGATACAGCAGCTTGTCTTGTAGAATGCTGTTTGATTTTTCATTTTGTTCAAGATAGTGTTACAAGTATAGTAATTTTTATTTTGCCTTGGAAGATGGTGATACCAGTGCAACTGAGAGTGGTGATGAGGTTCCTGTGGAATTATATACTGCATTTCAGCATACCCCAACATCGATTACTTTAACTGCTTCAAGAGTTTCCAAGGTTAATGATAAAAGAAGGAAAAAAAGTGGGGAGAAAGAACAAAACATTTCAAAGTGTAAAAAAGTAAGTTTTTCCTTTTTTTAGTTATGTAGACAGGAAGTGATGGGAACTGTGTTTTACAGGAAAGGCAGGTGAGTAATGGATGGTAGCTAGAAAAGGTTGCAGAATCTAAGTTTTTTAAAACTCATTTTACAATTTTAATATGTTTTAAAGATTGAAGTGTAATAGATAAATGTTGGCATACTGATTTGAAATCACTAATGAGACTAGTCATAGAAAGGCAAAAGCTAAAATAAAATAGAAAAAAATTGCTGTTTTAGACAAAAAATAACAATCCTAAATTTTTAATAGCTTATGAACAAGGTAAAAGAGCATATGATAATTGTGAATAATTGTTTATAGTTGTTCTTCTCTGAATCGTATGTAATTTTAATAAACCTCCATATTTAATGAATTTCTTATCATGTAGACTTCTTTTACTTAAGTCTTATGTGATGAATTATCCCAAGGATTTAATGGCACAAAACCATTTCTAAGCCACTTTTTCACTAAATTTATTATTATTGGTCCTGAAGATTTTTCTCTTATAAGGTAAAAAAAAATACTTTTCACGAGAACTATATTGCTATTATAGAGTGAAATTATTCCTAGATATAAAATCAGGTTTTTCCAAAGAAAGCATTTTTTTTTCCTTGAGTAATTCTTCAAGATATTATTTGGTTATTTAATAGGCAGCAGGTACTTTGCAGTTTCTCATTTCACCACCATTTAAGCTTGACTGTAGCAGTCTTCACAGATGAGGTCCCTCTCCAGTTCTGCTACACTTTTTCCTGTATATTATCCATTCTTATAACCAAATTCTACCTGCACTTTCTGGGTGGTTTTTGTTTATTTATTTTTTTAAAGTAAGCTCTGTATCCAACATGGGGTTTGAACTCATGACCCTGAGATCAAAAGTCATATGCCCTACCCACTGAGCCTGCCAAGTGTCCCACCAGGTGTCATCTTTGGTTATGCTGTTCTCTTCACCATTTAGGATATTCTCATCTCTGTCTTTTAAACCCTTATTATACTCTCAAGTACTGCTTCCTCCATGAAACTTGCTTTTCTCCTATCAAATATGATCATCTTTCTTTGCATCTCACTATGTCACTTGAACCTTTTATTATAGCACTTGTAACAACATTTTGTCTTCTTTCATTGTTATGTCCCTTATTTCAGATTGTAATTTACACAAAGAGAGAGAGAGATTGTCTATTAAATGCCTTTTATAATTTAGGAATTCACATATTATAGGTATTGACATACCTTTTTCATATCATACTTTCAAATTAGGCTTTCCTGTTTATTGTTACTTGGAAATTGTATCCTTGCATATTTGTTTTAGGTCATTTGGCTTAAAAAATCTATTTTTTGAATAAAGCATAGATTTTGCACTTTTTCTGGGGGGAATTACTTGTCCCTATTTAAAATGAATCAGTCCTGGGTCTTGGAGTGTGACATACTTGTTTCAGAATATTGCTGTGTATTTAAAAAGAGATTTTTGTCTTATGTTGTTAGTAAAAATTGACAAGAATTAGAAAAAAAAATCAAGGAACTTGGTATAAAAGATCTGGTTTTCCCACTTAGATCTTGCCCACTGTTAAGGTTTTACTATTATTTGAGGGGTGACATGTAGTATATATATAAAACAAAAGAATATATACAGTTTTGCTTTTTTTTTTTTTCAGCCTATTGTTATGGCTAATTGTTAAAAATTTGAAAGGAGTTTACAATAGATGTTCTGGATAGAGGACAGTTTTTATTTTATTTTTATTTTTATTTTATTTGTTTATTTTTGAGAGAGAAGGCGTGAACAGGGGAGGGGCAGAGAGAGAGGGAGACACAGAATCCGAAACAGATTCCAGGCTCTGAGCTGTCAGCACAGAGCCCGACGTTGGGCTCAAACCCACGAACCATGAGATCTTGACCCGAGCTGGAGTTGGATGCTTGCTTAACTGACTGAGCCACCCAGGCACTCCATATTTTTTTTTTTTTTTTTTTATAAGTAATCTCTATACCCAGTGTGGGGCTCAAACCCACAACCCCGAGATCAAGAGTTGCATGCTCCACTGCTCCACCGACTGAGCCAGCCAGGTGTCTCTTTCATGTTTCTTTAGTACCAGGATTGTATTCCTTTCAGTTGTTCATCTGTCTGGGTACATTACTTCTCCAAAGTCCACCTGGCTCTTTGCCCATGTTTTATGTGACGTTTCACTGCCTTGTTTTTGCTGTTAGTAAATCTTGCTGACTTCCAACATATAGTCTACACAAATTTAACACATATATTTGGGTCTATGTTGCTTACTCTCGGTTTATGTTTGTTAGTCTCCCTGGAGACTTTTTGGGTGAAGTGGTGAGGAAGATAGGAATTAAATGTTAAATACCACTTTGGGACCTGGCAGAGTAGTGGGCTGTCACTAAATTATTTATTAAATAAATACAACTCTATTTGCCACAGTGCTTATTACTCAAATGCTCCTCTGTGCTCAAATATCACTTACTAGTTGACTGCGAGAATTAAAGTAAATAACTTCATCACTCCCCAGACTTGTCTCATGACTTAAATAAAATTACTGTAATATTGTTAATACCCTTCCAATTTTAATCAGATATTTTCCCATGGTTGTAATAATTGAGCACACAAAAAATTTGAGATTTTTTCTAGCAGTATCATATACATATTCTCTTGTTCTTACATAGCCTGCATTATGGTTTTTGTTGTTATTGTTGTTGTTAATTTGACTATAGTTGACATACATTGTTACTTTGGTTTTAGATATACAAAGTCTGCATTCTATTTTTAATAGTAAAATAGTATGCTAGTAGGTGACTTTCCTTACTTAAACATTCACCCGGTTCTGGCTATATTTGCCAAGTTTTTTATTATTATGAGACTTCAATAAAATGCTTTACTGAACTGATTGATTATATCCAGTTTAAAAGAAAACTAACTCAGAATTTCATGTTATTTTAGGCCTTTCGTGAAGGATCTCGGAAGTCATCAAGAGTTAAGGTAAACAGGGGCACCTGGGTGGCTCAGTTAAGCATCTGACTCTTGATTTTGGCTCAGGTCATGATCTCACAGTCATGAGATTGAGCCCTGTGTGGAGCTCTGTGCTAAGCATGGAGCCTACTTGGGATTCTTTCTCCCTCCTTCTCTCTCTCTCTCTCTCTCTCTCTCTCTCCGTACCTCCCTGCTTTCTCTCTCTCTCTCTCTCTCTCTCTCTCTCAAAATAAACATTAAAAAAAATTTTTTTAAGAGTTAATGTAAATTCATTAATTTTTTTTTAAATACATTAAATTTAAGTCCTTGTTCCAACTATCAGTTTTTCAGGAGCTTACTAAGTGGTTGCTTGTCCAAAACCTTTACTTTATGTTCTCTTCATTGCGTATCATCTCATTGCTTATTATCTTTACCAGAAGTGACACCACAGAGAATCCTAATTGGATTACTATGCCTCTCTTGGAGTTTATTAACACTGTTAAATCATTAAGTAAAAGGAGGTATATAAGTAATTCCTATTATCAAAATTTTGGATAATCTGAATTTCAGTAGATTATTGCATTCCATGTCTCCATACCACTTTTGTATACTGGATATATGAATGCAAAATCACATTTAGAATTTGAAATTTTTCTTTTTTTTTTTTTTTGCATAGTTGGGGTTCTAGTGATTTAGTCAAGTCAGTTGTTATACTATAAAATCACCATAGAGGTATACAGAGTAGTCACTTGTACCTTGAATTAGCCTGTATCCTCAATTTTGTAGATGCCCTGATTTCTGAGAGTGGCAGGGCTCCTCAGCTCTGCCTCCCACTAAAAGATAGGTATTGGATCACAGAGGTCAGCTGTATAGACTTACTATACAGCTTTCTAGGCTGTGTGGTTAAACGCTAATGGGTTTCTTAAGTTGTCAGATATTAAAATAGTATGTGGGGAGCATGTTACAGTGTATCTTTTGTGCATGACAATTATTCATTATTTCACATTCTTGGAAAACAAATAATTAAACAGCTGTCCAGTGATGATTACTGCATACGTTTGTAGTTCTTTCTCAAGAAAATATGTGGTGTCACTCAACACACAGCAAGCCCAAAGTTTCATAAAATGTTCCTTATATGTTAAAGTTGGGGATTATATACTTACTATATATTAAACTTGAATTTATGGGACATTATCTGACACAGTACAATCTGAAAAAGGTTTTGGATTAAGCTGGTGGAAACTGTTGATACTCTAAAGTTTTCCTTTCTTCCTTATTTATCCAGTCATTCCAATAGTAAGTTTAATTAAGAAGGAACATCTTTTACTTAAGTGAAATATTTTCATTTATTTTGTAAAGAGATGAGGAAGTAAAATTTTAAAAATGCTTTGTGCATCTTTAAATATATCTTTCCCTTAACTAAAAGATACCTCTTTAGGATTGTAACAGTTTCAGTTAGTAATTCAATAGTATTTATAGGTTAAAGAGATATGGAAGAACTATCAAATATATACCAGATCAGTAGAGGGCTTGGGTGGAGGAGGACAGAAAAGACAAATTTTTAAAAATGGATTTCTTTAATAAATCTGAGGAAAGCCTTAATATGTAGTATTTCATATTTGTATAAAAATTTATTATCTCATGGTCATTATAATGTGAAATATTTAAGTACAGAAAATACCAGTTAATACAAATAAACCTACTCCTATCAAGTAGTTGAACAACTTACTACAGTTTGTTTCATTGTAGAAAAGAATGGTATTTTTTGTAATAAAAATTAATTATATGGCAGGTGGACAGATGGTAAATTTTAGTGTTACTGTACATGTATACATGTCTAACAGGATATATAAGGATCTTTATGAATTCTATATGTGATTTTCAAATTTTAGTTAGGTTATACATATAGAAATAATCTGTTTTCTCACCAAGGTATTCAGTGTTGTAGAAACTGGTGAATAGCATTTACAACAAATTGAAATGTCATGTGTTAAAACGAATTATAAACCTGAATTATGCTAATGAAACATGTTTTTGTTATCTGCATTACTTGATTTTCATCCTAAGATTGCAAATAAGAATTGTTGTGGGTGTCCACATTTAATACATTTTTAAAATGTGTGGTCATTGTGCCTATCTGTAAATTGCATTCCAGCGAGAAAAGTGTTCCTTTTTTGTTCTGTAACAGATTGAGAGAGGCTGTAACTTTTTGTACTTGGCACTTAGCGTTCTTATCTTACAGGTTTTTAATAGGAGGTATGGATGAAGAGCAAGCATTTAAGTTTATAAGTTCTTGCTGTCATTATGATCCTTGAATTTAGGCTATGGATCATTTTGGGTCATTTCACATCCTATTAGACATTTTGTTCTCATGTCATATTTATCATGTGGACAATTGATTATAGATCTTGGAATTATACTAAATTAAGATGTCAAAGTGTGTTTCTTAATAAAACATGTTAAAATTGTATTCTATCAAAACTGAGTATAAAGTAGATACTGGTAGTCTGTAAAATAAAAACATTTTCATATGCTATCTTTTTTTTAATCATTAGTTGACAGTAACTCCGAAGTTTTGGGTGTTTGCAGTTTTGTCAGTGGCCTTAATTTGGCCACAGTGGTGTCAGTGAAGCTTGAATTTATGCTGTTCAACATAACTTGGCCTCTTTAGTTTTCTAACTCTTTATCTGGCATGCAGTATAAAATGTAGTATGCTGATCATTTATGGTCTGTTTTTTCCTAGGACCAACTTAGAAAGCCGAACATTATTGCTACTTTGTTATGTTCTTTTATATAGATTACTCTGTGTGTGTGTGTGTGTGTGTGTGTGTGTGTGTGTGTGTGTAAATACTTACAAGTCCAGATATTAATGCTTAGTTTGCTATGATTTTAGGGTTCAGCTCCAGAGATTGATCCTTCATCTGATGGTTCAAATTTTGGATGGGAGACAAAAATCAAAGCGTGGATGGATCGATACGAAGAGGCAAATAGTAACCAATATAGTGAGGGTGTTCAGAGGGAGGCACAAAGAATAGCTCTGAGATTAGGCAATGGAAATGACAAAAAAGAGATAAATAAATCAGATTTGAATACCAACAATTTGCTCTTCAAACCTCCTGTAGAGGTAAATATATCATTTGCCTAAAAATTATGAAACAAAGACCTTTTTCTAATGTATGTCTTAACTGGTTAGACTGAAAGCAGTTAGGTTTAACTAATCTGAACATTTCTCTTATTTTAGAGCCATATACAAAAAAATAAGAAAATTCTGAAATCCGCAAAAGATTTGCCTCCTGATGCACTTATCATTGAGTACAGAGGGAAGTTTATGCTAAGAGAACAGTTTGAAGCAAATGGATATTTCTTTAAGAGGTATATTCATTTATTTTACTAGTTACCTGTTGTTAAGTATTGATTTTTTGGCTGTTTACCAAGATGCTGTGTGTTCATAAGCCTTTTGTTTTTCTAAGTTATCATTTTAATACTTTTAAAACTATGGTACAGTTGAACAGTGACTAATGATAACTTTTGAACTATAATAAAATATGACAAAAAGTAGATGTATTTCTGTCTCTTACCCATCTCTCTTACTGACATTCTTGCAACAGTTTACTTCAAAGATAAACAGCAGTATATAGGTGGACATTAATTTAAAACTATGATTACATAAGATTATAAGGAGTGAAGCCCTTTTGCATCCAGGACCTTACCTAGTTCCTTATAACATAATTGCTAGAACCTGAAAACACCATTGGTGGGTGATCACAGGCAAAACCCCTTCCTCTTTATAACAGATGTTGGATTTGGTCTTACATTATTGCTACTTTCACCTCCTCCTTTCTTGGTACTAGAATGGCACTGGAGCCCTCTTCTATATATTTTTTGGGGGCATTTGATATGACCCCTTGCTTCCCGGAGGTCAGGAAATATGTTTGTATCTTTAGGGAGATAAGTCTATATGGTTATTAAAAGTATTTGTTGTTTATAACTTGAATTTTTAAGATTTGAAAGATATACAAATCTTTTACATAGCAAATTTGATCTGAAACAGTGCTAGAAATCAAAACTTAAATGTACTAGGCGATTAGGATTTTAAAGGTATCCAATTATGAATTCTCCTGTAAAGGCAGTAGTCACTCCCTTTTTATCTCATAAATTTGAATTTCTACCTTCAATTAATTACCTTTAATTTAGGTAAGGTTACTGGAGCAGGTAAAAATCTCATTAGCATGAACTAGCCCTTAACGAATGGGTTCTGGTATTAGACTGCCTGTGTTCAAGTCTTGGCTTCACTATTTACTTTGAATCTTTTAGAAGTTTCTTAACATGTTAATGGTTTATAATGCATTTCTTTCTTTGTAGACCATATCCTTTTGTTTTATTTTATTCTAAATTTCACGGGCTAGAAATGTGTGTTGATGCAAGGACTTTTGGGAATGAGGCTCGGTTCATTAGGCGTTCTTGTACACCCAATGCAGAGGTAAGCTTCTAAAAATCTTTTCAGGAGGCAAGGGTTTCAGGGGATGCATGGAATTGAGTATTAAACACAAGTCTGGTAGCCCTAAACTTTTTAACCATTGATGCGTTTTATATTCCTCAGCGTGTTTTCATTGCAAAAAATTAGGTGGTAATGGGCAGTGAGGTCTTAAAAATTGCTTTGCACACTGAAGAAATTGTGATGTTCTTTGTAAGAAGAAATATTAGATTTTTGTTTATTTCTGAAGCTCTACTTATGGGTCAAATATAAGATCTGATTGGATCAAGGTAGATGACAAAACTGAAAGCTAAAGTAGATTTTATATGTGCTACTACAAAATTTTTTATAAAACTGTGTTTTAATTTGGAGCATACATTTGGAGCATATTTCCGGGTTTTTTTTACATGCCAAAATAAACATTTTTAATTTATAACTATGTTATAGTTGAGTTTAGGTTTTGAAGCCAGACTTAATAGATTCATGTCTTCTTTTTGACTTACTAGCTTTGTAACCTGGCCTGTGTTCTATAAAAAGTGGTTATGAGGACTCAATGGAGTAAATACATATGAAGTACCTAGAACAGTGTCTGTCATAGAAAAGTGTGGTGTTAACTGTTCCATTACTGATTATTGTATTTCATCAAATCGAGGGTGTCATCATTTACAAAACTCCCAATTTCAGAGATACTCAGGGGTAAAAAAAAAATAGGCATTGTAGAATTGATGAAGTGTCATGTTTTTTCTTCTTTTTTTAGTATTTGCTTTTTAATGCTACATGGTGGGCCGTAGAATTTGCATCACTATGCTTCCATCCAGTTGAAAACCACCGATTTATAGTTACAAGTCTTGAACTGCATATTTTCCATGTTGTACTTAGGAATTACTTTGAAAATTTTTCAAAATTACAGGATGGGATACTTCTAAAAGAAAAAATTTATAAAAATATAAAATTATTTTTTTAACTAACAGGTGAGGCATGAAATTGAAGATGGAACCATACATCTTTACATTTATTCTATACAGACTATTCCAAAAGGAACTGAAATTACTATTGCCTTTGATTTTGACTATGGGAATTGGTAAGTTCAAGTCTGTGTATATGTTAATCTGTTTTGCAGTAGTTCCTTAATGTCCTCCTAAAAATTTATGTATTTGCATTACTTTCATAGCTTTTCATTTGTATTTATCATGAGGCAATTAAAAAATCATAGCCCTAATTCAGCCATACAACACTGACCTTGTTTATGTGAGAATTTTCTCTTTCTGGTATTTTAGGGGGTACAGTGTTAGTGATATAATTAATTTGGCTGATCAGTGTGAATGGGTAATTGAACGTTTTGCCCCTCAAAACAAAGAAATTCAGGGTACATGGGTGGCTCTAACAGTTAAGCATCCAACTCTTGATTTGGGCTCAGGTCATGATCTCACAGTTCTGTTCTTGAGAGTGAGCCCCGCGTTGGGCTCTGCGCTGACAGTGCTGAGCCTGCTTGGGACTTCCTCTTTCTCTGTCAAAACAAATAAACTTAAAAAAAACAAAAAACAAAAGCAACAGAAATTGTGCCAAGTTTTCTTGCAGTAAAAGTGTTTGTTGGAGTACTGTAAGGAAGTTCTGAGAACTGCTGTTCTGAAACACTAGGGAAGAAAGTTAAAGTTAATTCTGATATAAAAGCTTCCATTTAAATTTTATGTATTTATACATACTATAATACAAAATTATACAAATATAATACAAATATACAAAATTATAATCTGTATTATTTTGCATTCATCTTCTCTCATTCACTACTTTGAGATTTAGTTCTGTTGTTAGGTGTGGCTCTAGTTCATTTATTTTCACTGTTGATGGCATTTATCCATTCCACTATTGGTGGACCTTTAGATTTACCAAAAGTGCTCCTGTGGCTTTTTGAACACGTCTTTGTGGGTACATGTTCTCTCTGTGGTATGGAATTAGGGGTGTACTCGCTGGGTTGTAGAGTGTGCACAGCCTTAGTTTTCACCAGACATGGGTTAATTTTTAATTTGAGTATAATTGACATATACTGTTATATTAGAAAACACTAATTCTAAAAGATATGTGCACCCCTATGTTTATTGCAGTATTATTTACAATAACCAAGATATGAATAATGACCAGTTTCTATTCTTGCAGCTTTACTTCCTTGCTCCATCTCGTTATGACTTTAAAAATTGATGCTAATCCATGTGAAATGGTATCTTTTTATATTTTTAATTACCATTGTCTTTGGTTATTTTTTGACCCAAGGATCTTTTTATATATTAATTTGTCATTTGGGTTTCCGCTCTGATGAATTGGTTAATCATCTTCCATTTTGCTCCTGGGCAGTCTTTTTCATACTGCTTTTTGGGGGAAGGGGGATGGTTCCTTTTGTATCTTGTAGTGTATTCGGTTATAAGCATTTCAGTTCATTTCCTCCTATTCTGTATTTTATCTTTAAATTTTTCTATGGTAACCTATTTAAATGCCTAAGTTTTAAATATCCATTATGTTTTCTGTCAGTGAAATTCCTCTTCCTGCCCTGTGCATCTCTACTTAATTGTTGGCAGTCAGATTTATTATAACTTCAGCATTTCCTTGTTAGCCCTTTCTCCCCCCAGAAGGTGGAAAATTTAGCATAATGGCTCTTTGCCCATTGCTTTGAAAGACTGTATCCCATAAGTGGTTAAGAATATAAGCTTTTTATAATCTGGTTTCAAATCCTAGCTTGGTTGCTTATTATTAGCTATATAACCTTCTTATCCCTTTGTGCTTTGTTACAGCACAAGTAATGTGAGAATAATAATACTCACCAAACAGGAATGTTTTGAAAATTCAGTGAGTTTAAGATACGTAAAGTGTTCAGGGATGTCTGGGTGGCTCAATTGGTTGAGCATCTGACTCTTGATTTCAGCTCAGGTCTTGATCTCAGGGTCATGAGATTGAGCCCCAGGTCTGGCTCTGCACTGGGTGTGAAGCCTGCTTAAGATTCTCTCTCTCCCTGTCTCTCACTCTTTCCCTCTCCCCCACCTCTGCCCTTTCCCCACTTGAGCTCCTGTGTGTGCACACATTCTCAAAAAAAAAAAAAAAAAAAAAGATATGTAAAGTGTTTAAAACAATTCCTGGCACAAAATAAGTGCTTGGTAAACATGAGCTATTAGCCATCATTATTTGGAGTTCTATTATCCTGAAATCAAAACATCTAGAAAGTTTCAACCTAGTTTCTAGCAATACCTGATTTGGGGAGATGGGGGAGTAGATCATAAATTTTTGAGTTCTATCCCTGATTCACAGATTTAGCAAGTTTGACTTATACTAGTCTTGAAAGTGAGCAAGTAGGAGTATTAGAAACTTTTTTATTGTGAACAAACACTAAACTAATTAAAACATGTAAAGTGGGAGGCTTCTACTGTTTAACTCCGATTTTGGCATGCTGCCTGTATCCTAGAGAGAAATTGAACGTTGGTGGTAGAGATACGGAGGGCAGAGTTAAGAAATATTGAAGAGATGAAAAGTGTGAGCTTTGGACTCCCCTAAACCTGTACCTGAATGCTGTCCCAACCATTTAGCTAGCATGTGACGTTGGACAAAATGCTGCCCCTCTCTGCCCATTAATCTTGTCTGTATGGTGGGAGTAATATATATCACTGCAGTGAAGATGAGAGTGCAATTATTTTTCAAGCTTCCGTTTGAAAGAGAGAACATGTAAGGAGGGGCAAAAAGAAGCGTAACTTTACCTTTTTTCAAAGACACTTGGTTATTGAAGTCATTCCTTAAAGTAAAATACAAACTAGTTAGGGTTTGGGACCACTGAAGTAAATACTGTTTTTGCCTTAATGTAAGCCACAGTATCATTTTACTTAAAAAGGCTCAGTTTTAATTTGAGTTGCTTCTCTAAACCATAACTGGTTATCCTTTTGATTGAAGGCCCAATCTCTGGTCAGAAATCAACTTCAAATGATTATGTTTTTTAAGTGAGGAAATAAAATCTCTTTTGTGATAGTTACCATAGGAATGCAAATTAGTGAAAAGGATTGCTCATAAATAGTAGTAGCATAGAATTTACAGAGTTGCAGCTTAAAGTGGATAAGAAGATTTTAAAGTTTGCATCCTGAATAAATATTTAACTGGTTATCTTTCCAGTAAGTACAAGGTGGACTGCGCATGCCTCAAAGAAAATCCAGAGTGCCCTGTTCTAAAACGTAGTTCTGAATCCACGGAAAACATCAATAGCGGTTATGAGACCAGAAGGAAAAAAGGAAAAAAAGAAAAGGATATTTCAAAAGAAAAAGATACACAAAATCAGAATATTACTCTGGATTGTGAAGGAACAACCAACAAAATGAAGAGCCCAGAAACTAAACAAAGAAAGCTTTCTCCCCTGAGACTATCAGTATCAAATAATCAGGTACTGAACTATGCTCTTCTGATTGTCAGCCGAAGTTAACAAAAGAAAATAACTTGTCATATTTTAACCTCTTTTTTGCTTTATGTAAAATGGTTTAAATTTTTTAAGTTAAACCTGTTATTTAATGAAGTACTTAGAAACATAAAACACAGGTTCTACTAGAATTTGTGCATTGTTAGTAAATAACTCAGCCAGCATATCCTTGCAGAATTGAATGCAAGATATTTCTATAACTGGGTAATTAAAAACTTCTTCCAGATGGTATTGTCCTTATGTTAATAAAATTCTTATCTAAAGTCTTAATTTCCTTTTTTAAATATTTGAGGCATAATTCTATAAGGATGAGAGATAAGATTGTTCAGAGAAAATTCTCTTAACGTGTACGGTAATTTGGAGGAATGAGTTTGCCCTCTATGTCTGCTTTGCCAGGGAATAGTTTGTTATCTGCCCTCTACACAAATGAAAGTTAGGAGGGACCATTTAAATGTGAAAATTAAGTACAGTTTTACTCATCTCCAGTACCCCATCTTCCTTAATTTAACAGTAGTTTAATCAATTTAATAATTTCCCTTAAGTTTCAAATTGAACAAACATTTATTGGGCACTTGGTGTTTGTAGGCACTGGGTCTCATGAAGTAATTTTGTATGTTCATGTTTTGGGAAGACTATAAACAGAAGCTGTGCTACCATATTTGACCTTGTGGGCTCTATTGATAACACTGACTCTAACTTTAAAAAGCAAAATTATTTGCATAATTTTGAAAGTGTTGAATTAAAACCAGTTTTAAAATTCTGAAATGTATTTAAGTAGGCTTATAATTTTCCTACGTTGAAATTTGTTAGTTGTGGTTGAAAGGCATTTATAATAGTGCAGTGTCCCTAGTTTGTAGATGGAATAGTAGTATCTATAAAGCAGTCATTTCCATCTTTCAGGAACCAGATTTTATTGATGATATAGAAGAAAAAACTCCCATTAGCAATGAAGTAGAAATGGAATCAGAGGAGCAGATTGCAGAAAGGAAAAGGAAGATGGTAAGTTGGGAAGCCAGTAGCTGCTTCATGCTGTCACTTGCGCTTATGACAGCTGCTCTTCCCATAGTCATTGTCGCTGCCTTTAGGAGGCCTGTTGTTTGTTTCAAGTTAGCAAACAGGATGTGCCACTGAGCATTTCTGTTTGGCTTTGTTGTTACCATTCAAATAACTTGCACTAATCTTTTATATATTTACTGTGTGTTCATTAGACATTTTAGAATGTGACATTTAAGAAATTTTGAACATTTTTGAAGCTGAGAACTATCAATAAATTTTAATGCCAGAATCACTGTTCAAAATGTCTTTCATTAGCTAAATGTACCTTTCACTTCATAATTTAATGTAAAGCAAAAATGGAATTTTAAAGCTTATAATAGCACCAAATAAATGGCTTATGCAAAAAAAAAACAAAACCCACTGTTTGGTAGCTACTATTTCTGTATCTCATACTGGTATCACAAGATTTTCATTAAAATACGTTTAGAATTTATATTCCTTGTTCCGCTTTTTATACATATATTTGCAAATAAATAATACAAGATATTTTCATAGAAGTCCATGGTAATTTGGCAGTGGATATAATATTTAGGCGAGTTAAGAAAGTTTTGTGATATAGTTTGCCCAAAGATTTGAAGATGATTTTACACACCAACTAATGATCTTACTATGGGTTTTCCCCACTCCCTTTTATTTTGTTTCATGTCTGTGATTTTCATGCTGAATTCCATGGAATTGCAGGTGTCATGTACTTAGGGAAGGGTAGGATCTTTGGAATTTGGTCATTGTAGGCCTACTTAATTTGTCTTTTTTATTGCCTGGATAGTCATTCCTCCAACATGGTTTTATTGTTGATGTTCAGAATTGTGAAAGCAAAGCCCAACTTTTGCAGTCTGCAGGTTTCACAAACACTGCTGTGAGGGGACAGGGTAATGTTAGAGATCAGAGAGAAGAAAAACAATTAGGAGAAAATACTGGACGTGGTTGGTTATAAAGAAAGGAGGAGGGTTTTTTTTCCTATACCTAAAGGAATTATCTTGAACCCTTTTCAAGATGTGGTTACATCTGAATTATCTGTACCTACCCAAATCACCTGTGGCCCTTTCTTGAGATTTTCAGTATTGGCCTGTTCATTCCACAGTTGCCACAGCAGCATATTTGCGCTAATCTGCAAAACCAATTTGGAGTATCACTGGTTTTGGATGATGCATATGTATGATAAGGAGGAACCTCTTTCATAAGTTAAGGGCTACAACAATCACTTTGAAAAATCATGAAATTTTTAAAAAACAGGTTATATGCCCTTAAAATAATTTTACTCAGGTTGCATTTTGTTTAAAAGTTTTTATGACTGTGGGGCTCCTTTTAAAATTTATCTATTAATGCTGAGAAAATCCATGAACTTTAGAACATCCTCATTTTCAGATCCCAGAAAATAGAAATACCCTTTGGCTGATCGAACTTTGGACAAACAAAAAGGCTTACTTGGGAATCCATTTTTGGTCAGGATTTTACCTGTTAGTATGCTATATTAATATAGGCAAATGCTTTAAATTTTATATCCATTTTAGCATATTCATTTTAATATCTGCCTCTAAGGTAGCTGCTGTGCAGCTAGTATTTGGTATTTTGAAGGGATATGAAATAAATATTTAAAAATCTTTGGCTCCTTGACCCTCAAAATCATTGCAATGTTATTTCCAATTGGTACATTTGCTTTGATATTTTAATTACAGAATTTTTGGGTATGGTCAAATAAGCAGAATGTAAAAGCACTGTTGGGATTCTTAAGCCAGTTGGCATGGTCTCTCCCCACCCCTTGCCACATACTGGTATTTTTGAGGACCAAAATATTTGGCTTTGAAAAGTTTAAATATTAATCAGCCTTTAGTGTCTGCCTTTTGTATTGGGTAGGTTAACAGTAGTAGTTAGAAACATTAAGGTCAGCTCCTGAGAAACTGACTGAAATTTCCTCCTGTGAGAGGAAAGACTTTAAATCATTATTGGGTACTAGTTCTCTTGTAGATTTACAAGATTGGGATACAAAAGGAGTTAGTCCTACTCTCCTCCCAGATAAATACCATGTAATGTCCAAATTCAAATATACTTTAGCCTATCCTTTTGTAGTGTAGCTTGAGCCATATAAAATTGTTGATTTGACAGTGTTTACCTACACAAATGGAAGTTTCATACATGACCTAATATTTAGCATTTTGCTCAGTCTCCAAAAATTGCACTGGTGGAAGTATGTATTTTGGTTGCTTGTCTTTTTTTTTTTTTTTTTTTTTTTTTTTGGTGAGAATGGAAGACCAATGTCTCTGCCTTACAGGGCATTTATAGAAACTATTATGGTGCAGCAAGAAATGTGGTAAAGGAGCTATAAATATGATAGGTAACTTACAGCTGTGGTTGGAGGTAGGGTCAAAGACCATTTCATGAAGTAGGTACTATTTAGGATGGACCTTAGGGGTGGGGTTTAAACAAGTACAGATTACCTTGTAACTAAATTGTATGGAGTACAATGTATGGAGTTACATGGAGTACAGAAATAGCCCTCCAGGGGAAAAAGCCTGGAGGTAATTATAAAAGTGATAAATCATATTTGGCTGGGATTATATAGGTGGTTTTTTGGGGTGGGGGAACAGGGAGATAAGGTTGGTTGATAGCAGATCACATGAAGTGTTGAATGATAAAGATTTCATGGAAGAATGTTTATTCAAATTACTATGTGGCCAGATAGAAAGCTATTCTTTAATTAAAAAATTTATTTTTCCCTCTATTATTTTTCCCCCTTAAAAAGTTGTTACCTACTTACGAAAGCACACCTGTGTCTAAATGGTATAGAACTGAATAAATAGATGGTTTCCTTTTAGCTAGTAAGAGATACCTCTTTGGCGGTGGTTGGAACTGATTTTGGAGAATCTTAAAATCAACCCCGTTAAGCAATGGCAGTTGAAATGCAAGTAGGCTGTTTATACTCACCTGATTCCAAAACCAGGGCACTACTGAGTGGATTCCCCCAGGTGCACGGGAGGTGAAGTAAGGGGAGGTGAGGTGGCCATATAACCTTGTCAGAGGTAAAGAAAGTATGCAGAAAGGGGTTAGATTTTGGGAAGCTCATCGTATTTTGTTGCACTAACATGTGATCAATTAAAGTATAAAGCTTTTGAAAATTTTAAATAAAAATCAGGCTTGCCCCACCCAGTGTATAATGACATGAAAAGACCCTCCTGAAGTATCTGCTGATACTAAGAATTGAAGATCACTAGAATATAAACTACGTAAGGGTGAGAATTTATAATTTTATAAATTGTTACAGCCCCAGTTCCTGTGGAAAAAAATTCCAGGTGTTTATAAAGTACCTAAATGAGCCTACTGAATATTTGTGGCAGCCATTTAAGTAGAGATATAGGAGGCCCATGAATGTGAATTAAGTGAAGCTTCCTTATAGCCCAGGTAGTGCCCTGGAGGCCTTGCCAGGATGCAGGATTCGCCATAATTTTCTTATCCCTCATCCTTCACATCAGAAATTATTCCACAGAACACTAATAAGTTTTGTGGGGTAGGGGGCGGGGGAAGCTCTGGGGCCAGTTGAGTTTAGTAAACAGTGCTTTAGATCCCCAACTTTGAGTTCTTCAGTATATACGTAGTGGTGTGTTTAAAAATTTGAAAAATTCTGTTTATGAAGGCATTTTGTAAATTTTGACACCCTTCCAACTTGTTTGTGGTGATACCTTTGACATCCCACAGATTTTTATCTGATGGAACAAGCATCCTGTGGGAAAACACTACTGTTAATTCCTCTAGGGAAGTAACTTGACTTAGAAGATAGCTTTAGAAAATGCCGAAGAAATTTTAATAGTAAGATATCAGGATAAATGCCTTGCCAGGAAAGCCATCTGAGGACATGTGAAATATATCCCCCATCTCACTTTTCTCTCCTTATAACATGATTAAGTTGATGTCGGTTACCAATTCTGATTTTCTTAGGTCCCATGTTCTCATCACAGAGTTTAGGAATTGTGTTTCTAAAGACAAGTAATTAATGACATTATGGTATTGAACAGCAAATGGGAACCCATTTATTTTTATTAGGGTTCTATTCAAACAAAATGAGGATATTCAGCTTTAGCTGCTTTGTAATAAATTCAAGATTTCCCAAATCTCACTTAAATACTTCATGCTTTCATATAACAGTGACATATGCTTTATATAATGTATATACAGTTCTTATTCATTTAACAAAAATGAGTGTTTGCTACACACTGAGCATCATTGAAAGTACTGGGTGAAAAAGAAGGCAAGGTTCTGGAGAAGCTTTCATGAACACAAGTGCATGGAATAAGAAACAAATATCAAAGAGGAAACAGTACTGTGCAGAGAAACTGAATCATTGTGTGGTAGAGAAGAAATGGGGATACTCCACAAGGCATACTGACTATTTGCAATTATTTTATTGGTAATCAATAATCTTAACCATTTTTTAAAAGATTAATAAATTAATCTCTAACTCTTGTTCGAGAGGATAAGCAAAGTCATTTGAGTAAGGAATCCCTTTTACTTTCTGTTTCAAGGCTATGGGTGGGGTAATTTAGCAGACTGGCCCTCCAGGTTCCCTTTCCTTTAAAAGGCAAGTTTTTTAAGAACTACTTCTTACCTGTTAGCAAGGGAAAAAAGGAAACCTTGAGTCTCTAGATGTCTTCATTTTGTTTCCTTCTCAATTCTTTAGCTCTACTACTAAGCACATTTCCCTTTAAAGCTAGTGTGGGGCACAGTTCATCAGCTTATTTTCACTCAGTTAAAAAGTACCAGTTATTGCTAATTGGGATGAATTATAACAATTTACTCAGTGGGGTTTATTTTTTCAGTTGCAATATTGTATCAAACTTTAAGCCGTGTTCTTTAGTATGTACCCCTACAACTATATTGGACTTTACCTTTTCCCCATTTGTTGAATAGGAGTCTTAGACAAGTTCTCCATAGTCTCTTCCAAGCGTATCAAGTTAGAGGATTTCAAGTCAGGTTTGTGTTCCAGTGTTTACATACGGAAGCACAAAATTGGAATAAAAATTTTCAAAATACCCACTCCTCAAGGGATAAAATGCCTTTAAGGGATAGTAAGCAGACTTTATTCTGCTTACAGGAATTACAGCACTATATATTTGCTGCTGTAAAACCATAAACTAAGATACAGGTCATAAAAGCAATTTGTTGATCTCATCAGAGAGCCTTCATAGTTTCAGCTTAGCTCCCAATACTCCAGCGTTAACAATGTGTCACTTTCATTCCTGAAAGGCAAACCTGTTTAACTGTAATTCTGGATCAGCATCAATAATTGCCCAGCTCACAGATAATACAGTGATCCTGAGGTCTGCTCATGGGCTTGGAATGAGTCCTGGTTATAGAACATGTCTTATGTGACAAGTATAATCTCAACTACATCAAGCACAGATGTTAGGGTCTGCTGAGGTTAATTAGGACTCCTGATTTCACTGATCCCCTACACAGGCTGTCACTACCCTAAGCCATATATAAAACTGGTTATTTTTCAGGTAGGTCTGTGAAATTGGTGCTAAGTTTTCAGTCATTAACTAGATACTATACATATGGTTATGTGTCAAAGAATGTATTGGATGCATTGGTGAAAATGCTGAATGACCTGGGAACCTTCAGGAATTTAAAATAAAATTAGATCAGTGTGCTAATGATTTTTTTCATGTAGAAAATCAAAGGCATGCTTACATTTCCAACATTTGTGTGTTTTTAAGATGAAGTTGGGTTAAAGGTATTAGGATATCTCTTTAGTGCTTTGGCTGACAGTTGTTGTAAATGTGAGAGGAGTTATGCTTTATTTTGCTTATGTAGTGTCACTGGTGGTTAAATGGAGAGAGTAAATTAGGAACCAGGAACCTTGGATAAGAATTACGGCTCTGCCTTTGAGTGAGTCACTTAATACACATGGGCTTTGGTTTCTTCAGCACAGGACTAGACTTTTTTTTCCCCTAAGATCTTGACTAGCTCAAAAAGATGGAGTCATCTCTAAAGGATTTTCCTTCAGAAAAATTTTTAAATGAATGAGTTTGGTCCTTGTATCAATCTCTGACTCTCATTCTGACCATCTAAAACCAGTGAATACTGGACTATGTCAAACTTATTTTGTCATAAATTCATATTTACCTTAAATACTGGTAAGTTTTTTACACATAAAATCATTCTTGCCAAGTTTGTTTCTTCTGGAAAAATGTACTTTTCTCAGATCTATTTTAAAATTTTTTGAAGAGATAAAATAACCACAGTAATTAGCCCCTTCTCCTCTCTCCACACCCGCTCCCCTGTTCAACAGGTGAAGCAGTTATGAAAATTATCATTTTTTATTTATTTTTGAGAGAAAGAGAACATGAGTGGTGGAGGGGCAGAGAGAGAGGAGGACAGAGGAGGATCAGAAGAAGGCTCTGTGCTGACAGCAGCGAGCCTGATATGGGGCATGAACCCACGAACCACGAGATAATGACCTGAACTGAAGCTGGACTGAGGCACCCAGGTGCCCCCCAAATTATTTTCTAATTACTCCAGATTTCTAAATTTAGGATTTTAGAAAAGCCCTAATATAGAGACAGGGTTTTAATAGAGAGCCATAAGATGCAAGGAGGTTGAGTAAAGTGATTAAAAGACCAGAGATAGAAATTAACTAAGGAAAGAATTCAGCTTTAAAACTTCCAGTTCCAGTGAAAAGACTACTTTCACCTCTGCCGTTTTTTAGTGCCAGTTACCCACCCCAGAGCAAGAGAAGGAAGATGCAGACATGTAACAAGCAATCTTACCTCCGTGGACCTCAGTTTTCTTCCCTGTAATATAAAGAGACTGAGGATAACTTGTTTTGAAAACTGATTAATTAGAAAGTCACTATTGTCAGAGGAGTTCTGTTGACAGATGATTTTTGTCCCCTTATTGAGTGTAAAAAATGAAAAAAAAAAAAAATACAGGCAAGAGTAGTAAGCCAAAGTTTCCAGAGTATAGGTGTCTTAATGCTTGAAACTGTGCTAGTAATTACTGGAACTAAAGCTCCAAGTTGGAGAAGACTATGCATGCATCCCGACCTTGAGTTTCGAACCCTTCTCCCCCATGTCACTGACACAAGAGGAAAGCCAAACGGATCTGAGACTCAGGACTTGGTTCTTTTCATTTGGAGAACTGGACAGGTGATGAAAGTGCTTCTTCCTGTTTCTGGTTGAAAACTGAAGCATTTGCCAGGCCCACAGGCCAAGGCTCTGGGGTCTTGCTTTTAATATTTTCTCTCCAAAGAGAACTGAAGATCAGAGGAACTCTTGTTGTTCCAGTCCCTGCCTTGAACTGTCAGCGGAAGACAGGTCAGAGGAAGAAGGATGCCTTAGAAGAATTGTAATTGAGGGCAAGAAAGCTAAAGTACAAATAATAATCGACACCTAGGGGATGCCCACCATTTTCCAAGTGCTGTTGGCAAGCTGCACAGATACCTTCTATTTGAACTCAGTGAAGTGTAATTATTGTTACATTTTGTAAAAAGCTCAAAAAGGTTAACTAGGTTGTGAAGTTGCCTAGGGTCACAAAGATAGCAAATGACTGGTAGAATCATAATTTGAACGCAGCACATCAGCCTGTAATATCCTGGTACCACAACGTCAATAATATATTCGCTCCCTAAGTTCCTATGAATGTAATCTTTTCAACATTTGTTAACATAGGAACTTTTCGAATCTTATTTGAAAAAATGGCTAACTTCTATGAAGAAAGAGATTTTCAGTTTCGTAGAGCAAGGTAGTTTTTGATGCTTTTGTTGTTGTTGTTGTTTTGCTTTATCTGTATCGTGAACAGTGATCCAACAAGTATTCATTCCTTTCATGAAATATATATTTGTAATGACAGGGTTTCTGGAGAGGTTTTGGACTCTGAGGCTCTCCAGTGTATATGTTCACCCTCACTCCCCAAGTACCATCAATAGGAGGTTTTGCTAACAACATCCCAGAATTTATTTTTTACATTTGCCATGAACATTTGCAATTCTGAGTTGTACTTCAGAGCAATGACATTTATTATGCCACTTGAAATTTAAATTTTGTAGACAAGAGAAGAAAGGAAAATGGAAGCAATTCTGCAAGCTTTTGCCAGACTTGAAAAAAGAGAGAAAAGAAGAGAACAAGCTTTGGAAAGAATCAGCACAGCCAAAACCGAAGTTAAAACAGAGTGTAAAGACGCGCAGGCTGTCAGTGACGCCGAAGCTACTCAGGTTTAGTTTTGTTTTCACCCCTTAAGCACTTTCCAGTGAGACTGTCACACCTGGTTTAGTTGCATCTGTAAGGAATTCTGTCTAATGCTGCTCAGTGGCCTTTTTCAAATGCTAGGAGATTTTAGACTTGAGATACAAGATCCTATTTGCTTTGTTTTTCAATAAGAAAAATGTAATTTAGTATATATCAGAATTCAGAAAAACATTTAAGGAAGTTAGCTCCTGAAATGAATTAATGCTTTTAGATTTCAGCTTCTCACTTACATAAACACAGTATCAAAAGTTCCACTCTGTTGTATTTTGAATTAGGAACAAGCAAAAGAAGAAACTGCTAGCAAGCCTGCCCCTGCCAAAGTGAATAGGACGAAACAGAGAAAAAGCTTTTCTCGGAGCAGGACTCACATTGGGCAGCAGCGGCGCAGACACAGAACTGTCAGCATGTGCTCAGATATCCAGCCGTCTTCTCCTGATCTAGAAGTTACTTCACAACAAAATGATATTGAAAATACTGTACTTGCAATAGAACCAGAAACTGAAACTGCATTAGCAGAAATAATTACTGAAACTGAAGTTCCAGCACTTAATAAATGTCCTACAAAGTACCCTAAAACAAAGAAGGTATGATTCTTAATGAATGTAGGAACTGTTTTTAAAAACAGTGTCTTATGATGTGAAATAGATTTGTGTTTTTAAGATACATTCTGTAAAACCTCATTAGGAAACAGAGTAACAGGTATAGTTTTTACACCTAGCAAAGTTTTATTGTTTTTTTTTAATTTTTTTTTTTTAACGTTTATTTATTTTTGAGACAGAGACAGAGCATGAACAGGGGAGGGGCAGAGAGAGAGGGAGACACAGAATCTGAAATGGGCTCCAGGCTCTGAGCTGTCAGCACAGATGCGGGGCTCGAACTCACGGACCTTGAGATCATGACCTGAGCCAAAGTCGGACGCTTAACTGACCGAGCCACCCAGGCGCCCCTATTTTTTTTTTTTTTAATTTATTTATTATGAGAGAGACAGCGCGAGTGGGGGAGGGGCAGAGAGAGCTGGAGAGAGAGAATCCTAAGCAGGCTCTGCACTCTCAGTGCAGAGCCTGATGCAGGGCTCAGACTCACAAAACCATGAGATCATGACCTGAGCCAAAACCAAGAGTGGGATACATAACTGAGTAAGCCACCTGGGCAGCCCCACCTGACAAATTTTTTTAAACCAAGAATGAGAATCACAGAACTATAAAAATCAGTTAATAAAAATGCTTGCGTTATTGTTAATAAAAAGTTATATATTCAGTATATCAAGACGGCCTTTTTGTATTGTAAATCATAATGTAGTGATTTTAAGAATTTATCAAAATTGCTATTTTTGCATGCCCTATGTACTAAGTTTACACTTCTCAGAAACAACTGGTTTTACATGTTATCCTTTATTTTTTTTGTATTTCTTACAAATTTCACAGCATAGGTAAATAATAAAAATTAAATGTGAAGGAATTACTGATTGCCGTAAGGGAAGGGCAGGTTTAGATCAATTTGTTCATCTTTGAAAAACTGTCAGATTGAATGAGGCACTTATGAAACTATTCACCAAGGTAAATCAACCTGAGCTTTACAGCTCAGAAATAACAGAACATCCATATGAAGCCCCCACCCCCAGTGTAGAGTATGGTAGATTGGAGCAGAGATACCAAAGTGGTAATCCTTAGACTCTTTGGGGAGGGTTAGATCATAAATAGTAATTCTCGCACACTTTTATAACAAAATATTTTGAGACTTAATTTATCTTGTCTTTGTTCTTACCAAGTTCAGCACAGTTTGTAGGTAGTTTGAAGCCAGGAGAAATACATCAGTAAACAACCAGGATGAGCCCAGGAATGTACTTTCACAGTGAATCAGAGGGTTAGTTAGAGATAAGATCTAAATACAGTTCTAATTGGAAGTCTGTACTCTTCCTTACAGCCCTTCAGATCTTGAACAAGCCAACACTTGCCTTATTAATGAGCAGTTAAATGTATGCTAATTATACTGGAATTAAAAAAACAAAACCAAACAAGTTATTCTTGCCCACTTTGGAAGGACAAAAAATAACTGCACCTTTTCTTTGTAATTTGGATTAGTGAAAAGAAAAACTCATGGTTAAAAGAGAAGATACAAATAGGACATAATTCCTGCCTTTTAATTTTTAAGTGACTAAATTATTGTGGTGTTATCAATTTACTTAAATTCCTGACCTGAAATGTAGACTCTTATATCATATTTGATTCTCTAAAAAAGCCTCTCTTGCCACAGGTTTTGTTGATGGTATTCCCTTATTTAAAAAAAAATTTTTAGCATTTATAATTTTGGAGAGAGAGTGGGAGTAGGAGAGGGGCAGAGAGAGGGAAACACAGAATCTGAAGCAGGCTCTAGGCTCTGAGCTGTCAGCACAGAGCCCAGTGTGGTGCCCAAACTTGCAAACCACGAAATCATGACCTGAGCCTAAGTCTGATGCTTAACTGATTGAGCCACCCACCAGGTGCCCCTTCCCTTCTTCTTTTAAACAGTATACTGTTTGAGTACCGAATTATCATGATTTCTCCTAATGTAAAGGCCTCATTCAATTTAATAATACATAGTACTTATTCTGTGCCAGATACTGTTTGAAGAACTTTATGTTACTTAGCTCTTTTAATCCTTGCAATAACCCTGTTTGTAGAGCTAGTTTCTATTTTGACCCTTCTTTGACAGATAAGGATTGAGATGTGGAAAGATTGCATAACTTGACCTATGGAAAGGTCACAGTGTAAGTGGCAAAGCCAGGATGCATAATCCAGGCATCTGGGTGCAGATTCCATGTGCTTTTCTGGTTTTTGTTCTGGACATAACCAATTGTATAGATGCTGAGAAAAAAAAAGATACTAGAATGCTTATAATGATTATCTCTGGAAGACAGGATGTGGGTAGATCATTCTTTTAATGTGTGTTTATCTGTATGTGTAAGAATGTATTAACTACTTTTAGTACTTTTTTTTTAACAAATTACACTTCCAGTAAAAATAAAAAGGATACATTTGATACCCACATAGAAAAGATCAGCGCCCACACAGCAGACAAAATGTGCTTGTGCTGATAAATGTAATCCTTATTTCCATGCCCATTACAATCAAACTTTATTAAATAACTAAAACTAGCCTACAAGAAAAGTGAGTAATCGTTATACTTTAGGGATCAGGCATATTCATGTTACCAGTAAAGTCTGAACTGCATGCACTGTCAATTAAAAAAATCAACAGAATTTTAAAAAGGATTATGTAAAATTTTAAATATTGATTGTCAATGCCAACACCTCCCCCCTCCCTTTTTTTTTAATGTATATACACTGGTTTCATCATCTCCTGGGGATTCTGATAGCCAATCAGGGTAGAAAAGCACTGCATAAAATCAGATTTTTCTAACAAACAGGTTATAGAAGCAGTAGCAAATCTAAATTCAGTGTTTTTGTGTGTTTATAAGATGGTACTGAATCTCTTAGACTTGACTCTTTTACAGAAGGTACCATTATGTGATTTCTTCCTGCAAAGTACTATTGTATAAAAAATTTTAGGAGTAAGACGAGGTACCCAAGGAAATGTAGAATGATGGACCGATTTTTTAGACATATGAATGGTTTAAATTAATATTTCATTTTGGATAATATGTTTTCAGATTTGGGGTCAGTGTTCTATAGGAGCATCTGTATAACTGTAATTACATGTAGAATGATCCGGATTTCTCTTTTCTCTAGCACTTGGTCAGTGAATGGTTAAGTGAGAAGAATGAGAAGACTGGAAAACCTTCTGACAGCCTTTCAGAAAGGCCTCTGCGCATAACTACAGATCCTGAAGTGTTAGCCACACAGCTCAATTCTTTACCCGGCCTCACTTACAGCCCCCACGTATACTCTACTCCTAAGCACTATATCAGATTTACTTCACCATTCCTTTCAGAAAAAAGGAGAAGAAAAGAACCTACTGAAAACATTTCTGGCTCATGCAAGAAGGTAAACTGTTCTTTGGCTATATAAATCTAGGATGAGCCAAGGCCAGTCTCCTTCCTTGCTGTCATTCCTGGCAGTGAAATGCTTTTAGCATCAGCTTTACATTTACAGGCTGTATGAACAGCTACAAACTAACTTCTATTCCTTTATTATGTATTTCAGCGATGGCTGAAACAGGCTTTAGAAGAGGAAAACTCAGCAATTTTACATAGATTTAATTCACCCTGTCAAGAAAGATCCAGAAGTCCTACAGTCAATGGTGAAAGTAAAAGTCCACTGCTATTAAATGATAGCTGTTCTCTTCCAGGTAGAATTTCTTTTCAGTGCTGTTTTAGTGTGAAGAATGTGGCAGGATGTAAATGGTTTTTACAGCAAACATATTCTAGTTATTATGTACTTTATAAAAGCAGCATTTTTTTCGAGAGAGCAAATAAGCATGTGCAGGCAGGGGGGGAGAGGGGGAGGGGGGGAAATCCCAAGCAGGCTCCATGTTACAACCCTGAGACCATGACCTGGGCCAAAATCAAAAGAGTCAGACGCTTAACTGACTGAGCCACCCAGGGGCCCCAAGAAGCATATTGTTAACTTTTTTCTGTCCTCTAACCTTTTAGATGAAGATAAACATGAAAACCTTCATTTGTAGTACTATGTATGTTGGGGTTTAGGGGTGAAGTTACGGGCTGCTTCTCAGATTCAACAGAACTCTTAGAATAAATCGATTAAATTAACATCTGTACTTGTAAGACTTCTTAGAAACTCCTAGGCCTGTAAGTCATTTGGCAAGATAATGCATGTTGTAATAGTAAAATTAACGCAGGGAGGGGTGGGGAGAGATTGCTTCATGTTAGTAGTATCTTTAAAAACCCTGAAATTGAGTTTGGGGGTGAAAGTCATCATAATTACTATTGTTGATGTTTTGATCTTTCCCAGAATATATTACAGATTGTAGCACATACCAGCAATATAATGTCTGTGAATTCTTATTGCATCAACAGATTTAACTACACCACTAAAAAAACGAAGACTTTATCAGTTGCTAGATTCTGCTTACTCAGAAACCTCCACACCTACTCCCTCACCATATGCTACACCAACCCACACAGATATTACTCCCACGGACCCATCATTTGCCACTCCTCCACGGATAAAATCAGATGATGAAGCTTGTAGAAATGGTTATAAGCCCATATATTCGCCAGTTACCCCAGTAACTCCTGGCACACCAGGAAATACCATGCACTTTGAGGTGAGAAATTTAAATGGGGGGGGGGGAACCCTGTGGGATTGGTGTTTAATAGCAACCCCCAGTGTACTGAGAGTAGAAAAAAAGTTTTTAACAAAACAAATAAGCAGATATGGAACATTCACTTATGTGAATTTAAACTTTTACATTTTTATTAAAATGAGCATAATGTTCATCTTATTTTGATACTCGGCATCAGACTGAATGGCTGTGTGTATCAAATTGAGGCAGGTATCTTATGTGGGGAATGGAAATAAAACAAAAGAAAGTTTAAAACCAAAGTCCGTGTAATAGTTTGTTGTCATTTCTATAAATATCATGGATTTAATTTTTATATTTTAACTTTCAATTTTTTCTTTTATATAGAATATTTCTTCCCCAGAAAGTTCTCCAGAAATTAAGAGACGCACTTATAATCAAGAGGTAAGGAGTTAGTCAATAAGGTTATTGACATTAGTGACCTTTGCCTATTATTATTTTGTTTAAATTATGAGGAGATTTTAAAATAAGTAGTCTCAAGGTGTGCTTATTTGTGTAATTTTTTTTGTTTTAATTCTGTAAACAGGGATATGACAGATCTTCGACCATGTTAACACTGGGGCCTTTTAGAAATTCTAATTTAACTGACCTGGGTCTGCAAGAAATAAAGACTATCGGTTATACCAGCCCCAGGAGTAGGACTGAGGTCAGTAGGCAGTGCCCTGGAGAAAAGGATTCTGTGTCAGACCTTCAACTGGGACTCGATTCAGTCGAGCAGACTGCCTTACTTAAAACCATGGAACCACCTACACATGACAGGACTGATGCTACCAGCCAACTGGAATCTACTCACTCTGGACGGGGCACAATGTATTCTTCCTGGGTAAAGAGTCCTGACAGAACAGGAGTTAACTTCTCTGTAAACTCTAACTTGAGGGACCTGACACCCTCACATCAGTTGGAGGTTGGAGGAGGCTTCCGAATAAGTGAGTCAAAGTGCCTGATGCAGGATGATACTAGAGGCATATTTATGGAAACACCTGTGTTTTGTACTTCAGAAGATGGGCTTGTTTCTGGTTTCGGACGGACTGTTAATGACAATTTGATCGACGGAAGTTGCACACCCCAGAATCCACCACAAAAGAAAAAGGTTACAAATTTAACGATTTTAGTCCTTTTAATAGTGTCTTTTTCATACTACTTCTGAGGGTTATTATAGTTATGGGAGGCATTCATACTTAGTTATTCAAGTTCAATTTTTGATGTGTACATTTTAAACCTTTTCTAAATGCTCAATTAGAAAATGTTTACAGACAAGTAAAACATTCTAGTGAGCTGTGGGACATTCTTTAAGCATGGTTTCAGAGACTGCAACCTCTAGATGATTTATTTCACTGAAAGAATAACCACTTCCCAGCCAGAGAAGCAGAGTTGAATAATATTTGTGCTATTATCCTTATTTTACATGTTAGCAGGCAGCCCTGCTTGTTTCCTAATCCATAATATCAATAGTATTTAGACCACGGATATGAATATTTGGAAAGTATTCTACAGACACTACTTGAAGTTCCCTGATTTACCACCATTTGGTTGGCAGACATACTGAGACTGTTAAGAATGCCTTATCTCAGAGGAATGGGATGGACTACAACACGTATTTTCTTTGTTAATAGGCTTATTGCTTTGCAAGTCAAAAGAATTTTAGTGATGTGTGCTTTTAATTTTTATAACAGAGTCCAGTTGGCAACTTTGTGGGAAGCAATGTAGTATAGTGGAAAGAGCACGGGCTTTCAAGTAAGACCTAGGTTCGAATCCCGGCTCCAACACTCACCAGCTGTGTGACCTTGAGTGAGTGAGTTACTCAATTTCCTCATCTGTAAAATGGGGATGATAATATACCTATTTCATAGGGTTGTTGTGAGGATTAAATGAGATAATGTATGTAAATCATCTAAATACAATGCCTGGCAATGTAATAGCCATTGGTAATTGTTAATTATTATTACTTGTTCAAAAATTATTTTACATAATTTTCCTAATGTAAATACAGTAATTCTCTTTAGAAAAAAAGAATAGATTGACTCTGACATATAAAACAAGAAAAAAAGATTTGCTTTTCCTTTTCTTGCTTCAGGTCTCCCTGCTAGAATACCGTAAAAGACAGCGTGAAGCTAGGAAAAGCGGCTCCAAGGCAGACCACTTTCCCCTGGTTAGTGTGTCCCCTCATGCAAGTGGCAACTCGAGCAGCAGCGGTGACAGCTGTGGCGGCAGGACCGAGAGCGGGGAGCAGGCAGAGAGCACCACGGGCCTGCCGTTACCGGCGCCGCCTACGGTTTACAGCGCTGCTTCAGAAGACACCAGCAATAACTGTCCCGTTAAGGAAGCTTCCGCCAGCGAGAAGAATGAACCAGAAGTTCAGTGGTAAGCCTGTTTCAAAAAACCTAACTGGTAACTTTAGAACTCTGGGTAGTATGCATGCCTATATAATTAAAGTAGTCGGTGTTCTTTATCCTCCAGTCAGGACCCCTTACATAGCTGGTTTTGAACGCAGCCGTGTTTGTAAAGACCTGAAGTCTGCTGTTCTGAAAAGCACACGCTTTTGTTAAGGAACTCTCTTCCTGTCTGTCGTCGTTCCCCCAGTGCTAAGGAGATAGACGTCTGTGGTCCTACTTCAGAGAGATCCTCTTTGCTGATAGGGTTTTAAACCAGCTATCCATCTGCCTGTTTAAGGGTCCACTGTGCTTCCTCTTTGATAATTTTCACGTTTTTCATACAAATACTCATCTCCAAAGAACTTGTATCATAGTCAACATCCTGCAGTTTCCTTATACGCCCTTGTTACCAGTTACAGAAAAGAAGAACCAACTTTAGTACTTCTTCAGTAGGAATAGAGGCCAGATATAGGTGGGTCTTGGCAAAGGGCAGAAGGGCTCATTCACGTTGTTCCTCCGTCCCCTTACCCCCGAGAGCTTCCTGCTGTCAGACACAGGGTAATTTATAAAGGGTATGGGTCCCTGCAGTGACATTCTGGATGCTGGTATGTCACCCTTCAACCCCCTGCTCCCTTCCACCAAGGAGTTGCCTTAAGACAAAGGAATGGAGTCTGACTGAGCTCTTTAAATATATGAGGATAAAGAAAAGACAGGCTGTTTTCAAAGCTTTACACCTAAGTATTCTCCCAGCAGAGCAAAAGCCTTGGTCTGAGAGGACATGTTGACCATCCAGGACAAAGAATAATCTAGCTGGCAGTACCTTCCTTGAATTGACGGTATGATTTTATGTTCAAGGACTGCTTCAACCTCAGTGGAGCAGGTGAGAGAAAGGAGTTACCAGCGAGCGCTACTCCTCAGCGATCACCGAAAAGACAGAGATAGTGGTAAGTGAGCCTGTGCCTCTGCCCAAAAGTGGAGCCAGCTGACCACGATGTACCCTCGTTCTTTGCGGTTCTAATGTTGTCTTTGGGTCTGCTTCACCTCCAGGGGCAGAGTCGCCATGTGTCCCATGCTCACCGGGTCATGTTCCGTCTTCACCTCCATCTCATTCAAATCACATTCCCCAGTTGCAGCCCCAGGGCCCAGTCCCTCCTTTCAGTGAACTTATGGAAGGTCAGTAAGCAGAGGACCCATCATGATTATTGTTTTAAGAACCTTTTTAAATCAGAAGGGAGAGCGCCTTTATAAAAAGTTGGTTTGAATAGAATTGACATTGCTTTGTACAAAGTGTTAGTTGTAAGACAATACTGTCGCGCAATCTTACGTTTACTGTATAGGTTTCTTCTGCTTTACAGATCCTGACCCTGAAAATCCAGAATCCGTGACTACAAATGAATGTCCATCCCCAGACACTTCTCAAAATACTTGTAAAAGCCCTTCAAAAATGAGCAAGGTAATAAAATTGACCTTTGAACAAGGCTGTTCAGAAAAGTGGATGGTAATATGCATACGGAGATTTTTCTGCTGTATCAAGTATCCGGTTGTGACTTTTGGATACTTTTTGACCAAATGGTCTAATGTGCTCACTGTGCTTCAGTAATTTACATTTTCTCCTAGAATTCCACCTCCATACCCCAGGAAATTCAGTCTTTTCGTAGAATATCTGACCACTCAGTGAATGCCCAAAAAACAAAAGGTCAGGTGACACTCATGACATGGCGGGTGGTCTGACGTGGCAGTATCTTTGGAAACTAAAGATGAGGGATAGGAGATTGATTTTCTTTTTCCTCATACATGACATCATACATATTTAAAACAGTTTGGGTTTATCATTAGGCTATAGGAATTTCAGTTTATGGAATTGAAGGTTATCAGAAATCTTTCAAAATAAGCCTCAAAAGCAGGTTTCATCGCTTAAGAAAAAAAGGCAAATTAAATGTAAGGACCATTATTTCCTTAACCTGGTCTTAATAAAAATTAATCCAGGGAATTCAGGTTAACCTTAGTTATCAGAACTTGTTGTAGCCTCTGAAAAAGCTGGCTTTTCAATATCCCAAGCCTCTGTGATGGACTTCTCGACTCTATCTTCATTTATAAATGAACATGTAAATAACATTAAATACCACCGATAACAAACCTCAATGTACATAAAACGTTTCTTACATGATTTGTTTCCTTTTCATAGCCTGGTTCACCGGGACCTGTACTTCCTGTCCAAGCACATGGGAAAATACTCACAAAAGCAGAGTCCCATTGGGAGGCCACAGTTACTGTGTCAGAAGCTGAGAACGGTGTTCACCTGAAAACAGAGCTCCAACAGAAACAGCTATTAAATAACACCCAAGCGCTTTCGAAGAATCCTCCTCCTCAGCCGCTCATTCGAAGCTCATCCGAGCAACTTCCACAAAAGCTGCCTTCTGTGCCAGTGAAGTTGCACTGTCCTCCATCCCCTCACGTAGAAAATCCTCCCAAATCATCGACACCTCACCCGCCAGTACAGCACGGTTATCTCTCACCAAAGCCCCCCGCCCAGCAGTTAGGGTCTCCCTACAGGCCTCATCACGCACAGTCACCTCAGGTGGGAACCCCTCAGCGAGAGCCTCAGAGAAATTTCTACCCCGCGGCACAGACCCTGCAAGCCAGCACTCCGCAGGCGACCTCCGGAGCGTTATTTACACAGACCCCCTCGGGACAATCTTCGGCCACCTACACCCAGTTCAACCAACCGAGTCTGAACAGCGCGGCTCCGCCCCCTCCACCCCCTCCGCCCCCTTCTTCCTCGTCTTACTATCAAAACCAGCAGCCCTCTGCAAACTTTCAGAATTATAATCAGCTTAAAGGTGGGCTTTCCCAACAGACTGTGTTTGCGTCGGGACCAAATCAAGCACTTCCTGGCACCGCGAGCCAGCAAACCGTCCCAGGACACCATGTTACTCCAGGGCATTTCTTGCCTTCTCAGAACCCCCCGATCCACCATCAGACTGCTGCCACCGTGGTCCCCCCACCGCCCCCCCCACCCCCTGCCCCAGGACCGCACCTCGTCCAGCAGCCGAGCTCCCATCAGCAACACTCAGTGGCTCACGTGGTGGGGCCCGTTCACGCCGTCACCCCCGGGTCGCACATTCATTCGCAAACCGCGGGCCACCATTTGCCACCCCCCCCTCCGCCTCCCGGTCCCGCCCCTCATCACCACCCACCGCCCCATCCTTCCACAGGACTCCAAGGTCTGCCAGCACAACACCAGCATGTTGTCAACTCGGCGCCGCCTCCGCCACCGCCACCGCCACCTTCCAGTGTTTTGGCTTCTGGGCACCACACCACGTCCGCTCAGGCCTTACACCACCCGCCTCATCAAGGACCTCCACTGTTTCCTTCAAGTGCTCATCCGGCCGTACCACCGTATCCCTCCCAAGCCACACACCACACCACTCTGGGGCCCGGACCCCAACACCAGCCTTCTGGAACAGGGCCGCATTGTCCGTTACCAGTCGCAGGTCCTCATCTCCAGCCCCAGGGACCAAACAGTATTCCAACGCCTACTGCTTCAGGGTTCTGTCCTCATCCTGGCTCTGTGGCCCTGCCACACGGGGTTCAAGGACCCCAGCAGGCATCTCCAGTGCCTGGACAAATCCCAATTCACAGAGCGCAGGTGCCACCGACATTTCAGAACAATTACCACGGTTCAGGGTGGCATTAAAACGGACCCCAAAAACATTTTTTAAAATGTTCTGTAAGATAAACTGTATATTTCATATGTACCTGTTAAGGTACTTTTTAAAGCTTGTACATGAAACTTTGTATAAAAAAAAAAAAACACCAGTGCTCTTTCATTGTATTTTTCCCATTTTTGCTTTTTAAAATTCCTTAAAAGATGTGCTGTTAAGCCAGTATTAGGTATCTTTATTTTGTAAGTGAACATTCCAGCTGTTTTTCTGGCAGTAGATTTGATGCTACATGATCTTTCAATTTTATTGTTGCAGTTAAATTCATTTAGTGAATGTTTTCTATATTATTTCATACATATGCATTTAAGTACACAGCTAAGAAATGGCACTATGAGGATTTTCATTTTTCTTCCTGTCAGCAGTTCTGTGAGTGCATCTTAGGTATAAAAAAAAAAATGCAATACAGATTTTTATAGTTTGGTGTGGACATGGCTCATTTTGTTTTATCGGTTATTTGCGAGCAAAATGTAATTTAATGTATAGATGATTTTTAACGTCTCCCGACACACTGTAAATACTGCATTTCCTTTGCGTATATAACTGCTTACAGCTTTTCTCATTGGATATATAGCGTTGTACATATGACAGGTCTTTGCAAAACTGTGTGATCTTTGTGAGAGTAGTACAGTATATGGCCTTTAATTTCTTTTTTATTTTAAATATACTGTCACATTGAAGCACTGGTTGGGCATTTTAATTCATGTTAATAAATCACAATTATGTCAGTTTTACCAGATTGTCCTGTACAGCTTCTGAGATTGGAGTCTGTTCAAACAAGGGTCTTTTACAAAAAGTTACAGTTTTTCAGATGTAGTTTGTAAGGAGCCTTCCATTTTCTTTAGCGACCACCACCTCAGCAGTCATCAGGAAGCAGTAAGGGGTTGTTCCTATGATGTCCCTACTTGTCACTGTTGCAGGAGCCAACTCACAGGAATCTACTCTGCTGTGGAGATGCTGTGCACATTTACTTCTGACATCGTACAATGTGAGCCCGTATCATTAAAGCATCACACGTGATACAGTTAGAGCCTGTAAAATATGGAGTAGTTGACCTAAAAAACACAAATATCTAACTTGTACACTTTAGAACATGCGTGACTGCAATGTCCTGATTAATCAAAATTATCTCTAAACCTTAAATTAACATCATCTAGCTCTATAGTATTCAGGGGAAAAAAAATACGAGTTTTTAAAAGTTTGTTTTGGGTGTACAAAAGGAAAAGGAAGAAGGCGTTACCCTTAGAGTTCTCAAGTGAAATGAAAACAGCCTAATGAACATTTTGCTGAAATAGGAAATGCTAGTTATTTTGGAAAAATAAATTCTGTCTTCTGCCTCTGAGGAGCATTAGTAATGACACGAACGCATTTTTCCAGTTTTCCCTAGTTGGCATAATTTGGCACAGCACAAAAATTCTGTGTGCTAGAGAAACAAGTGAACAGCCTAAAAATGACTGGATAATATCTGGCAGTAATGAAAGTCACATTGCACACTTTTAACTCCCATTTCTTTTTGAAAATCAGCTAATAAGGGCACACAGAGAGCCATGTTCAGGGCTCAATTCTAATCAGCTTCAAGTTTTAAAAGAACTTAGGTCAACTTTGCCCTCCTTGACTTTAGCAAACAAAATTGTACTTCCCGTATTCACTAAAAAAACACTTGTCCAAGAAAAACATGGCTCTACATCACCCAGCCCAACGGTTTCCAAGAACAAAGGTTAACTATTAGCATAGCGAACAGCATTATTCAAACTCTTTAAAGGACTGTCCTCCTAAGGATTTAGGATTCCTCAGTTATAAATTGGCCTACTACACAAATCATGTATAGAGAAACTTTTCTATGAACTGCAGGATCTTGCATAATTCCTCGACTCCTCGATGAAGGACACACGGACTCCCAAATGCTGTCCTCTACCAAAATTTCATTGAAGTCATAAAAAAAAAAATGGACAATTTAAAAGCGGAATTTAAGGAATAATCCCAGCTGTGGATACAAACTGAAGTTATCTGCCCAAGGACAGTGGTTTCTCCTGTTAACTGTTAACGTATGATCCAGGCACAGGAAGAAGTCAGTCAGTAAATTGCTTTTCACCTAAAAACTCTAGGTTTTTCTGAAGCTCCTGTATCTGTTGTTTTTTTTTAAGCCTTTGGGCAGTTCTAATTTCCAGCCAGACAGCCTCTCATCTGCTATCATCATGTATGTGCCACTGCTTGTCCTTCTCCATGAAGGCCTGATGTGCACCAGAGGGGAAAAGCAGGACGTTCACTAGAACGTCCGAGCCAGCTGCAGTGTTCCGTATAACCAGCGCTTCTCGCTCGGCTTGTATGTATTCTTTAAACTCAAGCCACCAGGTTCCCGCCAAAAAAAACATACTATACCTAATACAAACATATATTCCTTCTAGAACATTTTTTTTTTTTTTAACATTGTACACCAGTTAGGCTCTTATTAGGGACAGGTCTTTACAAAATTCATAACAATCTAGTTTATTTTCTAACATGAGCTGCAATTGCATTAGACACATTTCATTCCAGTGTGCTATAACCCTGATACAAATTCTTCAGTTAGGGGAAGATGAAGACATATACTTTGTGGTTCTTGTAAGAACGGATCCTACGGAAACTGTGTCTGCAGCAACCATCCGTCGTAGAACCTACGTGGTAACCTACAGCCTCCTCGGAAAACCTCAGCATGCACGTTTCGTAAGTGGTTCTGTTGCACCTCACAGCGGTATGTGATTACCATGCTAACTCCTAAAGGACTGTGTCTTGTTCCCTCACGGTGAAAACTGGTAAAAAGAAGAAAATCTGCAATGCTCAAACACTATGTCATTAGTATGGATTTCATGGAACACGAAGAGGAATCACTGAAATTCTAGGCAGTGAGTCTGTACTACAGCAGCTCTTCGAAAGCCATATTCTACTCTTACAACACAATGAACGATTTCCGTGTACTAAGTAAGCCTTAATGCATGTTGTGCGACTACATTTCCTGCAATAGGAATGTTGATACTTCCTTTAGTTTGGGTCACACTGCACTAAAAGGAGAGCACATGTTTGTTGATTCTATCACTTCAAATATAGGCCAATGACCAAGGCAATGTCTGGAAAAAAAAAAAACCAAAACACTTTAATTTTTAAGACAACCGCAAGCACCTCAAACAATGGATTATTATTACAACACTTGTTATCTTTTCACAATCTAGTTATTGCAAAGGCATATGGATAAATGTTAATGGACAAAGTCAAGAAAAACGAGGCACCTTAATGAATGTAAAATTTTTTAAAAACCTGACATTCAACCCACTGACTTCTAAAAGAGGCTAAATACACCTCTGTAGATTACATTCTAAAATCGTATTGCCTACTATGGTTTGTGTCCTGGATTCTAAAACTTTAAGGAAATGCATAAACAAAATTGTGTGCAACCTGCAAAGGGAAAATCATTTTCTCAACTTCAATACATGGGAAGACAATGAAAAAGCTCAGAAAATTGTTACAGCCACGCATATAACTGCCTATGGAATGAACGTGATCCCTGTTACCTTTGAGATGTTAGGGTCGTGCCCACTGCACCGCTAACTGTACATACCACACCTTGGTTTTGGAGAAACACAAGTAAGCTTTTCCAAAAAAGAAAAACTATATATATATACATACGTGTGTGTGTGTGTGTATACATATGTATATACCTTCGTGTGTATATGTGTATGTGTGTGTGTGTATATATATATATATATATATTTCTAATTCCACACACTGCACATGGTTTTTGTTGTCCGATTTAATCTATGTAGAGTTTAACTTACAGTGTTTGGAGGAGGCAACACCACATGGTACCAGGCCATCACATTTTTAAAGGGAAATTGCTCTTTTTCCTTAAAAGTACTTTTAAAAATACGCAAAAATATGAATGAGAGTGCTAAAACTATAGTACGTATTTTCGAATGAAAGCATGTCTTTTCTTGCTTTAAAGTGCCATATAGGGAATGACATAACTCAGAGCCACTTTGTTTAAAATCCAATGTAAAAGGGCTGTTATGGAATGAAAAGTCTGCATAGCTCCTGGGAGCAGTTCAAGTCCGCTACATGCAACTTAGGCTACAAAGCACTCAAGACTTGGTAGCTTTTCTGAAATTTGAGTCCCCATCCCATATTTAATGGAAATTAACATTTACAGGGTGCATTTACATACACTATAATACAGGAATGATGTCCCTTTGCCAGAAGATAAAATTGTACATTTCCTTGCTATTTCTTGGTTCCAACTTGATAATTTCTTAAGATTGTAAATTATATAGTACTCAGCTAAAATATTTCTTCATAAATAGTTACAAAACCTGCCAAAACACAGGGGGAAAGTATTTTTCGCTCAAAAAAAAAAGACTGACATTTGAATGTCACACGAGAAACAATGCTTAGAGACATGTTATTGTTTCCAGAAGAAAGTGGGTCAGTAAACTACTAAGCTGAAGACAAAGACTACCTTTCCCCAGGATCACAGTGCACAAAAAGCAGAATGTCAAACAACAGTACCTCAAAGCAAAATAAAGGTCTGAGGATGAAGCCAGCTCGCTTGTAATCCCGTTAGAGAATGAGAGTCACCGTTTAGGTCCAATGTACTGGAAAACATTTGCTAGCTCAGAATGCTCTACTGGTAGGATCTGCTAAGAATTCAACCAAGGATGCCGAAGGCATTCGCCAGCTGAGGCTCGTTTTTCTGGAACCATTTCTAACATTGGGATCAGGAAATCTGTAAACTGTGCAGCATCTTCGTGGGGCCAGCCATACTTTTCCACAAGGACATCAAAGAGGCTCCAGGGCTTCAGCTTGGTGATATGCCGCAGCTCTCCTACAGGGAAGAAACAGGCAGTGTCAAGGAAGCTCCACACGCGCATTTCCCGTTGGTGGTCCGGCCAGGTTTTCAGTGAAGCGGACACCTACCTGCCCAACACTAGGCAACACCAAAGGCCGGCTTCCCCCCAAGCAGTGACCATGAAAGGTCTTTGTGGCCGTGTTATTTGCGTAAGCTTGACGAATGCAAACAAGGGGTTCACTGAAAGGGGAACAGTTCGTTCTAATCGGTTCCAGGTTTTTTTTAAGTAAGTAGAGGCGCTGAGTCCCCCAGGATGGTTTTTTTTTTAAGTTTATTATTATTGAGTAAGCTCTATAACCCAACGTGGGGATCGAACTCAGGACCCTGATATCAAGAGTCACAGACTCCACCGGCTGAGCCAGCAGGGCACCACACCCGGAATGTTTTCATTTGCAAAGACTGACAAAGGCACTCTCCCTCCAATGTGGGATCTTCTGCAATTTGTAAATTTGCTTAGAAAAAGCTGTAAGAAACACACTACATAAACTCCTTTGACCATTATTTCTGCATGTGACCATGCAAAGAAAAAGGGAGTCCTTCCGTCTAGAAATGTGCTGTTGAAGAGAAGTTTCTTGGATGGCACAGGTGTACTTTAGCTCACTAATCCAATATGGCAGCTGATAGCTAGATGTGACTACTGAGCCCTGGAAATGTTACCAGTGCGACTGAGGAACTGAAGTTTTAATTTGTTTAAACAGCCACAATTAGCCACTGGCTCCTGTACCAGACAACACAGCTCTAGAGGCCAAGGTGAACCAAACACCACTCAATTCCACACGCTGGCTGTAAAATCTAAGAGATCAGGACATCAAATCTTGAACATGTGCTAGTTGCACCACAGAAACCGTAGGTTACGAGGAGCCCCGACCAACACAACAGAACAACCAACGATCTAGTAAATGGTCTGAAAACTAGGACAGCCTTTTTCATAATAGGAAAAAAAGCTGATTTAAATCAAACTGCCAAAAGGTCAGGATACCTTTCATTAGGATTAATTCCTTTTCTCTTCCCGTTAGAAATGTTGACAGGACGCGCCTCCCCTGTAGGCAGAGAGGCCTCCCCTGCGGGTCGCAGAGACAAGGAAGGGCTGCCTGGGGCCCGCTCCCTGCTCCCCCTGCACAGGCACAGCTCTGGGCTCATAGCGCTGGCCGGTCCTGCTGAGGCAGGCACCCCACATGTAGCCCCACGCGAGGGCCAGGTGTGCTGTGCTCTCCTCTTCCACTTGCTCTGTCCACCCACCAAGCCAGGCGTCTCACGGTGTGTATTAAGAGATGCTTCCTTACTAGGTCTTCTCAGGAGGCCTGGTCTGTTTCACGCATTTACGCATCTCAATTTAGACCATTCTCCTCTTTCTTTAATCACAAAATAAAAGAACGTTACAGAAAAGTACAAAAACAGAAGGAGGAATGACCTGTAATCCCACCCACTAGGATTTTTTTCTCTCGGCCTCCACTCTCTCTTAATTACATTCCTGTGAACCGGTATGTCTACGGAGTTGCAATCGTCACGCGCACCAGATCTGAGATAAACAGAACTTTATGGAATGTTTCTTGTTGGAGGGATGTTGTGCAAAGTAAACGGAGGACGGAGTTTGGCATGGCTTACAGACTGTAGGTCAGCTCTGTTTTGGGGAGGGGAGTAGAGAAAGGGCCATCTGAGAGGAGAAAGTGTTCCCTCCTGTAGAAGGAAGACTGTGTCCATGAGAACAGAGTCTGAGCAATGGCTCAAAGCTCATCCCCTTTAATCTGGAAATTCCAGCTCTGGAAATCCAGCCTAAGAAAATAAACCCTGGTACCACCCTCCCAATCCCCCCAGCCCCCACCCACCCACCCAGTAGGCATACTTGCAAAATCACAGGTGCTCAGTGACAGGATAACCGTGGTTACAGAAACAAACCATGATACATCGACCTGATGAATACTATTTCATATTACTTGGGAACATGGAGGGAAATTATATGGCCCAGCGTCTGGTACTAAAAGAAGAATAGAAGAGAATGATCACAAGAGTAACCTTCAAAGCGCCCTTCAAGATGGAAAGCAGGTACCCCCCCCCCCCCCCCCCCAAACAGCAGCTTTGTTAGAAGGTGGCTTCTCTCTCTGCATCTTCCGTAATACAGCTCTCCTGGGCTTACAGAGACCGCGGAGCTCACCAGAGCAAGGTTTGCAGGAAACTAAGAAAGTTCACATGGAACATTCCAAAACGTGTCCTCTGGAAGGGGGAGAGAACTTCACGGACCTTCATCTCTTCTGACCTGGAACGAACACTCCCCGAGGTTGCAAATGAATGTAACAGCTGAGAAGCACAGTCCTATCAGAACATTGAGGGATCTATTTCGGAGGGGGCCAGTTTAAAATCCATCAACAGGCATGAAATTAGGTTCAATCTTCCATGAAAAGAGAGAAGCGTTACCACAACAGCCGCCTTAAAATCTGCATAGTAACAGTGATGAGAACAACACAAGCTGAAAGGCCCCGAAAATTTATTCAGACCTAACTAGCTATAAACTGATAAAAACATTTGCAAAGAACCGACTGGAACACCTAACACACTTTGACCAGGTAATCAACCCCACACACAAAAAAACCTGTGGGCAAAGACGCTGTCTGTAACACGAGCATATGCACCAGGCACAGTAACCCTCAGGTCCGATCGGTACACGTGCCCGACACTGCTACCGTGACAACCCCGAAGTGCCACCTCGAAGAAAAAGCATGTGCCTTATGGAGACAAGTGGAAAAACTGATGCCAAGAAAAAACACAGGAAATAAACTTGCCTAGGCCCTATGATTCCATGTACAAACTCTTAGGCTCAATTCAATAAGAAACAAGTCTCACAAATGGTTGCTAAAGGCTCTTTAATAACAAGCCCTCAACTCCCAAACGTGCACATCCACCGCTAGGACAGGCTCGTCCCATGAGCAGGGACCCCGTCCCCTCCCCAGCTCCAGCCTCGTGAACGGCCACCTCTGCTACCACAACTCAGAATACAAAATGAAATAAGAAAACGCTTGAGAGACTGTTTTTCGCTATCTGCTCCTATTGTACAAGTGGCTCCTGGACAAGTTAACAAATTTTTACCTTGACAACTTCTTCTCTCTCAGGCAAGTATACCAAGATATGTTCCACTACAACACATTCTGCAAAAAACCAGACACTTAATAGTGAAAGACTTTACCGTTTAAACCATCTCCTTCCTTTCCTTCCTAAAGATCGCTGAGTACCACTTTGTCTTTCCTCGGGAGCCCAGCCCAAGGCCAGATGGACGACCCTGCCCTCAGCAGCCCCTCGTGCTCCTAATCCCCCCTGGGGGCAGAATCACCTTGACAGAGCCCAGGAAGACGGACAGAAACAGGCCCCAAGGGAGGGCTTCTTCGCCTGCCAAGTCAAGGCTTTGGGACCTGCTACTGTATTCGCCAGGCCCAGATTATCAGAGTGCTTTTTAAGGAAAAAGTTAAGTACTTCCATCAGACTTCTCCTGAATATCATTTTAAGTGATCTGTGAGAAGGGAAATACTTTATTTTGTTCACTGAAATTGTAATATTCCAGAATTAAGCATATAGGAGACTATGAGGGAAATCCTTGTACTGTATTTCAGGGAATACTGGTAACTAGAAAATAAACCATGATATAAAATAGATTCAGATAAATTTCACGGCATATATAGATAGGAAACCTGTCCACAAATACTGGTATAAGCAAGACACAAAACTAGAAATTTGAAGAAATTCCTACAAGTGTGTAGGTCAATATCTGAGTTCAGTATCTGTATAAGCCTTACCCCCAATACAAAAATTAACGCAAAATGGATCACAGCCCAAAGCCTAAGAACTAAAACTATAAATTCTTAGTAGAAAACAGAATAATCTCTGGGACTTAGAAGCAGGAAATGGTTTCTTAGATGTGACATCAAAAGCACAAATAACAAAAACAAGTAACAAAGGAAAAAGTAGAAGACTGGACTTCATCAAAATTTAAGTTTTATACTTCAACTATCACACGTGATTTAAGAGAAGTTAAAACAGGGGCACCTGGATGGCTCAGTCAGTTAAGCGTCCAGCTCTTATTTTTGGCTCAGGTCATGATCTCACAGGTTGGTGAGACTGAACCCCCCACTGGGCTCTGTGCTGACAGTGCAGAGCCTGCCTGGGACTCTCTCTCCCTCTCTCTGCCCCTCCCCCACGCAGGCTTCCCCCGCCCCTCTCTTTTTTCCTCTCAAAATAAATAAATCAATAAATAAAGTTTTAAAAAAGAGAAGTAAAAACAGGTCCATCCACAAGTTTGTACAATAGTCACAGTAGCGTTATTCATATGAGCCAAAAAGCAGACACCCATATATCCATCAACTGGTGAGCGAAGCAACCAAACATGGTCTCTCCACACATCAAAAGCAGAGTACAGACACAGGCACCCACGTGCATGAGCCCTGAAACACTGGAACACATGGAAGAAACCATCACAAAGTCCACACACCGTAGGATTCCATCTACATGGAATGTCCAGAACAGAGAAACCCAGAGAGAGAGAAGACCAGCAGCTGCCAGGGGTCAGGGGGAAAGAAACCAGAATGAGTGCTAATGGGCAAAGGATTGGTTTCTTGTCGAGAATAAAAATATTCTGAAATCAGACAGTGGTGACGGCTACATAATTCAGGAACATTCTAAAAACTACTCGATTGTACGCTTTAAAAGGGTGAATTGTACGGTATGTAGATTACATCTGAATAAAGCTGGAACAAAAGCTTAAAAAACTGGAACAAACCTTAAAACAAAGTAATAGCTTTAAAAGAACCCCAACACTGCGTTAATGCACGCAGTAAAAATACACACTAATCATGATAAACGACAGGAATGTGTGGGATGAACTAGAACTGAACACCTGAGAGCAATAATTTCATTACTTTTTCTGCATCATATGCTCAAATTCAAAATGAAATGATTAAAACGCTAGTTTCAGACTTATGATCAGCTGTGGCCTGTGGTCTGTTATTTTCCAAAATGTCTCTGTGGTGTGCCCACTGTCCCTCCAGTCTGCCTCCAGGGCACCGCACCATCCCTACCGTACCCTCCCGCCTTGCACCCCGACCCTAGCAGGGGAGGGCCTTAGACCACGCAATCCTTCAAACAGGGCCATGTGTGCGGGCGTGCGGGTGCCACGAGGGCCGTCCTGGGCCAAGGGGGACACAGTGTCACCTGCTTCTCGCTCTCCAGAAAGGAGGACTCAACACAGGTTCATGTTTCTAGTCTGAAGTTATTTTCTGTGACTACTGGGCACCGGGCTGTGGGGAATCCTGCACCAAACAAGACAGACCGGGGTCCTGATCTCACAGAGGGTGCTCACAACTCAGAAGTGATGCTTAAAGTGAAACTGTATTAAAACGTGTATTAAAGTACACGTTTTAAAAGTTTTAGACTCACTAGTGTGAAGAACCTTTTCTAGTCATTTGCACAGGGCCCGGCTCATGGGGAGATCAGCCCCACGCATCCCCAAGGTGGCCTCGTGCCCAAGCCCGGCACCTGCCACCTGCCTGTGCAGTCAGCAAACCGCGGCGACCAACGGGTTTCGCCACCTGAGGCCTAGATGATGAACGGGACAGCGCCAGCCTACACGGGCCCAAAGCCTACGGCGGGCTTCGCTCTTCACACAAGTAAGAGAATCTGTTGATGTGGGGGATTCTGGAGGGGAGTTGAAATCGTTCTAACAAGTTTCATCTCAAACACTAAAAACGAAGACTGCAGAACAAAGCCCTATCACAGGGGGCGTGTCGGCATTGCACTGCAAATGCTCTGCACGGGTTTTCTTTTTTTTTTTTTTTAAGTTTATTTATTTTGAGAGAGAGAGAGAGAGCATGAGCAGGGGAGGGGCAGAGAGAAGGAGAGAAACCCAAGTAGGCTCATCAGTGTGGGGCTCGATCCCACAAACTGTGAGACCGTGACCTGAGCTGAAACCTGAAGTTGGATGCTTCACTGACTGAGCCACCCGGGTGCCCTGTCTGCACAGGCTTCTTGCATGCTTTGAACTGCACTTAAGGTCTCTGGTCCAACACACAACAGATCACTCTCACACGTTCCAGCCCACGTGATGCCCTTCCCTAGAATCAAACCGTTTTTTTTTTTTTTAAATTAACTACTCTGATATTTCCAACAGTATGTTTTACTAAAACGATGGCCACTCATGTGTCGACAGAACGTCTGTTCAGCAGTGTGGGACGGTGCACTCCTGCCTGCACTGTTTTTGCTACATCACCTGACAAGCACTGGGACACTTCCTGGGGACAAGTTGCACTCCATCCCGGTTGCTATCACAAAATACAACCAAAATGAGTGGCTTATAAATAAGAATGAATTTATTCCCCACAGTCGTGGAGGCTGGCAGTCTGAGATCCGGCTGCCAGCAGGGCTGGGTCCCAACGAGGGCCCCCTTCCGGGTCACAGACCCTCTCGTGTCCTCTGCATGGGGTAAGGGAGTGGTCTGGGATCTGTTCTGTAAGGGCACTAATCCCAACCAGGAGGGCTCTACCCTCATGGCCTTATGTCCTCGCCAAAGGCCCCCACCTCCTAATACTAACACTTTTGGGGGTTAGGATTCCCACACATGAATTTGGGGGGGGGGGCGGGGGACACACACACCTCAGACCCTAACAGGACAGAAGCAGGGGCAGAATGCACAGAGGTGCTTACTTCTAGTGGGGCACATCTTCATACACTGGTGAAGAGGATTTTTGTGAAAGACATTTGGTGGCTAATGTCCACACCCAGAGGAGTTAACCTGCTGGTTATCAAACTGTAACAGGATGAGAACAGTAACTACCTTCCTTTGCCAAAACACCCAGCTCGCGTGGAAAATTCCCAGCTAAGGAATGACTGTTCAGACTAGTAACAATCATTTTACCCAGAGTTGTACGTTAAGAAGAGGTCACTTAGCTGCGCTTGGTTTTTAGCTTTAACACACAGACCCCATGCTCTTCCTCACAGGCATCAGGGTGAAGATGTGGCCTGCGTCTCCCGCAGGAGGACAAAGAGCAGGGTAGGGTGCTGCTCACTCCCTCTCAATCGTTGGCTATTTTCCAAGGGGATGCAAGCAAATTAATAACAGCTTCTGATTTTGCTTTTCTCTTTGTCAGTTCTGGCATGCAGGCACTTAAAAAATGTTAACAGATACATTTAAGATCTCCTTACTTCCAAACTGTATATCCGCACACATTCCTTAGGGGGGGCATGCCAAAACCCATCTTTTATGTAACAAATCATTCCTCTCATCCTGGGGGACATGGTAAAATCTATTTTCATGACACACCCTCATTCATCAAAATATTATTTCTGTGACTTCTGTAAAAGCCCTAAATCCCTTCTGATCTCCACTTATTATAAATAAACAATGATCAGGAAAGGACTTGGGTCCCAATTCCCAATCACTTGCCTAGTCAAAAATTCTCCCTCATATCCAAATGAAGGGGAAAGGACCCTAGTTACCACAGTAACACTGAATCACAATGCGTCTGGTCTGTCTTTACTAAGGAGGCCAAATGTATTTCGACCCTGGTCACCTTCCAACAAGCTCCCTGGCGGAGCCCGTGCATGCAGGCCCTAAAGCGCATGTGCAGTAATAACGGGACGCTGCGGCAGCACAGTCCCAGGTAAGCACTCCATACCCCCGTCGGGGAGCAGGCAGTGGTCACGCACAGACTCCGAGTGGCCCCAGGAGCAGGGCTGCTGACAGGAAGGCTGACAGGAACGCCGCCTTCCGGCCTGAAGGGCTACGCGCAGGGAGCTCTGAGCAGAGCCACCTGCTATGCGACATCAGTTCACCAGCATCGCTGGTCAGCCCACCCCTCCCCCCCCCGCCCCGCCCCGCTCAAAGACAGCACCTGCCGATGGGGTGAGGAGGGGCTTCGGGGCTGGTACCCAGCAGGTGCCATCCCTGGGAGCCACGCCCAACTGGCGCCAAGAGCCTCAGAGCACTGCCTCTGGGAACAAACCTGATCCCAGGCCACTGGACAAGCAGGACTTCACCTCCTCAGCATTCGGGTCCCCTCCTGCAGTGTGTGTCCCTCTTCCTCCCCGCTGTGCATAGATAGTAAGCGGTTCCCAACCCACAGACGCTGCGCCGGGAAAACTGCAGAACCCAGGCCTTCTGAGAAGCTCCTCGCTGCAGAGGAAAAACTCCGTGTGGCTTTACTGGCTGCTGGTCCTCTGTGCCTGATGCCGGAACCTGTCCGTCGGCCTGTGGCGGATTCTCTGTTTGGCTGACAGAGCAGGTGCTGAGTAAGGTCCAGCGCCCTCCAGTGCCCGTCCCCTCCCTAGAGCATCAGCAGGTCAGCCATGTCCCCTACTTCATGACAGACTAGGCTGCTAGCTCTTGGCCACCCTCCCCTCCAAGCCTCCACCTGACAGTGGTGATGGCTGCGGCTGGGGGGTTCACTGCAAGTCCAGCCAAGTCCTCCCAGGGGCCAGGCCGTCTCTCACAGGCTGTGAAAACACTCTGAAATGTGGAAGAAGGGCTCTGCCTTGATTAAAACAGAGTTCCTCAAGTCACGCTGAATCCCAAGCCACAGTAATCCAGAGCCTTCCCTTGCTTCAGCCCTTCAACCATTTTTAAGAAGTTTCCTACGGAAACTTAGCCCGCTCTCTCAGCAATGCTGCCGTCTAGAAGTCCGTCGTGTTTAGAGCAGTTCCTTTCCTGTTTACAACTCTGCCTCAGCAAACGTGACATGAGCTACTAGGGTGCCACGTGCTGCGTAGGAAATGGAAGGTGCAGAGATGACATGACAGGACGTGCCCAGCCTCACACCATGCTGTCACAGAACAGAACTCAGTGGCAAAGCCATTCTATTAGCCTCAAGCCTACTTGGGCCCACGTGTGAGGGGAACCATAACCTTGCTCATGAGACCCAGACTCAAAGTCCAGGTGGGTCTTCAGAACCAAAATCGACACAGGTTGTCTGAAGAGCAGTTTTTCCTGACCATCTTTTTTCCCTGTGATAAGCCTCTAAAAGGTAGTAAGAAAATAACTGCATCTAGCTACACATTTCAGAGGTTGCCCATGGGGTGGTCCTAGGAAAGCCGGGAGCAGTGGTCGCTGTGCTCAGAGTAAGTGGAACAGGAAACTGCTGGCTTCGGCACAGCACGTTCTCGAGTCTTGCGCATTTAACAGGGATGCGTAATTTAAAGGAGGGAACAAGGACTGGGTGGCTGGACATCACCAAAGGGTATAATAAGGATTTATGACTCTAGAAGAATACCTTATCTCATAGGAAAATAAAAAGTCAAGGCCAGTTCTCCAAATCTGACTAAAGCAGAAAGCGATAGAGCATGTTGGACTTTCAGAGATTTCTAGAAACTCGACATCCTACTCAAACCAACTTTAAAAGTTCTTTATTAAAGGGGGTGCAACTGCTCCCTCTCACTGCCAAAAAAAATTCAAGCTGGAAAAACATAATTAAGAGGTCCAACATGCTCACACAAAACAATATGGCGCCGGGAAGGGGTTCTTTAAAAATAAATTCCTGGCGCCTTTTTACTAAAGTAAATCAGCTATTAACACAATGTGAATAGTGCAGGGGAGAAGAGAACGTCATTTCTCAGAGCAGGGGGCACAGGGTCTCAGCAGCCCGCGCCCACGTCATAAGGAGCTCAGACATACCCAGCAGGACACAGAGGGACGCTCACAAAGTCCTGTCCCCAGGCTGCCTCTACTCCACGGCAAAAACATTCAGGCTCCACGAACAACATGAGAAATGGAAAGAGAAGTCTAGCTGGTTTCTAAAAACCACTTAAACTCCTTTTCACAAATCTGTGAATACACAGACTGGGCTTAGATTAGGAGAGGAGAGGGCGGGGAGGAGACCGAGGGTTCCGGGAAGTGGTACTCTTACAAAATCCGTACTCCACAGATGGGAGATGGTTCAAGCTTATTTCTCGAGAGCTTTCTTCAGCAGAATCCCCCAGCTGTAACAAGGTCCAGGTCTTTCTCCACTGCCCAAACGTGAATGCACAATTTCTCCTTTTGGGAGAGGATTATGCTGAAAATTAGTGTTGCATAAATACCGTTACCTTTTCTGGTGAAAAACTCCTTGGAATATTTTCCCAACATAGCGTATTTTCGAGGGACTTTCCCCAGCAGTTCAATGATCAATGCTATGTGATCTGCATTGGGAAACATTGCCAGCAAAACAGAAACACACGACAGTTTAATCAGTACACTGCATGCAGACACTGCTACCGCCCGCGCAGACAGAAACAGAGCGCGACCTGTATGATCCAAGCACAGGCTCTGCCGGTGCCGCCGGATGCACAGGGGGACCGTGGCAAGGTCAAGTGCGGTCTTCCCTGTCAACTTTTAAATCAGCACAGGAATTTCGCTAGGTTGCCTTTCGAATTTAGGAGAAATGTCTGCCATCATTCGCGCTACAATCAGTAGTGCTATCCCGTTTCTGTCTGCATCGTGGCGCTTTTCAAAAAGAAGAGGTACTACCTCTGCGATTGAAGAATTCCCGAGAATATTTTCCAGATAGAGCAAAGTGCCTTGGGATACTGCCTAGCAGCTCTATGATGTGGGCTATGTGGTCTATGGAGGAGAGAAAAACAGGACATGGGAATGGGAGGGGCAAAGGGAAGGATGGGATAAAAGAAGAGGGAAAAAAATTGAAATTAGTAAAAAATCAGAAATAGATTCAAATCAACAATGTCTGCAGCACATCCATGCAGAGGCTTCTGGGGCTGGCAGGCCTCAGGCACCATCTGGAACATCGGACGGTGACTGATGCCAGCTCACCCCTGGCCACCCCAGCACTGTAAGCAAATAAGCATGGAGATGGTCAGCTTTACAGATGGAATTCAGGCCAGAATTCCCAGGTTTTCAACTCAGCTCCCCGACAGGACAGTGAAATGGGCAGATCGGTGGACAAAAGGACCACAGAGAAGCCTCGGGGGTCGCACAGCCTGTCCTTCCCTGGCTGCTGAGCGCCAGGCCGAGGCCAGCAGGAAGGAGAGGTGGTCCCGGGCCAAGGGCAGAGCTGCCCGTCCACTGTGCCTGAGGGGGCTTCAAGCTCAGGGGAAAGCATCTCGACTGGGCGTTTGAAAACCAAAACACAGCTCTATTTCGGTAGGGAAACACAATACTCTCCAGAAGCTCAGGCCTCTCAGGAGGCCCAGCCTGAGGTATCTGGCAGGCGGCAATACTCACCTTCATCCCTGGAATAGTCTTCCCCAGAATGCGGTTCAAACAAATAATCTCCCGTTGCCAGCTCAAATGCCTAGGACACAACAGATGACATGCTAAGCACTTCAAAGACACTGGCCCCCGAGGCAGCAACTTTCTCTCCTTATACAAGAGACCCACGTTTTCCGAGGACCTGATCAAACCCAAAAGCCTTCTAAAAGAGCTCAACACCAACTTTTTTCTTTCAACTCTGAACTTCCTAAAAGTTCAAAGAAGCTGCAGAAATTTTCCTATATTCCCTTTACTGGAGGACGTAAAGGCTGTGTGCTCTCCTCATTTTGCGAGAAGCACAGCCACAAGCAGCTGTGTGCAGGCCCGGGGGGAGGGGAACGTGCTCCAGCTCTGGACGGTGGGACAGGGACTCAGGCCTGCCCTCCCCCACGCAGGCTCATTGGGTCCCGGGAAAGCGGGCACTGCCGCTCTCTTGAAGCCAAGACCCTCGTGCCTTGGTAACCAGGAGCTATTTTCAGCATCTCATCAATTCTGCCACTTCTGACTCAAGCAAAGGAAAACCTCGAGCCAAACGAAGGCTCTGAGCCCGGGGCCAGGAGGAGCCAGGTGAGGAGGGCAAGGAGGGCCGGCCTGCCTCTAGGGCTACCACTACCCCCAGCATGCCCTTTGTTTCCATTTCTGCCACACACTCTTCTCCCCTTGTTCTAAAAAAAAAAAAGAACAAAAAAAAGCTCAGGACCATGGGTTTAATTTGCTAATGTTATAGAAAGATGGCAACTGCTATTGTTCTGCTGATGGAATACCACGTTTAAAAATTTTTTTTTGTTGTTTTTTAAAGGAAAAGGCTAAATTCTATTTTTGGTTTTTCTATACCTACTTCTATTTTGTATTGGATCTTGTGGTTCTGAAAGGTGCTCAGGGGCCTAGACCTCTGTCACAGATGCCTTCGGATCAGGGCCCTCCTCACTCCCACCCCTGATGAACCATCACCGCACCCACCCATTTCCTCTTTCTGTTCATGACCAGAGTGGGTCAGGAGGGGGTCTCCTAGCACTGTCTTTAACAAACCGAAGGTGGACGCACTCAGGCCAGGACCACATCTCTTCACCATTTTTTTGGTTGGTTTGTTTATTTAAAGAAAGGAGGGTAGTGGGGTGACAAGATGGTTGTCAGCAGCCCCATGAGAGCATCGGTGCATGAACTCAGGATCCCGCAGGACACGGACATGCCCATCCCAGCCCGTCCCAGCACCGAGTAAGCTGGTCACGCAGGCGCTGCAGGGCCAGGGAAAGTCCTTACCGGGGGCCTCTCCTCTCCACACAACCCCACATCTGGCCACAAATCCAAGGGGAAAATTGAACAGCCAGAAGGGTCTTCCCCTCCCAGGACACAACTAAGCAGCCTACAAGCCATGAGGAAAGGGTGAAACCCTAATGGAGAAGAAGCCACTGCGAATGCTCCGTGGAGAGGGCCACGGCTGCTCCTTAACCCTCCCCTGAGAACTCTCTCTCCTCACACATTTTCAAACACATTTCAATCAGGTTGAATTTATTTCTTACAGCCTAACACTAAGGTAGGTCAACTGAGTGTTCTTTGAAAGATGACTGTTTCGATTAGCACCCACGTGTTTCCAATCAAACACTCAAGTCAAAGAAGCCTACAAAGAAATGGTTTAAAAGAGAAAAGGAAGATGTGAGGGAAGATGGGGGCTCACGTGTGTGTCATCTGGTCCCAGTTCTCTGGGGAGTGACAAGACTTCCTTAACAGGAAGGCCACATGTGACAGAGCTGATGCAGAAATTCCGATGGAAATGTGGGCCCTCATGCTTCATGACCTGCCTTCACGCCGGTTAAAGATTACCGCCTTCAACTCCGTAGGTTACTCCTGATATAATCTCTATTGTTACTGTTTTCATGCTTGGGAATCTTGGATTCCTTCGTCTGTACTTGACCAGACCCCCTTGGGAGACGTTCCCCTGGAGCAAACTCTGTTCTCAGGTCCTGGGGAGACCAGACACCTCTTTCTTGAAATGCCCTCCTCCCCACACCAAGTACCCGATTCTGAATAAATAAGGTGTACCTATTCTTTCTGTGATGGGACCAGTGCTGAACAAGTGAACTTTGCCAGTCTGCCTTTTCTTATTTCTAGGGCACTGACTATGGCTCACCGCGGAGCCTGTAGACGTTACCTGCTCTGGGCCTGTGACACACAAGTGCACAGCAATCGACGCCTCGGCCCATGCAGAATTTTTAGATCACATACACTTACGTTGGGAGGGGCCCCAAGACTCAAGAAAAGGAAAAGAGGTTCAACGGGACACATATCTCAGTTTCTCTGCCTCATTCTGGTGCTCTCCTCCGGCTCTAAGAGCCCTCCTCCACGATGAGAGCAAAGACACCAGCTGACACGCAGGAGCTCACGACCCCAGTAGGGCCTCTGCAAGTCTTCATGCCATTTATGCCATCAAAGGACTCCAGGCCTCATCACCAAGAACAACTAGAGCTTTAGTATAGACTGGAATTATGAATTTAATATAATATTATGTTTCTAAACTTCGACAAAAGGACAGGAGTGGAGAAACACCGCCTCGTGTTTACCAGGTTGTCTGAGAAGAACAGAAGGGGACCTCTCAGCCTTGGCCTTCAGGGATGGGAGGTGGGGGTGGGGAACGATGGCTTGCCCCCCATCCAGAACAATCACGCTTCCAACATCTGCCTCATTAAAACAACAACAACCCATAAGCGGCCTTTGAGGCACCGAGGGAGCTTATGCTTCGTCTGAGGGGAGCAGGAGGCAGGAGAAAGGAGATGGACTCTAGCACTGTTCACAGCAGCAGGAGTGGCCAGGGTGTGAAGACTGTGTGGAGGGGTAAGTCCTAATCTAATGGAAGGCAAGACAGACAACCTGGTATAAAATCGCACTGAGCTCCACCATTATTCTCCTGCCTCTGTGATCTTGTCCTATTTTTCCGGTTATATCACCAAAATTTAACACCCCAAATTAGAAGCACAGGATTTCAGAGTTGAAAGAGCTCTTGGAGTCTAATTCAGGGCCCCTCCTGTGTTGCTGGGGACAAGTAAGGCCTGACCTCACCACATCCTGGAATGGAACATTTCTTCCCCGAAGCTCCAATTTTTGAAAGTGCTCCCTTCCTACTGACCTAACCTCTGCTTCCCACCGCGTCTGGGCCCTCCGCCCCCTCCTGCCCTCTGGACCTCACTCCTCTCTGCACAGCAGCCTCCAAATTCAAAGCAGCCATCACATGCCCACCAATCTTTTTAACTGTTCTTTTCCATGTCTCACACAGCAAAGACTGAAGTTTTTGATACTCACTGAAAAACTTAATTTTAAAAATTATCTGGTATTATTTGTCAGAGTAACATGGGACCAGAAAGGCACGATGTTTCCAATCTGTTTGGCCACATCTGTTGCCTCAGATCTTGATAATTTTACACAAACAACTACTATTTTTCCATATTGTCCAGCACCATGCTTCTTGCTGTAGCACCAGGGGGCATATGATACAGCAAACTCAGAAGAATTGTTAATCTTTGAATAACAGACAATTACATATATTGCCTGTTGCTCTTTTTAGTGAGAAGAAAAGTGCCAAGCTTTACACATACAGTCTTTCATTTTAAATATATCAGAGAATTTGGGGGGGGGGATGGAATAAGAAAAACATGAAATAGCACCCCCTTTTCCATACACACACACACACACACACACACACACACACACACACCCTTCCAGCACGGGACCACAAAGCACAACCCACTTAGAGGAAGGTGCTGAACTGGCTAGGAAACAGGGCCAAGAAAGAGAAACTGAAATCGGCTTATGGAAGAGGGCCCACCGGTGCTCATCAATTCACAGGTCGGCAGCAAGTGAGAAAATGATGCGCTGGTGAGGGCCGGGGGAGGGTCTAGACACAAGTAAACCCGCGATGCAGCCCAAACCAGTATGATACACAGCGGGGAGAGGCGTCCTGAGACCCCGAGAAAAAACATCTCCGTCTTCTCTATGGGAACAGACTCCATCAAAGGGACGATGGGCGGCTACTGGTGTCTCAGAAATCAGTGGACAGCCCACAGCAACAAGCCAGAATATTCTCTAGATTTGGCCTTATATATAAAGGAGGAGAGATTGAACACTGGTGTGTGGGGAAATCCTTTTCCTTGTCAGTAAGGATAGAAGGTCTGTCAGAGGTCACTGAGAAGGGCTCCCGCCTTTCGACCTCAGACAATCTTTCCTGAAGACACTGCTGTCTCATCCTCCTCCACGGCACGAGGGAAGGGTACAGCCCGCAATCTTTCAGAAACCAGACAGAATTACTTGAAGCCATTTTGCCACCACAAGGAGGCTGTGATTCCTGGGGGTGGTGGGCTGAAGAGGGCCTTGAGTAGAGGTCGTCTGTCACAAGACCAAAGCAGGCTAAACCCTAGAACACGTCTGAGAAGAATTCTTCCAACTCTCAAGGCGCTCAAGACAGCAACCTTGCCCTCACTCATCCCACAGCAGACGTACTCCGCAGTCGGGAAAACTCAGACCACATGTACTGGTGAGACTGTCCCATGATAAGCGCTGCGGGATGGGCCTTTACATTGAAGGAAATGGCCAAGGCCGTTCTTACCATGCATGCTGTGCTCCAAATGTCAGCAGGTGTGCTGTAACCTGCCCCTATTAAAACCTCTATGGATCTATACTGACGCGTCTGGATGTCTTCTGTGAAGTGTTTATGCTGGAAGGGAACACACTGTATTAGTACAGAGGAAAACAGACATGCAAAAAGAAAAAAAAAAAGCGTCTTCTAATCCATGATCATGACCAAAACGCTCTAGAAAGAAAACTTTACTTACCACCCAACAAGCATTTCCCAGGTCGGCAATTTTAACTCTAATTTTATCTGCGTTCCGTGGATCCAGGGGGTTCACCAACAAGTCGGCCGCCCGGGTTTTTGCTGGCATGAGCAAAGAGCGAGACAGTTAGTACTTGGGAGGGGTGGCTTGCATCTGTGCACACAGTGTCTGCCAGGCACAGTCTCCTTTTCTAGGGAAATTTAGGCCTGGAGCCCTGCAAGTTGAACTCAACAGAATTTGAAATTCTTGGTCTCCATCCCCGGAAGATATTTCACAAGAGAGAGCACACTGGGCTGCCCAGAGACCTCACCGGCTCCGCCTTGCCCTTTCTCCTTATATTGCTGATTCCGCCACCTCTAGGATGACCCTACTCTGCTCCCTTCTGCATCTTTCCAGCTGCTCCTCATCGCATCAGAGCCCATAGAGAACCACATCTATCTTGGTGCGTTACTACATGAAACACTAAAGTAGAGACAACATGTTCCCAGATGGCCAATCCCTTTCTAGGTGACACACACTTCACCTGGTAGCCACATCTCCTACCTCTCCTGCTTGGGCTGAGCACAGAGACCTCAAAGGTTAGATGATGGCTGGTTAACAAATACAGATTACAGGCCAGGACTAATCAGTTTGGGTTTAGCTTTGGACAAGTAACGCTCCACAACAGAGGTCTCCTGAGGCCACCTGGGCCACAGGGCAAACCGCTGAGGTCCCTCCCAAACTTACCAAATACTCAGGCCACTCTTAAGCACAGTGACCCCGAAAGAATCTCAACAGTGGACACAGGGCTAGACTTCTCAGGGTTCCTGGGGCCAGAAGAGCTTTATGGACAAGCCTACATCATGCCCATATTGGGCAGGGTTAACCAGGGGGCAAGTGACAAAGAAAACTAACTTGGAGAGGCCCAGACAGGAAATCCTGAAGTGACTGAGCATCTTCCTCAAACCTTAAAATGACTTATAAGCTCCAATTTCTGGAAGGGATGAGATGTAACCATGGTTCTTACTAATGGAGAAGTAATTCTGAGATGGTATTTACAGAGTAAACAGAAAAGTCCACTCAATGCAGAACATCAAATACCCTTTCATCCGCTCAGAGCTGGGCACTGCTAAAACAAACCAAACCTCCTTTTGGGTACACCCACACCGTGGAGCCACAGTGCTCAGGGGGCTCTGATTTCTGGGCATCCCTCCCAGGAGCGGGGGCACCTACAGAACTCCCCAGGAGGGGCCAGAGGATGCAGAGAGAGCTCTGGCCAACATCTTAGCCCCCAAGCCCCACTCCTCCGGCTTGTGGGTTAATGTGGGTGGGCCAGCCTCACATGTCCCCTTTTGCCATCTGCCCTATGACCACATTCCTCTTTTTAAGGATGCCGATCCACTGTGGACTTTGCCAAAGGCAGTCTGAGCTGGCAGAACAAACACAGGAACTCAGAAACGACGAGAAGGAAAGAAGCAGAGACCCACACGAGGAGGCAAACTGGATACAGTGATTGAAGGATGGGAAGAAACAGAGCTTCAGGAGAAACAAAAACACTGACCCAGTGGACAGACAGGCAGCACCAGAAACGGCCAGATGAATCCCTCACGTCACTCAATCAAGGAGACTCAGCAGGCAAGAAAATGGAATTCGAGGTTTACAGAACCGGATTCAAGCGGACGTTTCAATACCAACAAAGTTGTGAGACTCTGGAAAGTGACCTAACTCCATGAGCTTCAGTGCTCAAGAAAGAAGCGGAAGGGGCCATGCCACACCCCCCTCCAAACTGACCAGCCAACCCAGTGGCCTGGGTGGGGGGGGGGGGGGAGGGCTCCACCGGTGCTGGGACCAGCCAGACTACACTCCCCGCCCCAGGCTGGGGCTGCCTCTGGCCAGAATCAAAGCTCCACCAGCAGAGAGCAGGCAGAGGGGGAGGGGAGGCCAAACACTTGAGATCAAAGGTCTAAGGAAGAAGAGGGTGAGCCTCCAGTTCTGACTGACTGAGAGTAAGCGGTGCCCAGTGCCTAAGGGTGCGAGTGTAGGGAGGCATCTGGAAGTGCCACGAGTGTCCTAAAGACATTCCCCGGGAGCTGCATGAATCAATGAAGCCAGAGGAGATCTGGCCTGAAAAGACGCATCATCACACATGTGCAATACGGTTTCTTTGTATTTAACACCCCTCATTTTTGATCACTAAACAAAGTCTCTTTGGTGACAGGCTGTTACCCTCCTGGTTCAGATCTGTAAACGGTGACCCCGCTCACAGCGCATCCCAAATGATACCAGGGTGTTCATCTCAGAACTTGAACTGTACAGGAACACAAACGAGGTAAAAGACAATCTACTTGGTATATCCGACTTCCTTTACTCAGTGTGATAATTACCTGACCGCAACCCTCAAAACAGCCCATTTAAACAACAGGCACTTGCCAGGGACTAACACCAACTCTGCTTTGCCTGGGACTCAAATCATCTCGGCTCGCTGAGTCATTATTGTGGTCACCTCTCACAGCTCTTCCTAATGCTCTGCCTCTTCCAACGAGGGAATGCAAAGTGGGGATATGTCACTTCACGAAGGACAGGGCTCTTAACTCGTCTCCGGTGGCCCAGGGTCCGAGTGACACTACTCATTCCATGTGAAGCTATCCTAGAAACTAGTAAGATAGCTGCGGGTGGTGCCTCCAAGGGACGAGACCGCCATCATCACTTACGTGCAAGGCACTGTGCTAGGCTCGTGCAGACTCTCTATGGTTTGAGGCGTCCCTCCAATAAACACACGAATAAGACCTTCTCTGCACCCAGAGGTTCAACACCAGGCCCCGGGAGATCTAATACCTGAGCCTGGCCCGTTCATTCACCGAGTATTTACAGAGTCCCTTCTGTGTGCTGTCTCGGCACTGGGACCAGCATGAACAAGGCATGCAGGGTCCCCCCTCCACAGCCCAAGTTAGGAAACTCATGCACTGGGGGGGGCGGTGGGGAGATGGGGAATATGGATAATAAAGTAAAAATGAAGGAGTCACACACCATGTCAGGTGGCTCTAAATGCAAAGAAGAAAAACAAAGCAAAGAAAGGAGGTGGACAATGATGAGGGTGTTCAGGGGAGGTCTTTTCTCAGAAGGTGACTCTGAGGAGAGGCCTGAACTAAGGGAGGCGTGGAGAGAGGGGGGCCCTCAACAGAGGAGACAGCAAGTTCAAATGCAAAGTGCAAAGAGGGAGAAACAAACTTGCACTTTTGAGAAACTTAAGGAAGAAGCCAGCACGGAGGTACAGAATCAGCAAGGTGGGGGGGGGGGGGGGGGGGGGGAGACAAGGCCAGAGAGAGCTGCCAGGAAATGGCCTGCAGAGAGCTTTCAGGCTTTAGAGTGACGCCCCGCACTGTTATTCTGAGTGGAAATGCACTGCAGGTCCTTATGGAGGGAAAGGGAGGGAAGAGGACAGGGTGTGCCCTAAGGAGGACAGGCTAGGCAGCAAGAGTCACAGCGAGGGCAGCGCGGGGCCCATATTACAGCAGCTGGCACAAGGTCTGGCAGTGATCTGGGTCCCCACCAAGTGGCAGTGAGTACCTTGCAGGTAAAGCCAGCAAGACCAGATGGGATGGGCCAAGATACATGCTATGGCTCCAAAGCTAATAATCCCAGAGGAATCCCGCCTCCTCAGCCTTTAGTGGCTCCCCAGTCACTCCAGGGAATAGTCTGCATCCTTCAGCCTGGAGGGTGAGTTCTTCTGGCCTGACTTTTCCTTCTGCTACTTCCTAACGTGTGTGCCCTGGTCTAACGACAAGGATCTACACCAGCTCTGAACATGGCTCGTTTCTCTTGCCTTGTGTTCACGCAGTGGTAGATGGCCAACTACGAGCCTCTGGGCCCCACTCCTTCCACGCAGGAAATGAACCCCTCCCGTCCAGGAGGCGGCCCACCGTTACCAAACGACCAAGCTAGAAACCAAAACTGAGTGCCTCCAAACAAATGAGTGGGTAAGGAGATCCTGACCCTGCTGCGTACCTAGAATTTCAAAATACTGAAAAGGTCTGCTTGGTGAGAGACCTGGGTCAAAGTGAAAAATAGACCTGCTATTTCTCCCCAATGCAAGATGTTCGTACAAGAGAACTGGTGCTGGGACTGAATACAGTTTTGATGGTGAATGGAGACAGGTGGCACAAAGGTAAGAGGAGAAGGAAAAATACCCAGATTATCACTGATTTGATTGCTTGTTACTCAATAAATGTTTATCACAGCACTGAGTTAGATGCAAAGGATACAAGGATAAAAGCACACAGCGCTCCCAATGATTTTACATCATGGCGAGGAAAAGATGATGGAAACAGTGAGCATGCAGTTAAGTAAAGCATGACCAGTAGGTAAAGGGGGGAAGGGAACAGGACCGCGTGGGAAGTGATGCAGGGTTAGCGTTTGTACCAGCCGGCAAAAGAATAAAAGTTGGCCGAGAGAATGGGCAGTGGAGAAAGGGGAAGAGACACTCCCAGCAGGAAGAAAGGCAGACGCAAAGGTACAGAAGTAAGAGCGAACATGCCATTTACACACAGAAGCTCTTCGTCAGGTCTTGAAAATAAACCGGGAAGTAGCTACGCTATACTTAACGACTGCAAAACCTTTTCATGGTTTACTCCTTCAATAAAAAGTGCCTGAACGTTCATCTCAGTAGACACCTATTCATCAATGGCACATATCTCTGTTCCTACATTACATACATGACAAAAGGTAAACAAAAACTAATAACAGAAACTCCCGGAAGACATGGTTGACTCCAGCCTGGGGCAGGGAAGGTATGAACTCGGGACGTGGTTCCAGAAAGAGAGGAAGCAGCAAAGAGCAATGGGATTGTGATAAAAGGACAGAAGAGACCATTCGAAGAGGCTCATGTAGACCAAACTGAGGACAATTCCAGCATCAGGAAACAAGAAGCTGTGAATGATTACAAGACATAACCCAAAGCGGTAATTAAGAGCAAAGGAACCCATGAGTGCACGATGTGAAGGCACGTGCGAGAGACTGTGGGGCAAGCGGCGTGCCAGGGAGGAGCACCAAAGCCCGCCTTCTGGAAGCATCTTCTCTATCTGGCCGCTCCGGAGTTCTCTATCCATTTATAATAAACCAGTGATCCAGCCAGAAAAAGAGTTTCCTATGTTCTGTGAGCTGCTGGAACAAATTAACTGAACCTGAGGAGGGGGTCGTGGGAACCTCGGATTCATGGCTGATGGGTCAGAAGCACAGGTGACAATGTGGACTTGCCACTGGTGTATGAAGGGGGGCGGGGGTGTCTGGTGGGATTGAGCCCTTAAACCTGTAGGATCTGGTTCTGTCTCCATAGAGTGTCAGAAATGAGTTAAATCGCAGGACACCCAGCTGGTGTCAGAGAAGCTTTTGGGGCAGGGAAAACCCCCTACACACACATTTGGTCACCAAAGGTGTCAGAAGTAGCGTGAAGGAGACAGACACAGGTGAGTTTTCCCTATGCGAACCTACCTTCCATGTGAAGGCATCTTATAAGCACCTTCAAAGAGTCCTTGATCGGGGTAAAAGTAAAAAGGAACAGAGTATGTTTACCCAAGTAAGATAAAGAAAGCACAAAATAGAACCCACATCCTTAAGGTGATTAGTTAGAGCTACTTGAGGGGATTCTGAGAGCTACTTGCAGGGCTGGGTCATCAATGGACTCATCGTGTGTTAAACACTCTTGCCAGCAGAGGGAGCAGAGGAGGATTCTGAGCTGCTCTTCCGCGGGCTAGAATGGAAACCATGAGTGATGCCCCGGGTTTGCTTACTGGAGTCCCTGAGCAGGTCACAGGCAGAGACAGGCTGTGGGGCACTCACTCTCAAAATACTTGATATAAGTCATCACATAAAATTCCATGCCACTTGCTTTAAATTGGCTTTGACATTTCAAGAGCTGAGTCCTACAACCAGAAACAACTATCAGAATAAAATCAGAGACTTCTTCCTTAACACAGACTAAGAGAAGGTATGTGTTTTCCTTGAATAGAAACAAGACAAAACAAAAACCAAAAGCAAGACTGTCAGATGGAAGTACAAATATTAAACTATATATTCTGTAAAAGCCACAGGTGTAAGCTGCTGGATATGGAAGGTTTCTACAAATGCAGATGTCACTAACTAAACACAGAAAGAATGAGAAAAGCTCAGAAATGGAATCTGATAGTCAGAGAGCCAGAGAAAGCCCTGCTGGGACAGAAGACCATTTAAATCACATTACTTATTCAGGAGGACAAAAGGAATAAAGCGACAATGGGGAATTCATACATACATGACATGCCCACCTCTGGCCCATTCCCTTCACAGCATTTGTCAAGGCTCGGATACTCGGGCCACTGAAAGGACACACTTGGTGGGGAGCGACACTTACTTTTTGGCAAATCTCCAGTGCTGGAGGCTGAAACCGTCCGGCTTCTGTCATGGGATGGACTGCTTTCCTCAGGCTCGGTAAGCGGGGATCCCTCGGAAAGTGCAGAACCACAAGCCACAGGTTCTAGGGGCCCAGAGAACAAGGATGTGGAAAACTCTGGAAACTGTGACTCGGGAATTTTATGTCGTCCATTTGGCAATTCACCATTGAATTGTTCATAGGAGCTGCTATATGTGTAATCACTTTCTGCATTTGGCTCATCAAGGTTATATTCCTCAGGATTGGGACAATCTTCTTCATCGTCATCTTCATCATCCAGCTGCTGCTCCAGTAAGAACGGGCCATTCTCAATATGGCCGTTGGTTCTGGGGGACTCTATCCACGCAGGGTCTGTGCTCGTCAGTTCTGGTTCCACATCATCTCCATCTTTCTCAGTGTTTTCTTTCTCAGTGTCTTCTTTCTCTTCCTGGTCCTCAGCCTCACCTTAAAAAGTTGATGGGTTGAGAATCAGAACATGTTACTCTTCTCAACACAGTGGCACTAGGTACATATTTCTTCCAACAAGAGACTATTTTGAATGTGTTTAGGTTTTTGTTCCCCCGTTGAGTAAGCTCTACACCCACCGTGGGGCTCAAACTTGTGACCCTGAGGATCAAGAGTCGCATGCTCTGGGCACCTGGGTGGCTCAGTTGGTTGAGCGTCTGACTTCAGCTCAGGTCATGATCTCACGGTTCATGAGTTCAAGCCCCACGTCAGGCTCTGTGCTAACAGCTGAGCCTGGGGCCTGCTTTGGATTCTGTGTCTCCCTCTCTCTGCCCCTTCCCCACTCACATTCCGTCTTTCTCTGAAAAATAGATAAAACATTAAAAGAAAAAAAAAAAAGAGTCACATGCTCTGTCGACCGAGCCGGCCAGGCACCCCTGAATGTGCTTAATTTACATACTACACAGCAAAACACCTCTTGGCTCTCAAGGTAAAATCTTAGGTTTTCTCAATCTTATTTTTCATTTAGTAAATAACTGGCTTACTCTTATTAGAAGAAGTTAGATTTTGGGGTGGGAAAAGGGACTGTTTCCACTTCTACCCTCTCTTCTACAATCTTTAGAAAATGTGGGTACATTACTGTTAGGGTAAAAGTTAATTACAAAATAAAGAACATTCATTAGCATGCTCGAGATGTGGTGTCAGGTAGACATTTTCCATTTTTAAAAAAGTGTTTTGAAATACTAACGTATTTCTGGCATTCATTTTACAAATGAAGTGGCAGACAGATTCCCATGTTCCCCAATCCTCACATATGAAGCAGTGACACCAAGCCCACCAGGGTGGGGACCTGGTGGGTGCCCACTAATGAAGTGCCAGGACCCCATGCAGACTGACCCTTGTCATTCACAGGCTCGCCCTCGGCTGCGTCCTCTAAGCCAGCAGTTTTGAGCTTCCCCTCTGGGCGGTACTCCTCGTCTTGTTCATTGGAAGGTACAGCGGATGAGATGTTTTCTTCTATGATTTTCCTTTCTGCTTCTCGCTCCAATTCTTCTATTTCCTGCAGGCGCTTTTCCAGCAACTCAGCCTGCCTTTTCTGCTTCTTTTTCAGTTTTTTCTTTTTGTTCTTAGATATTTTTCCTATCTACAACATGTTAAGAAAACACCACAGGTCAGTTTGCTTCTTTTTAAAGCACTACACAAGAGTGCAAGTGTGAGTGGCGTGGCAAGCCCCAACCAATCCTGTTTTCCAGGCCCGAGTTATTTATTACAACCAAATATGCCCACAGAGGAGATCGATCTCGTGTGTAGGGTCGCAGTAAAACCGGAAAAAAGAAACCAGCGCCGCCTACCATCATGGAAGGGGACTGCCAGCAGGCCCTGACCTCAGAGGACACGGCTCCAATCCAGGAAGGCTGTTTCATTTAAACGCTGAGCACAGAAGAATACGCTGAGGTACTCTGGCCTTTCGACAAGTAGCACCCCTTCCAAGTTTTACTGGCTGCTGCCCGTATACAAGCTAACAACATCCCCTGTCCTTCCGGTCTCCCCCAACTCTCAGCCATGAAAGAAGACCTTGCCAAAACAAGTGGGTTTCAGTCACTGTTGGTCAACAGCTCTGTTTGTGTTTGGGTCTCACACACGGAGCTGCTGTTATCAACAGCCGAGATGGCAGAAACTGTCAAAAACGAGCGTACGAAGTAAAGGGAAAAAAAGAAAAAGCCACAGTTTCAGTCTGCCTGCGATCAGGGCCACATGACTTGGAAAGTGCTGGCAACGACAGCCTCCAGTCTCTCCACGGAGTCAATAATCGAAACAAGCTGCTCGAGCCACAGGAGGGCTGCAGGCAGGGACCGGGCCGTGCAGCGAGCCAGGTGGCATCATCACTATAGTTCACGCCTGCACTGGGACTTCCACTCCCAAGTGAGGGCTCCTGGCAGCGCATTTCCTTTCAAGTGCTTCTAGTTCGTAAAGTGCTTTCAAGACTTGCACATGACTCATCAACTCAAGACATATACACTCTATCCTCTACTGGAACTAAGCGGGTTTAGGGACAATGGGGTAAGACTGAATTCCAAGCACCTCGTTTCATTTGAATGGACCACAAAATACACAGTACTCTTTTATACATAACTACCAGCTGGAAAACACATTAGAGTACAAGCTTCAGAAAAACAGGGATCTTGGAGGCAAATCAGAAGTAATGTTAAGTGTTTCTGTAATAATCACACTTCAAGCCTGATCTCGACCGCATCACCCCTTTCACCACTCTGCCAACGGACCCCAGAAAGTGCTCAGGGAAAATAAAGATCAAACGTGGAAGGGCTCTAACTATCCCAACTCTAAAAAATCCCTTCGACTTGTCAAAGCGGTACGTCTCATCTATTCAAGGATACACAGCATTTGTGAACATGCCCGCCCTTTACATTAACACGTATTAAACACCTACAGTTGAGAAGGGAACAAAGAAAGGTACGATCCGATTCTCAAACAACCTTAAATGAAAAAAATCGTTGCAAAAAGCAGCAGAAACTAATGTTACAACTTGAAAAGCTCAATAAGGAACAGCTGCTTTTAACAAGAAGGTGAGTAGAAGTGTGTGTGGAATAAAGTACTTACAGGTTTTTGCTGTGGAGCCGTACTCACTAAAACAAAATGAAACAAAATGAATGTTTAGAGGAAAACAGACATATATCTTTAGGTGGGTTATCTGAATTGTAAAACGAAAAGTAATTATTGTCTTTTAATTGCTATCCAGCTGGAAAACTGTTTAACCTCAGTGCTTCTTAATCATACAGATCTAAAGGAAGTTTTTCCAACTCAAACGAATGACTGGCTCTTAAAAGGCACAGCAGTCATTGTTCATATGGAGCCATTTTTCTTATTTGTCTAAAATTAAATACCCATTTATTTAAAATCCAAAGCACTGATACGAAAATGGAGAAGAGTTCACAAATGTCACACCATCATCTAAATTTGTTCTACAGACAATGAAATGAACAATTTAGATAAGAGGATGTACATCTGTGTTTGACAACTATTTGGCAAGTGTATACAGCTGAAATAAATCAAAAACTGCAGCAAGTATTCCAGAAATCGCATGACCAGCCTCTGTGAGCAGCCACAGCTTGACAGACTATGGTTCTATGATCTCAAAAAACAGTAAAAAACAAGAGTAGGAGGTGGTGCATCTCCCAGAGCCCCGGGAGCTGCAGGACTTTAGCCCCTCAGCCAGCATGCTTGCCTGACAACACACTAGGGCGCAGACAATGTGCAGACATGGTCAAAGTAGTCAACACTTTGCTGCAGCCACTATACCCTGTAAAAACCCGATGTGAAACTCTACAGGCCAATAAAGACATTTGGTCTTCTCCCACCCTAGGGTCTTTTGTAACGCACTCCAAAGCTACCAGCTGGACTCAGGTTGATGTAGACTAACTGGAGACTGGGAAGCGTTCTAACAAACCTGAAACTAGAAAAAAAATCTGATGACTACAGGCCGGCTACAAGTAACCCGTTACTATATACGCCTCTGCAGAGAAGCCTGCAGCGTAAGAAAACGTTCAAGCATAGGTGAAGCAGCACGTAAGATTTCATATGATCTTTTAAGGGAAGACGAAGTTAGGTGTATGACAGCATAATAATTGGGGCACCTTCCTTTTCAAGAAAAAGGTCTCATCATTTCTAGCAATCAGGCTCTTATGAAAGTCCCTAATGTACGTGCTTGACTCAACTACCTTCAGTGTGCAACTCTGCAGGCTCTCAGTGCCTCCAAACAAAATGAAACAAAGCTGCTTCAGCTCCCTCACCTGCAGACCCCGAAGGAGGAGGAGCACCTGCTTTCTGCCACTCGGTGGCCTCAGCTGCCATTCTTCGCACATATGCATCATCCACACACATCAGGATGTTCTCCGGCTTTATGTCCGTATGAATGATCTTGCACTTACTGTGTAGATAATCTAACCCCTGAAGGACCTGGTCAGAGTAAAATCAAGAGAAGAGATGGGTTATTAATACCTTTCAACATTACTATTTAACAGTAACGTTCAACATTTCCTTGTAAATTATGTAACATAATCACAAGGCACAAAGGGTATTTAGTAAAAATCTCCCTCCTGCTCCAGGCCCCCAAAGGAGCCCAGAGCCCTCCCATAAGCAACCAACGTGTATCATTCTGGAGGTAAATTTATGCTCATGGAAGCAAATGCATCTATAAATATACTTTTGTATAACAACTTTACTGAGATGTAATTTACATACAATTCACCCTTTTAGGTGGACAATTCAATGGTTTGCAGATGTGCAACCATCACCACATGTTAATTAGAACATTTTTATCACGGAAAAAAGAAACACCATACCCATTGGCACTCATTCTCCATCTCTTCCAGCTCCTCCAGCCTTAGGCAACCACTAGTCTACTTTCTATCGCCATACATTTGCTGGTTCTGGACATTTTACATAAATGGAATCATACAAAATGGTCTTGTGTAACTGGCATCATGTTTTGAGAGTCCATCCGTGTGTAGCATGTATTAAGTACTTCCTTTAATTGCCAAATAATGTTCTGCTGGTTATGCTATCCTTTGTTTAGCCATTCACCTGATGGATATTTGGGTTGTTTCCACTTTTTGGCTATTATAAATAATATTGCTATGAACATTCAGGCATGAGTTTCTGTGTGGACACATTTTCATTTTTCTTGGATATATACCTGGGAGTGCAACTGTTAGGTTATATGGTGACTCTTCTGACAAACTGCTTGCTGTTTTATTCAGTGGTCACACCATTTCACATTCCCACTAGCAGTGTATAAGGGTTCCAACTCCCTTGTCATGGCCTACACTTTGCTGTCTTTTTAATTTTAGTCACCCTGCTGGGTATAAAGTGTGTATCTCACTGATAGGCACTTCCATGATGTCTAATGATGTGTATACATTTTTAATATTGCAAAAAAAGAGGATTAAATAGCCTCAGTATCCACTAAAACTGCTGAAACAAAGTATCAACAAAAACAAGACCCACAAAACTTAAAGTGCAGTGACCTAAATACAAAGCCAGTTTTTCTCAAATTATTTCCAGAGAGGAATTCAATTCTTTCCATAAGCAAAAATATTTTTTTAAAATATCCCCATTGTGTTCCTATACATTAGAAATTCTACCACTCAATAAATATTAGCATTTAATAAATACCATACACTTAAAAAAATTTTTTTTCAACATTTATTGAGAGACAGAGAGAGACAAAGCACAAGCAGGGGATGGGCAGAGAGAGAGGGAGACAAAGAATCCAAAGCAGGCTCCAGGTTCTGAGCTGTCAGCATAGAGCCCAACACATGGCTTGAACCCACAAACCGTGAGATCATGACCTGAGCTGAAATCAGACACAACCAGAGTCACCCAGGAGCCCCAATGTCATCATACACTTTAAATCATTTAGGGTATTTGTTCACAACAGAAGTGGGGAAAAAGACGAGAAGATACATGGTATTATCCAATTCTAGTAAGTTCTCAGCAAGAGTCCAATGCTTCTACTGTATCTGGCTAAACAACCTTAACAGATGACAGTATTAGGATATGAGGGGACAGAGGTTTCAAAAGGAAAATGAAAAAAGGAAGACCCATCTCTTAAACAGGATGAAAATCCCTATACTCATCGAAAGTAACTTTCCCTAGGAAGGATTCTTACATGACTTCGCTGATCAAGCATCAGTCAAATTCCTGGAATAGGTCATGTACCTGGTTTGAAGTGTCTGACAACAGCAATAAAGAAAGCCCCCTGTCTCCAAGGGGCTTACAGTCAGAGGGCTTACTGTCTCATGCCTGAAGGGAGAGGGACCAGCCAAGAAGAAACCAAGATGAACCATGGCTACAGCAAACAAAGTTTAATGAGCTCTTGACAAGTGCCTAGTAAGTACCCAAACAGTAAACCAGATAAAACTAGAGTAAGAGAAGGAAAGACACTTGTCTTACCTTAAAAATAATATTTAATGTTTGCAATTATACTGTAATTAGAACATTTAAATGATGTTTGAAATATCAAAGGACCAGTAAGAAAGACTCTTTAAAAAGAGTCTTTCCATAAAGAATAAGGTTATAACCCAGACAGGAGCACAATCCAATGGGCCTATATGCTCTTCACTGACATCCATGCATCTTCTTTGTTCAAAGTGAAATAATACAGGGAATTTTAATATCTGAATAATGAGAGATTCTGAGAAGTATAAGAAATTAATGGACAGGAACAGTGATGATTTCTAACCTATGGAGGGCAAACGGACAAGATTTTTTGAGAAAATTTAAACAGTTTAAAATTATCCCAACTGAAACTGCATTTCCATTATCAAATATAAACTCCAAGTAAAAATGTCCCCATCTCTCCACCTCCATTCCATGCTCAAGGCTCTCCTATTTCTCCACCTGAGCTCCTTCACGGAGATCAGGCTGTTTCACTGTGTGGGAGGCCACACAAGTAAGAGTTAACGCGATCCGGTATTCAAATGTGTTCCTAGGGGTTGCCAGTGACCAGGAAGCACTTGAGATGAACAAAGTGTTCCCAGCAAGAACTTAAGGTACCAGATTTTTTAAATATCTGCAGTTACACTCCATTAGGTTATCCTTCCTTAAGAAGCTGAGCTTATAATGTCTGACAATGAACACAGTGAAAGACTTGACTCCTAGGACAAATTAATTAAGATAATGCAAATCTTCAAGGAAATAATTAAGGGACACAGTAAGTATGGTGTTAAAACACGACCTTGGGATTCACACCAGTCCTACACTGCTGCCAGATCATTCTCTCACTGGACAAAGTACTTAACCAGAACATTCTCTCACTGGGTAAAGTACTGTCTGAGCTTCCACTTCCATATTCATAAAAGGGGGGGAGGTGTGTGTATATATCTACTAAATAGAAATATGGTAGGAATTAGAAACAACCTATGGAAAACCTACAAAAAAAACAAGGTTTAGCTCATAGGAAGCTCCAAATAAAGGACAGAACTGAACTAAGTCACAACACTTGTACTGGTATTGACTAAGTAACTATAACTTCGTTAAGTCACTTAATAAACTTCTCTGGGTCTCACTTCTCCCACTCGGAATGTGAATGGGCTATACCTGATACGTTCTGTGCTACATCCCAGCAATGAAATTGTGGTTTAGTAATTTCCTTTAGTTCTGGACTACATATTTTAAAAAAGCCTTTAGCTATAGACTAAAAAGAATGGTGTTATTTTTAAAGATAGCATTTCTTTTCTTAATGAAGTTTTAAGCAATAAAGAGCCCCAGAATCACTAAAGTAATGATGGGCAATCTCCTAACCATTTAAGCAGAGCATCTATGATGATGCACAAAAAAGAGAAAAGCAGTGAATAAGCTACATGCCCATGGGTAGATCTTCTCTTGCAAAACCTGAAAAAAAAAAAAAGCTCAGAAAAGGCTTTAGCAATTTCCCGAGTTTTCCTTCACTTGCCAGGCACAGTTTATTTGCCTTTCTTGCCTAAAAAGAAAAACACATACTTCGCCTCATCAGCAGGAGGCAGCAGAGGCTGCAGAGACACCCTCCAACTGCCATCTGTGAAAATCTACAGCCGCCATGAGAGCAGAGATAATCCAAGCACAGACGGGCCAGGGACTGGGCAGGACCTCACACTCGGAGGAGCCAGATCACACCGTCCAGGAGCAGGGCCAGTTCTCTCCTTGTGAAGCCAGACCCGCAGGTTAGCGGCAGCACAGCCGTGAAGCAGAGACCAGGGCTGGGAGCCAGGAGCCCCCGGTTCCGGTTCAGAAACAGATTAGCTATGGCTTAGAGCGAGTCCCCTTCCCTGACCTCAGATTCATCCGTAAAATAAGACGCTTGTCAAGACCGTCTCCAGGGCTTCTTTCTCTACACCTGTGAGGATGGTGAGATCATCTATTACTGGCGTGAATGACACAAACCTACTCCTCCCTACCATGGCTTGCTACAATGGGTCCCGTAATCGTGCAGATACAAGAGGAGGAGTAGGTCAAGAGGAATGTGGGAACTTCTCTCAGGGCTGTGTCCCTCACTCTGCTCACCACCCAGAAAGCACAGCTTCCCCCCAAATCCTAAATTGTGAAGACAAACAGAATGAGAGCAACTTCCCAAATTATTTTCTGACTCTGGTTACCACATGGGGACTTCCTTCCTCCCCCACCTGGACAAAGGACATGGGGCCAGGAGACTCGGCCTGCCCCTAGTTCTGTGAGTAAGGCCTTGCTAATGCAGCACGGAGGGAAGCCCAAATGGTAGCCAGAGGGGCTGGCCCACGCAGGAGCCTTTCACCAAGACAGTAACCCCTCGTGGTGTGCACAGAAACACCAGAAGGGCTCTCCTCAAGCCTAGAAACTTTCCCACTAGAAAAGCTAAGGTTCCCACTGGATTTCTCCTCCTCATTCAACAGATACGAGGTAAACCCTACAACCTGCTTCTGACAATTGTGGTGTTCAACTGAATGGAGGACTGTGGGAATCCCAGCTCAACAGAGGGGGCAAGAACTGGATGCACATGCAGACAAAAGTCTCAGTGGGCACTGTCCTTGTTTGCTTTGTCCCGAACCAGCATTCTGCTCCGTGTTCTAACTCGCACTACTGAGAATTCATGAGAAAACCCTGCCGTGATGCCTCCAAACGTAGTTGGGACTAAAGAGCAAGCCAACGTGCCCAGCACGGAGACCACACGGCACAGAGCGAGCTGGGCACGAGGCTCACCGCTCTTCAAAGGGAGCGACTGCACCACCTTCCTGAGTTGACGACCCAACATTCTGAGGAGGAGAGTCCCAAGTTAGGTCAGAATATGTATCACCATGAAGAATAAACCCAAGAACATGAAAGTGTTTACCAACTTAAAATTAGTCTTCTGTTTTATAATTGAAAACTGGCACAGTGATAATGAATTCGCTGATCACTAGGAGCAGCAGAATAAATGAAATGGCAAATAGATACTAAGTGTAGACCAAAGCAGTGATAAGAGGTGAGTCAGCTGGCCCAGGTAGGGCCAGGCTCTTCCTATGGTCCCAGGGCTCCTGCCCCACGGGGGGGGGGGGGCGTTGGAAAAGCCCCTCAGCTTACACATGCCATGCCGATTACCAATTACTTTGTAAATAAAATCCAATGGTTCTACTTTTTAACAATCTGCCAGCTCTCCTATTAAGGCAAAGAGAACCATTTACCACAAACAGAGCCGTGAATGCACACTTTTCACAAAGACATGCTACAATTTAAATGCTCCCAGACCTTTCTACGTAGACACTTCAGAGCACCCTCAGTTGAGAGAATAGGTTCTGGAATTACACCACCTGAATTCAAATCTTGCCCCCCAACGCACGCCAGTAACTGTGGGGCTTAGGGAAGATTTTTACCCTCTCTGTAAAGTGCCCTCTTAGAGTGGAGGTGGTGACCTCTCTGGCCTCATCAGGGTGTGGTGGAGACTGGGCAGCATAATACAAACACAGCGCTTCAAACAGTGGGTGTCTAAAGAGCACAGGAACTGCCTGTGACCATCATGGCTACAGAAAAGAATAAAATAATAGTTTAAAAATCCAGAGCTACAACCTGTAACTGCTAATTTTTCCAGTACTATAGCAAAGTCACCAAAAACCAGGGCCTTGACCTTACCAAGAAGCCACTTCTTAACAGGGCTCCTGTAAAGGACAATGAATTAAACCATAAAGTTTACAAAAGTAGAACATCAGCTACCTTTTCAATATAGAAGAGAATCAAAGCCACATTCAAAGAGGAGCAACAGTTGGGTGCCTGGGTGGCTCAGTGAGTTAAGCATCTGACTTCAGCTCAGGTCACGATCTTGAGGTTTGTGAGTTCAAGCCCCACGTCGGGCTCTGTACTCACAGCTGGAGCCTGGAGCCTGCTTTGGGTTCTGTGTCTCCCTCTCTCTCTGCCCCTCCCCTGCTTGTGCCCTGTTTCTCTCAAAAATAAAATAAAAAATAAACATTTAAAGAAGAGCAACAGCATTTGAAGAAGCCACATCACCTGCAGTAGACCTTTAATGCACCACAAATAAACACGGCCAACACTAGCATCCTTTTTCTTCTTCTGGATTCAGAAATAAAAGCGACACATGAAATAGACCTCAATAAAGCTGATTTAAAAAGAAGAAAGAAATGAAAGCTGGGGGGTGAACAGACACCCACAAGAGTCTACAACTGAGCCGGTGCAGCAGCCTGGGGGAAGGCAGGGGCTGCCCACGGCATCCCAGAAGCCACCAGCACGGTCCTTCTCCGACCCAGAACCAGGTTACCAGGGCTACCTGAGGACGGCTAAGAACTGACCAAAGGACTGGTAACAGTGTATCAGAAGCCCTGAAAAAGCAGATGATTCAACTATGTCATTAGTTTTAAAATGATCAACAGGTGGTAGTGTTGTCGACAAGCCCATCAAATCACAGCAAGTGAGCCATTTTGTAGAGTAAAAAGAGAAACGGACACTTCTTCCTTCATTTAAGGAAAGACAACCAGTCACAAACATCCTTTGACCACCTACTGCATGAAGAAGCAGCAAAGAGAACTCACACATGATGCGTCACTCTGAGAGCTCACACGGCAGGTGGGAAGACACAGTGGCTACTATGCGCCGGTCGCCCCGCCGGATGCTTTATCAGCAGTCCCTCCATAATAATCTCCACAATAAAGCCACAAGTTACGAACTATCATCCCAATTTTACAAATGCGAAGACAGGCTCACAGAGGCTACGTGGTCCGATCAGGGTCACAAAACAGTAAGTGCCCAAGTTATTATTTGAAGTGAAGTCTATTGGCAAGGTGTGTATCCACTGCACTTTCCCCTGTTCCAGGTTCTCAACAGGAGGGAATTCTGCCTCCTCGGGGACATGTGACAAAGCTGAGAGACGCTTTCAATGGTCACAGGTGCGGCGATGGCAGCTGATACAGGCATCTAGTCGGCTGGCAACACCCTACAATGCACAAGGCAGGTCCCCATGACAAAGAATTACCCAGTCCAAATGTCTTGTGCCAGGCCTGTCGAACTGTGGCTCGTGCTGTAAGACTCCACAATCATTAGGGAAGGACCCAATGCAGGCCGCAGGCATACTGAGGAGGGCACAAATAGCATTTTGAACTGGGGAAGACTTTGTCACAGAAGCAAAATTTTGGTTGAGTCTTTAAAAACATGGGCAGAGGGGCGCCTGGGTGGCGCAGTCGGTTAAGCGTCCGACTTCAGCCAGGTCACGATCTCGCGGTCCGTGAGTTCAAGCCCGGCGTCGGGCTCTGGGCTGATGGCTCAGAGCCTGGAGCCTGTTTCCGATTCTGTGTCTCCCTCTCTCTCTGCCCCTCCCCCGTTCATGCTCTGTCTCTCTCTGTCCCAAAAATAAATAAAACGTTGAAAAAAATAAAAAAATAAAAAAAATAAAAACATGGGCAGAAAAGAAAAGATGGTATTTTCAAGAACCTAAGACAAAGGAAGTGATCAAAGATGTGCAGCTAAAAAAAAAACGGGCAAGGTGAATAACTTTGTCTAAAATACCTACAAAATGAAACTGGTAACCATTTATGAATAAAAATTCCGGTAAATCAACATGTATTTACAAACACCTGGGCATTTTTGAATATTCATAAGAGATTGGTAACTTGGTTCGCTCTAGGAGAGAAACTGGGTATCTGAAGGACATACATTTTAGAACACTCACATGTATTACCTATTTTCTTTAAAAGATTACTTAATGGGAAAAAAAAAATCACCTGCTAGGAGACAAAAGCGGAATCAGGGTTTGCAAGGGGAAATACGGGTCGATACCAGATGGCAGAAACCCATAAATAGGTTCATTGGAAGAACAGTGATTTAAATGTTATCGGACATTAGGCCAAATACAATTCCAATGGTGTATATGCTGCTGGGCAAAATGCTAAACACAAGATCTCCAGAGCCAGACCACCTGGGTATGAATTCCGGTTCCACAGCTTACTACTTTTTAAGTTAATTCCTAACTAGGAGTGAGTTACTTAACCTCTCAATGCCTCAGTTCCTCTCCCATAAAATCAGAAGGGTAAAAATACTTATTTTGCAGAGTTACTATGAATACTCAATGAATGAAAAATTGCAAAGTACTTACAACTATGCCTGGCACATACTAAGCCCTGAATAAAAATTTGTAATAATCAGGCCTTCTGGGTGGCTCAGCTGGGTAAGCATCTGACTCTTGGTTTTGGTTCAGGTCATAATCTCACCATCTGTGGGTTCGAGCCCCACATCAGGCTTGCACAGGCAGCTTGGAGCCTGCTTGGGATAATCTCTCTCCCTCGCTTCCTGCCCCTCTCCACTCATGCTCTCTCTCACTCTCTCCAGCACGCTCTCGGCATAAGTAAATAAACTTCAAAAAAATTTGTAATAATCAATAGTAGTATCCCTTTATGTTGTAACAATAATCTAGCAAGGAAGGTACCATTATCATTCTCACTTCATTCATGATGCAATTGTGGCGTAAGGAGGCTAAGGAACTAAGCTGAGGTCCCTTAGCATTGAGAAGGACACATCTGACACCAAAACCCAAGCTCTTTATCACCCCACATGTTGCTTCCTGAGAGTGAACAATGAGCAGTTAGGCTTTAGTCAACAGGCAATGGAGAGGTACTAGAGGTTTCTAAATGCAAAGTGCGAATTACTGAAGCAAAGTTTCATTTTGGAAGGTAACTGCCAATGGGACAGAGAAAAACCTGGGACAGGGAAGCGGAACAGCCTCTGGGAGAGGAGAGAGAAGGAGAGGACTGGCTGGAGGTGATAAGGGCCTGAACTAAGGATGGTGGCGCTGGAAGCAGAAAGATTGGGAGTCAAAGACCCGATGCCTCGGTGACAACTGAAGCACAGCAAATGACAGTTGACAGGGGTGAGTCACACAGGGTTAGCCTGACTGAAGGCAAAGGAGGCCACACAGTGGAAGGGTATTAGAAAGCTGGTGTACCTAGTCTGGTTCTGGGAAGCAATGTAACTGTGAGGTCTATTAATAAAGGATTAAAATACTGAATCCACAGACTGAATCAAAGGGAATGAAGGGAAACTCAGATATATAGATTATTAACTGGGATATATATCAATTTACTGCTTTGAAAGTTACAAACTTAGGGGAAAAAATCCAGATTCCGTATTCTTCTTAAAAAAAAATATATATATATATACACACACACACACACACACATATATACACAAAACTTCTAATACTGCCTACAATAACTAAGTACAGAAAATGAAAACTGCATCTTGAAATTTTAGACCAGTGGAACACTCAAGTTCTCAGCGTGCAAAGCACGGTGTATGTGAATTACACTGAGGATAACACAGTCATTAAAATCATTTGTTCATTCAGCAAGCACCCACTAAAATTCCATTAAACCCCAAGAATTTCATCTTTAGATTTACAGACTCTTTCATTTGCTATGAAAGGCTACATTTTGTTTCCCTTTTCTGGAACACAAAATAAATACGAATGGTTCCTCTGGGAAGTCACCTTCCTTCACTGCCCAGCCTGAGTTGTGACATGGTCAGTCGCTGTGGCAACTGCATATATCTTTCAAAGTACGGGGTTCAAGGGAAAGACAGACCCTACATGAAATATATGCAAGGCGGTATTTCTCAAATTATTTACTTTTTGTTAGAATAAGTAAATCTTAATATTTTCAGGGTTTATCAGAGATAATTAAGAAATTTTTTCAGAGTTTTAACAAGATGATTTTTTTCAGAGTTTAGAGTTGCCACTGATAGTTATAAACACTGAAGTGTTATTTAGGGATTGAAAAACTCCAACTGACATTAATCACAACCCACCCCCCCCCCACCATGTTAAAGGGAAATTGTTTTTTTATTTGAGCTATTAACCATGTTAAAATACTAAAGTGCTACTATCTAAAGTCTAAAGGGGAACAGATATTATTAAACAAAATCTGGCCACAAGTCTGTATACCTAACATAATACTATGTACAAGTATAGCATTCCACTGTATAAGCCAAGGCAAAGAGCCCCTCTCCCTCCAGCCTCTCTTCCTGTGTAACATATATAATGTTAGAAGACAAGCTGCCAATTTGCACTGCAAAGAGACAAACATAAATGGTGAACACTCAGGCTGACTCAACAATGCTACCTATACACAATTTCAAAAGTTAAAAACCTACTTATATGCATATGTGCAAATACTATCTATACTACAATTGTAAGGAAGGTTCTTTTGTAGGCTTCTCTTGAATTCACAATTCTTAATTGTAAATCATTCCCTGATTCTTTACCTATGTAAGAATTCTGAACTGAGGCCTGTATTTCAGGTCTGGAAACCCCTGAGCAGGCCTTGCTCAAGCTCTGGGCCCTGGGGACAAGAGAAGGGCACCAAATCACCTAATCCTCTTCTCAAGCAAACCAAGCAACAACCCCCGCCCCCTCCACCCCCGCCCCCCAATATTACTTCCTTTGCAACACTATCCTCAGCAATTATCCATGATGTCAGAACAGGTAATTCAGAATAAGTCATATCTCCAACTTTCCTAATTTAGGCTAGCAAGGCAATGAGGAGCACAGACTGATATATCCCATACAGAAAACTGAATCTGGTAAACATTTCTCATTACCAGATCTCTGATATGTGTATATTTTCATTCTAGAAATATTTGCAGGAACATCATAACCGAACCAGACCCCAGCTAGAGGTTTTCTTTTGTCAAGGCAATTGAACAAAATACAAATCTAATACAATACTCCCTATACAACTTTTATTTTAAAAAATTTTTTAATGTTTTTATTTATTTTGACAGAGAGAGAGAGAGGAGAGAGAGACAGAGCATGAGCGGGGGAGGGGCAGAGAGAGAGGGAGACACAGAATCCGAAGCAGGCTCCAGGCTCTGAGCTGTCAACCCACGTGCTCGAACCCATGGACCGTGAGATCATGACCTGAGCCAAAGTCGGACGCTTAATCAACTAAGCCACCCAAGAGCCCCCTCCCTATACAACTTAAACATGCCTTGTATTATCTTTCATCTAGACTCTATCCAAAGATATGCAGAAATAGTAAACAAACACAAATTATCTATTTCTTCTGAACTATTTTCTAAGGAACTAAGTGGGACATTTTGTAGTAATGACATTAGATAAAACAATCTCTCAGTATACCATACCATTTACTTTAAATAAAAGATCAATACACCAAAAGAAATGCATGCCTGACATTTACAAATTTCTCTCTTTACAAGACAGGATGGCATATCATTAAATAAATATAAAATTGACATAACAAGTTCAAAATGTTATGCACTGTAATATACATGTATATATGTAAAATCAAAATTATATATATTTATATGTGTGTGAGAGTGTGTGTGCACATGTGTATGCTAAGCATATTTTTAAGAACAGGAATCCGTGTTGAAAGACTAGCCAGTTAGGTAATGGAGGGTGGGGGCTGTTCTCATGTCCTCACCTGTCGAATGATACTCTTCACACAACGTACTGGGAGGCCTTGGTAGTTGGACTTGATGATCCACTTGAGGAGATGGTGGCCAAGCACTTCGAAGACCATGCAGACATCTGGGACACGGTTAAGGACCATCTGCAGATACATTTCCTGGAGTGATGCAATTACTCAAAGCAGCCATCGCTGTAGCACTTGGCATTTCTTTCTTTATGAAACGCAACATCACTAGTATCAATAATACCACAAGTAGTCACCTGCTGTTTCTCACCTGAATGAAGAGATCTAACACTAAGTACTCATATCCTAGATGTTACTCAGTGCGTGCTCGTCACGTTCAAACAATGTGCTCACCACCATACACAGAAGTGACCACAGCGAACCCAGGAGCTGGAAGTGCTCTTTGGCATCACACGGTTCCAGATGGACCACGACCCAACCCCACACCTCCCTGTGCTCTCGATCATTTCAACACCCTCCTTCCTGATAATCAGCCTTAATGAAAAGTGAACCAGGCTGAAACCTCATAAAAACTGATGAGAGGAAAACAACAACAACAACAACAAAAATGTCTTAGGTATCCTCCCTGACTGTCTAAATTTCCATCCCACAGGCGCCTGGGTGGCTCAGTCAGTTAAGCGTCCGACTTTGGCTCAGGTCATGATCTCGCGGTCCGTGAGTTTGAGCCCCGCATCGGGCTCTGTGCTGACAGCTCAGAGCCTGGAGCCTATTTCGGATTCTGTGTCTCCCTCTCTCTCTGACCCTCCCCCATTCATGCTCTCTCTCTGTCTCAAAAATAAACGTTAAAAAAATAAAAAAATAAATTTCCATTCCATAGAACACTTTACAAAATAGAAATTTAAAAAACATAATGAAGACATTTAATCTTTTCCTTCAATACTATCTTTCACTGCAGAACTAGATCAACTTTAACACTATAGGCAGCTTTCAATAACACAAGATGACAATATAAGACATGGCACTAAGACCCACCTAAAATAATGAAATCTCAGGAATCTGGGTGTTTTTTTCCCCCAATAGAAATTCTAGTCAATCACGGACTCTCCAGAACTATGATCCATCAGAGTCCATCATACAAATATATTCATATCATTCATACAGGAAAACTTCAACTGGCTCTGAAAGCCTTTGAGAATATACTGTTCATCCCTGCAAGCTGACAGACAGGTTATTAAAACAGGTTGGTTGATTTAATATTTTCTACAATACCTGGATCTACCACTCACATTACCACAATATTTGTCACTTTAAGTATTTTTTTTAATAAAATATTTCTACAGTGTTCGAGAATATTACAGATTCATGCACAGATAATCTAAGCCAGAAGTTTTATTTCCCAACTCATTATAAAAAATGGCAAACTAAGGACTAAAGTTAGTAAAAGACACAGAGCCAAAGGCCAATAGTTCTAAGCACTGACCAAATGGGACCATAATGGTTTCTGAGCAATTTATTTAAAGGTAAGAATAGCCACTGGAATGTATACTTGCCCATAAATCAGGTGGTTTCTCCAAAGAGACCCTGTCAGCTATCCCAGCAAACTGCCTTGCAGAACTGATACAGGAGGAGGGGCTGCCACGCCTGCTCACAGACAGGCTCACCTGGGGACAGAGCAGAGGACCAGCTCTATCTTCCTATCTACCAAGGGGGGAAATGCACTCAGCAGCTAGCAGAAATGATCTTGAGGCAAAGGGCAAGGTGACAGTAGCAGGCAGTGGCACTTACTAGTACCCTCGAGTCCAATCTCTAGAAGAAATACAGAATCTCCTTCAAACATATGCAGGAGTGCTTCCCTAGAAGATTAAGGCTTAGGAGATGCAGAAACAGGATGTCGATGTGGGCTGGGGGATGGCTTTGTCCTCAGGTTTCTGGAGCCTGAGCAGGTCAAATATCAAGATCTGTTCCAAACATGATATAAAGGAGGGAGCAAAAGATCAGTCAAGGGAAGACCCTGGCTCTTGACACACCCGATCTTTTGCTCCTTGTAATATGTAAAGATGACTGCGGTTAATCTTTCTCTGCTCTCTACTTACACATATGTAAGGCACTCCCCAGCTTGATACTGAAGGTAGAGCCCAGTGCTTGGACAAGAAGAATGTCAAAGAGCTAGCAGCATGTACAAGAAGGATGCTGAGTAATTGTACGGCCCCAGAGAGATTACCCAAGACACCGAAACAGATTGGCAGGAATTGGGGAATATTTTGGCATACCATTTTACAACACTCAGTGATCATACTAGAGGCATTATATGGACAGTGATGGGGCACAGGAAACAGAAGTTTAAATGAGTATGAAATATTGCCATGTTTTAAAAGTAAAAAGAAAAGCTACATTATAATTTAGCCATTAGGAAGCAGAAGAACTGTCAATAAGGATACGTATTCCATTCATGCCTGAAATCTTGAAGTCATCAATTAACTGTACTACCATGTCTTTATTTGGGTCAGTGGGATCACTTTCTCGAACCTATGGAAAGAAAAATGAATTCAAGAACAGGAAGCATTTAAGACTGAAAGTCATTTCCATTATACCAATCAAAAATGTCTTAGTAAAAGTCATATTTTTAAAAATAAATGATTCAGTATTTGAATTTATAAAAAATAAATTCAATTTTAATTAAGTAAAACCTAAAAAAATTCCTGTATAAAATTTTAAGTCATTAATTTTTCTTACATTATTCACATTTTTGCAGTACTTACACATTTGAGCAATTTTATTTCATCCAAGGCTGTCTCTGTATAATGCTGGGCACTTTTTACAACTTTCATTGCAACAAATCTTTTCCCCCTTTAAAAAAAAATGCATATTTTTTATATTATCAGAAGTGATCATTATAATAAGATCTATTCAATAAACAGAAACATTTAATAACCTTTCCTTTAAAACAGTACTTTTCAAACTGTGTGGCCATAATTAAGCAACAGGTTCATGGATCAAAATAATCTCTTTTTTGTTGTGTGTTTGTTTTTTCCTAATAAGAATAAGGTAGACTGGGAAAATGTCAGAGTTCATCATGTAGAGTCAGTATTACTCTGTTAACATTTCTGTTCTAGTATGTATGTATATGTACACTGGGCAGCGGTGCAGTTTTATACTATGGGCTCATGACTTTTTTAAAAAAGTCAGAAACCACTGATTTAAAGGCCTATACATTATTATTTTACATTTGAATATTTTTCTGCTACGCATGAATTACTAGAAGAACAGTACGTCCAATGTCATGCAGTATCACTGAATAAGCTGCAGATACATAAGCAGAAGGAAGTTAATACATTAAGATAACCGACGAGAACTTCAGACTGTGGGGGGAATGTCTAGCTGGGTGGAGCAGGCCTATGCTATGTCCTCTCAGGCCACCACACAAACACCTCTGCTCCTCAGCCAGCCTGTCTTATAAAGGTTGAACTAGACCAGAAATGAAATGCACAAATGACAAAGAACACTTACTGCATATCCCAGCACAGCCAGACAGTTGAGAAGTGTCCCCATCCTAGCTTCCTAATGACATGGTAGCGGCCATTGAAGAGGTCTCCAATTTTCACCGGATGGTAGCCACCTTTTATTAAAAAAATTTTTTTTTTAATTTCAGAGAAACAGTAATAAATTCTCTTCCTTTGTCAGTTTTTCTTCTTTTTTTTAAAGATTTTATTATTATCTTTTAAATGTTTATTTATATTTGAAAGAGAGAGACAGAGACAGAGCATGAGTAGGGCAGGGGCAGAGAGACAGAATCAGAAGCAGGCGCCAGGTTCCTGCTGCAAGCTGTCAGCACAGAGGCCACCATGGGGCTCGAACTCACAAACCAGAGATCATGACCTGAGCAGAAGTCAGACACTCAACCGACTGTGCCACCCAGGCGCCCCAAGACTTCATTTCTTTTTAAGTAATCTCTACACTTTGTGGGGCTTGAACTTAAAACCCTGAGATCAAGAGTCACATGTTCTACCAACTGAGCTTAATCCAAGCTCCCTCTTTTGTCAGTTCTTGATACCATGCAATCAAGCTCTAATAAAATCAGATCAAAATATGTTTAATAATCTAACATTTTTCTTAAAAATATCTTTCATCAAGAGTAAAATGTCCTTTGCCATTCTTCTTGGCTTTTTGTTTGTTTGGATTTAACTTAGAAAGTAAACAAACCATCCAGTACTCCATTACAAGAATTTCAGATTTTTTATTTAAAAATTTTTTAAAGTTTATTTTTGAGAGGGAGAGGGAAACAGGGAGAGAGGAAGAGAGGAAGAGGGGGAGACAAGGGGAGAGGGGGAGAGGGGGAGAGGGGGAGGGAAGGCGGGAGGAGGAAAGAAGGGGGAAGGGGGGAGGGGGGAGCGGGAGGGGAGGGAGAGGGAGACAGAATCCAAAGCAGGCTCCAGACTCTGAGTTGTCAGCAGAGCCCAACGCGGGGCTCAAACTCACGAACTGTGAGATCATGATCTGGGCTGAAATCGGATGCTCAAATGACTGAGCCACCAGGTGCCCAAAGAATTTCAGATTTGTTATTAATTCTAGGTGTACAAAATATGCCCATGCCAGCTTTTGATCTTTCCAAACAACCTTTTCTTCTTCTTCTAAGCAATAAATTCAATGCAAATCTTTTTGGGTCAGTATAACATAACTCAGCGAAATAAAGGATGCGTACTCTGCCTAATTCTGCATACACAATAGTTTACACACAGCCAATAAGGAATCACATAAGGTACAACAGTTTACCCTCCAAGACAGCTTGCTCCTCTCCTCACTCTTCTTCCAACCTCCAACTTCTGCTGAGAAACAGGCTGGAGAGTGAGAGAGGGCACGCTGTTAAGGCAGATACTCGGGAAGGATAAGGGTGCTTTCACAGATATCTGGCGTAAAAAGCCCTTTATTTCGCATGTGCAAGTAAAATAAGCCGGCTACAAAGCAGCGTGTATAAACATGGTACTATTTTTGTGGACTACACAAGAAAAAAATCTAGGAGGGTAAGATGTTAGCAACAAATATCTCTGGGCATAAAATTACTTTTATTCTTTTTATCTATCTTCATTTCTTACTAAAACAACAAAATACTCTCCTACTGTTTATTCTTTTAACATCTGCTTTTTTACTGCAAAGTTGTTACTTCTCACTTTTTAAATCTACAGAATTCTTACAAGTCACTCAAGAAAGACATGCATGGTTTCCACCTAGTGTTCAGAGGCTCAAAGTAGGTGCAGGAAGTATCTACGCCACATCTTTCACTACACCTAAGTATCTTTCAGAGTGCTAGGAGCAAACTTCCAAGAAATACTATGAATGTTTATGAATATTTAAGATGTTACTTAAATGAACTAGTGAAGCAGGAATTTAACCAGACACTGCGCTGCAAGATTCTTACTCTCCTACCTGTACACTGCATTTCTCGTATTTTAACATCAAAGTCTTTAACAACATTTTGGGTAAAAGATATGAACTAAAAGATAATAAATGAAGAATAAAATATAGCAAATTATTAAATGGATGGATGGGTGCTGACTAAACTCGCTGTGGTAATCATTTCACAATATACACATATATCAAGTCATTGTGCTGTACACCTTAAGTTTATACAGTGCTTATACAGTATTTATATATGATTAAATACATCTCAAAAAAAACCTGGAAGAACAAAATGGCTGATTACTTACTGAGAAGGTTAGACTAAAATTGAAGTGGGCTCTGAGTTTACAATTCAGTTTTGAACCATTAACATTAACACTGAAAAGAAGGAGGAAAAAACCTATAATTTACCCAGTACAAATTAGGGGTATTGTACTAGGCACTTTATTTTCAAAACCACGTTCCATGAAAAGAAACATAAACTACAATATGTTCCATAACGTTCCATGGCAGGGGTGGGGAGAAGAAGAGAGGAAAAGTCTGTTTGGGAAATGCAAAGTTCAACGAAGCAGAGAGGATTCTTGACCAAAGGGGTTCCAAAAGCCCAAAGTTTTCACGCATGAAGGAACCTTAAAGAGAAGGGAGCCTGCTGCAAATTCCAGACATATTTGCACAGGAAATGATTCCTTCAAAAAAACAAGTCACATTTCACAACACGAAGTATTTTTTTTTTATTTTTTTAAATTGTGTTTTTAATGTTTGTTTATTTTTGAGAAAGAGAGCGACAGAGACAAAGCGTGAGCAGGGGAAGGGCAGAGAGAGGGGGACACAGAATCCGAAGCAGGCTCCAGGTTCTGAACTGTCAGGACGGAGCCCAATGTGGAGCTCGAACCCACGAACCGTGAAATCACAACCTGAGCCGAAGTCAGACGCTTAACCGACTGAGCCACCCAGGCACCCCTCACAACACAAAGTATTTAGGAAACGCCAGTGTCTCTGAAATTTCTTACAACCACCCCACCAAGCAGATGGTGAGGTTTCTCCACTGCTGAAGCAGACACAAGTCTCAGACACAGTGCTTAGTAGGTTCAGGGCTGGAAACTGGGTCTGACTCCAAAGTCCACACTGTGTCCACCAGGAAGAAATGAGCTTCATTTTCAACAACTGTAGGACTATTTCCTGGACTTAGTATACAGGGAACACTTGATAGCTTAATTAAAAGCTCCTGACTACTTAATTGCATATTAGTGCCAACATTAAAGTCGCTAAGTTTAAAAATAATTTAATTATGCATAAAGAGAAGAAATTGGTATCACTATGCTGTTTCAGATTTGAATTCTCAAACAGCCCAGAGTGCGTCCACGTGGGCAAGAACAGAAGAGCGTGGTTTCCAATGTAATCACAGCAGAAGCCAGCTGCTCCTTTTCTCAATGGGACTTTGAAAGTTGAAGAAAGGAAATTACTAGTTTAGTCCATTTATCTCAGGAGCCCAGAGACGAGCTAAGAATAATGTACCTAGCAGAGGATAAAAAAAAGAAGAAGAAAAAGAAAGAATAACATACCTAAAAACAGGCCAACCAAACAAGAGAGGCAGAGAAGCAATTTTTGAATACAATAAAAGTGCTAAAACATCTATCCTTTTATTTTGGACATTTGACATAAATTTGACAATTTCAAGTCTATATTCTACATATTCTCCTACCCTAACTCCCAGATTGCTACAGAAAACAAGTCTCTTCAGACCATTTCTCAATCTCTTTGTCACAGAAGGGTAACTAATACTCATGCTGCCAGAAAGGTTGAGCATGACTCCCCAGAGCAGAGCAACCACATCAACCTAACGAACACCCGCCGAATTAGAGAAAATGGACCCTTCAGGAACTCTGCCAAAAAAAATTCTCCAGTTCCCTGAGATCAGCTAAAGCATGCACCCATAATGACCATTAGCGATGGCCACTCCATGGCTCAGAACACCACCTAGCACACAAGGAATCTCACGACCAGTCACAGACTACACAAGAGCCTCTCCTATTGCTGCTGTACCACAGGCAGTACGGGAGTAGACCCTGCTCGTGGCATTGGGCAGAGTACCAGAAAGACTCAAGCACTAGACAACTACCATGGCTTTGCGGTTTGGCTGACATATTTGTATTTCACTATATGTATTATTTAGTGTAAAGGTCATGCACTTAGCACTGAGAAGTTTTCCTCTGATTTTTAAAGAAAGTTAGAACAAAAATATTAGATTTGATTACAAATACAAGAGAATAAAAATGGATTAAGTAATTACACTCATTCACTGATTTCTTCTCTGACTCCTAGTCCTCCAGCACATTCACGAAAAGTGTAACTCAAGTTCTACTTGTACTATTAAGGATCCAAAGAAGACAATCCTAAAACGATGTTTCTGAGCTGTTCTGGAATTATTGGTCAAAGATAAAGAGGGCTCCCTTTTCCTTGTTGAGCCCAAATTAATCAATTTGACTGAATCAAAAGTTCAGAATTCTGTCATATACAATAGTCTGGAAGGATTTGCAGCAAAGTCTTTATTTTCCACTGAAGGTGTATTATTACTTTTTTTTTTTTATAGACACTAGTTTCTCAGTACTGTGATGGGGAGGTTTCTCTCACTAACCAATGAAGGCTTTCAAAAGTCATAGAAAATACTTGAGAATCACTTCCAACACAGTCTTAAAAAAGGAAGGGACGCTAAAAAGAAATCTGTTCACAGAACGATAATACAGACATATCTGGGGAATCACTGAAGATTTCTATGTTCCTTTCCTCAAAAGGTAATAGAACAAGTAGACAGAAAAGCACTAAGAATATGGAAGATTTGAATATACCATCAACCAACTTGATGTAATTGACATTTAGAGAACACTCAACAGCAAATATATATTTTTTAATACATGGAACACATATCAACATTAACCAAATACTGGGCATAAAACAAGTTTCAATATCAATTAAAAGATGCATAAAGCATGCTCTCAGACCACAATAGAATTAAATTAGAAATGAGTAACAGAAAATACCACAAAACTGAGAAACTAACCCATTTCAAAATAACTGATGGGTTAAAGAAGAAATCAAAAGGAAATTATAAAGTATTCTACACTAAATGAAAGTGAAAACTTAAGACCAGAATCTGTGATGGGGCGCCTGGGTGGCTCAGTCGGTTAAGTGTTCAACTTCGGCTCAGATCATGATCTCATAGTTCGTGAGTTTGAGTCCCGCATCAGGCTCTGTGCTGACAGCTCAGAGCCTGGAGCCTGTTTCAGGTTCTGTGTCTCCCTCTCTCTCTGCCCTTCCCCCATGCACGCTCTCTGTCTCTCAAAAATAAATAAATGCTAAAAAAAAAAAAAAAAAATCAGAATCTGTGAAATATTGCTAGAAACATTAACACTTAAGAGGGATATTTAGAGCTCTAAATGTCTACATCAGAAAAGAAAAAAGATCTCAAATCAATAAGCTGTTTCCAGACTAAGAAAATAGAAACAGAACAAATGTAACCCAACGTAAGCAGAAGGAAAAAAGAATAAAAATAATAGCAAAATCTGTGAAATAAGAAGCATAAAAAATAGAAAAACAAATCAGTGAAACCAAAAGCTGGCTCTATGAGAAAATGAAAATCATAAACTGGCTAAGTTGACCATGGACAAAAGTAAGAAAACACGAATTAGCAACATGAGTGAGGTGACACCACTACATACTTTTACAGCTATTAGAAGAATAATGAGAGTATTACAAACAATTTTATGCCTATAAATATGAAAACATAGATGAAATGGACACATACCGTGAAAGACACAAAATATCCAACCTCCAATCAAGAAATATATACCTAAATAACTTTATATTGGTCTTCTAAAAATCAGTTTGTAGTTTATTTTCCCATAAAAAAATGAATTGGTGAATAATCTCACACATTTACAGGAAAAATACTAACAATTCTACACACTTCCTGAAAACGGAAAAGGAGGAAACACTCCCAATCCCATTCTATGAAGCCAGCATTACTTTCATTCCAAATGCTGGCAAAGGGTAAGAAACCTACAGACCAATTTTCCCCATGATGGCAATATAAAAACCGAAATGAAATTTTATCAAATCTAATTAAACAACATATAAAACAGATAATACTCCATGACCAACTGGGGTTTATTCCGGGAATAAAAACTTAGAAACCATATGATCAGCTAGATAAACACAGAAAAAAAACATTTCCTGATGTCCAACATGAATTCCTGATCAAAATTCTTGACAAAGCAAGAACAGAAAAGCCTCTGTGAAAAACCTACAGGCAGCATCAGACTTAAAGTTTCCAGGGAACTATAAGAAGAGGGGGCTCATTCCTAGATTAAAAGGACTGAAAAGGGGGTGCCTGGGTGCCTTGGTTAAGCATCTGACTTCTGCTCAGGTCATGATCTCACGGTTTTTGAGTTCGAGCCCACATCGGGCTCCTTGCTGACAGGACGGAGCATGCTTGGGATTCTCTTTCTGCCCCTTCCCCTCTCTCAAAATAAATAAATAAACTGAAAAAAAAAAAAAAAACTTCATGAATATAATCTCTGTCATTATACCAAATAGTCTCTGTAACACTAATGAATGGGAGAGAACGCTACAGGGAAACTCAGAGCAAAGGAAAATCCTTCAAAAGAGGGTTCCTATTTACCTATGACCAAAAGAAGTAACAACAAAACTCACTTGAAGATAAAATAAGATAAATGCAGAATCAATTTTTGCAGTAGAGCCAGAGATTTAAGTATAACACATAGATTGAGAGGCAATGAATATATGAAATGTTAATATAAAGTCCAACAAATAATTTTAAGCTCTTGCCTACTACCAATTACTCATTCAGGTATGTGTTTCAAAAAGGATTATGATTTGAATCACACCAGCATTTACTAGCTAGTAACACTGAGCAAATTGCTCTTTTTCTCTGGGTTACTCTTGCCCCTGTGGTCACTCGCTCAGAACCACACATGGGGACACATTAAGTGCCACCTAAGTGTTTACTGTTGTTCTGCCATTATCCAAACCCACTACGACTAAAGACACAGATGAATGAGTCAGCAGGCCAGGATTCAGGGTAGTGTCTAGAGCTACTTAAGATGGTAAAACTAACTGACCCAACGTGTAATTGAATTCATTAACGTAGCCCAATCAGCAAAAGGTTTGTGACACTCCAGATATGATGATTTATAGCTGTCAAATGTCATAAAGAAAGTTATCTTTTTTTAAGGTTTTTATTTTAATTCCAGTAGAGTTAACATACAGTGCTATATTAGTTTCAGGTATAAAATACAGTGATTCAGGCGCCTGGGTGGCTCAGTCGATTAAGCATCCGACTTTGGCTCAGGTCATGATCTCACGGTTCATGGGTTCGAGCCTCGCATCAGGCTCTGTGCTGACAGCTCAGAGCCTGGAGCCTGTTTCAGATTCTGTGTCTCCCTCTCTCTCTGCCCCTCCCCCACTCACGCTCTGTCTCCGTTTCAAAAATAATCAAAAAAAAAAAAAATTTAAATATAGTGATTCAACAATTCTATACATTACCCAATGCTCATCATAATAAGTGTATTCCTTAATCCCCATCACCTATTTCACTCCCCACCCCACACATACCCTACCTTCATTCCAGAAACCAGAACGGTTAAGAGTCTGTTTCTAGTTTGGCCTTCTCTTTTTCCTTTGCTCAACTGTATCTTAAATTCCACAAATGAATGATATCATATGGTATTTGTTTTTCTCTGATTTATTCTTCTTTGCATTATACTCTCTATCCACATAGCTGCAAATGGCAAGATTTCATTCTTTTTATGGCTAGGTAATGTTCCATTGTACATATGCACATCTTGTTTACCTATTCAGCTACTGATGGACACTTGGGCTGCTTCCAGTTTGTCTATGGTAAATAACCTTGCAAAAAACGTAAGGGTGCGTGTATCCATTTCAATTAGCATTTTCGTTTGGGGTAAATACCTAATAGTGCAATTACTGGATTGGAGGGTAGTTCTGTTTTTTGAGGAACCTCCATACTGTTTTCCACAGTGGCTGTACTAGCCTGCATTCCCACCAAGAGTGCAAGAAGGTTTCTTTTTTCTCTACATCCTACCCAACACATGTTGTTTCTCGTGTTTTTGATTTTAGCCATTCTGACAAGTGTGATGTGATATCTCATTGTGGTTTTGATTTGCATTGCCCTGAGGATGAGTGATGCTGAGCACCTTTTCATGTGTCTGTTGGCCAGGTAGATGCCTTCTTTGGAGAAATGTCTGTTCATGTCTTCTGCCCATTTTTTAATTGGATTATTTGTTTTTTGGGTGTTGTATCAGTTCTTCATATATTTTGGATACTAACCCTTCATCAGTTATGTCATTTGCAAATATCTTCAGGAGATTGTCTTTTGGTTTTGATTGTTTCCTTTGCTCTGTAGAAGCTCTTTATTTTGATGTAGTCCCAACAGTTTATTTTTGCTTTTATGTCCCTTGCCTCAGGAGGCATATCTAGAAAAATACTGCTATAGCCAATGTTAGAGAAATTACTGCCTGTGCTCTCTTCAAAGACTTTTATGGGTTCAGGTCTCAATTTAGGTCTCTAATCCATTTTGAGTTTATTTTTGTGTATGGTGTAACAAAGTGGTCCAGTTTCATTTTTCTGCATGTGGCTGTCCAGCCTTCCCAACACCATTTGTTGAAGAGACGTTTTCCTATTACATATTCTTTCCTGCTTTATTGGAAATTGACCATATAATTATGGGTTTATTCCTGGGTTTTCTACTCTATTCCAGTGATCTATGTGTCTATTTTTGTGCCAGTACCATACTGTTTTGATTACTACAGCTTTGTAACATGACTTGAAGTCTGGAATTGTATACCTCCAGCTTTGCTTTGCTTTTTAAAGACTGCTTTGGCCATTTGGGGGTTTTTGCGGTTCCATACAAATTTTAGGACTGTTTGTTCTAGTTCTATGAAAAATACTGTTGGTATTTTGATAGGGACTGCTTTAAACCTATGCTTTGGTTAGTATAGACATTTTAACAGTGTTTTTCTTCTAACCCATAGCATGGAATATCATTCCATTTCTTTCATCAGTGTTTGTAGTTTTCAGAGTACAGGTCTTTCACCAGTTTGGTTAAATTCATTCCTAGGTATTTTATTATTTTTGGTGCAACTGTAAATGGGACTGCTTTCTCAATTTCTCTTTCTGCTGCTTCATTATCGATGTACAGAAATGCAACATATTTGTGTATATGACTTTGTATCCCACAACTTTAGTGAAATCACTTATCAGTTCTAGCAGGTTTTTTTGGTGGAATCTTTTGGGTCTTCTACATGTGGTATCAGGTCATCTTCAAATAGTCAAAGCTTTACTTCTTCCTTACTGATCTGGATGCCTATTATTTCTTCTTGTTGTCGACTGCTGTTGCCAGGACTTCCAGGATGAAAAAAAGTGGTGTGAGTGGATATCCCTGTCTTGTTCCTGACCTTAGAGGAAAAGCTCTCAATTTTTCCCTGTTGAATATGATGTTCGCTGGGTTTTTTTTTCATATATGGCCTTTATTATGCCAAGGTACGTTCCCTCTAACTTACTTTGTTGAGGGTTTTTACCATGAATTAATGTTGTACTTTATCAAATGCTTTTTCTGCATCTATTGAAATGATCACATGCTTTTTATCCTTTCTTTTATTGACGTGATATATCAAGTTGATTGTAGAAACTTACCTTTTTATTAATGGTTTATCCAAACATTAAAATATAAAAGTACCAAGATTTCCAAAATTCAAGTTAAATGTAATTTCCCAAGAGATACCAGTGTCAAAAAAAAAAGAGTGGGGCTTATCATCGTCTTATTTAAACGCTGGCTTCTATCATGGGTGCTCTCTCTCCCCTCTCTCTGCTAAGCTAGCTGCTTGTTGAGAGCAGCCCTGTAGAGAGGCTCATGTGGCAAGTAACTGAAGCCTCTAGTCAAACAGCATGAGGAATTCAGACCTTCCAACAGCCAGTGAAATGATGAGAGAAGGAGATCCTTTGGGCCAGTCAAGCCTTCAGATTACTGCAGCCTCAGCATGACTGTAACACCTCATAAGAAAATCCTGTCCAGAACCAACCAGATTATCTGAACATCTTTTGAACAGAGACATTGGTAGCCTTTGTTCCAGACTACCTTTCAAGGTTTTCCAAAGTGAGTAACTTTGGAAAACACACATACCATCTCCTTCTGGAGAAGAGGGCGCAGTGGTTTCTGCCCAGTATGATAAGTATGTCCCCTCAGGAACAAAGGCGGGGAGGTGTGGCTGCATGCCCATAAAAGATTAGAGCTTCCTAAGCTTGGTGCTCCATGGTGTGCAGAGCGTCCACCTGGGCCTGCCTCCACATGGCCCTTGTGGGATTTGGAGGGTAAGGGGAACCAGTATGAACATGAGTACATGCTGCTTGTGGTGCTGTAAGTAATAAAATCCTTTGTTTCTGACTCGGGAGTCTCATGTCTTATGTAAGCACTATGAAAATGGCTGGCTAACTTGTTAGCTTGCAAGAAGAATAAAATCTCAGAAATGTCTTGGTTCTTGTTACATTTATCTTCAGCACCAAGAAGTTTAGAGTGACTAGTTTACTTTCCTCTTATGAAAACTGTCAGTCTCACAACCACTGCATTTCCTTCCTTGCTCTGATGACCAAGAAACAGAAGAAAATGTGCAACATTTTTAAATTGTACATATATCTATTAATAAACCTTTATGTATCAACCTTAATGTAACTAATTATTTTTATTCTAGAATTTCCTCATCTATTTGTCTATTGTATTCTATGTATTTTATGTGTAAAATGTCTCCACTATGTGAAAGTGTTCGGATACAATCAACAGCTACTTATCTTTCAGGATAAGCTCAAACAAGGTCCTCTCCTAGAAAGTATTTCCTGATTTTCCTGGCTGAGGAGAAGTTCCTGTCCTGTGCTTGTCTTATGTGCCTCCATAATGCCTCATCATGTTCTGTTACAGAACACAATATTTTAATTATTCTTTTTTTCATGTCTTCCTGGAAGATTTTAAACACTACCAGGGCAAGAGATAGTATCCTCACCACACAGTACCTGGATCGCAACAGGCAAATTAATAAACACATGAGAGAGAGAGAGAGCACAGAACACAAGAGACATGGATGGTTCTCTGTTCCTTGGTATGATGTGAGGGAAAAATGCGCAAGGCTTTACCAGTTTAAGATGTGGGTTAAATTTAAATTCTGGGTTAATATTACACAGGAAAACAGAGGAAGGCCCAGAAGGAATAAGAGATAGCATGAGGAAAATTACAACAGCAGGAAGGCATGCTCATGGTAAAATAAATACTTGTGTTTGATGCTAAGAAAGCAAGCAAGAAAAGCACACTGGCATCAGACTGTGAAGAGCCTTGAGAGTTGTTCAAGGGTAGACTTTCATTATTAATTGTGAACAAAATTTAGTAACACAGTATATCCTTAGAAGATTTCCCTTTATTTGTCTTCTGATCAGATAGGGGAAATAGGAAACGAACAATTTAAATATATCCCAAGTAATATCATATAAAAACACCACTAAGAGAATTGTATAGAGGAAAACTTGTATTTTTTATACTGCAAAATTAAAATGTATAGTACTCAAAACAAACTAGTGAAATGGAAATCGAGTTGTGATAGGATTTCTAAGATCCTGAACACAGCCATAATGGGATCTACAAACATTTAAGGGTTAAAGTCCGCTAACAGCTCCCAATGTTTACAAAATTAGAATGTGATTCTAAACAAAAATCAAATACAGTAAGGATTTTATCTGCTTTTATGATCAATAACTAGGTTTCCTGTCATTTTAGTGCTATAATTTTGTAGCTACAGCAAAATTTTTCTAAACTATAGTGATGTTGACACTTTCACTTTGCTAGAAAAGACCCTCAAGAATGACAGAGCCCACAGTGGACATGCAAATTGCATATTGGGGTAAGCCAGACTCTAAAAGCCTAATCTCTACATTCTGTAGTCTAGAACATTCTGAACCATCCAGCAAGAATGGTTTAGAACTCAGCATTCTAGGGATGCATGGGTGGCTCAGTTGGTTGAGCATCTGACTTCGACTCTGGCTCAGGTCATGATCTCACGGTTGTTGAGATCGAGCCCTGCATTGGGCTCGCTGCTGTCAGTGCAGAGCCAGCTTGGGATCCTCTATCCTCCCCTCTCTCTCTGTCCATCCCCAGCTTGCGCACTCTCTCTCTCTCAAAAATGAACAACCATTAAAAAAAACAACAGGGGCGCCTGGGTGGCTCAGTCGGTTGAGCATCCGACTTCAGCTCAGGTCGCGATCTCGCGATCTCGTGGTCCGTGAGTTCGAGCCCCACGTCGGGCTCTGGGCTGATGGCTCAGAGCCTGGAGCCTGCTTCCGATTCTGTGTCTCCCTCTCTCTCTGCTCCTCCCCCGTTCATGCTCTGTCTCTCTCTCTGTCTCAAAAATAAATAAACGTTAAAAAAAAAAATTAAAAAAAAAACAAGTTTTTTTTTTTTAATTTTTAAAAATGTTTTATTTATTTTTGAGACAGAGACAGAGTACGAGAGGGGAAGAGGCAGAGAGAGCAGGAGACATAATCCACAAAGCAGGGTCCAGGCTCTGAGCTGTCAGCACAGAGCCCTACATGGGGCTCGAACCCATGAAACACGAGATCATGACCTGAGCCCAAGTTGGACGCTCAACCGACTGAGCCACCCAGGCTCCCCAAAACACACAGTATTCTATAAATGCACCTTGGAGGTTGTTGGTAGTCCTTAAAAATGCATAGGAGTAAACATCAGATCATAAATGGCTAATGGCTGTTTTTAAGAGACCAAGGACAAAGATTCACTTGACTCTGTAATTTGGGTCACAAGCTTTTTTTCTCATACATACACATAGAACTAAGTGTGCAATTTCACTGAAAATATATTGCGCATACTAATAGCCTACCAGTCTCAGAATTCACAGTTCAAGAGAGTTAAAAGACACATTTTATATTCATTACCAACAAGTTCTATTGTTTCTTAAATACACTATGCCAGGCATAGCCATTGGTCTCTTCATGTATCTTTGATAGGAGAATCTAAACCATTCCTCTACGAAATACGTTGTTATAAAATTTGCCCTTATATTGAAAAACACAGTCAACAGAAACTAAATACAGATTCTTTAAAGTCCATTTGAGAATCTAGTTAATACATCTACTTAATAGGGGCATCTGGGTGGTTCAGTCGGTTGAGCGTCCTACTTAGGCTCAGGTCATGATCTCACAGTTCATGGGTTCAAGCCCTGCGTCAGGCTCTGTGCTGACAGCATAGAGCCTAGAGCCTGCTTCGAATTCTGTGTCTCCCTCTCTCCTCTCTCTCTGCTCCTCCCCCATTCATGCTCTGTCTCTGTCTCTCTCTCTCTCTCCTTCAAAAAAAAAAAAAATCTACTTAACAGTATGCTGTAAGATAAATACTCCGGAGGACTGATAGAGGTGTTAATTTTTCAGGTGTTAGTTTTGTCATTTAATGAAATAAGTCTTTATGTCCATGCTTCTGCATTAATTTTGATTGTCTGCAGTTTTGAGGGGTTTTTTTGTAAACCAATTTCTCAGAGAAAAATATGCCCCCAGAATTTGCATGTAACCTAACAATTTATGTGGGTCCTCTATGAATGAAGGTCTATCTGACTGGATACAAAATCTTTGGCTCACCATTTCTTTTCTTGAGTATGTCAAATGCATTACTCTATTTTCTTTTGGCCTAAAGCGTTAATGTACAGAAGTGCGATGACAATCTGACATACCCCCCACCATGACATGTGGTCTTTCTGCCTAAAAATTTTATCACTACATCAAGCAGGCAAAAGCTGTAATATTGATTGGGATTTTATGATTTTTATGGATTTTACATCTTATTTCTTCTTCTTAGCCTTTTCCTTATTTGTGTTGTGGGCAAAAGAAGAGTAAATAGATACTGTCTCAAATTCTAAAAGGATACACTTTCTCTTTTTAGTAAACACGGGCTTTAGTACAGGAACCTGGACATTGTTCATATATACTCAAAGATTCTGGGCTCACTTCTTGGTTATTAATTATGTTCTGGATAAGTTAAAATACAATATATTAAAATATGAACTGGGGGGAGGTGTTGCCTGGGTGGCTCAGCTGGTTAAGCATCCAAGTCCTGATTTCAGCTCAGGTCATAATCTCACAGTCGTGATATAGAGTCCCGCATCAGGCTCCACACTGATCATGGAGCCTGCTTAAGATTGTCCCTCTCTCTCTGCCCCTCCACCGCTCATGCACCCCACCCCACCCCACCCTAAAAGAACAAAAAATACGAACTAGGGAAACAACTGATTTTAGAATGAGAAAGTCTTAGGTAAAAGCAGAGTTCAGAAATCAGAAGACAGGTGAAAAGTACTGAGACTTCTTTCAGTAACTAAGACACTTTTAAAGTAAAAGAACCCTGAGAGCAGTTGCCTGGCTATTTAAAACCAAAGGCCATAATTATATGCACTCAGATATCAATATATAACTGAAAGATTAAGTTCCTTCAAGACGTCAAGGCCTATTGTTATTTTTGGCTCCTACTGACCATAAAAGCGCAAGGATGTACGAAAACGCATGGCAGTATCTGACTCAACCACACACCCGCAGGCATTTTCCCATCTATCTCTTATAAAAAATGAAGAATAACATATTGTGAATAATCCAAATTCTCAACTAAAGAAAATATAAAAACGGGAAAAAGAACATAGGTTTTAGATTCAAAGGACTACAAATGTATAAGTCAAAGGTCTTTAACAAATATATGGAAAACAGAACTTATTTTTGAGGGGCACTTGGGTGGCTCAGTTGGTAAAGTGTCCAGCTCTTGATTTTGGCTCAGGTCACAATCTCGTAATTTGTGAGATCGAACCCTGCATTGGGCTCTGTGCTGACAGCAAGGAGCCTGCTTGGGATTCTTTCTCCCTCTCTCTCTGCGCCTCTACTGCTCGCTCATGCTCTCTCTCTCTCCCTCTCAAAATAAATAAATATTTTAAAAAAATAACTTATTTTTGAGTCTCAATCTAAAGTCCCATCTAGTTTTATAATCCAAGAGCAATTCGTGCTTTCTAGCTTAATCATCATGAGAAAGCCTAACTCATGTACCAACTTGTACATTACTCCTATGTTAGGTACCCAACACAGCATTTACATATAGTTAGGACTTTAGGCTTGTGGCTCTAGATTTATGGCTTATAATCTATGCCAGAAAAAAAGAGTATTAAATGAATTTATGCTCCAGGAAAAGCAGTTAAATGATTACACCCAAAACAGATACAGCTAAACATACTTGGGGAGTCAGCAATGTCCTTTAATAATTTCTTGTGACATTCTTCTGACAAACTGTATTCTTTAAAAAAGGATGCCAACAGTATCTTCCACACCACTTGCTCTTCTAGAGCCCTGATGTTCTATCATCAAGAAAAGGAACTCTCTACTTCTCTTCTTTACAGGTCTGACTGGCTTCTGAGATACTTCCAAACAAAAGAACATAGTACAAGTGACTGGGTGATTTCTGAGGCTAGGCTGTACAAGGCGATGAAACTGTCACTTTGTAAGGTAGGTGTCTGCTTTTGGAACTCCAGCACCAAGTAAGAAGTCTGACTACTCTGAAGCCGTCATGCTATGAGGAAGCCAAGCCACATGGAGATGTTCCAGCTGGCAGTTCTAATGGTCCAATCCTTCTGGTCCAGGGGCCAGATATGAGAGTAAGCTTTCAGATAATTCTAGAGCCCAACTATCAAGTCACTTCAAGCCTTTGAGATGTCTCAGCTGAAGCCACAGATATCATGAGGCAGAGACAAACCATCCCAGCTTTGCCCTTTCTAAATTCCTGATCCATAAAATCATGAGCAAAATTAAAAGTTGGCATAAGGCTGCAAGCTCTGGGATAATTCGTTACACAACAATAATAGCCAGAAGAGTCATTACTCTGCTCACCACAACAGCTATGTTAAAAACTCCTCTATTCTGCAAGAAAGAGGTAACCTCAATCTCTCCAAGACTACTATCCCCCCAAATCACTCATTTAATTCTTTCCTTGCTGGTCCTTCAACCTCTCTTCAGACTGCTTCTCTTCTGCCTAGAAATATGCTCAAGGTATCCTGTCCCAAAATCAACTTTCCCTGGTTCATATCTGACCTCACCCCCCAACAAGCTATAAAATGTTCTCTTCATCTGACGGCTAAGTTTCATGCAAGAACCTGCTATGGTCTCTCCAGTATGCCTGGACATCTCCATGACCCATCACTGGCCCCAGTCATTGGTGTCACTGGGAACTCTCCCTGCAGGTAATTCTCACTGGCCTTGTCTTAGCTTTCACCCTCCTCAAAATGTGGCTCAACTGAATGCTGCTATTTATTATATCCTGCTGTCTTGAAAACTCCTACTTTTATGCCTCAGACCTAACAGTTTTAGAGGGAACACTACCATCTCAGTTGTATTACTAATATAGGAAAAATGAGTATTCTCCTGGGAAGAATTTGGGTCTGGAAGTCTGATGAGATTCAAGTTTGAACGTTCACGCTGAATAGGAGTGACATAGTGAAAAGAGCTGAGGAGGCTGAAAGGATCAATAAAAGTTGCAGAAAGAGGTAACGTGATTTTAATTAGCATATAAAAGGACAAAAGAGTAAAGCATAATCAAGATATGATGAAGAAATTATAGTCTAAGAGTTAAATCTTCTTTAAAAAATAAACACAGGGGCACCTGGGTGCCTCAGTCCAACTTCACCTCATAGTTCATGAGTTCAAGCCCCACGTCGAGTCCTGCACTGACAGTGTGGAGCCTGCTTCAGAGTCTGTGTCTCCCTCTCTCTCTGCCCCTCCCCCGTTCATGCTCTGTCTCTGTCTCAAAAATAAATAAACGTTAAAAAAAAAATTTTTTTTTTTAAAATAAAGTTTAAAAATAAAGTAAAATAAACACAACGTCACATGACACAAAAAGAATAAAATAAAAATATGGACATTATTAATATTAGAAATAAATAAAAACAAAGAGACTATTGGTAATACCATGTAGTTAGTGGTGCCATGTGGAACCATACTCATGTACTTCCAACATATGTATAAATCAGTATAATCTTTTTGGAGGGCAACTGGTGACATTTTTTTTTTAAGATTTTATTTTTACGTAATCTCTACACCTAATGTGGGGTTCGAACTCACGACCAGGAGATCAAGAGTCACATGCTCCAGTGCCTCAGCCATCCAAGCTCCACAACTGTTGACATGTTAAAATCAAAATATGCTGTGCTTAAAACTAGCTAATCCTCTCTACATATTTATGCTCAAAACAAATGCATAAGATGAATATACAAGCAGCTCCCAGCAGCATTATTTACAATAGTGAAAACTGAAAACCTTTAAATATCTGATCAATACACAGTTAGAGTAAGTAAATAAGAACACAACATTATACAGAAAACAATGATGCAGAACTATAATGATGCAGATTCATGGAACTGATTCCATACATGTTGCTGGGAAAAAAATAGCATTATATGGATTATGCACAGATCAATTTCATTTATGGAAGTTATACACATATGGATGGATGTGCATATATACGTATTAATTTCTGGATAAACCCTTTCAATTCACCTTGGAGAAATGGGACTGTGGAAAAGCGTTGGAAGTAAAAGTGAGAATTTTAAGTTTTTGCTTACTTCCTACTTTGTTTGAATTTTTAACATTAAGCATATAAAACTTTCATAATAGTTTTTTGAACTAGCAAATAAGAAGTAAACATATATTCCACAATATAAAGAGCTATACTGGGGTGCTTGGGTGGCTCAGTTGGTTAAGCGTCCAACTTCAGCTCAGGTCATGATCTCACAGTTTGTGAGTCAGAGCCCTGTGTTGGGCTCTGTGATGACAGCGCAGAGCCTGGAGCCTGCTTCGGATTCTGGGTCTCCCTCTTTCTCTGCCCCTCCACTGCTCATGCTCTATCTCTCTCTGTCTCTCAAAAATAAATAAACATTAAACAAATTTTTAATAATAAATATGGGGCGCCTGGGTGGCGCAGTCGGTTAAGCGTCCGACTTCAGCCAGGTCACAATCTCGCGGTCCGTGAGTTCGAGTCCCGCGTCGGGCTCTGGGCTGATGGCTCAGAGCCTGGAGCCTGTTTCCGATTCTGTGTCTCCCTCTCTCTCTGCCCCTCCCCCGTTCATGCTCTGTCTCTCTCTGTCCCAAAAATAAATAAAAAACATTGAAAAAAAATTAAAAAAAATTTTTTTTTAATAATAAATAAATAAAGAGCTATAGGAATATGCATATTTGGTCACTTTCCACCATGGGTGTGAACCTCAAGTTCTAACATCAAAAGCCGATAAGGAAATGGGGGCATCACAACAGTGTTAAAACCGTTAATAATAAATCAGGACATCTGGGGTAGCAGTATACTTTCCCATGTACTGAGAGTGGAGGAAAATTCTCATGGACTCTCTAATGAAAACAACGTGTGTTACTATGAACCATGGCCTCAGCACATTCATGTGAGTACATATGCAGGCACACACAAATAGAAACTCCAAAGAAGATATGTAAATGGCCAATAAGCATATGAAAGGATGGTCAATATCAATAGTCTTTTAAAAAATGAAAATCAAAATCACAATGAGATACCACTTCCATAAGAACAGAATGGCCAAAACAAAAGTAAGTATTGGCAAGGATACAGAGAAATTATAATCCTCATACACTGCTGGTGGGGATATACAGTGACATGTGGCTGCTTCACAAATCCAGTCTGACAATTCCTCAAGATATTTAAACAAGGAGTTACAATATGACCCAACAATTCCACGCCTAGGGTTACCCAAGAAAAAGAAAACATGCCCACTTAAAAACTCATATACAAAGTGTATGTGTATGTATGTGTATATATAGTAGCATATTTTTGATAGCCAAAAAGGAGAAACAACCAAATGTATACCAAATGATAAATGGGTAAACAAAATATAATATATCTTGACCACAGAATATTATTCAGTATAAAAAGGGAGAAGGTACTAATACATGCGACATCATGGAGCAAAGTTAAAACGATGCTGAGCCAGCCACAACAGGCTACACACTATAGTGCTCTCTTTACACCAAATGTCCAGAATAAACAAACTCATACACAAAGCAGATCAGTGGTTGCCAAGGACTGGGAAGAACAGGGAAGAACAGGGAAGAACAGGGAAGAGGACTGACCGCTAACAAACGTGATTCTTGTTTAGGGTGATGAAATGTTCTGGAATTAGACAGTGCTAACAGCTGCCCAGTCTGTAAATACACTGAAAACCAATAAATCGCAGCCTTTAAAGTGGGAAATTTTATGTATAGTACTCCTCTCTTCCTAGCAGTTTCAATTAGCCATGGTCAACTGCAGTCTGGAAGCAGGTGACCCTCCTTCTGGCATATCACCAGGGGATCAACAGTAGCCTAATGCTAGGACACAGTGCCTACGTCATTCCCCTTCTATCACCAGGAGATCAACAGTAGCCGAACACTAGGTCTGTCATTCCCTCACTTCATGTCATCTAGCAGGCATTTTATCATCTCACATCACCACTACCACATGGGTGAGTACAAACAGTAAGACATTTTGAGAGAGAGAGACCGACCACATTTACACAATAACTTTTATTATAGTATACTGTAATAACTGTTCTATTTTATTATTGTTGTTGTTATTTCTTATTGTGCCTGATCTGTTTACAATTTAAACTTCATCACAAGCATGTACGTATAGGAAAAAACATAGTATATATAGGGCTTGCTACTACCTGAAGCTTCAGGCATTCACTGGAGGGTCCTGGAAAATAACCCCCATGGATTAGGGTTTGGGGGAAGTATTGTAATCAATACAGAAAACTGCAGGAGGAAAAAAATAGCAGTTTTCAAGTACTGCTAGTCAATATAAAATAGGAAAAAGAAAAAAACAACAACAACAAAATCTAAAACTCTTTTACTTCATTTCAATATTCTCAATTCTAAGCTGACTCAGGATCCAATACAGACAAATAGGAAAATCATCATGATTCTGCCTAATCCAGAACATCAATGCTAAGGAGGAGAGGGACCTGGATATGGAACTCTTAAGAATACAGTTCTTTTTATCTACTAGCCTCAAGTGGGAAATAAGAACTACAGGCAACTCTATTATAAACTTTAAAGTTGCTAAGAGACTAGACTGTAATCATTCCCACCAAAAAAGGGAAATGATTAATTACGTGACACGATGGAAATGTTATCTAGCACTAAGGAGGGTAACCATGGTACAATATATAAATGTACCAAATCAACACCTTAACTCAGAAGACATACACCCTACACTTACATAATGTTGTGTGTCTATTGTATCTCAGTAAAAATAAATTAAAAAAAAGGGAGAAGATAAATTATTCCAAAACCTGTCCCATTACTAGGTTCTGTTTATAAAAAAGTGTTTTCACAATCCTTAGACCCCACATAAGACTCAAACATGGTTGGGCCCACCGAGATAATCGGTGGATGGTCCTGAGGAGCCACCACAGTGAAAGAAATGACGTGCAAGAGTGCTTCGGGTTTTGGCCAAAGAAGGAAGGTAAAGGAATTTATGTTCCAGTGAGTCTGTAAGGGGACTGGGAGAGGATGGGGCAGGAAAGCGAGCCATCACTGAGTGCACTCTTTCTGAAGCAGACTCCCGAGCCCAGCAGCGCAGGCCAGCAGAGAGAGGGCTGCGGGGTGGCTGCAGGAACCGTATCCGCAAAGGGCACGCGGAGGTGCACAGGTGCAGTGGCACAGGTGGTGCTGTGCACACCCCTGCTGGACTAAGTGGAGACAGAGGCGGCATCTGGACTGGGCTCTGTCACTGCTGCTGCACCACCCAGTCCCGCTCTGGCACCGAGCACGGCAGGGAAAGCCCCGGCAGCATGGCCAAAAGCGTTCTCACAGTGGGTGCTGGCAGCGCCCGGAGCAGTGAGGAAGTCCATGACAGATGTCACAGTGGCTCCGGCCCAGGTCCCATGCCACCCACCTCTGGGGACATGCAGATCCCAAAGTGCCAACCGTGCAGGGAGCTAACAGGTAGGGACAAGAACCACTGACATTTAGAATGCAAGTAAGACCCCTCTATACCCCAAAACTGGAAAATTCCACTCACACAACTGAATATGTATAGGGATTTTTCACGGAGATGAACAGAGCTGCTGTGTGCTCAGTTCCCCAATCTGTTCCATGTCAAGCGGAACCCCCAGTCTCTGGCTGCTCTCCTACCTCCCTGGCTGCTCTGTTTCTTTCAACTCGTTCTTTCTCCTCCTAGATTCCACCGAATATCTCAAAGCCCTGTCCCTGAACAGCCTTTCTGCATCTTTTTTATTCACTTAACACCTCCTGCATGATTTATTTTCCTACCAAATCTGCAGTACTTGTGTAAGGCTGGGGAGGAGGCCACTAGACCACGTCGACTTCGCGCGGAACTGCGGGGCTCTCTTGGCTGACACCAGCTGCGAGTCTGCAGCTCGGCTGTAATAGTTAATCATCTGTAAGAAGGGCTCGCAAAACTCCCTGAAGGGTGCTACACTCGCGGTCACCTCTTACTACAACATAAGGGCCACAGATTAAAATCAATCAAGGGAAGAGATGTAGGGGGCAGAATCTAGGAGGGTCCCAAACACACAGCACGTAGGTGTCCCCTGCCAGCGGAGTTCTAGACAGAGCCGATTCCTCTGGGTAATGACAGGTGACCATACACAGAGTACTGCCAACCACAGAAGCTTATCTAGCCCTGGAGCCCAGAGTCTTTATTGGGGCTCTGCCAGTGCATGGCCTGAGGCCCCCAGGTAAACAGACACTTACGAGGCTGGACACTCCAAGAGCTTAGACATTATCACACAGAACTTAGGGAAAAGGCCAGACCTCTCTTTGGGCAATGTTAAATTCTTTACTACACCATTTGCTAGCTGCTCTTCCGAGCCCCAGACTCCTACTGCTAGTTGTCTTTTTGATATCTACAACAGCTTCTTTAAACTAAAATGAATAAAGTCAAACTCAACAAAATTTCCCCAGACCAACTATGATTTCACTGTTCGTGTTAACAGTGCCAAATCTACTTTCCAAGAAGGAACTGAGGCAGTTTGTAAAACCACAATACAAGATACAAAATTAGAAGGAAATTGGGGCAAAGAAAAAAACAGCCCAGAAAAAAATCAAATTAGAATAATGCTGCGGTGGAGTCAGGACACAGAACGCAGTGCTGGAAATTCCTGCTCACTTGGTAGGGCAAGGCTGCATGTTTATTTGGCTGGAAGTTTTTTTTTTTAATAGCCAAATAATATCCAATACCAAGAAGAATTAACAAGCAGATTCAAAATTCACAGGGTCCTTAAAAAAAAAAAATGATGCCCAGAAGGCACTGCTCTCCTTCCAGTCACATCAAGGTTCAAGACTTGGAATGTTTTCGTTGCTGTCCTCCATATTCAGTTGTTTGTCAAATGATCAAGATGCTTCCTCTGTGGTGCTGTTTGCTTTTCGACCTCGCCTTTCTATGTATCTTCTCTCTCTAGCCATTCAAGATTCACAGATTAATCTTTTTTTAAATATAGCAATTCCCTGTGCAAAATCTACAATGGTTCCTACTCACTGCTATATTTTTCTTTTTAAAAACATTTTTTTCCTACTTACAAAGAAATACATGCTAAATACAGAAAACCAAGAAAACCAAGCAAAGAGGTAACACACACACACACACACACACACACACACACACACACACACACACACAAATCCTATAATCCACACGTAAGTAGGTATGGCAACCTTTACTTAGCAATTCTTTTTTTTAATGTTTATTTATTTTTGAGAAAGAGAGAGAGCACGAGTGGGGGAAGGCTAAGAGAGAGGGAGACACAGAATCCGAACCAGGCTCCAGGCTCTAAGCTGTCAGCACAGAGCCCGACACAGGGCCCGAACTCACAAACTACAAGATCATAACCTGAGCCGAAGTCATACGTTCAACAGACTGAGCTCAAAGGACTGAGCCACCCAGCTGTCCCTACCTTCTTTTAAATAGAGATAAAATTTACATGCAATGGAAATCAAATGTCTTATGCACACAATTCCCTGATTATTTGACAAATGTTTACGCCCTAATCAACATGAAGAATATTTCTCCAAAACCACAAGACTTCCTATGTTCTCTCTCCCAGTCATGTTCTTTGTCAGCTATCTATGTAGCCAATATTTCTCCTAGTCTGAGGCTAGTCTTTTCTTTTTTTCTTTTTCTTTTTTTTCTTTTTTTAATGTTTATTTATTTTTGAGACAGAGAGAGACAGAGCATGAACGGGGGAGGGACAGAGAGAGAGGGAGACACAGAATCGGAAACAGGCTCCAGGCTCTGAGCCATCAGCCCAGAGCCCGACGCGGGGCTTGAACTCACGGACCGCGAGATCGTGACCTGGCTGAAGTCGGACGCTTAACCGACTGAGCCACCCAGGCGCCCCTGGTCTTTTCATTTTTAAAAATGCCTTTTAATCTGCAAGTATTTTTTATTTTGATGAAATCCAATTTATTAATTCTTATTCTGTAGTTAATATGTCTTGCATATTCTCTAAGAAATCTTCCCTTACTCCAAGGCTGTGAAGATATCCTCCTCCTTTTTTCTTTTTATAAGCTTTATACTTTTAGCTTTACATTTCAATCTATGATCCATCACAACCTGTAAAGAGACCTAAAAAATACCTACACATTTAACTGTAAAATCAGACACAATTAACAATGTCCACTCTTACCACTTCTATTCAACCTTATGCAGGAAGAAAGAGAAATAAAATCATAAAGAATGTTAACAGGGGGCGGGGGGGGGGGTGTATCTGCAGTGAAAGGATAAATGACTGTATGTGCAGAAAATCCCAAGAAATTGACATAAACACACATGAACTGTTCTATGTTCAACTTTGTATTTTTCACTATATATTCCTAACTGATGTTTTAATTTACTTCATGTACAAATTTCTTACCTTCATCTTCATCATCTACATCATGCTTCCAAACACCTCTTCAACCTAACCTACACATCAGCTTTTAGCTTGCTATTTGCTGGAAAACAAGGTCACTTAGAGCTTTCCAGAGAACCTTCCCAGCCTGCAGGTGGCGTCAGAGAAGTGCCCTATGCTATCAACAAAGTCTAATAAATCCCAAGTGGCAAGGCCCCCTTTACATTTTCTATGAAGTCTTTTACCTCTAACCAAACAAACTTATTCCTCTAAAGGCAATCACAAATCTTTCATCTTTTTTTCATCTTACAATTAACTACACAATAAAGATGAAAAGGGGTATTTAAAAAGTTTCTTGATCTGCTCTCTTCGGTCACTATTTAGCAAGCCACAGATTATTCTACTAGGTCCAGGGACAGACTGCGAACGCAAGACCAGCAGAGGTTCTGTCACTGACTAGTTTATATTCTAGCCCATGAAGTCTTAGAGAGTGGGGGCTGGTTTCTCACTCACCTTTATATTCCCTGTAGTAAAACACAACACTGTACACATAGTAAGCCTCAAAGAATTCAACTGTCATGCTAACTAAGGCTTAGGGATCAATACCCTGGTCAGCAGCAATTCACAGCACCAGGGTCTATCAGGCATCAGAATCTCCTCAGGCCCCACGAAAGAAATGTTAAGGCCTATGTAATCAGTTCAAGAGCATCTATTATTCTGTTCATAGAGATAAAGAATCTCTTTTTAAGGCCTCAAGTAAGCCAAATTAAGCCAACTAATTTTAAAAACATAGACAACCATGGTGGGATTAAATATGTGCACAGCTTTAGTGATTTTAAGGAAAATAACTGTGAATGAATAAAGGTTATCATATATATTTATATGATATATATTTCTATATTTCTCTCTCTCTCTATATATATATAGAGAGAGAGAGAGAGAGAGAGAGAGACTAAAGACTACACTTCTATAAAACACCAGCTGTATGATATCGGTTTCTAAGGCAACCCTATGTAAGGTATATTCCTTGCTTTCTTTAAAAGAAGCTAAAGCTATAAGTCATAAGTCACATACTCTGAGAAAGACAAGGCTGATGAGAACGCATAACCGCCATTAAACTTTGAGAGTTATTAAAATTCAGCCAGTCTAAACTTTTTACAAGTCATCTGACATTTTTCTAGTGTGTGAATATTTACATTTTTATGCTACGTTTTGAAGAAGATATTCCTAAGCCGCAAAAGAAACAAACTGAATGTCACTCAAATGTGTATAATAAAGACCTCTGGAGCATTACGGATAATTTTAAGATCCAGGGAGGAAATGCAAGATGTGCATTCCGACTTGTGCATCCTTCACGGTGCATCAACCTCCTCACTCCTGACACGCCTTCTGAGACACAGGTAGCATCAGTACTGTCTGTCCCTTAGCTGGAGCCTAACACTAGAGACAATTCCTTCATCCAACCAAAAATATTTATTGCACTGTGGACAGTATACATGCAGTGGGGTTGACAAAATACACAGCCCTTGCCCACAGGCAATCTTCCAGACTGAGGAGAAGGAGATCACAGATGCATGCAAAAATACATGTGCAATTCTACACCATGACGACTACTGGGGGGTGGCAGGTTGTGACAGACACCATTGTGAGGGACACAGGGAGGTGCCTAATTAAGATGTGATTCAGGGTTCGATGAAGGCCTAAGGAAATGACACATGCTTACCAAGTCAGCCCATAAAAGTGCTGAAATCAGTATCTGCAGAAACAATACAGGTGATGAAACTGTACAAGGTGCCAACTTCCTGAAGGATGATTTAAGAGAGCCCAAACACAGGAGCTCCAAGGAGTCCATCAGTGCAGGCAGCAGGATGTTAACACAGCAAGGTGCCTAGGTCACCACGGACCAGTCCTTGTAGCAAATACATGCTGAGGGCCAGAAACATTTTGAAACATAAGGTAGGTCAAAGCAGTTAATTCCCCTTACACAGCAGGAAGTGAACGGAAGCCACTTCTTCGTGGTAGCCGTGGTGCTCTGGAGGCATGGCACATACCTTGGAGGAGCCTGTTGAGCCCGTGAAACACGTGCAGTGCGGGGCGTACTCCCAGGGGTCCCGACTCTGGATGTACAGTCCAGCCCAGGACCACGTACCAGGTGCCCCTAGCGGTTCCGATGCAGGTGGTACAAAGGTCACACTCTGAAAAGCCACTTTACACGGCAATCCCCCCAGAGCAGGGGGCTCTACCCCGTCCGTCCGAGAGACACTCACCAAATGAGCAGGATTGCACAAGGGCCTCTCGGAAGTGTCTGTTTATTGGCTCACCCCGTGCCTGATCCGTGTTATCTCCTGGGCTTGGAAGTAAGAATCCAAACAAACTGCCCAGAAGCAACATCAAAACAAGATAGGAAGAGAGAAACCATGCTGACACAGCTCTCTCTCCAGAGGCCAGGGAAACAGGCCTAGCAGAGGGAGGCAGTGAGGCCACAAGGAGACCAGCACAAACACACACGCGGGAACAGTCCTGAGGGGAGAATGAGTAAATGAAGACAGAGCAAACTAAAATTCACATTTCCTAAGCACCTTCCCTGTACCAGGCAGTATGGCACATACTTCATGTATTTGTCTCATTTTTATCCTCATAAAATCTTGAGTGGTACGATGTGGTTATATGTTACATTACGCGGAGAGAGGATATTATATCACAGATGAAGAAGCTGAAGCCTGGATGGAAAGGAGCTTGTCTGAGGACATAGGACTGGGAAGCCAGATTTTGAACCTAGGACTCTCAGACACCGAGGCCATAATCCTCCTGAGTTTGGCGGGAGAGCAAAAACTGAGATGAGTGGGCACAGGCTGGCTATGCAGAAAGAGAACGCACAGGCAAGGAGAAAGGAGCAAAGAAGAATGCTTTATCAATATGAGAACTTTACACAGTGGCCTTTGTGCTCAAGTGGCTGAGGTTTCCTGTGTGTTGAGTGGGGAAAGACCCGTAAAGAGGTAAAAAGAAGGTAGAATGTTGAGATGCAATTTGGTTGGTGATGTATGATCCAGAAGGGCAGACACCCAGTTGCTTACCGCAGCTACCGCAGGGTGCGGAGATGGTGGGGGAATTTCCACACTCCACCCCCAACATAACCTTTTTCCTAAGGTGAACAAATAGTTCTTTTGTGAAGAGATAAAACAGGGTAGTGTGGTTTGTTTTTGATGATGTTTTCTTTCTAAAAAGTGGCTGGCAGATTCATTCTCCAGGAATGAAGTCAAAGAAAACAGAAGTGACCAGAAGACAGAAAAGACACCACACCAGACTAAGGGAATCATATTCCTGAACTGCCAAAGCCACCCCTGCCCTTCCCCTTCCTCAACAATTCAGTCCACAGTCATCACTAGATAGGGCCAAGCAGCGAAGATATCTGAGCACAGGCTAAGTAAGGCCGGAAGGGGACAGATGCCCAAAACAGCAGTGAGGATGACTGGTGATTCATCACATACAAGGAAATTAATCAAACAATTAAACGTAACAAGGATAATGAGAACCTAGCCTCTTATTTGTCGAAGAAAGAAACCCGGAAGTACAGAAAGGGAGAAAATTGGGCTGAATTCCCTGGTATTACAGTGGAATTAGAGATATCTGATTAACTTATGTGTTTTAATATATACATAAGTAGAAATAGAAACAAATATAAATATAGAAATAGATATAAACATAAAGGAAGAGTGTATGGGTGTCCCTAGCTCTAGGCTAAGGTATCTGGAAGCACTGTTGCCTCAACAGCAATAACCACATCTGATGCCTAGATCTTGTTTCCTAAGCACTATTCTCCACTAAAAGGAACGAGGGCTCCTTGTAGAAAGAGTGGATTCCAGGGCTGGAGTAGGGAAAATACAAGACAAGCCTGGAACAGTGTACTATACTTGAAAGTTGGAAAGAATGACAGGGATGTCTCAAAAGGATACAGAATCAACCTGAAGGAGCTCCTTATGGCCAAATTTGGGCCATCAAAATAAATAAGGAGAGTAACTAATTAGAACTCACTGAACAAAAGGGAACTCCATGAATGAGCCCATCTGAGGTAACTAGAAAGAATGACCAGACACAGAGATGGATGGAAGGGACAGGTGGAGACAGGAAGAGGAAGGAAGAAGAGGGAGAAGGAAGCAAGTTAGTTGGCAGGGGGATATTTACAGTCTCAAAGTAACTCACAACAACATACAGTACTAACTAATTACCAGGAGGAAAGAGTAACTTCACAGGACAGATATCTGGCACACGCCATCTTAAACAAAATAACCAACACCAACTGTAATGGTGCAAACCAAACTCGCATGCTACCTGACAAAACGCAGTAAGAACACTTCTCATAGAACAACACTGTTTTGATATTCCAAATTAAGAAACCTGGGAGTGCCTGGCTGGCTGGTAGAGCATGCTACTCTTATTCTTGGGGTTGTGAGTTCGGGCCCCATCTTGGGCACAGAGATAACTTAAAAAAAAAAAAAAAAAAACCAAAACAGCTACAAAATAAAGAAACAGTTTACCAAATTAAGAAGCCTTATACAAAATAATTGGCCTACAATCTTCAAAAATGTCAAAGTCAAGAAAAGACTAAGGAATTGTTCCAGATTAAAGAAACAAGTGTTAATAAAGAGAAAAAACAAACAAACAAACAAAAAACAAGTGCAAACTGGAATCATCCCCACCCCCCAACACAACAGCAAACCAAGACTTAATTCTAGTTTAAACCTAGCCCAGGAATGTGACCTTTTAAAAGTCAACCAGAAGTTTCCTGATAAGCACAAATGAGGTAATCTGCATGATAAAAATCCTGCTGCTCTCTACCCTCACCCCGCCCCAAAGGAAGATATTCTGGCAAGAAACAGTCCTTTCTTTTCTTCAGCTAGTAACTCCATGCCTCACCCTCAAAGTTCTCATTCTGTACAACTCCGGGAGCATCTCCACTTGCTAGATACAGACGGGTGCTGCCCGGTTCATGAACTGCTTAATAAGGCCAGTTAGATCAGCTGCATTTTGTTTTTTAACCCAAGAAAACAAAATGTAGTATGAGTCTGGGAAGGACTGGTTTCATATAAAGGACGATATTGACAACTGGCAAAACCTGAATGTTGTTTGAGGAATGAATAGTAGAGCTATAAACAATGTTAATGTCTTTTTTTTTTCCATTTATTTATTTATTTTTAGAGAGAGCGTGAGCAGGGGAGGGGCACACAGAGAGAGGGACACACAGAATCCGAAGCAGGCTCCAGGCTCTGAACTGTCAGCACAGAGCCCGATGTGGGGCTCAAACCCACAAACTGTGAGATCATGACCTGAGCCAAAACCAAGAGTCAGCTGCCCAACGGACTGAGCCACCCAGGGGGCCCCACAAAGGTCACTTCTTGATTTTGATGGTTGTATTATAGTTACAAAGAATAATGTACCTGACTGTAGGCAAAATTTACTAAATAACTCAGATGTGAATAATTAGCAAGTTGGAAACTTAAACTCTATTTGTGGCTGGGGGCGGGGGGGGGGGGGGGGTGGGGGATGGGGCACAGTTCTTGCCCCAGACATTCCCAATCAGTTCCACTGACCCCTTGAATGCATTTGTGTCCATTATCTTAGACAAAATGTTCCGATCTAGATCACAAAATTCACAGAGCAAGGCGTCTACTACATGTAATGCTGACTGGAAGCAGAAGTTACTTGCCAGAGTCGGGAATGAGACAGAGAGACAGAGAAGCTACATCTCTCACATGTTTCAGTGAGGCTGACTTTAGTACTGGTTCGAGCTCAGCAAATGTTACCTAAAATCAGCCCTGACCGTGAAATCCTTCATTCACAGCCCTGTATTTCGGTCTGAGGTGTCTGTCCCCTCTGCTGCTCTACAGAGATGGTACAGGGATAAATGAGAGTACTGGTTACATCTCCTGACCCACACACTCAAGTGCCAGATGTGAGAACAAGAGCTCCCATTCCCGCACGGTAGAGCCCATGTGCTAAAAGAACTGTTCCTGCAGACCAAGCTAACACGGCCTAAGCAGTGAGATCAAAGACAACTGTCCAAATCTCCTCTTCAAACAACTTCATTTGTGAACCAAGAAATGCAGATTTAGAGGGAGGATGTAAAACCTCTATCTTTTCACCTTTCCACAGGCTCTGTTATGTTCCATACCGGATGGCTTAGACCTTTGAGGTCATAATCACTACTCCTCCAAATGCTAAAGATCTACATTCTTTTTTCTAAGGAAAACATTGATTCCATGTGTAGAAACCCACACCTATGGTATGGAAACCCACTCTATGGTTAGAGTAGAAGATGAGTTCTTAAACTTTTACAACAGAGCATAATTTTCTCTTCCTCTTAATGGAGACTTAAAAAGTTTCTAATGGTACTCCATAACCAACACCCAGACGGCCTGCAATCACTAGATAAATTCATACAAGACACCATGGAGTCAGGGATTCATTAATGCTCTATGGCCTGACCAGGTATCCATCTCCTGCCATCTATTATTTTTCTGTATAGAATGTGATCTACTTTGGGTGCCTCAGTGGCACAATCGGTTGAGTGTCCGACTCTTGGTCTTGAAAGGGCGGGCCTACGCCAGCCGACTCCATCTTGTTCTGTGTCCTTCACCTTGACCACACCTCCTCCCCTTGAGTAACCCCCCCCCCCCACCTGCCTAACAGGACTCGACCCTTCCCCAGGACCCTTCCCCAGCCAATCGGCTGAGGCCATAGCCATTACCTCACCAACTGCCCCCAGGCCCCAATAAAACCTTTGTCCTTTTGAAACTTGCTCTCTTTCCCTGGTATCTCACCGCTGCGTCGGTGCAGGTAGGGGATTGAGCTCGAGCTAGCTCGAATAAAGGCTCTTTGCTTTTGCATCGGACTCGGCTCCCTAGTGGTCTTTGGGGATCACGAATTCTGGGCATAACAGTCTCAGCTCAGGTCATGATCTCACGGTTTGTGGGTTTGAGCCCTGCATCAATCCCGAGCCCTGCATCAATCCCAAGCCCTGCTTGGGATTCTGTCTCCCTGGCTGTCTCTCAAAGTAACTAATAAAGGGGCGCCTGGGTGGCTCAGTCGGTTGAGCGTCCGACTTCGGCTCAGGTCATGACCTCACAGTTTGTGAGTTCGAGCCCCGCATCAGGCTCTGTGCTAACTGCTTGCTTAGAGCCTGGAGCCTGCTTCAGATTCTGTGTCTCCTCCTCTCTCTGCCCCTCCCCTGCTCACGCTTTGTCTCACTCTGTTTCTCAAAAATAAATCAATGTAAAAAAATTAAAAAAAAAATCTTTAAAAATAACTAATAAAAATAAAATTCTTTAAAAAAAAAAAAAAAGGGAATCTGATTACATTGAACTTAATGAGTAGCAAGTCAGTGTCTCATCAATTGTTCAGAAGCTCAGAATTCCAGACTGTGATAATCTACTAAAGAGAATGAAAGTCCAAAAAAGAGAGAGAGAGAATATGAAAGTCCAAATGAGTAAATTAAGTAACAAAGAGGTGGTCAAATGGACACATCAACCTCCCTTTCTCCTACATTCTCAGAGTCCAGTCTACACAAAGCATACAGTCTGGATCACACTGTCCTCAATATTCATCACACAACATGCTTGCCTTTTAGGAGTTTATATGCTCTTGATCTTTACAAAGCAATACAAGAACACTTCACCTGAGTAATTTCTATGTCTTCTGTGAAATCACAGCTAAAAACACAATCCACTGTGTCACACAATGGCAAAGTCCACAGAATGTCTTTTTCACTGAGTACAATGCCAGGAAAAAGTCTGTCTCTGTAAACAAATGAGCAGGCTTTCTTTCCACAGACAATGAATACTATGTAATTCAATGTTATACAGAGAAAAGGACTGGTTCCTTGTTACTCTTAGTCTGAAAACTTAAAGTCAATTGCCTTGCACAACCGTTACACTGGCTCCCCTCAGGAGCCTGGTACCTTCTAGTCTATGCTCTTCTTAGATAGCTGCTGCTGTTTTTATCCTTAACTGTCCTACTTACAGTATCTTTAATTCTATTAGATTAAAATCCTCTTGAAAGTATGAATGTACATATGTATATACTGTCTATCTCTTAACAGTTTTCCTTCTGCTATCTCTTACCTTTTCTGGTACCACTCTATACTTAATGATCTAGAAATTAAAAATGAGGGGTGCCTGGGTTGGTTACACATCTGACTCTTGGCTTTGGACCAGGTCACGATCTCACAGTTCGTGTGACTGAGCCCCAGGTCGGGCTCCACACTGACAGCACGGAGCCTGCTTGGAATTCTCTCTCTGCCCCTCCCCCGCTCACGCTCTCCCTCTCTCAAATAAATAAACATTTAAAAAAAAAAAAAAAAAAAAGGTGTTGACACCAAGAGGTGAATTTAACATAGACCACACTGTCTGCATCAGTGACAAGCAGGCACGATCACCTTTGCAGTAGTCGGCGGGGTCCTCCTGCTCTTCATCATCTGATCCCAGGATCTCCTCCTCTGGCTCCGGGGGCGTGGGGTCTGGCAGAGGTGGTGGCGGTGGTGGAGGCGGCGGTGGCGGAACTAAGGGAGCTTTCTGCTGAGGCTCCGGCCTGAAACGGGAGAAGGAGAATTCCTATTTACTCAGAAGCCAATCTTGCATTATGGACACACATGAGAGTTTCTTAACACAAGAAAAAAATAAACCTGTCACACACTAGCTAGAAATGCTGGTTAATGCACTGCGTCCATTTTAGCTAAATTCAAGTAAGGTTTCAACATACAGGTCCAGAGGAAAAAAAAAAAAATCACACTTTGCAGGCACATTTTCACTCAGAGCTTCAAAATTTCGTAAGTCCTGACAATATTATGAAATAAAGGGGAAACAGAAAGAGATCCCCCCCCACCCATGCTATATAGCCTTATTAAGTTAGAACACATCCCACAGAGATTATAAAAAGACAGATGAAAGCAGCTCTGAGCTTATAAAAGGACTTATTTTCCATTGTTTAAAATCAGAATTCCTTTTCCCATAGAAACAGTACAATGTGGTTAGGTTTCCGGGATAACTCGTAAAAGCTAATACATGCTATTAACTGATGTACAGTTATTTTCATTAAGGAATTCAGCCATCTATCTCCCTTGCTTATCAAGAATACTACCCCAAACTGGAAATTAAACAATGAAAACACCCACTGTCAGTCAAATACAAAAGCAGCACATACATTAATGCAAGGTTTCCAAGGTTTACAAAATGCTAATTTCCAAATGTCACAAAAAGGCTAAATAATGGTTAGTCTGCTCTTTTATAAAAGATAAGAAAACCCACAATACAAAAAAATGTTTCTAAGCTTGAGAGATTACAGATGAGAGCCTTCTTTCAGGTATCTAGAGAAACTCGAGGAGAAACTCTTCCTGAGCCAGCACACAGAGTGCACGAACAGGCAAGGGAAATCGGGCTGACAGAGGTGTTCTCCAGAGAGGTTCACAGGGTAAAGAGGGGGTCTCTAGTCTGGGGAGCAAGGGGAACCCCATAAGCACTGATGTGTGCACAACTGCTCTTCTTTTTGGACTACCAGTAGTCGTGCCCCCCTTCAAAAAGCACCTTTTGAGACTGCTCCTCCCTACACAAGGGAAGGCTGGTTCTGATCCGCTTTCTTCACTGTCGTACCGCTCAGGGCACAGACGGCTGAAGCTGACTCTACAGGCCTGGAACCTTCAGGCCGGCTGTCACGGGCAGCAAGCTCATCTGCAGTTGCCAGTAGAGGCAGGGCCAGCAGAGCCACATGACCCTGGCCCCTCTCTAAGCCAGACCTCTAAATTCTTCCCAATCTGACAGCCCCCAAAGAGCATTTACTGTATTGCTCTTAGCCTAAATTGGCTAAAGGTCACTTATGTGGTTTGCCACCAAAACTCAAAGTGCCACAAGCAACAAAGGGGGGTAGGGTGGAAGGCAGCAGAAATCCAGCAGTCACGAGGAAGGGGTGGGGACTGTGCCGCACAGGTAACCTGAAAGGCAAGCACTGGCAAGTTGAGTATCTTTGGCAGAGTGACTAAGGAACGCTTATGAGCTGAAAACGACCTGTATTGATTGCTATTTGCCACAATTTATGGAGACTCAAAGTTACAGCTCCCTGGGTGACAAACGTTAGGAACAGGGTGGTGATCACATCCTGAGTTAACCACTGCTCAAGATGGAGCCCTGGAAGGGGATAATCACAACCAAACACCCACATCACTGCCAGAATACATCCAAAAATACATCTAACAGACCTTATGGAAGTGTACTAATCTTTCTGGCAGCCTTGCAAATGCTCCTTTCCTTTTTAACATACATGTTCTTACTGAAAGTAGAATGGCAATGCACAAGAGAGAGGCTGGAAGAAGGGGAGGCAGGAGAGGGCTGCACCAGAGGGAAGGGGAGGTGAGCAAGATGAATGGTCTCACAAGAACCATTCATTCATTCTTCAGGGCTGTGAGCAGAAACTACTGAGCTGACCAATGTGCTCAATCAGAAACGCTTAGAAATTTTACACGAAAAAATGAGGAGATTCTCCAAATTTAAAAGAAAACATGTTATATTCCCTATAGAAACTATGTAACAATTAATGAAAAGAACAGAACTAGAGAATCTTCTACCTGTGCTCCTCACTACAGACCCTTGGGCCAAGTAATTAATTCACTGTAGTGGGGACTGTTTTGTACACTGTAGAATGTTATAAGCATCCCTGGCCTCAAGACATTAATGTCAGTAACATCCACACCCACCGCCAGTTGTGACCATCAAAAACTATGTCCAGAAATTAACAAATTCCCTGGGGACAAAATCATACCCATTTGAGAACCACTGCTCTAACAAGCGTTTTCTGTACTTAGCTTTATTCCTACAGAGTAGACTGTATCTGTAATAAGGGAAAACAAATTCTCATTTTCATGGGCCCATTTTCTCTCATTTGAGAGGCTCATCATAATGTGTTTCTCTTAATTACTGTCCCCCCATTTGCTCAGCTGTCCACATCACTTAACAAAATTGTCAGACCCTCTGGTCTCAATGAGCAGGCAGGCACCTCTTCTCCCTCCAGTGAGGGCCACACTGAACAGGCAGGCAGAAAGCGCCCCCAAGGCCACTTATTTCTCTCAAGTTAAAGGAAGGAGTCAGGGTACTTTGAAGTAGAAAGGAAGTTGAGTAATGTTGAAGTAATATTTCAACTATCACATCCTAACACCTAGGGCTATGCTGTCTAATCAGTGGGCACTGGCCACATGCCTGTACTGAGCACTGGAAATGGGACGAGAGTACAAATCAAGACATGCTACGTGCGTAAAATACATACTGGATTTCTGAGATTTCATACAAAAAATGTAAAATATTTTATTAATAAGTTTACATTTATTATATGTTAAAACAATAATATTTGGGATAGAATGCAATATATTATTAAAATTAAACTCGCCTGATTCTACTTTTTTTAATGTGGCTACTAGAACACTTCGAATTACAAATGAGACTCACATTATAGTTCTACTGGACAGCACCACCCTAGGCTCTTCAGATAAAAACCAGAGGAGTACTTGGCCTAAAAAGTCAGAGATTCCTGGTCATACCAATGATGGTGAATTTTTCTAAGGCTTCTCCTAGTAACATGCCTCACATCAATGATCACCAACTATCAAATCACTTAAATCGTCATAGTAAGGTTCAGAACAACATAACTGCCAAATGTTATGGTGCTGATCACGACTCTTCTTCATCTCATTCATCCTTGTTACTGCCTACCACATAGGGGAAACACAAGTAAATATGTCTTAGGGCAGGTATAGGCACAAGAGAAGGAGGCCACACCATCTTGAAGGCTGGCTTCTTCAAAGTGGATTCTTGTGGCTTCCACAGTATTACTTTAAGCCTGGTTAAATCTCAACTATTTAAAAGATCCAGAGGTAGCAGGCAGTTTATATCACCAAGTACATACTTAAAAAATATATCAACAGATTTTAAAAGTACCTTTTCATCAATCCTAATGAGAACCATCAAAAAGTTATTTCACAGAATAATTACTAGAAGCACTGGGGAGGAATCAAGATGGCGGAGCAGCATGGAAACCTGAGCTTGTCTCCTCCCTGAAATGCAGCTACATCAGCACCAAATCATTTTGAACACCTAGGAAACTGATCTGAGGATTAACACAACAATCTTCGTAACTTGAGCCGCAGAACTTGGCACATATGCACTGCAGGCAGGTGAACCGGGGGAGACAAAGAAGCCGTGGAGGGTGGTGAGCTATTTTGGCAGAGAGAGAAAGAGAAAGGCAGAGAAAGCAGTGCATCGGGATCGTACAAGAAAAGCACTCCCCACCAAAGTAGCTGGAGAGAAAGAGAGAAAGGGAGAAAGAGTAAAAACCCTCGCAGGGGACTGAACAAGAAACCTGTTCCCCAAAACCACTGCCAGGGAGAAAGAAGAGGATTCAATACCACCAGGATTCTGTAAACAGTGGAGCATAGACTCTGAAGTTCCCGAGCTCAGTGCCTGGCAGTGCTCTGGTGAGGAAGTAGGGCGAATCCCCAAGAGCAGGCTGCAGAGTCTGAGGGGTCTGTGTGCTACACAGGGAGAAGTGGTTGCCCCGCTTGGAGTGTATTTGGTAGAGGCCATATGGCCTCCCCTGGGGCAAAGGTCCCAGTGGACCCTGGAGAGCAGCACATATGCTGGTATAGGGACTCAAACGCCAGAGTGCCATGAAACCTGGCACTGGCTGGGTGTTGTGATTTGCCATAATCTCTGAATCACTGCTGCGGCGATTGCATGAACGTTTTTCTGGCGTAGGGTGGCACTCGGCCATCACTCAATAAGACCCTCCCCAGAGAGTCAGCGTAGGTCCAAGCCACCGAGGACTCTGAAGCATGGAATTCTGAAACAAAACCCCATCTAAGATAAAACTCTAGAGGGAGGTGCCACCTGGCAGTGGACAGCTTGAACATGGACAGGGTAGAGACAGGGAGTAGACAGAGGGCTGACAAAGGAGGGGCTTGATCGCGGGTCAGTGAGAACTCAAAGTTCCTGTGCTAGATACTAGGGAGCTGGGTGAAGCCATTTCCACCTCCCCTGTGCACACACAGCACACAGGCACATGGATCCACCCCAGTAGGCTAAGCAGAGCCACCTAGTGGAGAATGGAGCAATTACATCAAGCTCCACCCATCTGCACCCTCCAAGCACAGGCACCAGAAGACCAACATAAATCACTCCAACAAGCTTAGTGTATGGACTATAGAATCCTTCGTAGTTTCAGTTCTAAGGGACACTGGATGTAACTTCATTCAGGTTTCATTCTGTTTGCTGGTTCCTTTATGTGTTCATTTTCTTTGCTTCAGTTTTTGCTTAAAATGTTCTTTTTTTCTTTGTTTTCTTTCTCTTTCTTAGATACAGAAAGAAAAACTTGTTTTTTACTTCATTTATTTTTAAAAATTTTTTATTCTATTTCATTTTATTTTCTTTAATTCTATTTTATTATATATGAGTTTTTTAATTTTCAAAGTTCTTCTTACCTTTTTTTCCCCTTTCCTTTCCCTTTTTCCTGTATTCCATAAAACTTCTTTCAACAAGTAGAACAAAACTCACCTAGGATCTAGCTTCCTTTTTTTTTTTTGATATTTTGTTTTGTTTTTAATTTTTATTTTATTAATTTTTTTTCTTCCAAAATGACAAAATGAATGAATTCACCCCAAAAGAAAGAACAGGAAGAAATGAAAGCCAGGAACTAAATCAACATAGGTATAAGATGTGTGAACTAGAATTAGAACCATGATAATAAGAATACTAGTTGGGGTGAAAAAAGCATAGGAGACATAAAAGAATCCCTTTCTGCAGAGACAAAATTAATAAAATCTGGGGTGCCTGGGTGGCTCAGTCAGTTAAGCATCCAACTTTGACTCAGGTCATGATCTCGTAGTCTGTCAGATTGAATCCCACATTGGGCTCTGTGCTGACAGCTCAGAGCTTGGAGCACGCTTTGGATTCTGTCTCTCTCTATCCCCGTCTCTCTCTGCCCCTCTCCTGCGCATATTTTGTCTCTCTCAAAAATACATAAACATTAAAAAAAATTTTTTTTAAAGAAAGCTATAAAATACAGTAAGGCTGAAATTTAAAATGGTACAACTAAGATACAATCTCAAATAGATGGATGCCACAACACCAAGAATGGATCAAGCATTGAATTAGCATTACAGAGAATAATGAAGCAGGAAAAAAAAAAGAGGGATACAAAGGCAAAAGATCATGATACAAGACTTAAAGAACTCAAGTGACTCATTAAAAGGTAGTAACATCCAAATCATAGGAGTCTCAGAAGATGAAGAGAGAGAAAAAGGGACAAAAGGTTTATGTGAGCAAATTATAGCAGAAAACTTTCCTTATCTGGGGAAGGACACAGACATCAAAAAACAAGAAGCACAGGGAACCATCATTAGGTTCAACAAAAACCAACCATCACCAAGGCATATCATAGTCAAATTAGCAACGTATACAGGCAGGAAAGAATTAGGAAAGCAGCAAGGGGGGGGAAAAAAGTCCTTAACCTATAAGGGAAGACAGATAAGTTCACAGCAGACCTATCCACAGTAACTTGGCAGGCTAGAAAGGAATGGCAGGATATATTCTGAATCAGAAAAACATGCGGTCAAGAATTCTTTATCCAGCAAGGCTGTCATTCAAAACAGAAGGCAAGATTAAAAGTTTCCCAGACAAACAAAATCTAAAGGAATTCATGATCACTAAACCAGCCCTGCAAGAAATTTTAAGGGGGTACTCTGGAGAAACAACAAAACAAAACAAAACCTCAAAAGGAACAAAGACTAGAAAGGATCAGAACATCACCAGAAACACCAACTCTACAGGCAACCCAATGACACTAAATTCCTTTCAGTACTCACTCTAAATGTAAATAAACTAAATGCTTCAATCAAAAGACACAGGGTATCAGAATGGATAGGAAAACAAGACCCATCTGTATGCTGCTTACAAGAGACTCATTTTAGACCTAAAGACACCTGCAATTTGAAAGTAAGGGGATGGAGAATCATCTATCATACCAATGGTCATCAAAAGATAGCCATACTTACATCAGACAAACTAGATTCTAGAATAAAGACTGTAACAAGAGATGAAGAAGGGCACTATATCATAATTAAAGGGTCTATCCACCAAGAAGATCTAACAATTGTGAATATTTATGCACCCAATGTGAATGCACCCAAATATATAAATCAAGAAACTCATTTATTATAATACCATAATAGTAGAGGACTTCAACACCCCACTTACAACAATGGACAGATCTTCTAAGCAGAAAATCAACAAGGAAACAATGGCTCTGAATAACACACTGGACTGGATGAACTTAACAGATATATTCAGAACACTTCATCCTAAAAAGGAATACACATTCTTCTTGAGTGCACTGGAACATTCTCCAGAATAGATCCTATACTGGGTCACAAATCAGCTCTCAACAAGTACAAGATCATACCTTATATATTTTCAGATCACAATGCTATAAAACTTGAAATCAACCACAAGAAAAAATTTAGAAACACCATGAATACTTGGACACTAAAGAACATCCTACTAAAGAATGAATGGGTTCACCAAGAAATTAAACAGGAAATTAACAAGTACATGGAAGCCAATGAAAATAACAACACGGCAGTCTAAAACTTCTGGGATGCAGCAAACGCAGTCAGAAGAGGGCAGTATGTAGCAATCCAGGCCTTCATAAAGAAGGAAGAAAGGTCTCAAATACCCAACCTACCCTTACACCTAAAAGAGCTCGAAAAAGAACAGCAAATAAAGCCCAAAACCAGCAGAAGAAGGGAAATAAAGATAAGAGCAGAAATCAATGATATCAAAGGAAAACAACAACAACAACAACAACAACCAAAAAAACAGATCAATGAAACCAGGAGCTGGTTCTTTGAAAGAATTAACAAAACTGATCACCCCCTAGCCAGATTGATCAAGAAGAAAAAGGAAAGGACCCAAATAAGTAAAATCACGAATGAGAGAGGAGGGATCACAACTAACACTGCAGAAATATGAACAATAATAACAGAATATTATGACCAATTATGTCAACAAATGGGGCAATCTGGAAGAGACGGACAAATTCCTAGAGACATATAAACAACCAAAACTGAAACAGGAAGAAATAGAAAATTTGAACAGACCCATAACCAGTAAAGAAATTGAATCACTAATCAAAAATCTCCCAAAGTAAGAATCCAGGGCCAGATGGCTTTCCAGGGGAATTCTACCAAACATTTAAAGAACAGTTAACATGTATTCTTTTGAAGCTGTTCCAAGAAAAAGAAATGGAAGGAAAACTTCCAACCTCATTCTACGAGGCCAACATTACCTTGATTCAAACACCAAAGATCCCACTAAAAAGGAGAACTACAGACCAATTTCCCTAATGAACAGGGATGCAAAAATCATCAACAAGATACTAGCAAAATGGATCCAACAATACATTAAAAGAATTATTCACCACAATAAAGCAGGATTTATTTCTGGGATGCAGGGCTGGTTCAATATCCACAAATCAATGTGACACATCACATTAATAAAAGAGAAGATAAGAACCACATGAGCCTCTCAATATATGCAGAAAAAGCATCTGACAAAATACAGCATCCTTTCTTGATAAAAACCCTCAAGAAAGTAGGGATAAAAGGATCATACCTCAAGATCATAAAGGCCACATATGAAAGACCCATCGCTAATATCATCCTCAATGGGGAAAAACTGAGCTTTCCCCATAGGGTCAGGAACATGACAGGGATGTCCACTCTCACCACTGTTGCTCAACAGAGTGTTGGAAGTCCTAGCCTCAGCAATCAGACAACAGAAAGAAACAAAAGGCACCCAAATCAGCAAGGAGGAAGTAAAACTTTCATTCTCTGCAGACGACATGATACTCTATGTGGAAACCCAAAAGATTCCACCAAAAACTGCCAGAACTGATACATGAATTCAACAAAGTTGCAGTACATAAAATCAATGTACAGGAATAAGTTGCATTTCTATACACCAATAATGAAGCAGCAGAAAGAAATATCAAGGAATTGATCCTGTTTTCAATTGCACAAAAACCCATAAAACACCTAGGAATAAACCTAACAAAAACAGTGAAAAACATATATGCTGAGAACTATAGAAGGCTTATGAAAGGAATTGAAGACACAAAGAAATGGAAAAACATTCCAGGCTCATGGATTAGACGAACAAACAGTGTCAAAATGTCGATACTACCCAAAGTGATCAACATACTCAATGCAATCCCTATCAAAAAAACACCAGTATTCTTCACAGACCTAGAACAATTGTAAAATTTGTATGGAACCAGAAAAGACTCCAAATAGCCAAAGTAATGTTGAAAAAGAAATTCAAAGCTGGAGGCATCACAATTCTGGACTTCAAGCTGTATTACAAAGCTGTACTCATCAAGACAGTATGGTGGCAGCACAGAAACAGACACATAGATCAATGGAACAGAACAGAGAACCCAGAAATGGACCCACAAATGTATGGCCAACTAATCTTTGCCAAAACAAGAAAGAATACCCAATGGAAAAAAGATGGTCTCTTCAGCAAATGGTGTTGGGAAAACTGGACAGCCACATGCAGAAGAATGAACCTGGACCACTTTCTTACACCATACACAAAAATAAACTCAAAATCAGTGAAAGACCTAAACGTACGACAGGAAGCATCAAAATCGTAGGAGAGAACAGGCCTTTCGCCACAGCAACTTCTTACTTGACATGTCTCTGGAGGCAAGGGAAACAAAAGCAAAAACCAACTATTGGGACCTCGTCAAGATAAAACAATCAGCAAAACTAAAAGGCAACCCATGGAATGGGAGAAAGTATTTGCAAATGACATTATCAAAGGGCTAGTATCCAAAATACAAAGAACTTACCAAACTCAACACCCAAAAAACAAATAATCCTGTGAAGAAATGGGCAAATGACATGAATAGACACTTTTCCAGAGACATCCAGGTGGCTAAGAGACACATGAAAAAATGCTCATCACCCATCATCAAGGAAATACAAACCATAACCACAATGAGATAGATACCACCTCACCCCTGTCAGAATGGCTAAAATCAACAACTCAAGCAACAACAAGATGTTGGTAAGGATGCAGAAAAAGAGGAACCCTTTTGTACTGTTGGTGAGAATGCAAACTGGTGCAGCCACTCTGGAAAACAGTATGGAGGTTCCTCAAAAAATTAAAAATAGAACTACCCAAACCCAGCAGTTGCACTACTAGGTATTTAACTAAAGGATACAAAAATTCTGATTCGAAGGGGCACATGCACCCCAATGTTTATAGCCGCACTATCAACAATAGCCAAAGTATGAAAAGAGCAAAATGTCCATCAACTGACAAATGGATAAAGAAGATGTGGTTTATATATACAATGGAATATTTATTACTCAGTGACCAAAAAGAATGAATTCTTGCCATTTCCAACAACATGGATGGAACTAGAGTGTATTAGGCTAAGCGAAGTCAGTCAGAGAAAAAGAAGTATCATATGATATCACTCATATGTGGAATTTAAGAAACAAAACAGATGAATATAGGGGAAGGGAAGCAAAAGTAAGATAAAAACAGAGAGGGATTTAAAAAAAAATTTTACACAGGCAGGGGGGCGTGCCTGGGTGGCTCAGTTCATTAAGCATCCAACTTGGGCTCAGTTCATGATCTTGCGGTTCATGAGTTCAAGCACTGCATCACGCTCTGAATGGAGCCTGCTTCGGCTTCTGTGTCTCCCTCTCTCTGTCCCTCCCCCGCTCATGCCACCCCCCTCAAAAATAAAAATAAACATTAAAAGAAAATTTAAAAACAGAGAGGAAGACAAACCATAAGAGACTCTTAAATACAGAGAACAAACAGAGGGCTGCTGGCGGGTGTTGGATGGGGGGATGGGCTAAATGGGTGATGGGCTTTAAGGAGGGCACTTGTCGGGATAAGCACTTGGTGTTACATGTAAGTGATGAATCACTAAACTCTACTGCTGAAATTGTTATGTTAACCAACGGGGATTTAAATTAAAAAATAATAATTAAAAAAGAGTTGTTAGAAGCCCTTAGCAAGCCATGCAGGGAACCCATAAATATTTTCAACAAGGGTGCCAACACAATTAAATGGTGAACGAATGGTCTTTCCAACAAATGGTACTGGGACAAATGGTTATCTGCATGCAATAAAATGAGGTCATAACCCTACCTCACACACACATAAAGATTAATTCAAAATGGATCAAAGACTTAAATAAAGGAGCTAAAACTCCAAAACTCACAGGAAAAAAATACAAGTAAATCTTCATGATCTTGGGCTCAACAATGTTTCTTAGATTTGACACTAAAAGCATATGCAAGTGGACTTGATCAAAATTAAGAGCTTTTGTGTTTCAAAGGGCACCACCAGAAAGTAAAGTCATCATGTAATGATGGAATAAAGTATCTGGAAACCATACAAGATAAGGGTCTTGTATCTAGAATGTAAAAAGAACTCTTGCATAACTTGACAAAAAAAAATTTAATAGGAAAAAGATTAAAATAGACATTTCTCCAAAGATGACCTATAAATGACCAATAAATATATGAAAAAATGTTCAGCATCATTAGTCCTTTGGGAAATGGAAATCAAAACCACAATGACAAGTACTGTCGAGAATGAAGAAAGTAGAACCCTGAATTGTAACAGTAGTGTTCTATGGCCCAGCTGCTTTGCAAGCTGGCAGTTCCTAAAAACGTTGAATTCAGCGTTATCACATAACCCAGCAATTCCACTTCCGGGTATAATACCCAAAAGAAATGAAAACATATGTCCCCACAAAATCGTGTGCGAAAATATTCATAGGACATTATTCGTAGCAGACCAAAAATGTGCATCGAGTGATAAATGAATAAATAAATAAAATGTGGTTAAATAAAATGGTAACATTATTCAGCAATAAAAAGGAATGAAAGTACTGTCACACGCTACAACATGGGTGACCCTTGAAAACATTATGCTAAATGAAAAATGCTAGGCAGAAGAGACCACATGTTATAGGATTCCATTTTATATAAAAATGTCCACACTAGGCAAATGTATAGAGAACTGAGTAAATTAGTAGTTGCTGAGGGCTGAGAGTAGGGGAAATAAAGAAGAAGGGGAATGGGGATTGACTGTTAACAGGTACAAAGCACCTGCAAAAAGCTGTTTTTTAAAAAAACAAAAGGTTACACAACTATATAATATCTTTTTAAGAGAGAGAGAGAGCATGTCTTGCAAGTGAGAGAGGGGCAGAAGGCAAGGGAGAGAGAGAATCTTAGGCAAGCTCCACACCCAGCGTGGAGTCCAATAGGGGGCTCAATCTCATGATCTCATGAAGTGTGAGATCATGACCTGAGCAGAAATCAAGAGTTGGGTGCTTAACCGACTGAGCCACCCAGGCACCCCTGTATATTATCTTTTAATGTCCACTCTCCAAGAAAAATTAGAAATAACTATCTTTAGATTTAGAAAACCTGCTACATATGGTCTCCTTCACAACTTCCCAGCCACATTTACAGTGAAAGGTAATACATACTTCCATAAAAACCAGACTGAGAGTCTACCTAAATGTCCAAGTTTACACGAGGCACGAATTTAAAGAACATGCTCTCATATGACATCAACAATGTACCACCCTTAGCAACTAGAGTAAAAAATTTAGAACTAGTCATTTAGGTTTTTCACAAAGAATTACATTTATTTTGCCCTACATTAAACACAAGTAAATATTCCCATTACTCCAAACATAAAAAATGCAGTTTAAGAAAAAACACAAAATATTTTCTTCAAATATTACAATACTAAGATGATTTTATCATGTTTATCTACTGCATACTGTATTTCTCAAGTACATTTGCTCTACCACAAAGGGGAGGAAAACCGAACCCTAGCAAAATGCATGCACGATCAGCTCTAAATTGCCATGGCAACCAGATGGGAGTTCCCACTTCCTTCCAGCTGCTATTTCTTTCGAGCAGAGAAAAGGACAAGTAAACTTCACATTTGGCAGAAAAAGAAGTCCTTTCCTTTATTATCAACCTAAATGGCAACTGACACAATTCAAGAAATTCATTCATTCAGTTTTAACCAAAATACAAAGAAAAAGAAGTTCCAAATGAATTTCTCCTAGGAACATTCACACAAAGGCAATTTTTTTTTCTTTCCTATGTCCACCACCTAATCTACAACTCACTCTCTTCCTCCCTCCCTCCTTCTTACTTTCCCATTCTTGATGGTAAATTGTTAGCCAGAGAAATATGCAATCTGCCATTTCTGCTTAAGAGTAGAATCAATCAATACATACTTTCTCTCAAAACAGCTTATCCAAAAAGGCTTTCTGTAACACTGGGTAAAGCTGCACAGCTAAGGAGAAAAACCCAGACTAGTTTTATGTGTTCCTCTGTAATGAAAACACTTCTAAACTTTATGTAACTTGAACCTGAATGTTAAGTGTCGGCTGTGGTAGGCCAACTTCTGAAAATGAGTCCCAATGACCCTCATCCTTGTAGAATTCCCAACTCCTCTGAATGCAGGTAGATCCTGTGAATAAGACATCACTCTCATCTTTATATTATGTTACATGGCAACTGGGCAGTGATGTTGGGTGGGTTTGACCTAATTACATGAGCCTTCTACAAGTAGAGAGTTTTTTGTTGCTGGTCTTAGAAGTCAAAGAGACGTGCTCTGGCTGGCTGAGAAGAAAGCAAATATCCACGGTGTGAACTGCCCATTAGGGCCACAGAGCAAGGAATTTCGAGTGACCTCTCAGAGTGAGCACGGTCCCCAGCCAACAGCTAGAAGGACTAACAAGGACTTCAATGCAAGGAAGTGAGTTCTGCCAATGACCAGTGATCTTGGAAGAGTGCTCTGAGTCCCAACAGAGAACTTTAGTCTTGGCCAACAGCTTGATTTCAGTACAGTGAGAATCCAGCCATGCTGCGCGGCCCTAATTTCTGACCTACAGGACTGTGAGCTAATACATGCATACTGTTTTAAGCTGCTAAGTGTGTGGTAATTTGTTACACAGCAATAGAAAATGAATACAGCTGCCAAGTTAGTTCTCAGTAAGTAACAGAGCAGTTCATATTAATTTATCAGATTTTGGCCTCAACAGTGAGGCCTGGGCTTTTTTTTTTTTTTTTTTAAATTAAAATGGCCAAAGGAATTAAGAAGCTGGGTATTCAAGAATGGGAGCCAATTCTTTTATGGGAAAAGACAGGTTAAAAAAAAAAAAAGTATGTCCCCCCAATGTTGTTAATGTTTATGTATTTATTTGCAGAGGGAGAGGGAGAGAGAATCTTAAGCAGCCTCTACGCTCAGCGTGGAGTGTGACCCAGAGATCTACCCCACCACTGTGGGATCGTGACCTGAGGCAAAATCAAGAGTCGGGAACTTAACCAACTGAGCCACCCAGGTGCCCCAGTATGCCCCAGATACTAATGGAAACAATCATAATTCCAAGCCAGAAAGTTTAGACCTTCTTATTTTCTAAGACTATGTTGTTTTTTAGAATATGGAACACAGCCAACTAATAGTTGATGAAGATGTAAGTAAACAAACCTGCTTCCCAACTAATCAACATTTTAGACCACAAAGAAGTTGACTGATCACCTAACAATATATATATGACAGGGCTACATAATTCATAGGCCACTGAAACTGTTAATATCTTACAGAACATTTGTGGGACCTGGGAAAAACAGTGCTACTGAAGTGGAATAAAGACTGTCAGAAAAGTTTAAATCAGAGTTCAAAGGCATGTAAAAAAGACATCCTTTGATTCTACAAATAGAATAGTGTGTGCCACATTCCAGGAAGTTTCCTGGGAGCCCAGCACTGAGGGATACACAGTCTACAGGGTGGGAGAAATGCCATGTCACATGAACACATGAACATAAATCGAATGCTCCCAGGTACTGTTATGGAAAAGGAGATGACAGAAGGCCGAGCCAGAAACATCTACATCCTGAGATCTTAAGATACTGACCAGAATGAGGTGTGGAGGGTAGGGGTGGGAGGTAGGGTGGAGGCCCAAGGCCCAAGAAACAGGGTGACCAGAGGCACAAAGGCCTAAAACACCCTCTGGAGTGGTGTGGCTGGAGATAAGCAAGAGTTTCTGCAGCAATCAGCTCACAGAGGAATGACTCAGAGTTCTAAGGAGTTTGGGCTCTATCCTTTTATTATTATTGTTTTTTTAATGTTTTTATTTATTTTTAAAATATTTTTTACATGTTTATTTTTGAGAGAGAGAGTGAGAGTGGGCGAGGGGCAGAGAGACAGGGAGACACAGAATCCGAAGCAGGCTGCAGGCTCCAAGAGCTGTCAGCACAGAGCCCGATGCAGAACTCACGAGCTGTGAAATCATGACCTGAGTTGAAGCTGGATGCTTAACCAACTGAGCCATCCAGGCACCCGTGGGCTCTATCCTTAAAGCAAGTAGGAGACACTGAAATGTAATTTTAGGTCAAGATTTGCTTTCTGCAAAGAACATAAGGAACTGGTACGTAGAATGGGTAGAAAGGATAAAAGCCAGAAGCAAGGAAACTAGTGAGGAGTCCAGAGAGGAGATGATAAAAAACATAGCTCAGAACTTGGTCATTCCATTGCTGGAGGTGGGTCTTTGCTTCCTCAATTTCCGGTAGTAAGACAGCATTGAGAACAGAGACAGGAGAAGGAGGAAGGGCTTTCAGAGAAAACCTACTTCTGTTTTAAGTTCATTTCAGTTTGAGAGGCATATGGGATGCCCAGCAGTGTAGGAATACAGTGGATTGCTTGGTATATAGAATCCACAGTAAGAAATGAAGGTCTGGGCTGTAAACAGAAGCAGATGTCTGAGCAAACAGCTGGCAGCTGAAGCCTTTCCAAGCAGGTCAGAGTGCCAAGGATAAATGATGAATGAGAGGGTGAAGGGCAGAGCCTAGTTCACAAAGCACAATGTTATGAAGGCACCAACAGATTCTTGACTTCCCAGCTCATCATCCACAGCAATGACCCATACTATGACCACCAATATAAATTCATAGATTTCAATACAGATTTTAAAGAATACACATGCATAAAAACCTCATGGAAGCCTACCTTTTACATTAGGAGGAGATACATGCTAAAAAAAGAAAAAGAAAAAAAGAACTAGCAAACCTAGGACCTGCATGGGCTTCTATCTAAGAGCTCTGTTTGTAGGCAGTAGGAAGTCAATGGGTGTAGGAGAACTGCTACAAATAAAGAACTGTTTACTGAGACCTGTATGTTGATGGAACTTACCACAACCACTCACGATCGCCTCACGCGGCTCCGGAAATAATGCAACCTGTACCACTCTGGACGAGGCTTCTGCAAACTTCCCCAAGTTTTAAACCTAAAAGCAACTGTAATTATACAATTCAATAGCCACTAGCCAAATTAATTACAACTTAATAAAATGTAAAATTCATGTCTTTAGTGACTCTAGCCTCATTGCAAGTGCTCGACAGCCATGGACTGCTGGTGGCTATGGTATTAGGCAGTACAGATCCAGAACATTTCCATCAGCACAGAAGGCTCTATGAGACAACACTGCTATAGGCAATATTCTAGCAGCATGAACTTCTTCTAGCATACTATTATTTTAATAAGTAAATAAGATCAACTACAAGAGTTTGGAACATTTTTCTATACAGCCTACTACTGGAAGTTTGAAAAATAAGCTGTAAAATTATAAACAAAAAGGGTATATTCATTTTGAATTTGACAGGTGAGTCCAAAATCTGAATACCCTTTGGCTCAGCACACCTTACCAGAATTCATCTTACTGATACACTCACGGTTACAATGTCTGCAAACAGCAATGTACTGGAACCTAAATGTGCATCAAGAGAGGCCTTATTAATAACATCTGATCAATCATGGTATGTGTATACAACACAACTCTGCTAAAAAGCACGAGGCAAATGAGACTAAGAAAATTCCATTCACAATAGCATCAAACAGAATAAAGTGCTTAGGAATAAATTTAACAAAATAGTGTCTAAACGTATACTATGAAAACCAAACAACATTATTGGAAGAATTTAAAGAAGGCCTAAATAAGAAGAAACACATCCCATGCTCATGGACAGTAGACTTAATACTGTTAAGATGACAATATGTCCCCAACTGATCTATACATGCAATTCAATCCCTACTGAAATAACAGCTGCCTTAGTGGCAGAAATTGACAAGCCATTCCTAAAATTCATATGGAAACGCAAGGGCCCGGAATAGCCAAAACAAACTTGAAAAAGAACAAAATTGGAAGACTCACACTTCTTGACTTCGAAACTCCCTACAAAGGTACAGTAATCAACACAGTGTGGTACCAACACACATAGATCAACAGGAATTGAAGTTCTAGAAATAAACGCTCATATCACAGTCAACAGATTTTTCAACAAATGGTGATGGGACAATTGAATATCCACGTGGAAAGGAAAAGTGGATTCCTAACTCACATCATACACAAAAAAATAGCTCCTAATATCTCAAAGACCTAAATGTTAAGAGCTAAAACTATATAAATCTCCTAAAAAAGATGTTCATCATCAGCCATCAAAAAAATGAAAATCAAAACCACAATAATGCCACTTCACAACTATTAGGATAATAATCAAAAATTAGTAATAATCAACAGGACAGGTAATACCAAGTGATGACAAGGATGTGCTAAAAGTAGAACTCTCACACACTGCTTATGAGAAAGGAAAATGGTGCAGTCATCTGAAAAACGGGAGGCAACTTCTCAAAAAGTTCAACAGAGTTACCATAAGACACAGCAATTCCACCAGCAGGTATGTAACAAAGAGAAACTAAAACACGCATCGAAACAAAAACTTGCACGTCAATGTCCACAGCATCATCACTAATAATGGCCAAGAGGCGAAACGAGCCAAATGTCCATTAACAACAATAAAACAGTAATTAGGAATGAAGTACTGATAGATGCTACCATGTGGGTTATGGTAAGTCAAAGAAGCCAGAGTCACTACAGATCATACTGGATGATTCCGTTTATATGCAATTCCCAGAACCATGGGACAGAAGATCGGTAGCTGCTTATGGCGGAAGGGGGGATGGGGATGACTACTCAAGCCTAAGAACTTCTTTTTAGGGTGATGAAAATGTTCTAAAACTAGGTGGTTGGTTGGTGGTGGCTGCACAACTCTTTATACTGGAAACCCTTTGAACGTATAGTTTTCGCTTGCTACATAAATGACTTTTACTGGCTTAAATTTTACATATTTTGAGTATTGTTTATTAAAAACCAAGGAGGGGCGCCTGGGTGGCTCAGTCGGTTAAGCGGCCGACTTCGGCTCAGGTCGTGATCTCGCGGTCCGTGAGTTCAAGCCCCGTGTCAGGCTCTGTGCTGACAGCTCAGAGCCTGGAGCCTGTTTCGGATTCCGTGTCTCCCTCTCTCTCTCTGACCCTCCCCCGTTCATCCTCTGTCTCTGTCTCAAAAATAAATAAACGTTAAAAAAAAAATTAAAAAAACAAACCAGGATTTATTTCAAGTTTTAAAATGTGCTACGTAGTATGAGGCTGTACTAGTATATGAGAACATGTCGATATACAATTATATTTTCTTGGAATGTTCTCTATACATACTTGATAGCAATCCAGGCCACCACCAGATGTGCATGGCCACCTAGACCTGTTCTCACAGAGCCTTTCCTGGCAAGGCACAAAAGACCTTTTATTTTTCTTTTCTTTTAAAAAAAAATGTTTTTTAACATTTATTTATTTTTGAGAGAGAGACAGAGTGTGGGTGGGGGAGGGGCAGAGAGAGAGGGAGACACAGAATCCGAAGCAGGCTCCAGGCTCCGAGCTATCAGCACAGAGCCCGACACAGGGCTCGAACCCACAAACCGCGCAGATCATGACCTGAGCCAAAGTCGGACGCTTAACCAGGCGCCCCAGACCTTTTATTTTTCAAAATGAAACTCCCACCAATGAAAATGCTGGGGCTCATGGCCAATCCCAGACCAATGTCAAAGTCGTATTTTCGATGCCCCTGGATCATTTTGTTACTGAAGTTCTTGTGAATCACGCTGATCACAAAACAGAGAAACTGCTGGTGCTGGAGGCAGGATTCTGCAGTCTTCAAATATGTAAGTTTAATACAGTCTCTCTTATGAAAAAAGGCTGGAAGAGGTTAGAGATGACTTATTCCCCCCTCTCATTTCCTTGTAAATAATACTCCTTATTCTCATTTTAAAGTTTCAAACCCTAGCAGAATAGCTCCAGCCCCAAGTGGAGGCCAGCCAGGCAGCCTCCCGTCCACCCTCTGGTCCAGGCACCTCCACTCACACAGCCACACAGGCCGCACACAGGCGCCTTGGTCACCACACAGTAGGAGGAGAGAGCGTCTGGGGCTGCAGCCCCACTCGCTGCCTGCTCCACCTGCTCCGTGGGGGAGCGCCAAGGGGAACCTGCCCGGGACGACCTGCAACCTCCCCTGCCGCCTGGACCTAGGCCTGTGCTGAATCGTTCATCTTAAATGGATGAATTCTATTGTACGTCAATTTTCTCCCAATAATGTTGCTACACAAAAATACTACGGCAGTTCAATATTTACCAACAGGGAGGATATGCCAGTGATGAACACAAAGGTGCAGAGCGTCTGTATAGGGCATGCATCATGTTTCAGAGATGGGAAGCATGTGCCTCGGCTTAATCTCTCTCTGGATGCAGCAATAAGACACTGGCAGTAACAGCTTTCTGCAGGGAAAGGAACTCAATGGCTGGTGATCAGAGAGAGCAATTAACTTTTTCAAAATTCCCCACACTCCTTTCCTACTTTTTCAATTTGGTACCATGTGCATGCCTACTGAAGTAATTTTTTTCTTTCTTTTCTTTTCTTCTTTTAAGCAGACTCCACGCCCAGCACAGAGCCCAACCCAGGGCTTGAAGTCACCACCCTGAGATCAAGACCTGAGTGCAGATCAAGAGTCAGACACTCAACAGATGAAGCCACCCCAGAGGCCCCTAAATTATTAACTTAAAGAGACAGGAAAGGGAAAACAGATGCTGGGAAAGGGGTTCCTATCTGTGATACCCCTGTCCCTCCAGCAGCTAGGGAGAATCTACTAAAGAACAACAAAGTAAATGTGTCTAAGGCACAGGCAAGTCACACCTTACTCTACTTTAGAACTAGAGAGTTAGGATAAAGGTCAAAGTTCAAATGCCATGCAGCTTTCTGGTAGAAAGGCTGTGGGTTAGGTTTGAATACTAGTTCTATCATTTAAAAATCCAGACAACTCAAGCCAGTGACAAGTTCTCTGGGCCCCTAAGGAAAGTCAGAGGGTCATGATAATTAAAAGAGATGATACCTAAGTCACCTGGTATGTTAACTGTGCATGTGGTGGTAGGAAATCCTCTCCTCCCCACCCTCCTAGGCTGTGGGGGCTGTGATCATAGGTACACCGGGACACATCTCACCTAATATTGTGAGCTGACCTCTGGCCTTCTCTGTTCACCTGTGACTGTCCTAATGCACAGGCCAGCATCAGTCCCACCTCTTAACCCTTCTGTTTCTAAACGCATCTATTTTGTAGTCAAGATTAGCTAAAAGATTTAAGTAAGTTTCAACAAGGATCTCTCCTGTTAATTATTACATATTTCCACAAGGCAATAAGACAAATGACTACTGCTATTGTAATCATCTTAGAAGAGAGAGATGTCTAACATGAATTTTTAAATATAACGAGTAAGCAAATTGCTTCATAAAGCTTCTCCATTAACACATGACTTGTTCTAACTAGGTCTTTTTTGACAAGTACAAAGTTAAGCCCAGTCCTCGAAGACCTTGTGAACTAGGGTTCCACACAATGACCTTTACGTATCAAACTGTTCCCATATTAAACTGTTTCCATGTTAAACTGTTCCCTAAAGGGGAAGAAATTCAGAACTGCTGGCACAGAAATTAAATCACCTGAAGATTTATTAGTGCTCTGCAATACATTCTACCTCTGAAACTTTAAAATTTCATTCATCCATATTCTTAAATATATGTTTTCAGATAAATAGCTTTATTTCTGAAGGCAGTTGTTTCAATTAGCACTAATGCCAACCTACTGTAGGAACTGTGTATATAGTTCTTCAAAGATGTTAAAGCACATAAATGTTATTCTTTAGGAGTGGCCATTCTCAGAGATTGATGGGTATCTGACGAAGCCATCAGAAAAACATTTTCCAAGAAAACAAGACCTACTGCAAGCACCAAATCCATTCCCAGAGGGCTCCAGAATAAAGGAAGAGTCGGTTAGGATTCCAACAAAGTGACCTGGGATCCAAGGACAGCTCTAGGAGGAAATAAGACCAGAGAAGCGAAACAATGCACCTAGGGTCAGCCAGTGACATGTATGTGGGAGGCCATATAGCGTACTCCTCCAGATTCCAGTGGAAGGGGAAATCCTCCCTAAGAATCTGTGATCTCAAGCTTCCCCGCATGCATGGTGAGCATATGAATTTATTATAATACCTACCCAGTCCTGGAAACCTCCCAAGCCAGGAAATTTAGAGTGCTTCTGGGTCACTGCCCTCCCGGGGCTCCTGGAAGAAGTAGAAACAAATCCTCTTGCAAGAAATGAACCCTCAATCGGGCCTCCTTGGGATTCCAAGTAACTAAGATTGTGGAAATGTAATTTAATAATTTTTTTTTTCAAATCATCAAATAAACAAGGAAACAATACTCTATGAGCAAGACAAAGAAATAATCAACAAAAATAGATTTCAGATACTAGTATTGTGGAATACAGAATATGAAATAAGTATGTCCATAGTGTTGACAGAAATAAAGGAAGGAAATTAAAGCATAAGCAGGAAAAAAAAAAAGACTTAAAATTTGTTAAATTGATTAGACCACAAACTGGAAGGCAGATCTGAAGAAATCACCTAGAATGTATCACAGAAAGACAAAGACACTGAAAATACAAAAGAAAGGTTAAGACCTCAAGTAGAGACTGAGAAGGTCTAATTTACCTAATATTTGGGGTTCTTAAAAAGGAAGAAAATGGAGGAAAGGCACTATTAGAAGAAATAACAGCTGAGAATTGTCCATCCAGAACTGATTTAAAAAAATGTAAATTCTTGGATTCAGAAAGCACAAAGTGTGCTGAATAAAAATAAATCACAACAAAGTAAAACCAAAGAACACCAAACAAAGAGAAAACTGTAGGGGGACAAACAGCCAGATTTCCTACAGAGAATGACCATTACACGGTCACCAAGCATCTCAAAAGAAAAACTCCAAGTCAAACAAGTAGTGTGAAATCATTAAAGTGTTAAAGACCCAATAACTGCATTCTTTTGTATAAAATATATATATATATATATATATATATATATATATATATATGGAGCAAAGATATTTTCAGGTCAACAAAAACTGAGTATACCATTCACAGACCCTATTGTAAAGAAACTGCTAAAGAATGTATTTCAGAAAGGCAGAAAATAATTAGGAAAGAAGGTCTAAATTACAAGAAAAAAATGGTGATTCTTAGCAAACTGGTACATATGTGAGTAAACCAAAATAAACACTTGAATGAGTATCTCCAGGTTGGTAACAAATGCATGGCTTAAAATATTTTTAAGGGGCCCCTGGGTGGCTCAGTCAACTAAGTGTCCGACTCTCGGTTTCAGCTCAGGTCATGATCTCGCACTTCATGGGGTGAAGCCCCGCATCAGGCTCTGCGCCTAACAGCAGGGAGCCTGCTCGGGATTCTGTGTCTCCCTCTCTCCCTGCCCCTCTCCTGCTCTCACTCTCTCACTCAAAATAAACAGACTTAAAGAAAATAAATAAATAAAATAAAGTATTTTTAAAAGCAAACTCTTAAACAACAGCACTATTCTGGAGCACTTCACTCAAATTAACTCACTTAATCCTTGAGCAACTCTGTAAGTACTACTTAGCCACCCCATTTTCACAAATGAGGATAATTAGGCACAGAGAGTAAATAAGGTATTCAAAGTCACAAAGCTTGGTGAGTAGAGAGCCAGAAATGGAGCTTGCCCCACTAGATCGCAACTGGAAGCAGTGACAGGTTTCTAGACCCAACTTTCTAGTGGGACTAAAGATCTCCTACAGCACCAGGAGACTCCATGGAGGGAAGGGTAGGTGGGTAGCGGCTGCCACTGGAGAGAAGTCTAAACAGGAAACATCCGAGCAGACACCTACTGGGATGAGTCCTCTCTAGTGCCGATGCCCACTTACTACATTCGGACTTCTCCAACCACAGAGCGTGACTCATAAGACGGAGATGAGGCCCAGGAATGTGCATGTTTGGTAAGAACCCCAGAAGACTGATGCAGTAGTTCAAGGGCCATACTTTAAGAAACACCACTCCAAGCACATGTAACCACTATAAACATTACATACAAGTCCATTGGTCTCATTTTCTGTTTTACTTTAATGACCTTTTTAACAAGAAAAACCATGTTCATGTGCATTTTAGATACAGGCATCAAGTAAATCCTTAGACAAATACTGTGCCAGTTTCACGCTCTCCCAAAAGATGATGGCAGAAAAGATAAACTGCGGCTGAACAATGGAATAACTACTCAGTAATAAGAAAACAATAAGTACAAAAACATGGAGTCAAAAGCATGTGCTAAGTGAAAAAAGTGCTAAGTGACAAAGCCAAACACATGACTACATAGTATATGACTCCGTTTTATTTGTTTTTAGTTCATCTGTTCATTTTTGAGAGAGAAAGAGAAAGCACAGGAGCTAGGGAGAGGCGGTGGAGGGGAGGGAGAGAGAGAGAGACAGAGAGGGAGGGAGGGAGGTAGAGACAGGGAGGGAGGGAGGTAGAGAGAGGGATGGAGGGAGAAAGACAGAAAGAGAGAGAAAGAGAGGGAGACTTCCAAGCAGGCTCTGTGGGCAACACAGAGCCCAATGTGCAGTTCAATCTCATGAACCGTGGAGATCAGGACCTGACCCGAAGTTGGATGATTAACCCACTGAGCCACCCAGGCACCCCATGACTCCATTTTAAAAAGCAAAGCCAGAGGCACCTGGGTAGCTCAGTCAGTTAAGCGTCCAACTTCAATTCAGGTCATGATCTCACTATCAGTAGGTTCGAGCCCGGCATCGGGCTCTGTGCTGACAGCTCAGAGCCCGGAGCCTGCTTCAGAGTCTGTGTCTCCCTCTCTCTGCCCTCCCTCACTCATGCTCTCTCTCTCTCTCTCTCTCGCAAAAATGAATAAACATTAAAAAAAAAATTTTTTTTTAAGGCAAAGCTACAGTGATGGAAAGCAGATCAATGACTGTGAGGCGCTGGGGATGGGGGAAGGGCTGCCTCCAAAAGGGTGCAAGGGAAACTTTTGATGCCAATGAATATTACATCATGATTGTGATCCTAATGACACCATGTATGTGTGCACTGGTCACAACTCACTGAATTGTACACCTCAAATTGGTCAATTCTGACTTCATGTAAATTACACATTAATAAAGCTGACTGAAAAAAAAGACCATCATTGCTGCCAGTGAATTCTCCCTAGTGAAACATTCTTACCAGAAGCCCCCATCATACTCCAGCTGGTTAAGGTCCAGGGCTTTTCACAACCAAATGTAAAATACTGCAAACGCTTCAGTCATGGACATGAACACACGGGGCACTCAGTCCCGACCTTCGCCACCTAGTTGGAGACTACTCTCTTCCTTGCAAGGGCAGTTACTTAACAGGGAAGAAAACAAAAGCTTCAGAGCCGAGCGCAAGAAAACCCCTACCTAAGGTGGAACAGATTCAAAACATAAAGCCATCATAGCAAATACTGCCAATGACTCTCCTGCAGTCACAGACGCCACAGTGTGAACCTACCTGACGGCTGAAGACGGTCCCGAAAAACATCAAACCCATAGCTCGGACAGGGCAGGGACTAAAGTACTCTACCAGCACAAGCATCTTACGAAGTCAGATCAAAGAGAACACAGGCCCTGGGATACTCTCTCCCCTTCCCTGGGTCATAAACTGCGCGACTGCACCCGCAGTGCCACGTTCGGCTGGATCCCCACGTACTGAGAACATCCCTCATTTACGTGTTCGAGAAATTTTTACTCAACTCTCTTCAGTAACTCTCTTCCATGAATCTTCATTCATGGAACGAGGAGTCTAACACTGTAGTAGACAGGTACATAAATAATATAAAACAAGGCAATCACTGGTGTGAAAAGGTTATTTCCTTTATTAACTCAAAACATATTCAAGTTACACAGTTTCCAATACTGTTATAAGGTCCAGCGGATACAATGACAAGAACAAAGTACATAGAAAGACAACAATGTTCTCTCTGGCCAGGTGAGTCCCACAGAATGCTTAGAGAAAGAAAGGAGTGACAACTGAGGCTGACCTGTGAGGAAGAAAAAGTGGTAGCTAGGAAAGGACTTTCAGGGCAAGAGGACACGAGTGGGCATTATACGGCAGCAGGAAAGGGCTCATCCAGTCATGCTGATATACAAGCTACGGGAGAATACTGGCAGATATCCTGTTTTATTTATAATTTTTTTTGAAAGAGAGAGAGGGTGCAAGTGAGTGAGGGGCAAAAAGAGAGAGAGAGAGAGACAGAGAGAGAATCCTAAGAGGGGCAAAGGGAGAGAGAGACAGAGGAAGAGAGAGAGAAAGGGAGAAAGGAAGAGAGACAGAAAGGGAGACAGAAAGGAAGAGAGACAGAAAGGAAGAGGGGGAAAGAGAGAGAGAGGGAGAGAGAGAGGGAAAGAGAGAGAGAGAGAGAGAGAAGGAAAGAGGGAAAGAGAGAAAGAGAGGGAAAGAGAGAGAGAGAAGCAGGGCTCACCCAAAGCAGGACTCATGCTTACCTGATGAGGGGTCCACTTGATGCAGGACATGAGCTCACCCGAAGCGGGGCTTGAGCTCACCTGTTATGGGACTGGAACTGACCTGGAACCTGACCTGAGCCAAAGTCAGGTGCTTAACGACTGAGCCACCCAGGCGTCCCAGAAATTCTATAAAGAAAGTTTGGGACCAGATTTTGACACCCTTGAATGAAGAATTTGGAGTTTATTTCTGGTAGGATATAAATGCCATGCAAAATTTAATCTACTTTTATTTTAGAAGCTGTAATAGTTCTTAAAAAGGACTATACATCAAAATCATGGGAAGCTTTTTCAAAAAACAAAAGCCTAGAACCAGGAGACTGTGACGCAGTAGGTCTGGAATGTATCCTGGACACAAGTCACTAGGAGATTGGTACACACCCATGGTTAGGAATCACTGCTGTGAGGAGTCATTACCACCTCTAACAGATGTCTACCAGTAATGCACTCAAGGGTGCTTGTGATTCAAACACAGCTGAGCCCTGAACAATGTGGGGGTTAGGGGCACCAACCTCCATACAGTCAAAAATCTGCATGTAATTTCTGACTCCCCAAAAACTTAATTACTGATAGCCTACTAATGACCAGAATGTCTTACTTACAACATAAACAGTCAATGAGCACAGATTTTCTATGTTATATGCATTATAGACCATATTCTTACAATACAGAAAGCTCGGACAAAAATATTTTTAAAATCATAAGGAAAATACATTTACAGTACTTTACTGTATCTATTTAACAAATCTGTGTAAGCGGATCTGTGCAATTCAAACCTGTGCTGTTCAAGGGTCAACTCTACAAGCAAACACACAAACAGACAAAGATACAAATAAGAATTTCTAATGCTCCTGAAGACTTCAGGAAATGGACCTCCACTTTAATAGACACATATTTCTTAAAAGATACTCCCCTAATCCCACAGTCTGTTTTCAATCATCTACTTCAAGTAAAACCAACTTTTAGTTAATTCCATTAAAATATAAATAATTATACTCTTATGTATTAGAGTTTCATCAGAAAAGCACAGCTAAAGAACATCTAATTTATAGGTGTTTTTTTTTATGTTCATTTTTGAGAGAGAGAGAGAGAGAAAGAAAGAGAGACAGAGAGACAGAGAGAGAGTGCGCACACATGAGCGGGGAAGGGGCAGAGGGAGGGGGAGACACAGAATCAGAAGCAGGCTCCAGGCTCCGAGCTGTCGACTCAGAGGTCAAACCCATGAACCCTGAGATCATGACCTGAGCCAAAGTCGGACGCTTAACCGACTGAGCCACCCAGGTACCCCAAGAATGTCTAATTTAAACATGACTGATTAACAGCACACGTTTTTCTTCTGTTTTTCAAATAATAATAATAGTAAAGAAAACCCACGAGAACAAAGACAATAGGAAAGTAAAAACTGAGGAACAAGAAATTCAACGTTTTTAGAAAACAAAGTGAATGGAGGACATAACCATCAGGAAGAACATAAGCAGATACAACCAATAGTCGCTGCAGAAACAGACGCTGACCAGCAACTCGTCCATCCTGGAACCCCGAGAGCCTCAGCACTATGACCAGAGTGTGGGAAGAGGTCGGGGCAGGGGGAGAGTGTGCCGAAGACACAGAGCTCAGCTGGATAAAGCCATGGCTCCCTCTCCACACACCCGCTCACCCTCCGAGTAGGCAGATTACAACAGATCCTGGTAAAGACCAGACATTTTGGAAACATCAGGCACAGAGGATGTGGTAAGGTACTGGGATAAGAAACAGTTCTGATGGTGAACAGCGAGACTCTCAGACTCCTTACTCCACCCTGCTCCCAAAACACAAGCCCAGCTCCTCCCTCTTTCCCTGGGCAGGGGTTCTGAGAATTCTTTATTGAAGAAACTGCATAGTCCCACCCAGGCCAGAGCCATATATAATTCCAATAAAATTCTTTTCTTCTGGTCATCCTTCTCTTAATACTTTCCCTGTGATGTGTAAGAGCATTTAGGTGTCACCACTGGATGCTCCCCAGATGAAGACCAATCAGCTCCTCTACCCAGGTTCCTGTGAGGCTTTCCAGTGTTGGGTGTCGGTCACTCTTCACTAGGTATCATGTTGGATTGATGACCAAGGACAAGAGCTATGCCTTGGTGCCTACATACCTCACACAGGTGCTTTAGTAGGACAGACATTAAATAATACATGCTGAATGAAAAATCGAAATGGAAAGGTGTATGAGGGGTGCCTGGGTGGCTCAGTCAGTTGAGCGTCCGACTTCAGCTCAGGTTGTGATATCCTGGTTTGTGAGTTCAAGCCCCAAGTTGGGCTCTCTCTTCTGTCAGCACAGAGCCCACTTCAGACCTTCTGTCCTCTCTCTCTACCCCTCCCTTGCTGGTTTTCTCTCTTTCTCTCAAAATAAATAAACAAAAAAAAAAAGTGTATGTATACCCACTATTTTCTAAATCATTAAGCCTATAATACTCTGATGTCCTTATGTTACACTGGTTCTCAACCTCAACGGAGTAACAGAAGTTTTCCGAAAAAAAAAATGTATTTCCTAGTCCTTTCTTTCCCCCAAAGCAATAAATAATGAGGTTTCATCTGAAAGTATAAGAAATCTGTTGAGAGGCTCCTGGGTGGGTCAGTCAGTTGAGCATCCGACTCTTGATTTCAGCTCAGGTCATGATGATCCCAGGGTCGTGGAATGGAGTTCCAGACTGGGCTCTGCGCTGAGTATGGAGCCCGCTTAAGATTCTCTCTCTCTTTGCAAACGACATATCAGATAAAGGGTTAGTATCCAAAATCTATAAAGAACTTATCAAACTCAACATCCAAAAAACAAATAATCCAGTGAAGAAATGGGCAAAAGACATGAATAGACACTTCTCCAAGGAAGACATCAAGATGGCCAAACCGACACATGAAAAAATGCTCAACCTCACTCATCCTCAGGGAAATACCAATCAAAACCACAATGAGATACCACCTCACACCTGTCAGAATGGCTAACATCAACAACTCAGGCAACAACAGATGTTGGCGAGGATGTGGAAAAAGGATCTCTTTTGCACTGCTGGTGGGAATGCAAGCTGGTGCAGCTATTCTGGAAAACAGTATGGAGGTTCCTCAAAAAATTAAAAATAGAGCTACCCTACTATCCAGCAATTGCACTACTAGGTATTTGTCCAAGGGATATAGATATGCTGTTTCGAAGGGACACATGCACCCCCATATTTATAGCAGCACTATCAACAATAGCCAAAGTATGCAAAGAGCCCAAATGTCCATCGATGGATGAATGGATACAGAAGATGTGGTATATACATAGACAATGGAGTATTCCTCAGCAATCAAAAAGAATAAAATCTTGCCATTTGCAACTATATGGATGGAACTAGAGGGTATTATGCTAAGTGAAATTAGTCAGAGAAAGACAAATATCCTATGACTTCACTCATATGAGGACTTTAAGACACAGAACAGATGAACACAAGGGAAGGGAAGCAAAAATAATGTAAAAACAGGGAGGGGAACAAAACAGAAGAGACTCGTAAATATGAACAAACAGAGGGTTACTGGAGGGGTTGTGGGAGGGAGGGATGGGCTAAATGGGAAAGGGGCATGAAGGAATCTACTCCTGAAATCACTGTTGTACTATATGCTAACTAATTTGGATGTAAATTTTAAAAATTAAATTAAAAAAAAAAAGATTCTCTCCCTCTGCCCCTCTCCCTAACTCACAAACATTCTCTCCAAAATAAAAACATTAAAAAAAAAAAAGAAATTCTATCAAATAGATAATATTTCAATATATTAGGAATTCATGAGTAAACAATCTTCCTAATAACTCAGTCACAAACCAGTGGCAAGAACAGGCCAAACTTTCCAACTTGTGTGCACTTGACCTAGAAGCATACATGCTAAATAGTCTATTCATTACTACTTGTTAGGGAGAATTTTAGGAACTCAACATATGATTTAAATCGTGAAAAATGAAGCAAGATTTCATTTAAATGATTAATGTTGTCAAATCAGCAGACAAAAAACTAAATACACCCCTCCCCAAAAGATGGAGTCTAAATGTGACAATAAAATTAATATTTTAGGGGCACGTGGGTGACTCAGTTGGCTGAGTGTCTGAATCTTGACTTTGGCTCAGTTCATGAGACTGAGCTCGGTGTCCTTCACACTGAACATGAAGCCTGCTTAAGATTCTCTCTCTCTCCCTGCCCCTCCTCCCCTGCATGTGCACATGTTCTCTGAAATAAATAAATAAATAAATATTAAAATAATAATAATAATAATGTTTTGTATTCTAAATGCTTTAAGTGATCCTGTTTCTGCTAAATTCTTGGATCCATTTATATTGTTGACAGTGTGGCTTGTGATACCTAGCTAAAACAATAGCACTGTCAATAGTTTGTTAGTGTATAAAACACCTCACTGAAAGAATCCAAAACTAGCATATCTATATTCTAGTAGAATTTTAATACACTGTTTTCACTACAATTCACCTTAACCACTTGTGTCTATCAAGACACCCAGATTCCTAGCCCTAATTTTGTCATCCCAGGTTGTGGCTAATTCATTTCAAAGGGTATCCTGAATTGTTTAAAAGGTTTTAGGGGAGCCTGGGTGGCGCAGTCGGTTAAGCATCCGACTTCAGCCAGGTCACGATCTCGCGGTCCGTGAGTTCGAGCCCCGCGTCGGGCTCTGGGCTGATGGCTCGGAGCCTGGAGCCTGTTTCCGATTCTGTGTCTCCCTCTCTCTCTGCCCCGCCCCCGTTCATGCTCTGTCTCTCTCTCTCCCCCCAAAAATAAATAAAAATAAATAAATAAAACCTTTTTTTTTTTAATTTTTTTTTTCAATGTTTATTTATTTTTGGGGGGAGAGAGAGAGACAGAGCATGAACGGGGGCGGGGCAGAGAGAGAGGGAGACACAGAATCGGAAACAGGCTCCAGGCTCCGAGCCATCAGCCCAGAGCCCGACGCGGGGCTCGAACTCACGGACCGCGAGATCGTGACCTGGCTGAAGTCGGACGCTTAACCGACTGCGCCACCCAGGCTCCCCAAGCCCTAAAAGGTTTTAAAAGAGCATTGAAGAAGAAACAACAGCCATGACAAGTGCCAAATAATAACCTTTTGAAATATAAAGAGGAAAAAATAAAGAGTAGAAATTGGTACAATTTTAAATCATTAATTTAAAAATATTTGCAATATTGAGTTGAAAGAGTCAGAAATTGAATTTTACATGAGTGAATTAGTCTAAGAGGTTTACTAATCCCGCTCACCACTTTTTGACCCCCCCCAAGACACACACAAATCTCTAAACCAGATTATATTGTTGCCTTTATAAATATGTCTTTACAAACTAAGTTGGTATTTTACTCCTTTCAATAAAAGTTTAAAAGTACAAAGTGGTGGTTAAAAGCACAGTCTGGAAAGTTCACAGACCTCATTTAAGATGAGCTCTGTGGCCTTGAACAGGCAACATCACCTTCTCCGATCCGTACCTTTCTCACCACCATATTCATTCCCCCAGCTGCATCAGCCGTCATGTCCCACCCTGGATCCAGACAAGCATCTCCACTAGCCTGCTGAACCAGTGTGCAAAACACGTCTCCTCTAGGATATCAAACCAGTATCATATCATTGCCCACTTTCACCCCAACCACAGCTGTTTGCCAGGGTCAACACCTCAAAGCATTCTTTGAGTGCTCTCTTGAATCTCGATGCTGCTGCTCCTGTGGCGTATCCCTTATTCATCCCTCTGCCTTAAACAACAGTCTTCACCACCTTCTCTGATGCCCGGGCTCCTCCCCACTCAACCCACCTTCCTTCACCAGAGCTACCTGGCCAAGTTAGACACACGACCTGTGTCTCCTTCTCAAAAAGTACTATTTATTTGTCTTCAGATTAACAACAACAAAAAATTCTTTTTCATTATGAGAAATGTGTAAAATCACAGAATTCTAAAGAAACTATTTATAGTCCTAGTGTACAGAAATAAACCAGAATATCTCCATACATGTCCTCCCAATTTTTACCCATATATATCTTACATAATATGAGGTCATTCTTTTCATGAGCATTTTCTCCTGTTATTAAAAACTCTCGAAATGTCATTGTTTTTAATTTTTTTTAACGTTTATTTATTTTTGAGACAGAGAGCATGAACGGGGGAGGGTCAGAGAGAAAGGGAGACACAGAATCAGAAGCAGGCTCCAGGCTCTGAACCATCAGCCCAGAGCCCGACGCGGGGCTCGAAGTCACGGACCGTGAGATCGTGATCTGAGCCGAAGTCGGACGCTCAACCGACTGAGCCACCCAGGCGCCCCTCGAAATGTCATTTTAATAGGCATAGACTACTTCATGACACCTATCTACCAAAATTACTTAACCATTCCTTTGTTTCCAGTGTAGGGAGACTGCATGTATACAATAATGTTAACATCTTTGGTTAAACACCTTTGCCTATATCTTATATATTATTTTCTTGAGACACAGTCTCAGAAGTACACAGACTGATCAAAAATTATAGACATCTAAAAACCAAACATACTGCCAAAATGCTATACACATTTCACTCTCATCATCAGGAAGCATCTTTTTTGGTAGCTTAGCTGCATAGGATGGGCCCCTGCACCCTCTCTAGTACAGACATCCCAGCAACAAGGCGGTTTCCTTACAGTGGTTCCTGACTCCTATAGTAACATTCCAGGCTATATAAAGACAATAAAGATACTATAATCAACAAAGTTTGAAACTCAACATTTGAAGTAATATCTAATCTAACAATAACTGAAGATAATATTCTAACAATTTAATAAGCAGAAAACAGTTTTTCTTAACTGCAAAATCACTGTTAAGTTTTAAAACCATCTTTTTTTTTTAAAGCCTACTTCAATACCTATTCGGAGTATTGCTAACTCTTTAAATACTATTCCCCCACATTCCCTATACGTTTTTCATCATTAATTACATTTTTGAGAAAGAGCATTCTGGTGTAAATACAGAAGCTGAATCTATAATAGCATGAGTTTTAAAACACATTTCTGGAAGACTTTCACTTATATGAACTATAACCACACTAGCAATTTATTACATAGATCTGTGTTTGTTTCATCATGAGCAAGATTGATATGGCCCCTGACCTCCTGGAGTATTTTGCTGGGATTACACTGGAATCAGAACAAGAAAGTTTGTATTTCTAATTTTAATGGTGTAAAAAGCCAGCTAAACTCTAGTTACTACTGTGAGACAGGCATTATCTAAATGCTTTCACGTTTATTCAAATACATTTTTTTAAAGACTAATTTCGTAAAAAGCACAAACAGCACAGAAGAAACTTACTGCCCTTCGTGCAAAATGACCCAGGTGTAAGACCAAGTGGTTCAGTCTGCCACTAAATGCACACAGACACCCCGGAAGACCTGTCGCCTCAGCCCATGGCCTCTCAGCCCAGAAAAGGCATGAGACCTTGACACCTCACAACCTTAACTCCACTTGCCCAGAATGGGCTCAATCAAGGGCAGTAATTCCAAAAAGAGCTCTGTTCCTCTTCAGCTTAAAAACAAACAAATTGCAACAACTATTCTTTACCACTGCTTTCGATTCTTCCCCCAACATCACAAAAGTGAAAAAGTGTCTTCAGAAGAGGATCCTTCTGTGCTGACCACTCACAGGCTCTCCACGTTTCAGGAATCCAGGCACAAGATGGAACTAAAGGCCCTTCCTTTGCAATTCATCCTGCTACACGTCTGCACCAGAATACCAAAAGCGTAAGTATCTCCCACCTCTGTGCAACCTTCTGCCATTTTTCCTCACTCTTCTGTTGACAAATTATACTCTTCCTCCAACCATCAAGTCCGATTTGATCAACTCCCTGTGAAACTTGTATCCCCCGCAGATGTGAGGACAGTGCTTCCTGCCTCCCGCCGGCGTGTTAATTAAGTGCACACACATTCTGCTCTCCCACTTGCCACCTGCAGGTTTAAGTACCACCTCCGACCACTCTGTTCCTGGTTCCATGCCCTGCACATTTTCAAAACTCTGCATTCTTACTCTCACCTGTGTTTTAGATGGTTGAGATGGAGAACACAAGAACCCTGGATAACAAGTCCTTGCTACATGGGAGTTCAGTAGACAGTAAATGTTCAAAAATTTAACATTCTCTTCAACTTACAAACATGAAATTATTTCCTTGTTTTTTAAAGTATTCACTAAACCCTTTCCTACCCTTAATTTTCAAAAATATATCGAGGGGCACCTTGATCGCTCAGTTAGTTATGCATCCGACTCTTGAATTTGGCTCAGGTCATGATCTTAGAGTTGGTAACTTCAAGCTGCATGGCACGTCAGCAGAGTGTGCTTGAGATTCTCTCTCTCCCACTCTCTGCCCCGCCCCCACAAGCACTCATGCTCGCTCTCTCTCCTAAATAAATTTAAAAATAAACCTTATAAAAAACAAATCAAATGTCCAAGCATGGTAAGATTATTACCTTATAATTCTGGATAATCCATATGGGAATTTAAACAAACAAAAAGTTTTACCTGGAAATCACATCAAAGCTTTATTAAACCACCTGACCAGTGAATGGTTCAACACCAACAGGGCATACTACCACAAATTATTTTAAGGGAGCATTCCAAACCACTTAACTTAATCCTGCTTACTGAGAACCATTATTTGTTGTTGTTGTTTTTTCAAATTTCTTAAAGTTTACTTATTTTGATAGAGAGACAGCATGGGGAGGGGCAGAGACAGCATCCCAAGCAGGTTCCGCGATTTCATTGCCGAGCTTGACGCAGGGCTCGAACTCACAAACCATGAGGTCATGACCTAATCAGAGATCAAGAGTCTGATGCTTAACGGACTGAGCCACTCAGGCGCCCCCATTATCTGTGTTCTTATTTGAAATTACACTTTCAGAAGTGATATTTTATCTTCACAAAGTAGTAAGTCAACTTCAAAAGACATTAAAAACTGTAAAAGATTCAAATCCTCATTATACCATGTTGGCCATGGTATACTTTCATTCAACAAGTATTCATTAAAGACCAACGATGGGCCACACACCGCAGCAGGCACAATACTGATTTACAAACAACAGGAGAGAACCATGGATGATGACAAGCACAAGCTCCACATCTGTCTGCACCGTCAGTGACTACCAACATGTCAGCTTTGAAGACTCTTAAGTAACAGCTCCAACTTATAAAGACAGATGCAGAGAGCAAAGTGGGTTTCCATTCCACTAGCAGGTGCACCTCTAGCATGTTCCTACAGAAAAACGGTTTATAAGCAAGGTGTCGGTTGCAACTGTCAACTTTGGATTTTATCAAACTTCTTTCATGTGTAAAGGAGGACAATAAAGTAATAAAAGAATAAATGCAAAGCTGGCTTCTAGAAGCCAACTGCGACCAAAACAGAAGCTAAAATTATAGATGAAAGAAGGGCACCTTGGTGGCTCAGTCAGTTAAGCGTCCAACTCCTGGTTTCGGCTCAGGTCATGATCTCAAGGTGTCCTGAGTTCGAGCCCCGCATCAGGCTCTGTGCTGATGGCACAGAGCCTGGTTGAGATTCTCTCTCCCCACCCTCCTCTCTCTCTCTCTCTCTGCCCCTCCCCTGCTCACGCTGTCTCTGTCAAAAGTAAACTTGAATAAAAAAAATTATAGACCAAAGTCAGTGAATAACTAAAAATTCTTAAAATGTTTGAGAAAGCTAATTAATAAAACCAAAACAACCCAACAAATTAGCCCGATACCTAGTGGTCCATCTAAAAGTTCTGCAAAGATGTGTAAACTGTATTATGAGGCAAAACCAATTCTCTATTATCATCAAAGTATCTCTATTACTATTCAAACAGGTACCTTGTTAGATAACAGTACCTTTCGTTTTTCCATCTTTCATGTGAAAATCACCTTTTTCGTCAAAACCAAACTAAAAAGAAATACTCTGTAAACATAAAAACATTAATTATAAAGTTTTAGCTTTAGTTTTTTGGAAATGAGATCAAGCAGAAATGATGAACACAATCATCTCCCCATAGGAAGCCTGACTTCTCATTTAGTTCTCTGCATTTGCTACTTACAACCTAATCCATCCCTTGTGTCTCCCCGTGCGCAAAGAGCACCACCACTCGTGCACCTCGGTGGTTAACAGGGAAGCCTGGAGTTACCCTCAGCGTCAGCCCTGCCGCTGTGTCTCATCAGACACCAACACGCTGCCTGCCTCCTCCAGGTCTCCAGGCAATCCCCTTCCGACTCCCTCACTGCCCTACTCTGTCCAAGCCACACACATCCCTCAACTGAATCATTACCACGCTTCCCTCAAACTCTGTTCGTCCCACACAGTAATGAACGTGATGCTTCAAAAACACAAATCTGATCTCATCATTCTTTTCTTAAATCCTTCTGCCCTCGAGATAGAGCAAAATATGCTTAACATGATGAATACAGTTCTGACGGTCTGCGTCCTGCTTACTAATCTAGCCTCACTTCCACACCTTCGCTCCTTTTTTCTCTGCCTCTTATTATATTCCATTATTTCAAAGGTACAGAACACGTGACCCGCCTACAAAGTTAACAAATTGTAACATTTAGTCACATTTGCTTCATATATTTTTAGATTAAGGACTAACTTACTATAGACAGACTTGAAGACCCTCAGTTCCTTTCCCCTCCTTCCACAGGTTGGCAGTCATCCCCAAATGAAGAGTCATCATTCCTATCCATTCCTAGCCACGTTTGTGCTCATGGACATATCATTTTACATTGTTACAAACATGCTAAAATGTCCATGCACAAGAGTTTCTCAAAGGCAGCCCCTGTCAAGCTACACGGGGTGACTCATGAAATCAATGTATTGGGTCATGATAGTATTTTATTAAAAATGGAATAATGTAATAAAAAAAAAGTGTGTTTCATTTAGTAGGAGTATTGCTTCTTTAAATAAATTTCAGTTATACATGGAAAGATCTGTGTACACAGTGGGTCACAGAATAAAATGTGGAAGCCACTCCTGGAGAGTACATACCTAGAAGTAAAAACTCCACAATCAACAGACGAGACACATCTTCAACTGTGACACACTGGTGATTTAGAGAATTATCTACCTGGGAATTAAAGTGTGAGGTAGAGCTCTGGATTTAGTTTCTCACATATGGATAACCAATTGTACCAGCAGAATTTACAGACTAATAACTTCCATACAATATTAAATCACCCTGCCCTCTCTCTTCATTTTACATTCCAGTGCCCTTTTTTTTTTTTTTTTAAGTTTATTTTTCAAAGAGAGAAAACACAAGCAGGCTTGGAGGTGCAGAGAGACGGACGGGTGGAATCCGAAGCAGATTCCAGGCTCTGAGCTGTCAGTGCAGAGGCCGACATGGGGCTCAAACCCATGAACCATGAGATCATGACTTGAGCCAAAGGCAGATGCTTAACCGACTGAGCCACCCAGGCGCCCCAACATTAGAGTGCTTTTATGTCCTCCATAATGTTCTGACATATTCTCCAAAAAGGCCACACATAGCTTTTTTTTTTTTTAGAGTTATTTCTAGTAATTCACAATTGCTATCCTTTCCTAAAAAAAAAAAAAAAAAAAGACCTTAACCCGTTCTAACTACTCCATGAATACACCCCTCACTTGTTGGTCATTCAGTCAAGGCTGGCTCAAGTTTCAGCTTGCCGCCATCTTCCATTTTGGAACATTCAGAATTCTAAATCAAACTGCAAACTGCCAGTTAAAATGTATCTTGCCATTATCCCTGCCGTATTTCACGAATTTGGTATGTTAAGCTGCTATTTAAAGTGAACTGGAGCACTTGGGTGCCTCAGTTAAGCATCTAGTTCAGGTCATGATTTCATGGTTCTTGAGACTGAGCCCCAAGTTGGGATCTGCACTGGCAGCATGGAGCCTTCTTGGGATTCTCTCTTTCTCTCTCTGCCCCTCCCCCATGCTCTCCCTCTTTCTCTCTCTCTCAAAATAAATAAACTTATAAACAAAGTGAAATAAATATCCTCCCTGGCCTGAAAAATTTTCAAATGTTTTTCTTTTTTTTTTTTAATGTATTTTTGAGACAGAGACTGCTGAGCTACCCAGGCACCCCTTAAATGTTTACTTGCTAACTCAAAGTTAAATGTTTCATGAGGGAAAAAAAACTAATCTCAAGACACACATCAGCTTAAATGTAAGAAGGGTGTTAAGGTATCAAATCAAGTGATTCCCTTTCCTTTCTGAAGCTTTCGCAATCATGTTAATAAGGTTGAATTTACCTAGAACGCTGCCACCATCCAAAAAGTGCCAATGCAATTTGGCTTGCTTTTCTACCTGCAACGACAGTGGATAATTAATTTAAGACCAGCAGCTAGCCCTTCTCCATTTGCAATGGGGATTCAGTGCCACTGTCACTGGAGGAGGCCACAGAGACATGCCAACCAGCAGTGCGGGTCATCTGCCCCGGAAGCTTTCTGTGTAAGATTCATACTTAGAACACGAGCTGTTCCCATCTATCCCACGTTCTGGGTGAAAGGTGGCAAGGAGGGCCTCCCAGGGTCCGTCAGTCTCTCATAGGTAACAGCCACCATACTGCCCAAAGCCACTCTTTAGCATGACACACAGCCTATATTTTCACTCAGAACATCTCAAATCTTCCAAATTTGGTGAAAATTTATCCAGCCATTTATCACATTTTAATTACAGATACAAACACAGAAATTTAATTTTATTTATAAAGTTCAAAAGGCCCCATGTAGAAAACTAGGACTGGAGAAAATAGGGGCACCTGGGTGGCTCGGTCCATTAAATGTCTGACTTCGTCAGATCATGATCTCAGTTCATGGGTTCTAGCCCACATCAGGCTCTGTGCTGACAGCTCAGAGCCTGGAGCCTGCTACGGATTCTGTGCTCCCTCTCTCTCTGCCCCTCCCCCGCTTTTTGCTCTGTGACTCTCTCAAAAATAAACATTAAAAAAAAACTATAAATAAAAAACACTGGAGAAAATAGAAAATAAATTCAGTAAAAATATTTGCCAAAAATATATTGTACTTATTTCTTACAACTCAACTCCTCCTTCTAAACCATGTAATAGATTAGTAAGGTTCTACAGTTGTGCTGTCTAGAACTTATGCAAGGTAGCCACTAGCCACATGTGGCTATTGAAATTTTAGTTTTGGGGCACCTGGCTGGCTCAGTCGATTAAGCATCCGACTTCGGCCCAGGTCATGGTCTCACGGCTCATGAGTTTGAGCCCCGCGTCAGGCTCTGTGCTACAGTTCAGAGCCTGGAGCCTGCTTCAGATTCTGTCTCCATCTCTCTATGCCCCTCCCCTGCTTGCACAGTCTCTCTCTCTCTCTTTCAAATATAAACACTGAAAGAAATTTTATATAAATAATTTAAAAATTAATTAATTAAATTTTAGTTTTAATACTTTAAAATAAATGAACCTAAAGACTCAGCAGTCTTTTACCAGCCGTATTTCAAGTGCTGTCACATGTTGGGCTGCTTTACCACACTGGGCAGTGTTTCCACCACAGACTCCTACCAGGCAGGCAGTGTTGCCGCAATGTTGCCTACCAGGCAGGCAATGTTGTTCACAATGTTAAAATTTGTGAACTGTGCTAATCAAGTTAACTTTAAAATATAGTTTTACTACCACATACAAATTTCTGTTGAGTCTCAGAATCTAAAGATCTCTAAAATATGTTAATAACTATGTCAAAATATTATATCTGTCTATTTATTTATTTATTTTAGTAATCTTTACATCTAACATAGGACTCGAACTTACCACCCCGAAATCAAGAGTCACATGCTTTTTTTATCGAGCCAGCTTGGTGACCCTAAATCTACTTTAAAGAAATACAAAATCATATTTGCCTGAAAGCATTTAATGATTTTATTTATATATTTCCCAGGATACAAAGTAAGAGAAATATTTTTTGCTTGTTTAAAAAAAAAAGAAAACACATTGTGTATGTGTTCAAGGAAGAAGCAAAATTCATTCTCTAAAAAGAATTCCACGTCACAAGTGGCAAAGACAGATCTCCTCCTCAAGTTTTGGGTTAAATCAAATTTGATTTCCTTCCAAGTTTGGGTTAAATCAAAAGAATATACTGACTGGGATATAAGGATAAGAGAGCAGGGACTGCTTTCACCTGCACCAGGAGCAAATCCCCTATCCTCTCTCACTTCCTCTCCGTTTCTGTGGAGACACCTTGGTGGTGAGAGGGGAGAGCTGGGACTATTAACTGCCTAGAATCAAAGGCACTGTAACAACTCCCAAACTCAATAACTGAAAGCAAATAAAGAAGTCTCACAACTCAGTAATAAAAAAGATAGATGACTCAATTTTAAATTGAGTAAAGGATCTTAACAGACATTTCTCCAAAGACAATAAACAAATGGCCAATAAGCACATGATGATAAGTAATGATGCTCAACATCATTAGCCATCAGGGACGTAAATATAAAAACCACAGTGAGATGCCATTTCACACCCAATGGGATGGCTATAATAACAATTAAATAAAAGCTAATAACAAGTGTTGGCAAAGATGTGGAAAAATTGGAAATCTCTTCCATTACAGGTAGAATCTAAATAAGTACAGCAGTGGGCGCCTGGGTGGCTCAGTTGGTCGAGCGTCTGACTTCGGCTCAGGTTGTGATCTCGCGGTCTGTGGGTTCGAGCCCCACATCAGGCTCTGTGCTGATAGCTCGGAGCCTGGAGCCTGCTTCAGATTCTGTGTCTCCCTCTCTCTCTGCCCCTCTCCCGTTCATGCTCTGTCTCTCTCTCTGTCAAAAATAAATAAACATTAAGTCCAGCAGCTTTGGTAAACAGTCTGGCAGTTACTACAAAAACTTACACATAAGCATTACCATATGACCTAGCAATTTCACTTCTAAGTATACCCAATAGAAAATAAACAAATACATGTCCACTCAAAAATTTGCAGAGGAATGTTCACAACAGCATTAGTCAAGAGTCAAAAAGTAGAAACTCAAATGTCCATCAACCGATGAAGGGATAAGCAAAATGTAGTATATACGTATACAACAGAGTATTATTTAGCAATAAAAAGGAATGAAGAACAAATATACGTTACAATATGGATGCACCTTGAAGCATTATGGTAAGAATGCTTCAAGAAGCCATTGACTAAAGACAACATATAGTATGGTTCTATTTGTACAAAATGCCCAAAATATTCAAGTTCATTGAGAAAAAAAAGCAGATCGATGATTGACTAGGGCTGGGGGGATGATGGGAAATGGGGCATGACTGCTAAAGGGTACAGGATTCTTTTGGGGGGTGATGAAAATGTTCTAAAACTTATTGTGATGGTTACACAACTCTGTGAATATACCCAAACTACTGGCTTTACTCTTTAAATGGATGAACTATATGCTGTGTGAATTATAGCCTGATGTTTGTATATGTGTTTTTACGTAAAATTAAATACATAGCTTATAGGGCACTTGGGTGGCTCAGCTGGTTAAGTGTCTGACTCTGGATCTCAGCTCAAGTCTTAATCTCAGGATCATGAGTTCAAGTCCCATGTTGGGCTCCACGCTGGGCATGAAGTCTGCTGAATGAATGAATGAATGAATGAATGAATGGGAAAATAAACGCATAGCTTATCACTTCCCTATTAAGCTTGAGTTGAGTAGGCTTTATAAGGGGAGAGATGAGGCTACCAGCCCAATGATATCAGTCACACAGTGAGCCAGGGAGCCTGACAAAAATCGGAGGACGAATGTGAGCCCAGAATTTGAATGGGCATTATCCTAAGGCTTTACCAGGGGATGAGGTTTATGACTCCCAAAATCCCTGTCCCTGAGTTTGAAGACAATCCCCCAGCAATTCTCCCCTATACAGCCCCCATAGGAAAGCACCTGTTACTTTAAAACCTCATCCAGGGAAATTTCAAGGTACAAGGCATCAAGTTTACAAAGACTAAAGCACTGATACACAATCAGTAATCAGAATGTAAGTCTGAGAGTTTCACTGGTTGAATGGACATTAGAAACATACAGTCCTTTGATCTTTTCTATGTTTCCTCCCTTGGGTTCCAAGTTCATACTCTGGCTTCAAAGACAAAAAAGGTTTTCAGAAATACCTCATTACAGATTTGGAAGAATTCAACTCACTCTCAGATTCCTCAATACCCCCCAAAGATCCTAAGGTCCCCTTTCAAAGTTTAAAAATTCTCTTTCAACAATGCAACTACTCCTAGCCTTAGAACTTCAGAAGCCACATTATGCCTCAAACCCAGAATTTTTCACAACTCAGAACCTATTACACATCACAGATATTCTCCACTTCCCATCCAGATTCACCTCACTGCAGTCTTGAAATTCTCAAGACATTTATGTTTTTATCTACTAGTCAATTCCTAGGCATCTGCCAGAAAACCAAATAAAACACGTTCCCCAATGTCTCCACTTCCTGTTCTAGGCAGGTCCCAGAATGAACATGAACTCCTGTGGCCAAGCCACCAGTATAAAAAATCTAACAAAAGTATTATATGGAATAACTACTGAGATCAAATGACTGTTAAGTATCATCCTAAGCTCTCAACATATGTTTACTCACTCAACCCCCTTACAACACTCTTCGTGGATATGACTATTATTCTCCACTTTACAGAACAAAGAGCAATTTGATCTAAGCCTGGTAACTGGGGGACCCAGAATCATATGAAGGTTAATAATGAAGGAAAAGTCCAACAAGAGCATTTAACAAGCCTTAAACTATAATTAATTCTACCTACCCCACCCTCCTATAGCCACCTCTCCTTTGAATTCATTATCATACCCGTCTTTACCTCATCTGCTGCCAAACACATATGCCACAGACCACAAGAAATCCCTTGAAAGGAAAACTTCTTCCTAGATCCTTTATTGGCATTAACTGAACCAGTAATTCTCAACAGTGTTTCTTAAGTACAGAATACATTATTAAGGAAAACCATTTTAGATTTTAATGTATTTACTTTGCCACAGGTAAATGACTAAAGGCACCAAAAATATAGTAATGCACAACCCTCTTCCAGATTGTGCACTGAGTTGGGGGACAGGAGGTAAAAATTGAGTAGCTATAGCATACTTCATTTTACTTCATTATATAGAAAATGCAATGTTCTGTACTAATACAAAGCAGTTGAAGACAAAGAAGTACATTTTCTTTTCTCTTTCATTTTAAAAAATATTATTTAAAAATGCACAGTAAACATCTCACAACCTACCCTGATCCTCAGAGAAGTGAGGAAGGGGGAAATAATTGATACAGGCAAATCTCCATCCCTACAAGCTATTTTTACTATTTTTCATCTACCATTTTTAAAAAGGAAGTATTTTGTATTTCATCTACTATTTTTAAAAAGGAAGTATTTCATCTACTATTTTTAAAAAGGAAGTATTTTGGGGGCACCTGGGCTTAGTCTGGTGAGCGTCCAACTCTGTGGCTCAGGTTATGATCTCCCGGTTTGTGAGTTTGCACTCCGCGTTGGGCTCTGCGCTGTCCGTGCAGAGCCTGCTTGGGATTCTCTCTCTGCCCTTTTCCCACTTGCATGTGTGTATGCACATTCTTTCTCTCTCTCTCAGAATAAACTTCATAAAAATAACAATGAGATTAAAAATTAAGAAAGGATGGGAACGCAAGCTGGTGCAGCCACTCTGGAAAACAGTATGGAGGTTTCTCAAAAAATTAAAAATAGAACTACCCTACGACCCAGCAACTCACTACTAGGCATTTATCCAAGGGATACAGGTGTGCTGTTTCGAAGGGACACATGCACCCCCATGTTTATAGCAGCACTATCAACAAGAACCAAAGTATGGAAAGAGCCCAAATGTCCATCAATGGATGAATGGATACAGAAGATGTGGTGTGTGTATGTATGTATGTATGTATGTGGATGTATGTGTGTGTATGTGTGTGTGTGTGTGTATATGTGTGTGTGTGTGTGTGTGTGTGTGTGTGTGTGTGTATATATATATATATTATGGAGTATTACTCGGCAATCCAAAAGAATGAAATCTTGCCATTTGCAACTACGTGGATGGAACTGGAGGGTATTATGCTAAGTGAAATGAGTCAGTCAGAGAAGGACAAAAATCATATGACTTCACTCATATGAGGACTTTAAGAGAACAGATGAACATAGGGAAGGGAAACAAAAATAATATAAAAACAGGGAGGGGAACAAAACAGAAGAGACTCATAAATACGGAGAACAAACTGAGGGTTGCTGGAGGGCTTGTGGGAGGGGGGATGGGCTAAATGGGTAAGGGGCACTCTGAGGAATCTACTCCTGAAATCATTGTTGCACCATATGCTAACTAATGTGGATGTAAATTAAAAAAAATAAAATTTAAGAAAAAATTTAAAAAGGAAGTTTTTAATAACAAAAATGTAAATGATGGCCAAAACCACCATCCTAAGCTGGTATGGGAGAAGTGATACAAGGAATGGATAAAGCTCACTTTATGTGGAAAATTAACTTGCTAGGAGAACAGTACGGTGCCTGGATTTAGATCTTTTGATTAACACTTAGAAAATTTACATTTGAAGCTGCAAAGCGCGTCAACTCTCTGAAAATATCTCTCTTCAAAAATGTTTAAAACAGAAGTTTGTGACACTCCAGTATCTGGGTACTAAAGGGAATAAGAAAGATGCAATACGAGTTCTTTAGAAAGGATAAGCAGCCCATAGAAAAGATACTCAAAGAGGATACCAAAACATCTTTTAATGTGCTTCCTTTCGAGTAAATTAATATATACAGTCATTTACCACTTTTATATAGAAACGTTTTGAGTATTAAGTAGAACTACTGCTAACAGAACCAACAGTGTCCTTGCTGCCTTTTTACTGTGGACTTGAAGCTGAATGACACTGGCCAACCAACAGTTATTTAAAGATGTGGGTGCCCACGAGAGCAAGAAAACTGCAGCGAAGCAAGAAAACTCAACCAAGCAAGCATGTAAAACCACATTTGATTCTCTCTCTTCCAGAGACTCTGCCCTCTCATGTTCTCTTGCTCTCAAAACAAACAAAAAACAAAAAACTAAATAAATAAATGCACATTTAAAGATAACAGTAATAAAAAGTAAAGCCACCCTAAAATGCTGCTGCTTTAAAGGGCCTTCCTTTCTGCTCTAACCTGTAAGAAAATCCAGGCATCTAGTTATCTCACTTTCTTAACATCAAACACACAGCCTTGAGCTTTGCAAAGACAGAGATGATTCTCTCTTCCCCACTTATCCCACACTCTGCCCTGCAGATGGAGAGGGAGTGCAGGAATAAAATTCTAGAGTCAAGATCCAGGATCACAGAATAGGAACAGATCTTGGTTAAATGAACGTATGGCACTGAGGCCATGAGGTGATAAACAGAAACAACCACACAGAAACCAAAAGGTTCAGGTTTACTATCAAGAGTCGAAACGGAAGCAGCCAAGCAGAGTCACTGTCACAGGAATCTAGCCCAGGAGCCGAGGCGAAAACAGTTTTTAATTTAAGAACTAAACAGTACTGATGAACATCATAAGGACTTAGCGATCCAGGAAGGTTTCAAGGGGATGTGGAAGTGAATTAGGTCCTGACATACAGGTAGAATCCAGGCAGGGGCAGGGAGGGCATTTTCTAACAGGAGACAGCCCCTCTTCCAGAGCACGAGCAGAGTCTGGCTGCAGGACAATGCAGTGCTCAGTCTGAGCAAAGAGTACCTGAGGATGAAAGAGACCAAAACCACAGAACCCTTTAATGGAAGAGAAAGGTACTCCTTCAACAAAGGATGAAGATACTTAAGATGGGACTTGAAGTAAGACGGACAGAGATGGGAACTGGAGAGTGACTAGAGTCAAGCAAACGCGGCACTCCAACTGAGCGTCAGTACCGAGTCCATGGGACAGAACTCAGCGATAAGGTTGGTGGAGACACAGGCGAGAGACCACCACTGCCGGGCTCTAAAGTCGGTGGAAAAGCAAGTAAGCAGAAAATGGAGAAGAGGAAAATGACAAAAGCATGTGTGCCTTAGAACGGTTAACGTGACATACTTCAGCGGGATGAATGGAGGGACACAGGATGCTAACAAGATTCACCCAGAGACGGGTCTCCCTTGCCTAGAGAAGGTCATATACCAATGAGATACCCTTGATTTACCTTTCACATCTGTTCCAAGTTTTTAAAAACAACAGTACACACAGATAAATGTATACTGACATCAGCACTCACAAGCTGATCAACATAAACTGCTAAAATAACTAGCAATATGTATCGGAAAACTTTAAATGGTCCTATCTTGTGATTTTTCCTTAGGAATTTGTCCACGGAAAACAATCCAGATGCTTTTCGGTTAAAAAACGTAAGGGCGCCTGGGTGGTGGAGTTGCTTAACTATCCTACTCTTGATTTGGGCTCAGGTCCTGATCCCATGATTGTGGGATGGGGCCCCACGTCAGGGTCTGTGCTGGCAGCAGAGCCTGACTCCCCCTCTGCCCAATTACCCCACTCATGCACTTTCCCTCTAAACTAAAAAAATAAAAGAAAAATTCAAAAGAATTTTAAATGTATACAATGACTGTTCATAGTAGCAAACATATTATTGATCCCTATATATCCAATATTCTTGAATTTATTAAAAATAAGATTTATTTTTATTTTTTAAATCTTTTTCTTGTTATTGTTTATTTATTTATTTTGAGGGGGTGCGGGAGAGAAAGAGAGAGAGCATGAGCAGGGAAGGGGAACAGAGAGTAAGACAGAGAGAGAATCCCAAGCAGATTCCGCACCATCAGCAACAGAGTCCAATGAGGGGCTCAAAGTCACAAACCCTTGAGATCATGACCTGAGCCAACATCCAGAGTTGGACCCTTTTATGACTGAGCCACCCAAGTGTCCCAAAAATAAAATTTATGTTTAAAATGAAGTTTAAAAAGAGTCTGTAGTACATTAAAGCAAAAACAGCAATATAAAAAATTGTTTTTAGAAAACTATGCAAGCACTTGTAATCTGTCTGAGAAGTAATGAGGTTGCAAAAGGAAAAAAACACAAAATATTCATGAGTAAACTGAGAATTCATAAAATTATGATCAAATCAAGTATCTCTCCATACTTTAAATAATAAAAAAAAAAAAGACCTAGATCTGTTTAATGGAGGTCCAGATAAATTAGTCATTTGACCACAGACTGTGGATACAATTCAATAACAGCAGAAATCTCAAAAATATGGAAGATTTCATGGTGACAATAATAGATGTTGATATTAATAAGAGGCCAAGCTCCTGACAAAAGAAACTGGCAGACCGAGTAACAACTGGGGGACAAGACCAACAAAGAGAATGAATTCATTAATAGTCTCTTCAAAACAATGTGAGCATAAAAGTATTAGGAGAGAGACCACCAGAAAAAGATCAAGTTCTCAACTACTCCCACCAAACAAGATCCCTTCAATAATTCCTGCAAAGTTCAATTATGAAGTGAAAAATAAAGTGAGGGGTGGGGGTGGGGGGATATTATACCAGAAACAACACCTAAGTCATCCTTTGTTCATTCAGTGAACTAGCTTACAGATGAAACAAAGCGAAATTTATTATGTGTAAGATAAAATTGATTTAATTTTAAGAATCTGTAATTATGATTCTATCAAAATAAGGCCCAGTTAAACCTCTTTCACAATTTACATGAAATTTAGGTCCCTATTAAAATTAGGTGCACATTAAGCAGACTTCTCCTATTCCAGTTTTAATCAAATAAGTGAGATTATATTTTAGTAAACTCAGTTATGTAAAAAGAAAGAACAGAAAAAGACCATAGATGTGTTAAGACTAGTTGCCACTGGAATGTGAGATTATGGGTGATTTTTTTTTAAGGGATAGAATTAAACAAATACCATTTGAAGCAATGCAAACATGTTAGTCAGTAAATAAGATTTTGAAATATATGCTAATATTTCACGTATGGCTTTTTGATCTCTCCAGAGACAACCGGGGATAAATTAGATAGAACTCCTCTAACTCACTTAAGAAAAGATACCTTGGGTCCCTATGACACACTGAAGACAAAATTGATTAATAAGCATTACTGATGCTTAACTATGTGCTACTTCATTTAATCCTCAGCGTAACTCAACAAACTAATTATTATCTTCAATTTCTGGAGACTGAGAAAGACTAAGTAACTTGTGCCAGGTAATAAGCCTAAACAGTAGCTGAGCCATCGTTCAAACCAAGCATGTCTACAAAACCCATGCTCATTACACTTAGTTATGAATTACCCCAAAAAGAAAGCCTTCAAATTAATAGAAAAAATGACGAAGCAACCAGAGAGCATTAGGGCAATGAAGACAGGTGCACAGACACGCAGTATGCACCGGCTGCCACAGGAGGCAGAGAAAAGGTATGTACTCTTAGCCTCGACGGTGGGAAAGAAAAAATGTACAGTAAACATGGGGAGAAAATGGGAACAGACTTTCAAAGAGTGCAAGAAGCCCATGAAGAGAAAGGGGTGGTAGAGAGGGCAATGGAGGGTTTTTTGAAATTATAAATATTATTTGGCAATTACTCCCCCAAAATTTTTGGTAAATTTGTAGGTATAGAGGTGAAGCAAATGTGCACTTATAACATTTAATTTTTAATTTAAGCACATATAGTTAAATGTACATGTTACAGAATATTGTTTAGAACATTTTTCTTACTTTCATGAAGCAAGTTTATTCAGATGTTTCATATGCATTTTTGTCATCACTATTTTCAGCAGTAAAGCCAATTCTTTTTTTTTTCCAGTTCATTTATTTATTTTGAAAGAGAGAGACAGAGTGGGGAGGGGAAGAGAGAGGGAGAGAGAACCCCAAGCAGGCTCCACGCTAACTGGAGCTCATCGCGAGGCTCGAACCCACCAACCATGAGATCATGATCTAAGCCGAAACCAAGAGTTGAACGCTTCTCCACCTGAGCCACCCAGGTGCCCTTAAAGCCAATTCTTTAGTCTAAAGCCGGTTTTCAAATGATAGCATCTTTATTTCCAAGCCTTGTGAGATAGATTTTGGTTCTTTTTTTTATTTTAATGGAGATGATACTGCCTCTAGAACTGTTATCCCAAGTCAGAAATAACCATTCATTTTTCCATTTTACACACACACACACACACACACACACACACAATCTCCACATAACAATCACTTATTGTTTTGCTTTTTGTGTCATCTTTAAAAGGCGTCAGAAAGACAGTCAACACTTGGAACTGTGAGGAATTTTACAAAATCAGTGTTAAAAAAGTCTTTGCCTTTTTTACTACTTCCACTAGCGAATCTAAAAATATCTGAAACTAAGCATTGATTGAAATCATTTTGATTTATAGTATGTCATCACAAAGAATTCTTTGCTATTCAAAATTAACTCCTTGAGACAGCCTGCCCTAACATGAGAGCTGTCTGCAGCGATCTTCTCTGGGGGATAATTTCTTGGGAAGGGGAGTACTCACCTTACCTCCAAGCAGTCCCAGTACTTCTACATTAAATTAAACGCACATAAAAAGAAGGGGGAGGGGGGGAGAAACTTATTAAAGTAGGTTTGACCTAGATCGAAGTTCTGACACTTTCGCATATACCAGAATCCCCCAAAGAACTTGTTAAAAAGCTCCTGGATCTACCCCCAAGTTTCTTACTCCACAGGAACGGGAAAGGGTCCGAGAAGTCCCAGTTCTAAAAAGTTCCCAGGTGCTGCTGATGCTGTGGGGCACCACACTCGAATCCAGATTACACTGGCCCTTTTCCATGACATTAAGGGTTTGGACTGTGTCTTTAGGTTATGGAGAATCATTGAGAAATTTCAAGCAGGGAAATGACATTGTAAGACTTGTGGTTTTTAAAATATCACTCTGACAGCAATATGAAGAATGGAGCTGTCTCATACAATACATTTCACTTATTTTAACATGTACATTTTTCACACTTATAATTTCCGATAGCAGGATGCATTTTGCAATCAGCGCGGTGATTTTTCTTTCTTAGTGGCATGTAAAATAATGATGTGTATTATAATTTACAGGTGGCTGGTTCACTGCAAAATAATATCTCTTCAGATACAGTGATGCTGTAAGAGGGAAAAACAGGTTTTGTTCCCATTTTACAGATCAGGAAACAGACTTTAGGGCAATCTAAGAGACACATTTCAGATCACAGAGCTAGTAAACGATAGGGCCAAGATTAGAAAACCCCAAAATCTTGACAACATCTTGCCTCTAATATAGTACTGGGGACAACAGTGACCTATACTTGCCAGAGAAGTGGAAAAGCAATGAAGTCAAGCCAACACAGCACAACATATCCACAAGGGGCACCAAGTGGGAAATACCAAATTAAAGCAATTAGGACGAACTGCCTCAAGATTTTTATTAAGAAACTATTTTTAAAAAATGAAAACAGCCAAATCAACCACCCCCATGAATGTAGAGATCGAATCAGAACACCAGTTTGGGAACCGCTCCCCAAAGGGCTGCGTGATGCAGCACATGACATCATGTCCTGAGGAGACAATGGTCTGAGGATTCACTTTAATTTACAGCAGGTGAGACCATCAAATCAGGTGTGTGCTAAGACAGGCCTGAGGGCTAGAAGCCCGCCAGGACGCCGTCCACCATCAGCTTCCTGAGGCTACCAGACAGAAACCCTAGACATTTCACAGCAACACACAGAACCAACTCTCAAACACAAAACAAAACAAAACAAAACAAAACAAAACAAAACAAAACAGAACACCACAAGTTGTATGCTTTTGATCAAACTTGGTTTGAAAAGGTGACTTTCTGAAATACCGTTCTGTCGGCTGCCAAAATGATAAATTCTAAAACTTAAAGGAAAAAATAAGACTAGAAAAGCTAACAAATACTATTTGTCATAACATTCTGCATACTCCCAACTCCCTACCGCAAGTCTACTAATAGAAGATCCACTAAACTATGCAAACTACTCAGCACATTCTCAAAACACACTTACACCTTTACCTGGATCGATTAAATGTTGTAACTCCTAGGAGAAGAATGTGCAAATATTCGGGTTCATCAAACAAATCTTCCTTACTAAGACAGCTACAAGTTCAGAGGGGCAAATCGTCTAAGCGGGTAATTCCTCTGGGGCCCAAATATTTTTCACCCCTGGAAGGAACTCTAAACACTACTTAAATCTCACATTCAATTTCTGATTAGAAAAACGTAAATCAGGCTTAACTCTGAGGCCACAAAGTTTTTGCTCTAATTACCATGTATGTTTAAATACCGTGACTCAGGGGGCACCTGGGTGGCTCTGTTGGTTAAGCATCCGACTTCAGCTCAGGTCATGATCTCACGGTCTGTGAGTTCGAGCCCCGCGTCGGGCTCTGTGCTGACAGCTCAGAGCCTGGTGCCCATTTCAGATTCTGCGTCTCCCTCTCTCTCTGCCCCTCCCCTGTTCATGCTCTGTCTCTCTCTGTATCAAAAATAAATAAACGTTAAAAAAAAATTAAAAAATAAATATCGTGAGTCAGGTAAGTCAAGTTCTTTCTCACACGTGTGGCTCCTGCCACCAGACATGAAGCACGTGGCTGCTCTACTGAGGCCATAAACCAAACCTTAAGAACCTAAGAAAGCATATCCAGAGCAATTAACACAACAGAACTCTTATTTTTTCCTGCTTGGTTTTAAGTTCATTTTACACACACACACACACACACACACACACACACACACGTGTCTTGGACTGATTTCGGGGAAAGCATTTAAATGTTTATAAACAGCCAATAACACCAGCAGTATACTCTGACAATTAAGGCACTAAAAAAGCTACAGTATTATTACGATTGAAACAACTCATGAGCAAAATAACCCAGAACTAAAGGCAAAGCATAGATCTAAATCAACCCCTCTGTCAAAATAACTATTCCATACTCCCCCAACCAGGCAAATGACAAGAGGTTCTAAGTAAGGGCTGAGTCATGAGGAGAAAACAACAGCCAAGGAACATGAGACGGGACTTTCAACAAGTGGTAATTAATGATCATTTTCAAACCAAAGCAGATTTCTTTTAAAGACGCTGCATGCCTCCTTCAAATTCCTAATAGATGGGATATCAAGAAAACTAAACCATTATTACTACTATTGTTCTTAGTCTCATCTCTTGGGTGTGAATAGATGATAAGAAAAGCTCATGCAGGAGTCACCATGAAACTCTGCCTCCCACTCCTGGAGTAGAAGATGAGATGTGTCCCTGCTCCTTAAAGGCCAAAGCACAGGCCCGTGGCCCAGGAAGCAAAATGACAGCACAAGGCGTCCAGCTACAGTGGTGCCAGCAGCCATCATGACCCAAGACTGCCCCAGCGCCGTGGCAGTGGCTGCTGTCTCTCCACCAGTCCCTCAGCTTTTCTGTTGTTCCATCACCTACACCTGACCCTTCAACAACACAGGTTTGAACTGTGCCAGTCCACTTATATAGGGATTTTTTTTCCAATAAACACATTGGAAAGTTTTTTGGAGATTTTTGACAATTTGAATAAACTCACAAACTACATGGCCTAGAAATGTAAAAAAAAATTTTAAGAAAAAATTAGGTATGTCACGAATACATAAAATATATGTAGGTACTACACTATTTTATCACTTACTACCATAAAATCTACATGAATCTATTATAAAAAGTTAAAATTTATCAAAACTTACACACTTACAAACTGTACATGGTGCCATGTGTAGTCAAGAGAAGGATTCATTAAACCATAACTGCATAAAATTAACTGTAATACACACTGCACTCCTGTAAACATTTCATAGCCACCTCCTGTTGCTACTGCAGAGAACTCAAGTGGTGAGAGTGCACACTTCAAGTGCAAGATGACCCTCATCACTGAACGCGCAGTTTGCGTCTCCAGTAAACTCTGTATCTCAGTAAAGGCGACCTCTCACAACTCTTGTGTATTTCTCATTGTGTTTCGTGCAATACTGGTAACCCTGAATCACACCAGGGGACCCATAAGAAGTGCCACTAGTGAGGCTGGAAGTGCTCCCAAGAAGCGTGACCTTACAAGAAAAAGTTAAATGGCGTGGCATGTACATGGATTGAGGTCTGCAGCTGCAGTTGTCCGCCATTTCAAGATAAATGAATCCAGCACAAGGACCACTGTAGAAATAAGAAAAGGAAGTTAATGAATCTGTCACTGCTGCTATGCCAGCAGGCACAAAAACCTTGGACTTTTTGCAAAATACATTTTTACCCCATATTGAAAATGCAGCTTTAATGTGGGTGCGGATTGCTAAAAGAAAGGCGTATCTCTAAAGACTGGTACGATTCGAGAAACAGCGAAGTCATTATATGACAACTTCAAGTAAAAGGAAAGTGAACGATCTAAAGCTGGAAAATGTAATGCCAGCAAAGGATGGTTCGGTAATTTTAGAAAGAGATTTCGCTTAAAAAAAAAAGTTAAGATAACAGGAGAGGCCGCTTCTGCCAACCAGGAGATAGCAGATGACTTCCCAGACGCCATTAAGAACATTACTGAAGAGAAAGGATATTTGCTTGAACAGGTTTTTAATGCAGACGAAAGTGCCCTGTTCAGGGAAAAAAGTGCCACAAAGGACATTGATAAAAAAGGAAGAGAAGCGAGCACCAGGACTTAGGGCAGGAAGGAATAGTCTATCTCTACTGTTTCATGCAAATGCAGTCCGGTTTATGATGAGAACTGCCCTTGTCTGTAAAGCTGCTAACCTCCTAGCCTGGAAGGGCAAAGATAAACATCAGCTGCCAGTGCCTGGTTGCACAGCAAGTAGGCCTGGACAGTGAGAACCCTTTTTCTGGATGGGTTCCCTCAAGCTTTGTCCCTGATCAGCAAGTGCCTTGGGGGCCGCCCTTTCAAGTTCTTTTAAGGGGTGCCAGTGTGGCTCAGTCGGTTGAGCATCCAACTTCAGTTCAGGTCGTGATCTCACAGTTCGAAGGTTCAAGACCCACACTGAGCTCTATGAGCCTGGAGTCTGCTTTGGATTCTGTATCTCCATCTCTCTCTCTGTCTCCACCACCCACCCCCCCCCCCGCCCCCACTTCTCTCTCTCTCAAAAAATAATAAACATTAAAAAGTATTTTTTTAATAAAGTTCTTTTAATACTAGACAATGCCCTTGGCCAACCAGAATCCCATGAGTTCAACACCAAAGGTATCAAAATAGTCTACTTGCCCCCAAACACAATGACTCTGACTCAGCCTCTAGATCAGGGGGTCATAAGGAACTTTAAGGCTCGTTACACACAGTGATGTCTGGAAAGCATTGTGAACACTACGGAAGAGAACCCTGATAGCACATCATGAGAGTATGGAAGGCTTACACCATTGAAGATGCCACTGTTCTAGAAAAAGCCATGAAAGCCATCAAGACTGAAAGAATATTCCTGCTGGAGAAAACTGTGTCCAGATGTTATGCATGACTTCACAGGATTTACGAAAGAGCCAATCAAGGAAATCATGAAAGAGACTGCTGATGTGGCAGAAATGGTGGGTGGGTGAAGGGTTTCAAGGCATGGATCTTAGAAACATTTTTAGAGAACTGAAAAGGCAAAAAAAAAAAAAAAGTCAGAAATTATGAGGTATCCCCGTAAGGTTACATGTACCAGAGTGCCTGCTCCGCCCCCAGCCTCCCCTTCTGCCTCTGCCACTCCTAAGACAGTAAGACCAACCCCTCCTCTTCTGTTTCTTCCCCCTCATACTACACAACCCAAAGATGACAAGACTTTGTGATGATCGATGTCCACTCAGTGAAGAGTAAACACTCATCATGCCATACAGTTAATAAACTTAACTGTTGTGAGGGGCACCTGAGTGGCTCAGTTGGTTAAGCAACCGATTTTGACTCAGGTCATGATCTCGTGGTTTGTGAGTTTGACCCCCACGTTAGGCTCTGTGCTGACAGCTCGGAGCCCGGAGCCCGCTTCAGATTGATTGACTGATTCATTCATTCATTCATTCATATTCTTTCTATCTCTCTCTCTCTCTGCCCCTCCCCCACTCACACTCTGTGTCTATCAAAAATAAACATTAAAAAAATTCTTTTAAATAAACTTAACTGTTGTGTATGTGTGTGTCTTTGTGTTAGTATCTAATAACTGCATGACAAGCAATGTATGGGACATTTCTGTGTCATCACCATCATCGCCTACATATTCACCACAAGGAACACTGTGTCTAAGACTTGCATGGAAATGGACAGCCCATCCTTATGTAGGCATAAGGTGAGTGAGAGTTAATATAAAATACTGTTAATTTTCTGTTTTATAACTGTGCTTTCAAAGAATTACATTACTGTACACTATGCCTCCCTCTCTCATAACTGGAGGAACTGCCTATCACCCTATCATCACAGATAAGTAATTTTTTAATGCAACAATGTTTCCAATACTTTATTATGAATAGGACTGTAATACTGTAAAGCACAAAAGTTTTATAACGATTCATTCACTGGTATAGAAGCTAGGCTCCCGTGAAGCAATCATATCGATTATAGTAGGCTACCATAAAACAACCATATTGTTGCTACTTCATTATCACTGCATGACTCATACCCTATAAATAAACATACATTTCTTTTTCACATTTTCTTTTGGTTACTCTTTTGTTTTTTGTTTGCTTTCATTAAAAAAATTTTTTTAACATTTATTTATTTTTGAGGGGTGGAGAGAACAAGTCGGGGAGAGGCAGAGAGAGAGAGGGAAATATAGAACCCAAAGCTCCAGGCTCCAGGGCTCCAGACTGTCAGCACAGAGCCTGAAGCAGGGCTCGAACTCATGACCCATGAGATCATGACCTGAGCCGAAGTCGGACACTTAACCGACTGAGCTACCCAGGCACCCCAAGTTTGTTTTCATTTCTGATGTCTAGTGTTAGAAATATGTGTAACAGCTATAGTGTTTTGTATCAGGTAAGACATTAATGCAGGTACTGATAGACAATTCGTCTTGTAAACAGATGACATAAACTGATGGTACTGACAAATACAGTACAATACTACAAATGTATTTTCTCTGCCTTATGATTTTTATAACATTTTCCTTTGTCTAGCTTACTTCATTGTAACAATATAGTCTATAATACATGTAACATACAAAATATGTGCTGATCAATATCAGTAAGGGTTCCAGTCAACAGTAGGCTATTAGGAGTTATGTTTTCAGGAGTCAAAAGTTACATACAGGATTGTTTTAATAACCTCCTCATTGTTTGAGAGTCAACTATACTTCAGTCATTCCAATAAACTGTGTTACTAGTTAAAATACACAAAATCAACTTGTACTGCTTGGAATGCAAAAGCCTGATTGACAGGCTTCACCATTACACAGTCTCCATTTTATATTTGTTAAGCATAAACAATTTCTGAAATATAGTTCTTTTGGTTTTAATAACAAAATTATTTTGTTTAGTAGAAAGCTGGAAACTAGAGCAAGCTCACTGAAAAATGTAACATCATTTATAATCCCACTAACTAGACAGACACAACCACAATCATTTTGAAACACACCTTTCCAAGTTTTCTGCCCAAATGGACATTTTGACCCCCGAGAAGAAAGTGTGGACACATTAACCACACTAGAGACCTATGGAGACATGAAGCAAGGATGACCACATAATTCATCGTTCCGTAAGGGCTTCTTTCTTTCCTTCCCTTATTAATAATCCAAGAAAACATCCTTAAATTGGGGCTATCCTTGGCAAACCCAGCTGTAGGGTTGCCCTACATACCTGAATAGCTCAGCCTACTGATTAGAAACCTCCACTTTAGAAATAGTACCATTCATCAGAAGAGGCTACGAATTATAAATTATCCTTCCCTAGCACAATTTATTTTTACCAACTGGCAAACAGGAGAACAAGAAGATAAATCTAAGTCCTAACAAATCCAAAATTTTAATGAAAGACGTTTTTTTAAAACTGCAATAGAATTATCATCAGAAGATGCAAAATATAGATACCACCCCTTCCTTCTTAGGTCAGAAAAAATGTTGACCCAATTTGTCCTTGCACAGGAAGTCATTCAATAAAAAACAGAGAGAACAAAGGACTTTTTCCTGAATTATCAAGTCATCAATGAAACAGTACGCCCAGTTCTCCACACCCAAAATAGTGTATCATTTGGGGTTTTCTTCCCCCCTTTAAGTAGGTCAGAGCCCTTAAGAAGGCTGGAGGGGAAAATCAAAAGACATGGTTTCGAATATACTCCTAGAAGCTGACATGATGAGGTGGGATGAGAGCAAAATAAATAAATAAATAAATATAACTTAATTAACAGACTCTTAATTCGACAGACCCAGATATAGGAACAGTGCTCTACAATACAAAGCAACGACAGAAAAACCAACTAGGGGGAAATCAGAGCATAGATTCAAAAAGAGCGATATGTAATTGATAACAGTAAGAAAGCCAGAATCCCTTGAGCTTATTTCTTTCCTCCTCTTTTTAAACAAGATCTTGCTTTGTAGCAGCTTTCGCTTTTGGTTTTCTGCCTTGTCAGCAACCGTTCCTTACCTACAGTCTATTTCCTTTCCTCCCTCCGAGTACTCTTTTCTGAAGATGAATTCTGCTCACATTCCCCACCTCTACTGATGATATTTTACCTACAGGAGAGGGAAGTCAGTTTCCAAATCACATACGCTGGGCTCAGCCTAAAAGGTCATAGGTAATTTTTTTTATAAACGTACTTTTATCCTTTCACGGAGTGATAGTGAAATAATTTTAACTGGAAGCAGGGGAGAACAAACACATTTTAAAACATTTCTTTAAACAGAGTCCCAAGAATACAGAAAGGGTATAAAAAAATCACATGAGGCATTACATATTATGTCTGGTTTGTAAAGTTCTCTACATATAAATCCCAGACAGAAATTACAAACAGGCCAGGATAAAGGGAGAGGGAGAGAGGGAGGGGAAAAAGGAACAAAAACCTTCTTAACATTAACAGCCTCAACACAGATTGTAGTTTCAGAAAAGCACAGGGTGAACTAACAGCTGACCTTTGAACCTCATTTGTCTCTAAAAATGGCAAGATCGCTGAAGAAAGAGGAAGCATACTGCCTTGAAACATTTTGTAAAGTGTTTTTTCTCATATGTTGTATTTCCAACATGCTCTTGATTTATTGGAGGGCTTTATTTGCCACAAATGAAAATATTTACCGGATATTTACCCAGATGTTTATCAATATTTTTACCATATATATATATATATATATATATAATATTTAATGAATATTTGCCAGTTTAAGATGCTTAATTTAAGTAATCTTTGGCAGCACAATTCCAGTGCACAATCTGCAATGCTTTATTATTTTGTTTAATAGTTTGGCAGATAATCTTTTGCCTTTTTTTTTTTTTTTTTTTTTCTAAAGAGAGAGTGAGAGAGCATCTTAAGCCGACTCCACGCTGGCACAGAGCCTGGAACAGGGCTTGATTCCACGACCTGAGCTGAAACCAAGAGTGAGACATGTAACCAGCTGAGTCACCCAGGAACCCCTGCAATGCTTTATTTTTATTATTGTTTTGTTTGTTTGCCTTTTAAAGAATGATCAAGAACCATTTTACCAAACTGATGGAAAGAATATAGAGGCAAAAAGATACAAGGACTCCAAGTGAAAACACCGAAATGGTGTCAGAATACAAAATAACTTTTTAAAAAGAGACTATATGGTAAGGAAAGAATGTAAACTTCTTTTTGAAATTCTGCTTCTAAAGAACTCTAACTCTAGGGGCACCTGGGTGGCTCAGTAGTTTAAGCGTCCAACTCCTTGATTTCGGCTCAGGGCATGATCTCACAGTTTGTGAGTTCAAGCCCCACGTCAGGCTCTGCGCTGACAATGCGGAACCTGCTTGGTTTCTCTCTCCCTCTCTCTCTGCCCCTCCTCCACTTGCACATCCTCTCTCTCAAAATAAATAAACTTTTAAAAACTCTAATTCTGACACCAAAACTAGATGGTAACAACCTAAGGTACAGAACAGGACCATCAAGCTAAATTTAGACATTCCCTCTCTGTGGCATCAAGCCATTTATTGAATGGTTAAATTCATAATTTCCCAACTGGTATGCATTATTATATTTGCTTTATACACATACAGAAACTGAGGCCCAGAGAAGGTTACCTACTTGCCCAAGATAAACAAAGCAATCTGGTGTCTGAGCGCATTAGAAAATCTGGCCTGATTCCAGAGCATGTAATCTGAAAACAATACCACCCACTACCTCTTAAACATCCGTTTTATAAACATTATCTCTTTAAATCCTCACAATTCCGTGTGAGGTGGGCATTATCATCTTTATTTTGAAGATCAAGAAAACCTAAGACTTAAGTTAGGTAGCTTGCCAAGATTTAGTTTCTCGTCCGTGGCTCCAAAGCCCATACTCTCTCTTCCAATATATCATGCTGCTTTCGGTACTAATATTCTATAAATCTATCACCACAAAGTGTTCCCTTCCCTTACAGGAAACGATTCCATGCAGGATGGAGATGAAGTAGGACTTGATCTTTTGTTGCCACAGCCTCTCTTGTTCCCCCCTTCTCACACCCCTATTGCCTCTCCCAGTGAAGTACTGAGACAATTCTCAAGGACTTACATTACGATCAGTAACTCCCTCTACGACCACCCACCACCCTTCTCAAACAGACAACTGGAAAAGCTTAAAGCTATTAGAAGGAAATCTTCCCCGGAGAAAAGGTCACCAGGGCAAGGCCACTGTCAAGAGTCTGCCATTCTCTGCATGATAACCTTACTCCAAGTCCAAAGACAAAATCATAAACTGATACGTATTTTTCAATTAAAAAATCAAATATTTCCCCCTGCTGCCATTTCTATCTTGTGCGATTATCATCTGATTGATGATGGGCAACATTTCTAGGTCTGCTACCTCATCTATAACGTGAGCAACACCATCTCAAATGCCCCTGTTGTTTCAGAGCTCTAAGTTATCTGATAGGATCCCTCTTCCTCTGCCTGTTCATGAGGAAGAGGCTGATAGTTTATGGGGGATGGCGGGGGGGGGGGGGTGGCGGGGGGGGGGGGTGGGCTGCAGACAAAGCCCCACAGTAAGTACAGCAGAGTATTATCAGGTTCTACTGTATACACAAAGATCCACTCACAAGCACACACACAAAGTCCAGTCTGAAACAAGCAACGAAAACCACCCAGAGCCTGGGCTTTGCCAACCCAAAATGAATCCTCTATTTTTAGCTCACATCCACACAAGACAGGGCCTAGCCTGGCCTGCGGCAGCCAAATGAGCGGCCAGCTGGGCTCACCAATGAATCTTAAGGCAAGCCGGATCTCTAATCCTTAGGAGTAACCTTTGGCTTGACTACAGCCAAAACCTGAATATAAGAACAGAAAGCTACAAAGGCTCAAAGCCTACCAAGGAAGCAGTATCTCAAATATGTAAGGCTACTTCCTGTATTTTATTTATTCTGGTAGACGGCGTGGACAAAGTTCAAAAAGCCTGGACATCTTTACATTGTAATCTCAATTTTCCAAGTCTGTATGTCATTTTACAGTTGAAGAACATGAGAAGGAGCAGAGGTGACCAAGATTAAATTCAAAATCCCAAAGTCACTTGCCAAACAACCTTAAATAGTAACTAGTGAGTTTAGTAAGGGCTGTGAACCAAGCTGAGAATTTTAATAAACTCTGAATTTGAGAAGAAGTACAGAATTTTAAATTTCAGTTATCCAGATTATAATATCCATAAATCAGAGTAGACTGATACACAGCGGCAGTTCAGCCGAACACCTAAGATTTAAATGTGAAAAACGGCATCAACAAAACTTCCCCAGTCCAATCTAAGGAGTTGCGCCTAGTGTCCTCGCTGCTGGCATCAGACAGATGCAAGGGAAAGAGCACTAGACAGACAGGAAGCAGTTAAGCTCCGGTCCCAATTCTGCCATTAATTAACTGGTATGCCTCCAAGGCCCCTGGCGCGCGGGCAATTCAAACATCAGGTAAGTGTTTCCGGGAGAAAAGAGTTCTAGCAGGAAGATGTCACTGGAGTCCCCACAGAAGATAGTGGGAGTCCTTTAAGGTTTCCGAGCACAGGGAGGTTGGGTGAAACAGCTACAGAAACAAACATCTAACAGAGCTTTTCAGGAGAGAGCAAATTAAGAGAATATTGCCCAACAATACTGTCTGATTAAAAAGAAAAAATTTTTTTCTCAGTGTAAACCTCCTTACTAATTGGGAAAGAAATTAAAAATCTTTTATGCAAATAAAATTTGTGTCTACTGTATGGGCTACAAGATGTGCCAGGAACGCCACCAAGATGGATGAAACTCTCTCACCATCTAATGGGGTGATGGGCAGCTTCTCAGATGTATCAACGGCTTTCTGGGAGACACAAACAGAGAAGGACCCTCTGCAGGGGCACAGGAGGGGCCATTCAAAGTGGGGACAGCATCTGAACGGTGAGCACTTATGAAGGGAAGAGCACTTATGAAGAAGGCGAGGAGTGAAGAGCCAAGGGCAGCAGGAACTGCAGGTGGGGGGCACCCAACAGTGAAAAGACCTTCTCAAGCCTGACCAGGAAGTCTCTCGTAGGAATGAGATCCTGGAGGTGACACAATGGGCAAAGGGGAGGGGCTGGTGACAGGCAGCAAAGAGACTGAGCAGCACTGGAGGCCAGAGGCAGGAAGGCTGAATAAAAGCAGTGCACGAAGGTCACAGAGAAGCACAGGGTTTGGGAAGGATGCTTGCAAGGGAATTAACAGGACCCGATGACCAACCAGATGTAGACTCTGAGGAAAAATGAGGAGGTCACATAATGCTGAGGATTTTGAATCTATACAAAGCTATAAATATTCACTCTTTAAATTCAAATGAGCAGTGTGACAAAATTTTAGAGATAGAAGGACCATTCCTGGTCACAGAGGCCCCACACTGTGCTTGACAGTTAAGAAGTAACATAAGCGGGGCACCTGGGTGGCTCCACGGGTTAAGCATCCGACTCTTGATTTCAGCTCAGATCATGATCCCAGGGTTGTGGGATCGAGCCCCGAGTTGGGCTCCACACTGAACGTGGGGCTTGCTTGAGATTCTTTTCCTCTCTCCCCTCTACTCATACTCTTTCTCTGAAGGAGAAGGAGGAGGAGGAGAAGTCGTCACATGAGCAAGAAGTCTGGCAGAGAGATGACAGCGGCTCCAGTAGCTGCTACAAAGAAAACCTTGAAAGTTACATACACAGGTGACCTCTGAACAATCTGAGGGTTAGGGGCACTGACCACTATACAGTGGAAAAGCCACATACATATAACTTCAGACTCCCAAAAAGCTTAACTACTAACAGCCTACTGTTGACAGGAACCCTTACTGATACCATAATGAACACATATTTTGTATATTATATACTGTATTCGTACAATAAGGTAAAAGGAGAGAAAAGAAAATGTTAAGAAAATGATAAGGAAAAAAATTCACTTATAGAAGTGTAAAAAAAAAAAAAAGGTGGGTGGGGGACGCCTGGATGGCTCAGCTGGTTGAACCTCTGACTTCGGCTCAGGTCACGATCTCACGGCTCATGAGTTTGAGCTTCCTATTGGGCTCTGTGCTGACAGTTCAGAGCCTAAAGCCTGCTTCTGAATCTGTATCTCCCTCTCTCTCTGCCTTCCCCCTCTCGCATTGTCTCTCTCTCTCTCTCAAAAATAAATAAACATTAAAAAATTAATTAAAAAAAAGAAATGTAAAAAAAAAAATAGCTGTGTATAAGTGGGACCCACACAGTTCAAACTCATGTTGTTCAAAGGTCAACCGTCCACATCAGCAAAAATCCTCACTATTTGCTGGGCCAAGATTAGGGAACTTCTTTCTATCCTTTTAGAGACCTTATAAAATTTCCTGTTGTCTTCTGCTTTCTTTCAAAGCTATTTATAATGTTCATTTAAACCCACAGAGGCAGGGTAAAACTTTAACATTTAAACATACAGGGTAATTTTTGTCCTTGATCCTAGAGCCCCTGAGGGCAGCCATATAGCAAAAGAATTATTTAGTCCCTCTCCTCCCCCTACAAGTACATTTTATGAGACAGAAAAGTGAAGCACAGAGTGGCCATGTAACCTGTCTATCAGCACAGTCAAGAAGGATTAAACAAGATAAAGAGTTTGATTCATGGCCAGTTACATTTTAGGTTTCAAAAGGCATTTAGGTAGTGATGTAAAGTAGGCAGGTGGATATATATGTCTGCAGCTCAGAATGGAGAGCTGAGATATAAATTTGGGAGTCATCAGCACACAGATGGTACTCAACACCATGGAAACAGATGAGATCATCTTCAGAGGGAATGCAGGCAAGAGCAACAGGCCTAGGACAGAGACCCTGTGGAAGGGCCAACGTTTGGATAAGGGAAACCAAAGAAACTGAGGAGGATGGCTTGTAGTTCATCTTCTACCCCAACTTCTTTACAAACCAACAACAGAAACCTTTTGTGTTAAGCGTATCTATGTATTTCAGTGCCAGATATTTTAAATACCGAAGACTACCACCAATTTTACCAATTTCAGTTAGTAACAGTAATCTAGACCTGTCGGGAGAAGAGGGACTGTACGAGTTAAATCTGCGGATGAGTGGTATTTCCAGATAAAGGAAGATTTCTCTTTATGTGACTGGTTCATGGCTTAAATGTCTGCAAGAATCAGGTGGGTGAAGGGGCCTGGCTGGCTCAGTCAATAGAGCATGCAACTCTTGATCTCCGGGTTCTAAGTTCGAGCCCCACGTGGGGTGTAGGGATTAATTAAAAAATAAAACCGTAAAAAAAAAAAAAATTCAGGTAGGTGAGTGTGAAGCACTAAGAAACACAACGGTAAATGGTGGGTCCTGTGCTACTGGCAGGGGCTGGGCCTCTCCTACTGGCATTCAAATTTGGTGGATTACAGAGAAAAATGGAGGATCCTGGTCCTTACAGTACCATGTGAACTGGGAATCAAAACCACGTCTCTATGGGTTCACAATTACAGCACAAGGCCGCATGTTAACAGAAGTCTTTGCTCCTGCCATTAACCGTTTTTCTCTAGAGGTGAAGTGTGAATACATTCAGTGTTGTAAAATGGAAGCACTTCTTAAAACTCATCAGCTCTGTGGCTCTGGGTGTTATCTACAATCCATCTGTGAAACAGAGATAATAATGCTATGAGGACTAACTGAAAGCATGTCTGGAAGAAGTCCCTAACTCGATGACCATTAGGCATTAATAAATGAGGAAGAGCAGGAGGAGAATGGGATGGACTAAATGATGATGAGCTTTCCAAACTATTATCACTCATCATCAAAGTGCAATAATACCTGTGCAGCTATTAAAAAATCACTCGAGTACTTGGGGCACCTGGGTGGTTCAGGCAGTTGTGAAGCATGTGACTTTGGCTCAGGTCATGATCTCCCGGTTCACGGGTTCGAGCCCTGCATGGGGCTCTGAGCGGACAGCTCAGAGCCTGGAGCCTGCGTCAGATTCTGTGTCTCCCTCTCTCTCTGCCCCTCTGCTGCTCACGCTGTCTCTCAACAATAAATAAATGTAAAAAAATAATTTTTTTTTAAATCACTTAAGTACCATATATATCCCCCTCCCCCCCAAAAGGAGCTACACCTTTTACAGGGTTCTCATTTTATTGTTTGAAGTTTTTAACCATTAACTGAACAAAATATGACAATTTAAAAAAAAAAATTTTTAATGTTTATTTTTGAGAGGGGGGAGGGAGGGTAGGGAGAGAGGGAGGGAGGGAGGGAGGGAGAGAGCATGAACAGGGGAGGAGCAGAGAGTGAAGGAGACACAGAATCTGAAGCAGGCTCCAGGCTCTGAGCTGTCAGTACAGAGCTTGATGCAGGGCTCGGACTCACAAACCACGAGACCATGACCTGAGCAGAAGACAGACACTTAACCGACTGAGCCACCCAAGTGCCCCAAAATATGACAATTAAATGGTGCCTAACAAAATGTATTAGACAGTAGCTAAAATGAAGGGTTATTTTTTTAATTTTAAAAAAATGTTTTAATGTTTTATTTTTGAGAGAGAGATAGAGCACGAGCAGGGGAGGGGCAGAGAGAGAGGGAAACACAGAATCCGAAGCAGGTTCCAGGCTCTGAGCTATGAGCACAGAGCCTAACAGCAGGCCTCCAACTCAAGAACCGTGAAATCCTGACCTGAGCCAAAATTGGATGCTCAACCAACTGAGCCACTCAGGTACCCCCTAAAATGAAGTTTAATTCTTGGTATGAAAATTGATTGTATTGATGATCTTTTTTACCTTCCCCTTAAAAGGCTGTCACTACTTAAAGGAGGCAGATCCTATGATTCCAGAAGGTCGGAGTCACTGCTCCTCTTGCCTAAGAAATTGCATAATTCTCTTCACATAGAACAGATTTGGGGTTAAAGACTTCTATGTAAAGCCAGGATGGGAAATAAGGAGAAGAGGATAGCAAAAACGTGAATTCTGTCCAGGTGTGCCAGTCATCTTTGCTTTGTTTCACGGCCAAGATTGGCACCCCTAGTCTCTCTGCCTTCTTGGTGCTTAGACACTCAAGTTGCTGGAGAAGGACCTGAGGTGTGCATATTCTTATTAAACGCATGCAACCTGACTCAGGACACCTCGTACATAGAAACACTGGAAATCTTTGTCAGTCGGTTGTACCCCTGAGGTGCAGAGGTTGGAACCGCAAGGTGACACTGTGAAATCATAAACACACTGGTTTTCTTACCTAGAAAGTGAAGAGAGACCCATCCACACTATACATCTACAAGAACTGTTGAAAGAATTAAATTAACAGTGAACAGGAGAATGCATTGTAAGGCACTGAGGTTATTACTCTCTTCTCCAGCTAGAGCAGAGAATTATAGAATTCAAATTCTACCAACACTAGTATAATTTAGCATAACCAATCTCGGTTTTCTTAAAGAAAAAGTAAACTGGTCAATTTCTTTGTACGATGTTCCAAGACTCTAAATTCCTACACTTTAAGTACTGAAAGTAACTGGTTACAAGAGTCCAATGTGGAACCTGAGATGAATCACTTCACCATTTTGGGCATCAGTTTTCCTCATGCAGAAAACAAGCGTGGAGGACGAGCGGGATCTCCAAGCTCTTTTTTGGCTAGGACTTTTTTGTTCCCCCATTATATTCATCTGTATGTGTCTGGTCACAAGAACTAGTGAAATGCTTTTGATTAGTTAATAAAAACGAGTCATTCCAACTGAGTTACATCATTCATAAGTGAACTTTTACATTCCACCATCCTGACTGTATTAAAGTTAGAGGGAAAATGACAATTTTCATAGTGTGGTGATCACTCCCAGCAAGAAGGACAGGAAACATGAAGTGTAAGTCTGCTATTTCTTTGCATGAGCCCTTGTTGCCCACATGCCTCTCAAAGCACAACTGTTGCTCTCAAAGCAACAAACAGTGCAAAGGGACACTGATGTGTTGCCCCAGTGGAGAAAAGGCTGGCTGTGCCAGACTGAGGCGGGACACACCATCATTTCACATTCAGAAACACACAGGATTCACTTTATGCACATGCAGGGTGTGACGCCACTGAACTCTTAGCGGGAATTCTCAAGTTCAAAACTACAAAAAGTATCAAATCATATGAGGTAACTAGACAGAGCCTCAACTTTAGAAAAAGTTAACTTTAGGGTGCCTGGGTGGCTCAGTGAGTTGAGCATCTGACTTTGGTTCGGGTCATGATCTCATGGTTCATGAGTTCAAGCCCAACATCGGGCTTTGCACCTGCTTGGTTCCACACTGTCGGTGCAAAGTCTGATTGGGATATTCTCTCTCTCTCTCTCTCTCTCTCTCTCTCTCTCTCTCTCTCTCTCAGAATGAGTAAATAAACTTAAAAAAATGTTTTTAAGTAAACTTCAGTAGATCTACTTTAAAACATTAGATTGAAAGAAATTTCTTGGGAAATGCCTCACTTGAGTTTATTTAAACTATCACTACAGGGGCACCTGGGTGGCTCAGTCAGTTAAGCGTCTGACTTCAGCTCAGGTCATGATCTCACTGTCAGTGAGTTCAAGCTGCATCGGGCTCTGTGCTGACAGCTCAGAGCCTGGAGCCTGCTTTGGATTCTGTGTCTCCCTCTCTCTCTGCCCCTCCCCCGTCCTCCCTCCCTCTCGCGCGCGCTCTCGCTCTCTCTCTCACACACACACACACAAATGAGCATTAAAATTTTTTTGAGCTATCACTACAAACAGATCCACCATAACATCTAGTCCTAAGAATCAGAAGGCCTGTCATATTCTCCATAAAATGTGTGATTCCATCCAACTACCAGAAGGGTGAACCACACAGATAAGCAGTTCATTTTTGTCGCTGGCTGTTAAATATTTTACAGCACCTCTGAGAGAAGCAGGGGTAATAACGGTCTTCTTTTTCTCCAGGAGCCAGGTGGACTGCCATGCCAAGCCCAAGCTACCGCTGAGAACATGACTGGCCTTAGGGCAGCGAGAGCAGCAGGAGCTACTCAGGAGTGATGGCAGTGGAGGGACAACATGACGATGGGCCGGACACTGCACAGCTCATTACACCCAAACACGATTTCTGGATTTGCTCACTTTGCAATGAATACTTGCATCGACGCTGAAACAGAAAGCACCACAGCAATAAATCCATCATCGATACAATCTCAATGCAATCTTGCTTCAACTACAAAAGCTCAGGAAAAAAAGGTGTCAATTTATTAACCACAAAAATCCTGTAATCATGACTAACCATACATAACACAGGAAAAAAATACTTAAGGTTTGACAGGCCGACCGACCACCTGTCTTTAGGACATCTCCATCCATCCAAAAAAATAAGGAACCATCCTCTTTATAAAATCTTGGAGAGGAATACACTTCATAGCCTCTCTTGGTAATCCATTTCAGTGCTTAACACTCAAGGCATCAAGGCATTCATCCACCCTCTGTCATTCAAATGGTAAATTCTGCCATAATGTTTCCACCCTTTTCCAGAGCAAATGAATAACATTTTGCCATCAACTCTGCAACGTATCTTGCAACCTTTGTTTCTATTTTACAGGGGAAAACGGGTTTCTTAAGACTTTCCTAAAAGACCTTTATGCTCGCAGGAGTGTGTGCATGTTCTAAACATGGGCAGAACGTCTCCCTTGCTAAATCCTGTCAATCAATGACTCTTGTTAAACTTCAGCATTAAAATTCAAAAGGCTTACCACTGCACAGAAGAATCCTCTCCCCTCTTTTCCCACCCTTTCCTTCACCTCTTTCCCAGCCTTACATTATCATCTCAAGTTCCCACGTGGCACCACCATGTTTCGCTTCACTCTGATTTCTCACATGCTATTTCCCCAGCGTGCAACGCTAACCTGAGGACTGGGACTTCACATTCCGTCCTCCCGCTCTACAAAGTACACACACCCCCACCCCCCCCACCCTCCACCCCCCAAAAAACACAAATTCTAGCAAGAAAAATGCAGTTGGCCAAAAAGAAGATCTTGCCTAAAAAGGTGATTCAGTTTTACATCAGAGTCAGTGAATGCTTACCGAACAACCACAAGGCCCTAGTTTGACAAGGAGGGTTAGAGAATCTTAATTCCTGTACATCTTTTTAAAAATAAAAAAGGGTGCTCGCTTTGGCAGCACATATACTAAAATTGGAACGATACGGAGAAGATTAGCATGGCCCCTGCACAAGGATGACATGTAAATTCGTGAAGCGTTCCATATTTTTTGGGTGATGGGTATTGAGGAAGGCACCTTTTGGGATGAGCACTGGGTGTTGTATGGAAACCAATTTGACAATAAATTTCATATATTGAAAAAATAAAAATAAAAAAGGAAAGTCTGCCATGTTTTGTCATCTGTCTGGGGTGAGAAGCTTCTACGATACAACTTCTTGAAATCCCTTACAAAATTAAAAGTCATTAACAAAGGCACTAAGTATACCTTAAGCATTTCGTGAATGCTTGACTGAATACAGAATCTACTGCCTCAGAGTTTGTTAAAGTTGACTGTATGGACTTGGCTTTCATTTATGCACACCCAGCAGAATGCTGAAGGTGTCACAGTAACAGGTGGCTTTACGAGAGAGAAGAGCTAAGAAGCAGAGGGGACTGCTGTCAACAGTGTCTAGTATACTGTCAACCATCATCTATAGAACACTCGAAAAGAAACAACTGAGACTCCAAAATGAGAGTGTAAGCAAAAAGGTCCTTTACACGCTGCCCGTAAGAGTGTAAAGCTCCAGCTTTGCAGAGGCAATTTAACACTCCTGACCGAGAGCCTTACAAGCTGGCTTTTCTAAGTGATTCCATTTCTAAGACCAAGACTCAATAAAAAGAATTATGGTATACCTATCCATATCATGGACTCAGTCCTATGCAGCCTTTAAAAATGATACCATAAAAAAATGCCCACAGAAGATTACTTAATAACCTAAGAAAGACCGCATATGATAACGTAAAAAGCCAATTCCAGAGTAATGTGCCAGTGTGATGTTGGGTTTTCTTGTTGATGACGGTAATGCTGTGAAAGTATGTCTGCTTGATTTTTATAGATCTACTGATGCTAAAACATAATATTAAACTTAAAAAATTAATACTAGAGACTGACCTTTTATGATGAAAGTATGGTGCTTTTTGTGTTCTCCTTTTTATCTGAATTTTCAAAAACGAATAAACATATCTTCTGAAAAGGATTACGTTAAATAATACGTAACATAATTAAGTTAGAGAAAAAGTTTACTTCTTCTGTAGGAACTAGTAGATTTTCTCCTTATAGAGAGTAAGCAACACTATTTTTTTCCTTAGTTTGGCTGCCAGGAGACTCAAAGCCAAATTTGCCGGTCACCATCAGCAGGTGCACAGCAAATGCCACATAACTGGCGGCGTGTGCTTCTGACTATCCGCCATCGTAACCTTCTAGTCTGACCTGCATTTTCTCTGGCCCTTTTTCTACTGCATTGTAGATCTTCTTCTCACTAGCCTCCAAATCCTTTTGTGGGGGGAGTGTGGGTGGAGGGGGGAAAAGAAAGACGGAAAAAGAAGGAAAAGGGGAAAGGAGAAAAAGGATGAGGTGGCATTTGCAGCAGCAGGATATTGTTCTAGCTCTGTAATTTTCAGGTTAATTTATTGAAGGTTAGGTCCCAGCACAGCGGGTACTGTACTACGTGTAGAATGAATGAATGGACAGAACACCTTCCCAGCTTGAGAAATGCATGTCTCTCAGGGGCCCTTCCTACTCCAAACAGTTGAAATCTTCTTGAATTCTGGTACCTTAGCATATGGTTATTAGAACAGTGCTCACCAGTATTTGTGCAGATTTGAAACATCAGAAAAACCCAGAGATACAGTTCTTAGTACAACAACAGTTTGATGTGCATGCCTTCAATCTACAGATAATGAATGCTTATAGTACTCACAGGACTTGAAAATCCTTTCCTATAAATCTGCACAGGTCTGTGGCTCACAGATTGTAAATCAATGTGCTATACAGCACAGAAGAAAACTGTTCTTCTTCAGCTCAATTTAGATGCTGAATTTAGATGGCAGACATTCTTTTCTTTTGAGGCTGGCACGAGTTTTTGTTTTGTTTTTTAATTTGTGCCACCATTTAAAAGGAGAGATCTGGGGCTCCCGGCTGGCTCGGTCAGTGGGGGAAACAACTCTTGATCTCGGGGTTGTGAGTTCAACCCCCACGGGTAGAGATTACTTCTAAGTAAAAATCTTTAACTAACTAACTAACTAACTAACTAACTAAATAAATAAATAAATAAATAAGACTAAAATGAGAGCTCTGACAGAAAAAAGTAGTCAACTTCTCACAAAAATCACAAAGGCTGGCAAAATTTGGCCTGGATTTCCACATGGCAGTAGCCAGCAAGAGCTGATCCACAACCACCTCTTTATTTACTCATTTATTTTGGAGGAACACGGGTTCTTTACAAACATGTGATCTCAAAAACACAGCATGCCATTATAAAAACTGTACCACATACCTACAAGCAAAAGGACAGATGTGTAACCATACCAGGCATCATAGCTTCATGCGGTGTGTCTTTGCAAACCATGTTATTTGTGTGCACAGGCTCTTTTTATATGTACACACATACACACACAGCCTCACACACTCTGGGCTTACAGAAGTGGGAACACCTTTAGTAGTTTTTTATTGCCTGTTTTTCACCTTTCTTGTTTTTTTTCTACTATGCCTTTTAATAACACTGTTATTAAATCTTCTACATCATGTTTTAATCTCTGTAGCATATTCCTTACACTGGATAAACTATAACAAATTTAATACTCTCATACTGCAAACCATTTATTTCCAATAGCTTTGCTACCATAAATGTGCAGAGTAATTTACAAAGACAATTTTGTTTTATTTTTAATGTCTGTATTTGAGAGAGACGGCGGGGGGGGGGGGGGCGGGGGGTGCTGCAGAGAGAGAGAGGGAGGCACAGAATCTGAAGCTGGCTCCAGGCTCTGAGCTGTCAGCACAGAACCCAACGCAGGCCTCAAACCCATGAACCTTGAGATCATGACCTGAGCTGAAGTCTGACGCTTAACCGACTGATCTACCCAGGTACCTGTGTTTTATTTTAGACTTTGAAGAAGAATATGAAAGGATGGGAGTTCTCTGGCCTCCTCCTCCCCAGTTTTCAGTCTCTTTTCCCCTCGTTTTAATTCAGTATAGCAGCAGCTAGCTCTTTACATGGGTTTGTGGTCTCTAGCGTTCTAGAATCTGCATCTGGCCCTTGGTCCTCACTCGTCTCAAAGGCATCACTATTTGCCTTTGGCAAATGTCTGTAACCCTTACACTGTATACAGCTCTAGCCTCAATGTAAGTTCACCCAAAATGCTATTATTGGTTATTTGTAATTCTTTCAACAAATGCCAAGAGCTTCCCGCTGGTGTGGTCCATGACTAGATGCCCACGAAACTGCCCAAGTTAGGTGAGGGGAGGCCACCCACCAAAGCCTCTTCTACACAGAGCCTAGGCTTCTGTGCTGCCTTTGCTGGCCCCTGATTTCCCAATCACTGAGTGGGCAGTGCACAGCCGCTGCTGATAAATGCTGGATGGACGCACAGAAGATGGATGGATGACAAATGTAAGCTATACTAAAATCAGTCTTTAATTTCTTCCAGCTATTGGCACATAAGGAATTCTGCTCCAAAGGGAATCTGCAATATGACTGTTAGAAGGAGAGTTATTTTTTATTGTTGTCATTGTTATTCTTACAAGAGCAGTGCACATTTGTTCAAAACTTCCCTGATCTACCATCTGGCGGGGGGGGGGGGAGGAGGGCAGATCCCACAGGGAAGAGGAAGTGCTGCTGCTGGGGTACAAACCCACATTAGGTAATACGGTACCTGGGACTTGGGACTGAATTACAACGAACTGCACACTGAGAAAGTGACGCTTTTCCCAACTTCTTTCAGTCTGTCTGAGTATATCAAACAGCATGTCTCACTTTGGTGCTAACACATACACTTAAGCTCCTTTATGACACTTGCCAATTTAATTTCCCTTGTAAACAGAGGGAGCATATGGCACAGGCCTAAGCCTTTATCAGACAACAGAATCTGGACAGGATTTAACAGTAATTGTTTTTAAAGGTTCTGGTAGGGATACAGAGATTTCCTTTTAAAGAAAATTAACTTTTAAAAAGCATTATACAAATTTTATGTTATGTGCATCTTGCCACAACTAAACACAAAGAACATGATATTAAGTAACAGTAAAGGATGGAGTACAACCATGACAAAGAGCACTGAGGTGATATACACAATACTGACATTTGGGAGATGAAGGGCTCTGGTTTGATGTTACCAGTTTGGCAAAGAGATGGGAAGCGTTCAGATTTACTTTAATGTCCATTTTACATTGTAACAAACGTAAAAAATATATATGTAATAACAAACTGTGCATTTTTATGGTGATAGAAAAACCTAAGATTTGTAACCTTGACACTTCAAGTTAAATTAGCTTATGACTACAATTGACAACATAGGATTATATATAACTATGACCACGTACAGCTATACTTTATTAATCTAAAACAATACCATAAAAATAAATGACTCCCTCTATACCAAAAAAGGTCTTCCCATAAGGTTCCTAATTTGCAAGCTGCAAATGATGATATAAAAATATTCTCTAATGAAAACACTTCTATATTTAAGATCGTAAGTCAGGGCTAATAGTACACCAGTAAGTAGACCAAATGTCATTGATACTCCCCTCTGTCAAACAGCAGCTGTGACAAATGCTACAAAGGAGAGGTACATGGTTCTGGAAGGGCTTATAACAAGTGTAATTTGACCTAGGCAGGGCTTCCTTGAGATGGGAAGGATAGGAGCAGCGAAAGAGCAAAGCAAGAGAGACAGGACTGGAGTCAGAGGAGTCTGCGGTTGGGATGGAGAATGTGGGTGCTCAGTGACCCAGATACAGAGTTTTCCTTTATGCCAAGAACAGTGGGAAGAGGGCTGAAGGGTATGTAAAGTGGAGAGTGACCTGGCCTGAGCAGACTGGTGTTCTGAAAGGTCTGTGCGGGCTGTGATGTGGCAACCCTCCAAAGAAGTGTCAGAATCAAAGTTTAAGTTGGTAACAAACAAAATAACCTAGAAATTACTGCATCTAGACCACATAAGTAATGACCAACAGGAAGGAAGCTCAGCTAATTGTCCAGATTTGTTTTGTTTTCCTAACAGAAATTAAAAGACACTAGTACAATTTTATTCAGACATAGGATACTGAAATTTTAGAGACTATGAACAATATGAAATGTAACACTCTACAAATTTAACACTATAAAAAGTTGATATAAGATTGGAACATATAGGGGTGCCTGGGTGGCTCAGTTAAGCATTCGACCTTGGTTCAGGTCATGATCTCACTGTTTGAGAGTTCGTTCAAGCGCCACATCGGGCTCTGTGCTGACAGCTCAGAGCCTGGAGCCCGCTTCAGATTCTGGGTCTCCCTCTCTTTAGGCCCCTCCCCTGCTTGCACTCTGTCTCCTCTCTCTCTCTCAAAAATAAATAAACATTAAAAAAAGTTTATTTTTGATTGGGACATATCAAAAATGTCATAATTTCCTGGTCAGACCCAAGGTGGTCCACCTGAAGGGTTTAAGAAGACTGGAGGTCGACGGAAGGGCTCTCAAGGATGGGATGGCTGAGCACCAAAACTGAGGCCCAGATTACTTCCCTGGTTCTCACCCCAAGCTTTTCTTTTCTGTTTTGCATGACAGGCTTCTAATAAGGCTTAAATAAAGAAATAATTTTGGTATTCAAACCAAGTCTGAAAACTAATGGTAACAGCTGTGGCCTCTCGGATCCAGTTCCGAATCAGTCAGTGGGAGGGCAGTACCTCAGATGACTGACTACACTTCGTGGCTGGTTCCCATTTGGTCTCAACTTTTAACTCTGATCTCCTTCATGAAAGCTGGTACTCAGAAACAGTCCCTTATCTGCATCTACTTCTCCTCAAAAATTCTGCCCTTATCTGCATCTAATTCTGCCTGTTCACACTGGCACACTTATCAGAATTCTTCTTTTTTAAGTTTATTGTATTTATTTTCAGAGACAGAGAGGGGAGGGGAGGGGCAGAGAGAGAAGGAGAGAATCCCAAGCAGGCTCTGTGGAGCTGCGTTTGATGCGGGGCTTGAACTCACAAACTGTGAGATCATGACCTGTGCCGAAATTCAGAGTCAAATGCTTAACTGACTGAGCCACCCAGGCCCCTGACCCATCAGTATTCTAACAGAGAGAAAGAAAAGGGGAAGGGAAAAGACATGGGAAGGCAGAGGTAAAGGATATGCGCTGTACCAAGCGAACAAGGACCTGGGGCAGGCTGGTGTGAATGCAGACTAGCACATTCACTTTGGAAAACAGGCAGTGTCCGCTAACACTTAGCAACTGTGCTCCCAGGTACACACAGGGCAGAAGTGCACGCATAGATCCACTCCCCAGAAGACAGGTGTACAAATGCTCACAGGAGCGGCAATCCTAACAAACTGCAGATGTCCCGCATGCCCATCAGTAGTAGAATGGATACATAAAGCGAGGCACATTCAAGTGAATAACGCACAGCAAGGAGACGGAACTAACTGCCGCTGCTGCACACAAACATGAGCGTAGCGCAACGTAACGCATGTACAGAGGGTTTCTATTTGCATGTAACGCTCAAGGGCAGATATAACTGAACAGTCAGATGTGGAAATAACCTCATCTTTATCTTAATACTAAGTAAGACCCAAGATAGGGGCGCCTGGGTGGCTCAGTCGGTTAAGCACCCGATTTGGGCTCAGGTCATGAACTCACGGTTCACGAGTTCAAGCCCCGCATCGGACTGTGTGCTGACAGTGCAGAGCCTGTTTGGGATCCTCTCTCTCTGTCTCTCTCTCTCTCTCTCTCTGCCCCTCTCCCGTTCAAGTGTGCACACACACTCTCTCTAAATAAACAAATAAAATTTAAAAAGACCCAAAATGAATCAAAGTCTTAAAATATTAAAAGTCAAAAACTTTTTTTAGGTAAGCCTAGCAGAAAATCATAGTGACCTTGGGCTTAGCAAGGGTTTCTTAGATACAACATAAAACATACAACATAAAACATAAACAACAAAAGAGAAAAAATAATTGGATTTCATAATGATCTATGATCTGTGCACTTTCCCATATATATCTTCAATAAACACATTACTAAAAATTAAATGAAAACAGCAGAAAGCATAAGGACTGAGCAGAGGGAGAAAACACAACCAGCCACGGTCATCTCTTCTAACCCCTCAGAGAAAGTGGTTCTCAAGTACACCCGCAAACACAGACAGAGGCGGAGGTGAGCATGAGCAAGGGAGAAGCCGTCACCACTAACTACCTCTGCCTCTTCACTACAATGAAGAGGAATTTTTTTTTTTTAAGATTTATCTGTTTATTTTTAAGTAATCTCTACACCCAACAATGGAGCTCAAACTTACAACCCTGAGATCAAAGTCGCATCTCAACCTACTGAGTGAGCCAGCCAGGCGCCCCGGAAGAGGGAATTTTTAATAAAATTTGGCTATCCTCCATGACTGTTCTTAGTTCACACCATAGAGACATGGAGGAAAATACGTTCAACATAAGAGCAAATAAAAGACGCCTTGGTCCTGGATCCTTTTCCACCAAATATCCTACACTTACTTCTTTCTCCAGGTGGTCCCATCCTGATGTTTTTGTTTTCCCTCCCATTCCCCTTATTCTTCCAGGCTTCTCTTTTTGCTTTCTGCAACCACGCATCATTATCATATGCCCTTTTTTCTTTCACTTAAGAGACTCCAAAATAAGAAAAGAATTAAAATACACACACAAAAACAGCACAGGTTCTTTATGTGTTCCAAATGCCCCTCTTCTACTGGGGTAGGGGCAACAATCTCTAACCTTTCTTACCAATCCTGTTTACACAGCATTGGCAGGATATAGGCCAGAGCATAAATATTTTTATGATACTTTCTCCCTCTTCCTTTCTCTCTCCTCCTGAAAAAAAGGCAGCTAGCAATTTCTAAATTCAAGTGGGATGCTAATGATCCAGGCTTGCACTTCCTATCTCTTCCAGGATAAAGACCCCTTTAATCACCAAAATATCTCTTTCTCTCTCAACCTCTCTCCCTCTCTCTCTCTCTCATGCAAGTGCGAAATTATCCTTTTATTATCTGTTACCTGAGAAAATACAACAGTAGGCACTGCTACTTAGTTAACTTTTGACTGACTGTGAACTTTATTAATTACAACAACATTTACATTTCACAAGAGCAAATGTGGCCAAAGCTTTGTATGAACATAGGTTCCCCAGCTTCTCGAGACCTTCCTTCCCCTCACAAACTCCACAGGCCTCCCTGGAGTCAGCCCGGAAACACTGGGAATCCTCTCTCTGAGCACTCTGGGCTCAACTCTTCTCACTGATAAAGAATTGTCCAATTTTGTTCATGAGTTCACTGAAGAAGTAGCAACACAGTTTGTCCAAAATTTTAATAGAGCAAAGAGCCTTCTGCTCACTCAGGATCTTTTGAGGTTGATTTGCCAGAGTCTTTCCCACAGCAGGCAGACAGACAGACACACACACACACACACACACTCACTCACTCTCTCTCCTCACTTAAAACTTGCATGTGGAAATGTTTAAGAAATGATTATCTTTTTTCTAGATATTACCATGATTACTACTCCTTTTCCTCCTCTTTCCCACCTAGTCAACTCCATAAATTTCCAAATCCCAGAAGTGTTATGGTTAAGTCAAGAAGAAACAAAAACTTGAAAACCTAGTTTTTATATCAAATAAATGTTCACAGCTTTCTTTTTTTCATTAAATGGGGGTAGGTGAGGAAGTAAAACTGTGCCTGGCCCTGTCACTACCATGTTTAAGATGAATACATTCATTCATTCAACAGGCAGCAATTAAAAAGCAAATACTCATAGTAGGATATGCTCCTAAAATCTGCAGAAGGGGGCTCTCTTGCAACGGATACGTGTTCCTCTTAGCTGGTAATAACATACAAATCAGGCATCATTTGTTTTTGTCTTTTTAATTCATTCAATAATATTCTCTGTCCTTAATTTAATAATTGAGTAAGTTGACATTTTCCCCTTTCTCTGAAATATAAAACCAAAAAATAGAATTATAACTTTCTGTCACCCCACTGGACTTTGTCCCCTGAGTCAGCCATTCTGAACAGTACTCCCCACCTCCCCTACAAAAGAACATTTAGATGGATCTCCACTCTTCTTTTAAAGGTAAAAATACAATCTTAAATCTCAAGGTGGTATTGAGATCCATTAAGAAAACATATTTTCTAATTTAGGTTCCAAAACAATTTTCAAAATTCCATATACTGCTTCAAATCGTATTCGTATTTTTCAATGAAGAACCCTAAGTCTACAGAAATAAATTTATTTTTTGTTTTGTTTCTCCCGTTTTACAAAACTGTCTGAGCAAGAATTAATTCAACCAATACTAGCTGTCACACAGGACTAGCAATTCTCACTAAACGGGTTAAAAATAGGAGATGGAAGAATTATTAGGAACATCACATTGCTGTTTACAGTTATATTTTTACTTATAAAAATGTTGCATTTCCACTCCACTCAGTGGTCTGAAACATCAAAAGATCATTCTATCCTGCAGACAGTGAACGAAATCATTTGTGCCAAATGGTAAGTTTTGGTTTCTTGCAAAGCAGCTTCTCCCCTCTTTTAAAGAAGCAGGGTTTCTTCATCATTTCTACCCAAAAAACCATGTGGAATACTGACCATATGTAAATCCCAAATAGCTGAATTCAGGCCTTGACTCTAACAGCTAAATTAAAAAAAAAAAAAAAGTCAAAGACTTTTAAAATTAAGTAACCGGTGAACAAGGAATTGAATGAAGAATGTGATGGTAATGTTACATGATACGATAGAAATGCATGAGCAGGATATAGCACTACTAGGCTATGAATTTTTTTTAACTTTACATTCTTGCTTTTCAAATTCTTTGAAACACATTGAAAAGACAAATCATTTGACTACTCGTCACTGTATGCCTTTTACAAAGAGAAGAAAAAAGAAGTAACTTCTATTTTTAATGTATTTACATTAATGAAACAACTTCTATGTTTGCAAAGTGTTGGCTGACCCATAAATTAGATTTATCACCCATTAAGTCAGCATATCACAACTGCCATATATATGTCTAAGCACCCCCAAAAGAATAACAAACAAAGCAAGCAAGCTCTGGTAAAACTGTGTATAAAGCTGTCACAAGCATAGTGGCTGGTTTCTGAACTTTAAAACCATGACCACATGCATCCTCTGTTTCCATCAAATTTAACTACAGGATCTTAGGTATAAAGATTTAAAAAATAATAAATTATTATTGTTATAATAATAATAAGTAAATGTAATCACCAAAATATTTTAGAATCTTTCCTTTAACTAGAGAAACCTCATCCATTCCTAACTTGTTTCTCACTAATATTCTTCCATTCTCTTCAACATCCAATTTATCAATAGAGAATTCATGCTACTCAAAAAAGCTAACATAATCATTGCTGCCATCCCATTGAGAATGCTCTTCCCTGGTAACAGAACTCCAACATCACAGTTGGCGCCCGGACCGCTCACTATTTACACCACCACCCTCTCCCCTTCCCAGCACCACCATTTTACTGGCTGAACATTCACAAGGCTGAAGATTGTTTTTCATCTCAGCAAACAGAATGTTTAAAAACTCGGATGGCTAGCCACAAACCAGGAGTTAGAAGCTACATGAAAATAAACACAAATGTGAAGAAATTTTTCTATTTTCAATTTCTAAAGAAAGCAGTTAACATCTTATTTGTAATGCCCTAAATTATAACCAGAAGTCTTTCCCCTAATTACACTAATAAATCGATTTAATGTCATCATTTTGCCATCAGATCATGTCCTCCATACACTAGTGTACTTTAATTAAATCCATTTTACCATGGTAGGCTGTTCACCTCATTTTTTCCCCCAGTGCTTTTCCTCTATCTTCCTCAAGTACTAAATCATGTCTCCATAATATTTTCCTAAATATTAAATCTATGAAAAAGATAACCTCAAAACTAACCACGGACGAGACAAATCAACACACCTTCAATATAAAATATCAACATAAAATATGAACTATTAGGTAACCAAGAGAAGGGTAAGCATCAACTATATGCCCAAGAACCTCCATTTAAAACATTATGTAGTATACACAATTTTGGCAAAGAGAAGTGAACACAGTATTTACATACCAATATAGGCAACTATATTATTAGCCTCATTTCTGGCTTGAGATAAAAATACCTTTATTCCACTTATTAAGTAAAATAGCCATTTTAAGGAAATATCTCCTTACAGGTATAATCATTTGATTGACAGACAAAATAATTGCTTTAAAAATACTTCTGAGTCATTTTGTCCTTACCTGCAGGCATGAACCATTACTGCATGCAGTGACTGTTCCATTTCCTAGCACAGACTTGAAGAAGCATCATATCTCTCTTTCAGAATGTGACTAATCTGTGGGTTTGCAATTCCTACGCTATTTACAAATGGCACTCCCTTTCCATATAAGAAAATATTTATTACACCAAAAGCCAAGTATTTTTAACCTAGATCTTACAAATAATGTGATTTTGTGTAGCAACCATCTCCAAACATAGGAAGAAAATCTAATACTAATATTTCCTTAAAGAAAGCAAGATTTTTGTTTTGTAGCGAAGTAAATTATTTTTTAAAGGCTTCAACAGCTGTCACACATGAACTAGCGCTCTGCTGTGCGATGGTGTGCATGCTGCAGCTGATTAAGCTTCACTATTTTTTAAAAAATCAATTACCCTTTGTAAAAGCAGAACAGCCTGCCCAAATACACATCTTCGACACAGCACAATGACCGGCATGCAGTACGATACGTTATACAGCAAACTTGACAAGAAAAAAATACGTCCTGCTTGTTTCTTAGCAATGCTACACCATTAATTGTTCATGCAAGAGATGTAGCTGTACCTTTCTGAAGAGGACGACTTCTCAGAGTTAACTGACATCAGCAGCTCAATCTTCTGCTTGATTTCTGGAAAAATCAGAAAATATTCACAACCAAGATTGCCTGCTCTTGCTTTCAAGCTTTATATCAACAGATTTTTCGTCTCTGATCCCTTTTGTTCAAAAAGAGGCCACAAGATTCGCAGTACTTCTGTTAGGACTGGGATTCGATGGTGCTATAAAGGGAAAAGCTCCAGAGGCACCAGGCCTTGCTAAACTATGCACATGACTGTTTATGAAAGCAGGAAGTACCATTTCTTTTAAGCGGAGGGGTGTTTTCTTTTTTAAGGTAGAACCAGCATGGCTCTGCAAGAAGATTTCAAATGCAGCAAATTAAAATACAAACAAGAAATGCTCACAACTGGACTGGATACACTGGATAATCTGAGAAGCCTGGATAATAAAGTTACAGGCTGTAAAGAACAGATGTGCAACCCTGGGCTACTTCTATTTCACCAGCCCTGAAAAATATGGCTCAGTGAATCATTTTTGTCACTTAAGAATGAAATATTAAACCAGAACCCCAATTTATAGATCAAAATTTTTTTAACCTTTCTTAGAATTTCTTGACCGTCTTTAGTTAAAGAATGTGTTTAACATCTTGTCCTTAACTCCTTCAGAAAAAGACTTGTATTTTACACCTTAATTCTCCCCTCCTCCTTCGCAGTACAGCACAAGTGAACAGCAACACCCAGTTACCGAGCAGATAATATACTTGTCCTTTTAGGAAAGGACTGACAATGCCATCTGCAACAGAAATGTAAGCGCCAATTCAATTTAATTAAAAGATAATTGCTGATACTGATTTGGAGGAAAAGAAAAAAAAAGAGAGACAGAGATAACAGACCAAAAGCAAAGGAGAGGTAAAAATAAAAGGGAGAAGGAAAAGAGAAGGAAAATAAAACCTAACACATTTCCTTTAAAAATACTAATGACTGACCGAAAAGCACGTAATTTTACGTGAATAAAACTAACATGATCCCATTACCCAAACTATTTCACACGTAAAGCCGTTTTCCCACTCCTATTCCCATGCATAATAAAAGTTCACGTACCAAAAATAAAACACCTGGCCACTGACATACTGCTATAGGCAGTCTCAGGATATCAAAGTAGAGCTAACAGTTTCAGGGTATTTTTTTTTCTTAGGGGTAAAACACATTTTAATTTGTAAGAATCTTGACTACAGAAATCAAAGGAATAGGAAAAGGGAATAAAAATTAGTTGCATAAGATACAATGGACCTGTTCAGAAATATCTTTTTCAATGTTGTTAAAATAAGGGATTTCCGAATTGTTTAAGCTTACAACTTCATCCAATGGGCACTATAAAGCTGGCATGAACGTCCGTTTAGAGAACAGAATCTACCACAGCTCTGGCCAAACTACCTAACCACTGGGGAGAGCACACAGCACAGTGGTTAAGACGAGATGATGATACTGAAACTTACCTCGAGGATTCTTACGTGGATTACAGAGTCTGGCACCGGGTGCCACAGAGAATGCTCAGTAATGCCCCTCCCACCGGTTTAAAAAGAGCAGTGTTTAAGAAGAGCTCAGCTTTGGCCACCAGCAGCCTTGGATCTGAAGGCAGGCTCCTCCAGCATTTTTAACAGCCCTATGACCTTGGGGAAATTAATGAGACTCTCTAAAAGCCTCTATCTCCTCTCCTATAAAATGGGGATAGCAACTGCTCGTAAAGGGCTGTTGTGAGCCGTATGAAATACGGTAATCCATGAAAGTCATGTAGATGTAGTGTTGTGCCTGCCATATAGTAAGCCCTGTGTCTGCTGCTAAGTAGTGCCTAGCAAAGGACAGTAATCCTAAATAAATATTTGTTGAAGGAGTTAATGAGGTATACTAGGTCTGTCCTATTTTAAAGAGCTTGTCCACAGTTTTGATCTACTTTGTCCTTACTATCAACATCAACATGCAGCTTTTTATCACTATAGTTTGATTTTATGTGGAAATTTAACTTTAATCTGTATCTCAGTCTCCCCGTGTAATTCTCAGTTTATCAACTAGCCATGTCAGAAATGAGGTTACACTTGAATCCTTCTTCATCATGGTAATTGTTCATTCCAAAAAGACAAAAGATTCACCCTTCAGTGTGCAGATCATCTGTGCACATAAGCTGAAAGACACCCAATTTAAACCACACAGTTCTCAGGAAGTATATGCCCATCTTACAAACATTAGAAAGAAAAGTTAAAGCTTTGAGAGCTCCAAGCCAAAAGGGTTTCCAGTAATACATGGACAGGTTTCTAACATGTTTTTCACATTTTCTTCAAACCTTCAGATATGTTTCTAGTTCCTGAAGGACTAAAACATTCAGGAATGTTTACAAATACTACATGAATATTGTATCCTCTGAGGCCCATAAGGTCCATTTCTTTCTTTCTTTTTTTTTTTTTTAATGTTTATTTTTGAGAGAGAGACAGAGAGACAGACAGACAGAGTGCAAGTGGGGGAGGAGCAGAGAGAGGGAGACACAGAATCTGAAGCAGGCTCCAGGCTCCGGGCTGTCAGCACAGAGCCTGATGCGGGGCTCAAACTCACAAACCGTGAGATCATGACCTGAGCTGAAGTCAGAAGCTCAACCAACTGAGCCACCCAGGCGCCCCCCAAAAGGTCCATTTCTAGTCTACTACCTACTCCTCCTTACTAATACCATCCATGGTCTAATTATTCCCCGCATCCATTGAGAACCCCAGAAGCCATGTCACTGAGTCTTACTCCACCACAATACCTGCCATAGTACCGGGGGGCTTCGATGTTCACGTTCGTAGGACTTCCACAAACCCTTGGCTAAGGACCTCAGCCTTCTGAACCTCTGATCACTTGCGTCATCTACCGTTACCACACTCTCTTACACACACTACAAACATTCCCCCAAAATTAGTTTGTGTTTTATTCACAGTATCTATGACCCTATCCTTCATTTTTTTGCAATTAAGTCCACCAGTCTTTCTCTTTATGAATGATGGTCTTCCTGTCACATTTAGACTTTCCCCACACCGGTTTTTTAAAATCGTCCCATTTTCCACAAATAACGCTTTATAATTCACTTTGCATGTAAATCTTGGACCCTTCTAGAACATACTTCAGTCTATGAACGGATGTAGAGATCCAGTCTGCTTTCATAGTTACACTTTAAAATGCTACACCCCCATCAACCCCCACCAATTCTAAATTACTCTCTTCACTACCACTCCTCAGGTTCTTCCGAAGCGGCCATCGTAACAACCCCATAAATACATATTTATTCAACCATCTAGGGTCTCCCCTTTATTCATTCAGGCCAGTGAGTATTAAGGCCACACTTCTTTATTTCACAAAGAAAATAAACGAGTGGCACTTGTGTAGTTTGAATAAGCATATTTAAAATTATGGTTGATTTTTTTTTTGTCATCATGTTCTTTTAATTTCTAAATAACATTATGGGACAATGTTAAGTTTTTCTTTGTTTTTCTAAAGTTTTTGTGTTCTGATTCTCCTCCTAACTCTAGGTTCTTTGCTGGATCATCTTTTTTCACCCAGACCTTAAATGTAGGAGATACTTATCTCACGTGACCCTCTTTTCACTCACCGACTCTTCCAATCTGCTCCCCTGACATCCACAACCAAAGGACACTGATGGTGACCAAACCTGAACTTCGAGCCCAATACTCTCTCCTGCAACTCAGCACTGTGCATCCTTCCACCCTTCCTAGACATCTTCACCTACATGGTCCCTAGATGCCTTGAACCCACCATCTAAACCTAAACTCTTCAACTTCCCGGTCTAAGATCTCCTATGTAGAACCTTCACATCTCCCCAAACAGCAGCAGCATTGCCCTTCTGAGTCTGGAATGTTTGAAGGATTCCAGACTAGCACCCCTGTCTCATTTGGGGTATCATTACCACGACTCTCCCCTTCCAACCTATTTTATGTTCCAGGACTGCTGAGCGCTACCCTGGGATTCCCTAAACACACCATGCTTTCTCACACCACCAAGTGTTTTCTTAGAACGCAGTTTCCCTCCCTGGGATGCCACTGCCCAGTGTGCTTCCCTTGCACACCCAACTCACTTTTCTAATCTCAGCCCACGCGCCACCTCCCCTCTGACTGCACCCCAGACAGAACACAGCTCACCTCCGCTGTCCTTCTATATATCACATACACCGGCAGGACAAAATTACTGAAATATATACGCTACTTGTCTGACTCCCCGAGACCAGGCCTTCTTTAGGAATGGAGACCTGAAGTTTCATTTCAATTTACACTTACTTGTTGATTCTTTCATGGTCCTCTTAGCCTATCCTAGTCAATGTTACACTCTAGCTAACTTCGTGTCCTTATTCTTAAATATACATTTCCAGACACAATTACTCAATCGGAGATTCAAACAACTACAGAGATAGAAGAGTCCTCAGAGGTCATCACTTAGCTGAACCACATTAATTTATGAAGAAGAAATTTGAGGGCTAAAAAGATAAACAACTGGTGGCAATAACACTTTTCACCTTCGCCCAGACTACCATTTCTGAGACCTACAGCTAAATTTCCAAGGACCTAGCAACCCAAGCAGAACATTCAGCATCCTTTAAAACCTGCTTCTAGGGGCACCTGGGTGGCTCAGACGGTTAAGCATCAAACTCTCAGTTTCAGCTCAGGTCATGATCTCGCATTCATGAGTTCAAGCCCCGCACTGGGCTCTGTGTTCACACTTTGGGGCCTGCTTGAGATTCTCACTCCCTCTCTGCCCCTCCCCTGCTCGTGCTATCTCTCAAAATAAATAAGTACACTTAAAAAAATTTTTTTAAACCAGCTTCTAAATCTATTAACTCATATTTCCAATCAATTAAAATCATCACTATTAATCAGCTTTCTTGATTAAAACAACTGGTCAGTCTTGGGGCACCTGGGTGGCCCTGTCAGTTAAGCGTCCAACTTCTGCTCAGGTCATGATCTCACGGTTCATGAGTTCAAGCCCCACATCAGGTTCTATGCAGACAGCTCACAGCCTGAGAGCCTCCTTCGGATTCTATGTCTCCCTCTCTCTCTGCTCCTCCCCTGTTCACGCTCTGTCTCTGTCTCTGTCTCTCTCTCTCTCAAAAATAAATAAACATTAAAATTTAAAAACCAACTGGTCTGTGACATCATACTCTTCCTATTCATCACATTATACACCAAAAAGGAAAAACCAATTCACCAGGATCTCCCACTCATTCTCTTTCATCCAACCTACAGATCCAGAATAAAATGAAAACCTTTTCTTCTGATTGTACCCACACTTTAAAAGATACTCAAATCCCTCGCAAAGATGAACACTTTTAGCTCTTCGGTTAATGGCCTACTATGTCTAATATTTAGTTTTCTACTCAATAACGTGAGTTTGAAGACTCATGGAACACTTAGGGCTATGAGTCCAGAGCTGAGACCATCCCTGAGAACCCAGACCAGGAAGAGTGGTTACTCTCCCTTTCTCTCTGCCCCTCCCCTGTTCACATGTGCATTCTCATTCTCTCAAAATAAATAAACAAACAATTTAAAAAACAACCAAGTCCAATAAAGGATATGCTTCAAAGATCAGACAGTGTGGGAGAAAAGGTGCACAGCCCTGAATCCACCTGGATCCTAAGAGCAACAGTAGTGTGAGACTCACACAGGATGCTGTGGAGAGGACATGTTCCCATGTCCTTTACATCACTACCTGCCCAACACAAGCTCACATGGGACCCTTCCTTTTAAGACATGGAAATTAAGATATAATAAGTGGGCAGACAGTTCTACCTAAATTCTTAAACCTACATCCTTTCTCCATGGGTGCTATTCCAACAGATTCACTAAACTTAATTTCTCTTGCCAAATTTTTTTTTAATGTTTATTTTTATTTCTGAGAGAGAGATAGAGTGCTAGCGAGGGAGGGGCAGAGACACAGACAGACAGACACGGAATCCAAAGCAGGCTCCAGGCTCTGAGCTGCCAGCACAGAGTCCGACGCAACGCCCAAACCCACGGACCACAAGAGCCAAAGTCAGACACTCAACCAACTGAACCACCCCAAGCACTCCTCTCTTGTCAAATTCTTTACATGACCATTCACAAAGCTGATTTTATTTCAGGTATAAAGAGGATTTTTTTTTTTAATGTTTATTTTTGAGAGACAAAGAAAAACAGAGTGCGAGTAGGGGAGGGGCAGAGAGAGAGGGAGACACAGAATCTGAAGCAGGCTCCCAGGCTGCGAGCCCTCAGCACAGAGCCGGATGTGAGGCTCGAACTCACGAACCGTGAGATCATGACCTAAGCCAGAGTCAGACCTTAACTGACTGAGCCACCCAGGCGCCCTGAAAGAGGATATTTTAAATTAATGCTTTATCTGTATATTTGGAGCCATTTCAGGCTGCAAGGAACAGGTATGTGCTCAGTTTACCTCAGGGGATAAGACAGTACTGCCAGAAAACATCTAAAAGTTAAGAACAGAACAAGATTCTGGCTGTGAGGCCTGTGGAGGCATTTATCTGTTCTTAACAGCTCTTGATACTCAGTTCATGTTACCAAGTGTTCAGAGGGATTGCTCTCCACCTTAATGCTTCACCATTCTGGGGACTCAACACCTCTCTGACCCTAATTCCATTTCTCCTGTCACTACCAATTAACTGCTTCTCTCTGTTTCTCATGTTCACAGATCCTACTGCCTCAACCATGCATGCTTACGGCCTTCTCTCTTGGTGTCTCCAACTTAAGCCTGCAAGTATCTCTACGGGGCTCCCATGTAAATGCAAACCAGGGGCTGCAGCAGCTTTTCTGGCCCAAGTGTCAATCCCTGATAATACCCTCTGGGACCAAGTATTGAGTTCCTGACCCAAAATTCAAGAGACGGGCACATAAGAGACCCTTCATAAAGAAGCAGGAGTAAAGCAAGCACTCTGAGACGTCTAGGAAGGTCAGTGATGAACTGACCAACACCATGAAGACAGTCGGGTGTAAAAATGAGTCCTTGCCGTCCCAGCATTCATTATTCAAGCCTTCTGTTAGAAGAACACAGAGAAAAGCAAAAACTGTGCAAACAAAAGCAATCATTAACAAAATGGCCATTCAAACAACTGTCCCTGGTTATTCCCAGTCTCCATCTCCATCCATCAAACCCCTTCTTTCTCTCTTTCACACTGATGGTCATACAGTCCAACAACAATTCAAATAAGATGTAAACCCAAAACAAAGTGAAAACTGAAAATACGTTCCAAAACATGCAACATTTGACAAGGCTGGCTGAAGACACTCACGAAATGTTAGAATCCCAAATGAGGCTACAGAAGGAGTCAGGAAGGTCAGTGATTGATGAGAAAAATCAACAAGGACAATAATATTCTAAGTGTCTCAAGAATGACAATTATTTGATTATCAGTGACTAACGGGGAAGATAATAAAACTCTTGAAGAGTCTGCAAAAATGTCCTTCGTTATAATTGCATTATAAATTATAAGATATCCAATCAAGTTATTACACAAAATTTAGTACAAAAATATATGCCAAAACAATCAACACTTGATGCATTCTTTGTTCATTCTAATATTCAGTACTTATTTTTCATTAGAATTCAAATTTTGATAAATAAAATAACTTACTTTCAGAATCATTTTATTTTTCAAGATAAAAGTCCCAATTTCACCCCTTCCTTAAAAGGAGACTTTTTCCAGTATCCTGCCTTCTGAACAGGGTGATGGGCCAGCGGACTACACTGTGTTCACTCCAAACTCCACAAAGGGGTGGGGGTGGGAGGGGGCGGGGACAAGGAGGGGAAGGAGGTGGTCTCCAGCTGGCTAGGTTTCGATTTGAACTTTCAAGGTAGCTGCTGCTGCCACTAATCAGAAATTTCATTTACTAGAGGCAATACTTTTCCTTCTGTTACTTCTTAAACTAATTACCCTGAGTGCAACTGATAACGCAAAAGGAACATTAGTTTAAAAGGAAAAGTTTGCTCCCGATTTTCAAGTTCTAGAAAGAAAAGCAGGTCAATCCCCTCAAACTGGGATTCCCATCCTCACTTACCCCCATAAGCCTGCAACTGCAAGCAAGAGGCAGGGAGAAGAGGAACCAGGTGCCCTGGCTGTGTCTGTCTGCAGCACCAGCCTAGACCCCAGACCACCCAACTGGACATGGCAGGGGTGCGCTCAGACTTCAAAGGCCTCCAGACAGTATCTGTTACCAGTGCTTTTGTATTTTGATATTGAGGAATTCCAGGACAACTTAATACAAAAATGTATTAAAATACGAAAAGATGAATGTTTAAAAAAATTCTTAATTTTATTACCATCACCATCATTGTCTTCTATCAGCAAGGAAATGTAATGAAACTAATTCCTGAAAACTGTCTACAGGTTTCTCACCACAGCACAGTATCATTAATAGTTAATCCAGGCTGCTAAACAGAACAAAGACACTCTTACCCTGACTCTGTCGGGGAGACCTAAGAAGTAACACAAGTTCTTAGATAACTGAACTGTTACACTCAGGGTGAGATCCAACCTCCCCCTTCACCATGAGATCAAGTTTAAAGCTTTCTCTGTTTTACGCTTATAAAATAAATACCATTTGTACAATTTTCTGATACATGAATTTTAGAATTTACAACACAGAATACTACTCGGAAAAAGAAGTATTTTTATAATCCTAACTAAAAGACAGTTTTTCATACTAGATATTAATATACAAGTGAAACTACTCGGTTCTCTAATATTGTGGCTTACAATGTCATAAATTAAGACATTTTAATTTCATTTACAATTTTGGCACATAAAGGACTGTGAGTTCACCAAGGCAATAAATGCTTGCTTTTATTGACTCCTGTAGTAAACCAAGGCTGTTCAACCATCTTCAAAAGTAATTTCACTATGTTAAGAGGAGGTAAAATTATTGTACAAGGCTTATTTACATGTATAAGAAAACAAGCCATATCAAAATATGAGGTATAAGGAGGAATTAGAGTCCCTAACTCCCAATCCACATTAACTTTCAAACTTTAGAACTGCAATTCTGAAATTGATGTGATGCAGTCCAATCTGTCCACTCTTCCACATTCCCTCATCACCAACAGGTGCTGCACTAGATGCCACACGAGCAGAGGGAGGAAGAATGTCTCCAAAATATGCAGGGCAGGGGCACCAGAGTGGCTCAGTCAGTTAAGCATCAGACTTTTGCTCAGGTCATAATCTCACAGTTTGTGAGTTCAAGCCGTGCATCGAGCTGTCTGCTGTCAGTGCAAAGCCTGCTTCAGCTCCTTTATCCTCCTACCTCTCTGCCCCTCCCCTCCCAAAAATAAACACCTAAACTTAAAAATATATATATGTATATATATATACACGTATGGCAGGGGCACCTGGGTGGCTCAGTTGGTTAACTGTCCAACTTCAGCTCAGGTCATGATCTCATGGTTTGTAAGTCTGAAGCCCCGCATTGGAATCTGTGCTGACAGCGCCTCTCTGTCTCCCTCCCTCCCTCTCTCTCTCTCTCTCAAAAATAAACATTTAAAAATTATTTTAAAAATAAGAAAAATTATAAGAAATAAAAATAAAAAAATATGTAGGGCAAAACTCCTCCCTTCAGGGAGTTCACAGCCTAATATTTAGCATTTAGCTTGAACCATCTGGCCTACCTGAGCCCTTTACATGAATGAACTCACAACAACTGGAGAGGTAGGCACTTAACATAATCTCCATTTTACATGCATGGAAACTGAAGCTTTGGACGTTTATAAATTTCCAAAACAGAGTGTCTGGGTGGCTCGGTCAGTTGATCATCCAACCCTTGATTTTGGCGCATGATCTCACAGTTCGTGGGATAGAGTCCCATGTCAGGCTCTGCACTGACAGCACAGAGCCTATTTGGGATTCTCTCTTTCTCTGCCCCTCCCCTGCGGTGCGTGCGTGTGTGCATGCTCTCTCTCTCTCCTCTCTCAAAATAAATAAACATTAAAAAAATAGTAATATAAAAAATTTTTCTAAAACCTCCAGACCTAAACAATTCCATTTACAATAGCATCAAAAAGTATGCAATACTTAGGAATAAATTTAACAAAGGAAATCAGAGACTTGTGCACTGAAAAACACAAAACATTGTTGATAGAAATTAAAGACTTAAATGAGAAGACATCCTGTGTTCGTGAGTTGGCAGACTTATTATTATTAAAATGACAGTATTCCCCCAAATTGATCTACAGATTCACACAATTCCTATAAAAATTCTCAATACCTTTTTTTTCCAGAAATGGGCAAACTGACCCTTAAATTCATTTAGACATTCAAGGGACCCTGAATAGCCAAAACAATCTTGAAAAAAGAAGAACAAAGTTGGAGGACTCACACATCTTGATTTCAAAACTTATTATGAAGCTATAGTAATCAAAACAGTGTGATTAAGGAGAACCCAGGTGTCTCAGTCAATTAAGTGTCCAACTTGGGCTCAAGGTCATGATCTCATGGCATGTGGGTTTGAGCCCCAAGTCAGGCTCTGTGCTGACAGCTAGGAGCTGGAAGCCTGCTTCGGATTCAGACTCCCTCTCTTTCTGCCCCTCCCCCCACTCTTGCTCGCTTGTGCACTCTCTCAAAAATACATTAACATTTAAAAAATTAAATTTAGGGGCACCTGGGTGGCTCAGTCGGTTAAGCAGCCGACTTCGGCTCAGGTCATGATCTCGCGGTCCGTGGGTTCAAGCCACGCATCAGGCTCTGTGCTGACTGCTCAGAGCCTGGAGCCTGTTTCAGATTCTGTGTCTCCCTCTCTCTCTGACCCGCCCCCCCCCCCCCATTCATGCTCTGTCTCTGTCTCAAAAATAAATGTTAAAAAATTTTTTTTAATTAAATTTTAAAAAAACACTGTGAAACTGGCATAAAGATAAGACATATAGATCAATGGAATAGAATCAGAGTCCAGAAATAAACCCTCACATGACAGCCAACTGATTTCCAACAGTGCCAAGGCCACTAGGCGAGAAAAGAATGGCCTCCAAAACATGGTCCAGACAACTGGATGTCTATATGCAAAAGAATAATATTGGACTCCTAACTCACAGTACATACAAAAGTTAGCCCTAAATGGATCAAAAATCTAAATATAAAGGCTAAAACTTGACTCTTAAAAGGAAATACAGATGTATATCTTCATTATTTTGGATTAGGCTCGTTTCTTAAATATGACACAGAAAGTACAAAAAACAGAAGAACATCATAAGAATTAAAAACTTTGGTGAATCAAGAAACACTTATTGAGAAAAAAAGATAATCCACAGAATGGGAGTAAATATTTGCACATCACATACCGATAAAGAACCAGAAACCAGAATATATAAAGAACTCTTAAAAGTCAGCAATTTAAAAAAAAAACAACACCCAATTTAAAAAATGGGCAAAGGATCTAATAGACATTTCTCCAAAGAAAACACACAAATGGCCAAGAAGCACATGAGAAACTGCTCAACATCATCTGTCATCAGGGAAACACAAATTACAACAAAAATGAAATATCATTTTATACCCACACCAGGATGGCTGTAATCAGAAAGACGGCAACAAGGATTGACAAGGATGTGGAGAATTTGGGAACTTCACATACCGTTGGTGGGGAATGTTAAATGGCAGAGCTACTTTGGAAAACAATCTGGCAATTCTTCAAAAAGCTCAACAAAGGGTTACCATATGACCCAACAATTCCACTCCTCAGTATATACCCAAGAGAACTGAAAACATACGTTCATACTGTTCACAAAAAAACCTGCACACAAGTGGTATTTGTAATATCCCCAAAGTAACAACCCATATATCTATCAGCTGATGAATAAACAAAATGTGGTATATCCATACATAAGAAAAATGGAGTAATGATACATGCTAACACATGGATGAACCCTGAAAACATTATGGACAGTGCAACAAGTCAGAGACAAAACACATATTGTATCATTTCATTTACATGAAATGTCCAGAACAGGGACATCTAGAGAGACAGAAAGTAGATCTAGGGGCTAGGGAAGGAGGGAAAATGGGGAGTGTCTGCTAATGCACAAAGAGTTTCTTTTTAGAATGATAAAAATGGTCTGGAATTGGGAAATGGCGAGGTCTTTACAATAGTATAAATATGCTAAAAGCCACTGACTTGTAAACTTTAAACTGGTGAAAAGGGGAATGTGAATTTTATTTTAATTAAAAAAAAAAAAAAAAAAAAAAAAAAGATTCCAGAGCTAGTAGGTCACTGAGCCAGGATGAGAACCTGGCGGCCTAGCTCTGTAGTCTAGATCCCCAGGTGCGTGCTGCGCTGCACAGCCTCCAGGAAGGAAATGATCAGTGTGGGGAAAGGGAATGGCCAAAGAAGGCATCTGTCACTAGCGTTAGGAGGACTTTGCCAGGTGAAGAGAAGCCCACTCCCAACAGGAAAATGGCACAAACAAAGCTACGGAGACTCCTGTCGTGTGGGCCATCCAAGTTGTTTTGGTGGCTGGCAGGAGCCAAGTAGAGACTGGTAGGAAATAAAGAGAGATACTGGCGGGGTCTGTCCCTAGAGCATCTTACACGCCATACAAAGAAGTCCGTCTTACATAGGGTAGAATATAACCAACTATACAGTGAAAACTAAAATAAGAGATTCAACAGGTGGGTTAGAATTAAGAGCAAATTTTTAAAATCTTATGTCATGCCAGGGAGAAAGTATTTGACTTCATGGAACTATGTATGAGACTTGTCAATTCTCCACAATTCATCCTGTGTCTGTACACCCACACGGTGCCCCCCAGGAACTCTGCCAATTATCACCTCTCTCATTTGTAAATCCTAAAATTCTCACCCCAAGCCTCAATAGTGCCTTATTTCTATAAAAATCTTTAACAGCAGCAAGCAATAGTAAAGTCTACTTCCAAGGCTTTGTTGCTTTACACAATGTTCTAAAGTACGATAAACACTGTAGCAAATCAAACACAGGCTACTTCATTCTTGTCTTGCTGTCTGTGGGATTTCCCACCAATTACATAAACAGAAAACCTCAATTAGTTCTCCATTTTAATATGCAAAAATCAATAAACAGGGCCTTAAACGTATCAAGGACACAGAACACTTTAACTCTGTTTTATCAAAATGACGCTGAATCAGTATTCCAGAGTACAAGTTCTTCATCCTTATCATCTCTGGCCACGTATTGATTGCGTTGCTGGTTTCTAGTCACGTGGAAAAATACTTTAAGCATGCAATAATGCCTAAATATAAAGACACCAGGATTCATAATTATATTTGTAACAAAGAGCAGCAACAATACCAACAGTAACATCTAACATTTCATACCAATTACAATGCCAGGAACTCTTCTACCTGCTTTATATAGTGACTCTCTGAAAACTCTCATATCCCTGGAAGATAAACATTATCATTATCCTCATTTTACAGACAGGGAAATGGAGGTACAGAAAGGCTTAATAACTTGCTGCCATTTACAGGGCTAGTGTAGTAGAGGGGACTCAGAGCCCCAGCAGCCTCTGTACAGGCTCTGGGCCCTCAACCACCATACATTATGTGTGGCCGATTTAGAATGCGCTCACATTTTTCCATAGTAAAAAACCTAAACATTCACTTATGTTCACAATACTTATGAAAGTTACAACACAATCCTATAAATTCAGTCCTATTCAGACTTCATGTTTATAATCTTGCTGTCCCCTCCCCCTTAAAAAAATCTGTCAGCCTTAAAACAATCATTTATTACACCTACAACTATGGTAAGTGTCTGTGGGGGTAACGTTACTAACTCGCATTAAGAGTTTAAAGAAAATCAAATTTTAGGGCCATATTTTGACTGCATTTTATGGATGAGCTACGTACTGAACTAGTACTGGGCAATTGAGGCACTCTGTATCTCTTGCATTTAAGTTTCCTCTTCATGCCAAGGGCCATTCGTACTGATCTGCAGACCTACTAAATCACTCTCTTGGGGTGATGATGCCGAAAAAGTCTTAAGAGGTAATTCTGACGCGCGGCCAGTGTTGAGAATCACTGGCTTTACACTTGGCGCCTGTCCTCCTTATCTGACTGACACGACAGTGTTACAAACACACAATTCATTTCACAAACACAATTAGCCAATCATGCCAAACAATATTCTATTTATTGGGACTTCAACATAGGGAATGCTAGATAGTGAGAATCCAGCAATTCCACTTCTTCCAAATCCAAGCTACGAGAACACTCACGCGTGTCCTCGGAGGGTCACACAAAGATGCTCTTCATAATGCTGTGTGCCACAGCAAGTAATGGAGAACAACCCGACTGTTAACTGAACTCTGCTACATTCATCATACACAGCCTTTGAAAAGAGTGAGGTGGCCCTGCAGGTACTGAATGATCTACAAAACTGACACTAAGCGTGCAGAATACGCAGTATACTACTTTTGTTATAAATGCGTGTTTTCACAGGTGTGTATGTGCGTGCGTATATGTACATGTAAATGAAAAGTAAAGTTGAGGAAGAGTATACTCCAAACTGATTAGGAGAAGGTCTTCCTTGCTTTTGCAGACAAAATGAGGAGGGGTGCCTGCGTGGCTCAGTCAGCTGGGTGTCTGACTTCAGCTCAGGTCATGATCTCGCGGTCTGTGAGTTCAAGCCCTGTGTCGGGCTCTTGTGCTGACAGCTCGGACCCTGGAGCTTGCTTCGGATTCTGTGTCTCCCTCCCTCTTTCTGTCTCCCCCTCACTCACATTCTCTCTCTCTCTCACTCTCTCTCTCTCTCAAAAGTAAATAAAACATTAAAAAAAAAAAAAGGAATGAGGGAATGGTCATCAGAGAATTTCACCCTTACAGCACTTAAATCTTTTATAGATGTTATTTGTGTAATTAAAAATAATTTTCTCAAATAATGTTGAGTGTTGCCAAAGGATACCCCATTTAAAATAAACCCCTTTTGTGCTTACCCAGCTTTCAAACGGACAGTCTGCAAAAAGATTGCCATCACACCATTATAAATAACATCCAAATGCCAATTTTCACTTTCAAATAAAATTCACAGTTTAATCAAGATCAAAGCAATGTTCCATTGGAATCCTGAGAGTATTATACTGAATGGGGGGGAAAACCAGCTCAATTCTTCAGACACTGTTCTATCATAAGAAAGGGAGTCTTGTGGAGGTTGTAAAAATGGCACTTAAAACTAGCTTTAAAAACTAAATTCGGTCTGTTCCAATTCTATCATGAGCAGGCTCTTATAATGAAATAAAATTGCTGAAACAAATTGGTCAACTAAAAAAAAGTATTTAAAAATACAGGTATTAATTTAGCAGTCCAAAAGTGACCAAGTCTCAACTAATGGGGTGTGCCTATGAAAGGTATACTACTGCATAGAAGAAACACAGAGAATCCCACAGACGAAAGTTAAGATAAAAACTAAATTTTGTACCTAGAGCCATGAATATTTGGGTTCTTTGTTAGATGGTGCAGAGGAGAAAGAAAGGCATGTGCTTGAGAAACCAGAGTCAATTGCCAGGGCAGTTACGTAGCAAGAAACACTTCCCACAAAAGAAGCAATGCAATAAAAAGTATAAAATGGCTCAAGACCACAACTTCAAGAAATTCCAATGTTGCTTTTTTAAAAAAAATATAACTTTCTTCCAGTCATATCATCTACTTTAATAACAAAATGGTTCCTCAATTTATACTGAAATATACTGGCCAATGTATTATAAGACATCTGAGGTACCCAGCTTTTTCCTCTTTCTAAAGCCTAATAACTCTCTGAAATCTGGACCAACTACAAAGATAGGAGGAAGGGGGAAAATATTTCTATTTCTTGAGTTGGGCGAGGGGGGTATTCAGGTGCCTATCTCATTTTTCAAATTTACATTCACATTTCAGGTTTTATATGCATGAAACATTGCATAATTTTAAAATATGTTTTTTGGAGTATCTGAGTGGCTCAGTCCGTGAACCGTCCAACTCTTGATTTCGGCTCAGGTCGTGATCTCATGTTCGAGGAGTTTGAACCCCACAGTGGGCTCTGTGCTGACAGCTCAGAGCCTGCTTAAGATGCGCTCTCTCTGCCCCTCCTCCTGCCTGCTTGCAACGGGTGTGCACGCATGTGTGCGTGGCTCTCTCTCTCTCAGAATAAACATTTAAAAAATTTCTTATTAAAATATGATTTTAATTTTTCACCAGTGTTTAACCAGTTTCCACTGCTTTCTCAGCATGGTCTCTTCCTTATCTCCTCCTCTGAACATAGGTATACCCCAGCTACCAGGCCTCCAAGGAATGCGTGAATTCTGGACAGCCACGTGTTCTTGACAGCTGAAAGATTATCTATCTTATTTAAGCCGCTCTGGACTGAAACATTCACATATGCCTAATATAAAGTTTCTTGGCTGCCTCAGAGTGTCTGTCATGAGCAGGACTCCCACACCCTCAGGGCCTCTGGAAGGAGGCTGAAGGTCTGCTTCCGCAACAAGAGCTCCAGGTTAGGGCAGTGGATTCAGCTTGTTACTGTTTTCTTTTTGTCCCTTCCAGTGACCACATATGTGCCCTTCCAACTGGCCCATTCCAACCTGCTGAGTAAAGTATAAATAGATAGTTTCCCACACCATACGTGAAGTTTTCTTCACAACGTCGGTAACACTCCTAGGTTGAGGAGTGCTACAAATCCAAGGCTCACATAAAAACAGCTATGGCCCCTCTCTCTTTTGGGATCCCACTGCCACAGTACATCTGCTTCTCTTTAAGCATCCCTTTCATTCTCTCCCAAGTGGTCAGCTCTATAAATGCAGCTTGCACACGGCATATAAAAGTATGCCAGGCTCCTCTATATTACGATGGCAACAATAACTCTTGTTTTGTATGACGGTGACAAGGATAACTCTTGAGTTTGTCAAGGATTACAGATACTTATCTTCATAAAAATACTAGGAGGCATACACAATCACCATCTCTATTGTGTAGATGAGGGAGGGAAGGAGGGAGTGGAGGAGGGAAGGTAACATGTCTAAAGTCACTCAGTCACTGGGGCAGCTAGGTGGCTCAGTCAGTTGAGCATCTGCCTCTTGATTTCAGTTCAGGTCATGATCCCAGGGTCGTTGGATCAAGCCCTGCTTCAGGCTCCATGCTGAATGTGGAGCCAGCTTAAGATTCTCATATTCTCTCTCTCTCTCTCCCTCTCCCTCTCTCTCTGAAATAAGCAAATAATAATAATGAAGTCATCCAGCCATTAAGTGACAGACACAGAACTTGGCCCCAGGTCAATCAAACTCTGAAGCCAATGCTACTACCATCTACAATGATGCACTGGCTGGATCAAGGTGGCCTAAGCTCTCCACTTCAGAAATCCAAATTCCTGAGGCAGAGACTGCATTATTCCAATTCACTTTTTCCAGCCAGGCTACCATGCGCACAAGACGCCAGCTGCCATGTGGCCTGTCCGCGCTGGAGCCGTGCTGCACACCCAACCCAGTCCCTCTGGAGGAGCTGGCACACAGCAGAGCCACACGGGAGGGGCCGCCACGGGACACCTCCGGTCTACACCCCTACCTAGGTACTCCTAGTGCTGAAACCCACACTTAAGTGTGCCTGACATAAATCAGGTATAATCCCCACAGTTCGAGGTATGGGAATGGAAAGGAAAAATTCCAGAGTTTGGACAAGAGCTTTTCATCAAGCCTCACAGCAGCCACTGCAAATTTCTGTTCCACCTTTACTCCATATTCACATTTTTCTACTTAAAATATGAATTGCCTATGGTTTACCAGCACTGTAGTTAGGACAGTGTGAATCAAAAACCCTGTCTGGGGTTCCTTATGCCTTCTCATCAGAGGTTCTGGCAAAAAGAAATTCAGTAAATACTTCTTCCCCTAAGGGCTCCTATCCCTTGTGAAGTCTGGAGCAAAGGAAAAACTATGCCTGGGTCTTTGTCATTTTTTAAGTTTATTTATCTATTTTGAGAGGGAGGGGGAGAAAGAGAGAGACAGAGACAGAGAGAATATCCCAAGCAGACTCCACGCTGTCAGCACAGAGCCTGATGCAGGGCTCGAACTCATGAACCATGAGATCACGACCTGAACCAAAATCAAGAGTCAGACGTTTAACCAACTGAGCCACCCAGCTGCCCCTTTTTGTCATTTTGTAAGTCCTTTTTTCTATAGTTGAAGACTACAATCTTCTCTAATGTCTTTCAGCAAATATTTCTCTTTTTTAAAAAGTTTGTGCTGCTTAATAATTTTAAGTAATCATTCCCTTATTCTAGGTCTACACTGTCCAATACAGAAATCACTTGCCACATGGGCCTACTGCACACCCGAAAGATGGTTACTCTGAACAGAGACATGCTTAGCACACAAACAGAATGAAAAATATTCCGTTACTATTTTTATACAGATTACACCTTGATATGTTACACTGTTTTGGAGACACTGGGTTAAATGTATTATTTAATTAATTATTGGTTTCGTAGAATAATATTCAGCTGTAAAAAAAAGAAATTCTGACATGTGCTACGACACAGATGAATCGTGAAAACATGCTAAGTGAAATAAGCCAGATACAAAAGGACAGATATAATCTTAGTTTTACACAGAAAAACACTGCATGAGAAAAAGTACAAAAGGTATACCTCTATAGATGCACACAGTGCCCTGAAGAAGGCTTTAATAAGTAGAAGTATGATAGAATATAGAATCGAAAGGAATTTATAATCAGGATATATATTTTTTTACAGTCAAGTAGTAATTTTGTATCTGGCTTATTTCACTTAGCATGTTTTCACGATTCATCTGTGTCGTAGCACGTGTCAGAATTTCATTCTTTTTTTTACAGCTGAATATTATTCTACGAAACCAATAATTAATTAAATAATACATTTAACCCACTTACACGAAGCATCCAGAATAAGCAAATTAATAGAGAAAATAAAACAGGCTCAGGGGCTGAGAAGGGGATATGGGACGTCGTGGTTCAGGCCGCGAAAAGTCGAAAGTCGCGTCAGACCCTCAGTACAGAGGATGGACTCACTGTCAGCAACCCAGCGGGTGGCTTGAGTACCTCTAAGGAATACTGTCCAATTTAACCCCACAAGAAGAAAAGTCCTGTAAATTGGTTTGCTACCATCACGCTTAAAAGACAAATTTTGTTTTCTTCCTACAAAGAATGGACCTGAGGAGGGCAAGAACACTCTGAAACCAGAGCCATTTCCACAAACCATTCCACCAGTGCCCTTTAACGAGCGCCTTCAAAACACTCTGACAAACACAATCAGCTTTGTGCTGAGAGCACCTCTCCGTATAAAAGACACAATTTTACAAAATTAACATACTACACAAGGAAGCAAACAAGTTGTTCTTTTGATTTATAGCATTCAGTCCTCTAAATTTACCAGGTTTCCAAATCTCAATTTATAACCGCATTCCCTAGCTCCCCATTTAAGAGATACGTTTAGTTCTGTCTCTTATTTCTTAAGGCAATGAATCTTTAGAAGACAGATTTGAAATGTAACATACGTACTAAAAATCAAATATGCAATGTTCAGAGAAAGGAGAGGGAAAAAAAGAGGGCCTAAGTCCACTGGCTTTATAAGAACTAAAGAAATCCAGTGTCAGGAAGCCAAAGGAGAAATGGCATCATTGCCATTCTTGTATTTAAACATTTAAGGAAGGCTTATGAGGCTATTCGTGGACAGAAGAATAACAGTAACCAACAGCAGCAGCTAAAAGTGATACTGAGCTCTAGGTTACCTGTTTGGGGGGCTTCCCATTTATTACTTCAGTTAATCTACACAACCCCTCCACAGAGCTGGTCTTGTAATTTTCACCCTCTTCTCACTTACTGATGAGGAAACAGAGGCATAGAGAAATTATAAATACTTGTGCCCAAGGTCACATAGCTAATAAATGGGAGAGCTGGAGACAGACCCAGGTAACCTGGCTCCAGAAGCCACTACTACAAAGCGCCTCTCACAATCTTTATGGCAGGTTCGTGATAACATTTACAGTGGGGTTCAAGAGTCATAAACTAACAAAAAGAACGTACAGAGTAAGAACACTTACTGAACCCCGTCACACACTCACCCGACAATACTCTGGGGAATCTTCAAGAACAGTAACTCACAGGTGTGATAAAATTGTCAAAATGAAATAAATGTTATTTTAGAAATAAAAATGAAAACCAATGGACTGTTCAAAATGGCAAACCAATTGCCAATCACAGATCTTTAGTTTTACGTGGAGTTCAATGATGTACTGACAGAATGAAGCAACAAAGACCTGTGCTCCTTAAACCACAAGAGTCACAACTGTTGAATGCAAGGCAGGACGCAGCACATCCATTCTGTCTTGCCACATTGTCCTTTACCAACTACACTTAACATTGTCTTGTTCAACATTTGCAAATGTTTCAAACCACACTGGCTTTCCCTGATAAAAGAGCCGTCTCATCCGTAACATGTGGCCTCCTTGGTTGTGCACTTGGACAAAAGATCAGGAATACAGAGGTCCTCACTACCATCACCTGAAAGGCCTTCGGAGATGATCACATTTGGGCAAATTGTTTCCCCCAAACCTGCCAAGTTTTATCAAGCTTTAACAGAGTTAACAAAACCTTTGGTAATCACCGTATCAATCACTTTTGTTTTGTTTTCATTTTTTATTACAGTGTAATTCACACTGCAAAATCCACCCTCCAGTGTTCAGTTCTGTAAGTGTTCTGTATGTAACAAACACAGACCGTTGTTACTCGCACCCTTTAGCACCACCGATCTGTTCTCTGTCCCTATCCTCTTACCTTTTCCCATACAAATGGAATTGTGCAGTCTACGTGCTTTGGAGTCTGACTTCTTTCAGGAAGTGTAACATCTTCAGATTTCATTCATTTGCTGCAATGGTATCAATAGTTCACTTCTTTCTATTGCTGAACAGTATTCCATTGTACTGATATATCACCATTTGGCGCCTGGGTGGCTCAGTGGGTTAAGCGTCCAACTCCTGATTTTGGCTCAGGTCATGATCTCGTGATTTGTGAGTTCAAGCCCCACCTCGGGCTCTGTGCTGACAGTTCTCAGAGCCTGCTTGGGATTCTCTCTCTCCCCTTCTCTCTACCCCTCCCCACCCCCCACTCATGAGTGTGCACGTGCTGGTTCGCTCTCTCTCTCAGATCTCCCTCTCAAAAATAAATAAATAAACTTAAAAAAAAAAAAGAATGTCTTTCAAGAAGGGTAAGACTTTGATATAAGTCCAACTTATTTTTTTAATGGATCAGGTTTTTGGTTTATTTAAGAAATCTTTGCCTAATTCAAGTCACAAAGATTTTTCTCGAATGTTTTCTTCTACTAGTTTGTAGCTTTAGATTTAAGCCAATAATCCATTCTGAGTTAATTTTTGTATGTTGTGCAAGGTATCAATTACTTTTTTTAATTTTTACTGCTTGATCCAAAGTTCTGGTCCTTATCACAGTATTTATTTGACAAATGTTTTCTGGGCACCTATATTTGGCCTAGGGATATAAGAGTAATAAATAAGAGGGCACAGACTAACACAGGCAACAACATGATCAACTCACTAAATCCAAGGTGAGCAGTGTGGACACAGACCAAGTCCAAATATGATAGCAGCAGGCACTCAGGAGCTTCCAGGAGGGCTAGTCTGATGCTGAGCAAACAGGGCAGGCAGAGAGTAACATTCCAGGAAGGGGAAAGATCGCAAGCAATCAAAGATTGAAAGAGCAAGGTTTGTTTAGGAAATAGCTGGGGGGGATTCTTCTCAACCACTTTGTATTCATGGCAGGCACTTACTTCTGCATGCTAGCATTTCTGGCAAGCCATTTTAGGGGACTCAAAAACTAAAAAACCCCACTAAACAAGCAAGCAACAAAATTCAATCACAACTATAGTATAATAGTATTTCTGTGTCTATAAAAAGCAAACAAAATTATCAAATAAAGAGGCCTTCAGGATAGTGTGGCTCAGTATAAGCTGCCAACGCCCAGCCTAGAACAGCTTGCCCTTGGCCTTCCCCCAAGCGTGACCGTGATTGCACAGCGGACCCAGCAGGGGGCACAGGAGGAGTCCCACCCCCAACAGAGCTTGCCCCCCAGGAGGCTTTCGCTTGGCCTTCAATCCCATCGCTCTTATCACCACCCAGAGAACCAGCAACAGCACCCATTCAGCTTGACCAGCTGACCCACCTTCCCAGATGCCGCTTGGTTCCGTCAGCCCAAGTGACCCACATCACCAGCATCACTGATGTGCCCCGATTTCCCCCCACTCCCTCCACTGCCCACTGGAAGCATCAGCAAATCTCCACAACCTCTACCCCAGATGTAAGAGGACTGCTTGCCCTAACCCAACTGAGGACCGGACTTGTCCAGCAGGCCCGGGAACAGAGGCCCTTGTTTCTCCCAAGTCCCCATCCGCAGGGCCTGGTGGGGGCAGGACTGCCATTGTCACCACAGTCTCTTTCCCACTCTTCAGGTGGAGAGCCTCCAACTCCCTACAATCCTTTCAACTAAGGCCTTTTCCCATCTCAACATTGTCAACAGCCTTTTTTCCATCTACATAATTTTTTAAATGAAATATTTTTCAGATAGCCCATAGACAGGATGAACAATAGACCTTCTGTTCTGAAATTTTCACATTTTATTAACCTCTCTGAAAAAGATATCAGTGAACTAACTTTTCAAAAATTAAGACTAAAGAATAACAATGAACCCTGTAAAGATAAGGCCAAATGCTGTCTGGATAAAACCGTATCATACTCAGAACAGTAAAGCCTTACATTTGTTAATCTGCAGAACAAGTTAACTCTTTCTTTTGTTTTTAAATTAATTTTATTTATTTATTTTTGAGAAAGAGAGAGAGAAAGAGAGAGAATGAGAATGAGAATGAATATGAATGAATGAATGAATGAATGAATGAATGAATGAATCTCAAGCAGGCTCCATGGGGTTCCATCTCAGGACCCTGAGATGGTGACCTGAGCCAAAATCAAGAGTCTGATGTTTAACCAACTCAGTCTACCCAGGCGCCCCAACACTTTCTTTAACTGGAACACTAACACCTCCTTCCATCCTATCCCTAACTTTGAGTAAAACCTCACCATCCTACATGGCTCACACTCCAAAACCCACCAGCAGAGTTTCTACCAGTGGGCAGGAGGGGGCGGGGGGGAGGGGTTCACCCAGTGACTGGCTGCCTAAAGGATCAGAAATTCCTGGAGTTGAAGGAGACCTCCTCAGAGGCCACCTGATCAAGTCTATCACTTCTCACGTTTGCAAAAGGCTCATTTTCCCTTACCCTTCATCATGGCCACAAGCCCTTGATGGCAACGGTCTCCCTGTCTCAACTCCTAAGTCAAACACAACACCTTTGATACCCTTGACAGAGCAAGCATTCAACAAAAGTTGCTAATACAAAATTAACAGGTAATTCTCAGTTGTCGTTCTTCCCAGTGTGTGCTGCCTGACAAGGAGCACACCCTCCCACAACCAGCACGGCCCTTGGGAGTAAGACCTGGGTCAGTCCCAGCCCTAATTCACTCTGTAAACTGTGGAAAGACTTAGCTGAAAACATGTTGGTCCTCAACATTCACATCTTTAAAATTCACATCTACATACAAAATGTCTAAAAACACACACAACCTCCTGGAGGGTGAGAGGTAGAAGGCCTCCTCACTTCCTAGTTCATATCGAGTATGTGGAGAAGTTCAGGGCTACCATCTTCTCTCAAGGTCTCTTCTGGACCCTAAATTTCATGAGTTTTCTTTGTTTGAATTGGATAACCCCTATTTTCCCCTCAATCTCAGTTTTTCTTCTGTCTTGATACTCTAAACATTGTTATTTGCCTATAGTTAGGTACTATATGAGATTTGGTACTATCATATTCCGTAATTTTTTCAATTTAATTAAATCACTATCAATGCTTCTTTTGATAATTATCTTCTCTTTTTTTTTTTTAACAATTAGGGGTTTTTTTTAACTATTTATTTTGAGAGATAGAGCACTTATGCAGGGGAGGAGGAGGAGGAAGAGGAGGGGGAAGGGGAGAGAGAGAAAAGGAGGGAGGGAGAGAAGAAGGGAGGGAGGGAATCCCAAGCGGGCTCCACGCTGTCAGCACAGAGCCCGATGTGGGGCAAGAATTCACAAACTATGAGATCATGACCTGAGCCGAAAACAAGAGTTGGATGCTGAACCAACTGAGCCACCCAGGCACCCCTAAGTGTGACTTTTATAAATCATAACTAAGACAAACTAATGTTTCAATGCAACACTAAAATGTAATGATTTTCTGGCATGATTTATGGAAATAAAGAAACAGGCACAGGAGGGATGTACTGTAATTTTTTCATATGCAACAACTATTTCCAAGGCCAAAATACAATCTGTTGAGGTAAATGCATGTGCAGGCTTCATGTTGATATACAATGAAAAATGACCTCATGGAGAAAAAAATTAACATTTAATTTTGTATGACATTAAATCCACAAGTGAAATATATGGGAATAAAAGGAGAAACCTCTTAATTTTCATACTATTAAAAATTAAAGAAAATATGACCTGATTCCATCATGACAGTATTAAGTACTGAAACAATCCTCAATTAGAGTCAGAAAACTGGGATTTAAATTTTTTCTCTTCAAGCATCTCTGATTCCTAATTTAAAAGTAAGTTTCAGGGGCGCCTGGGTGGCTCAGTCGGTTGAGTGTCCAACTTCAGCTCAGGTCACGATCTCGCAATCTCGCGGTCCGTGAGTTCGAGCCCCGCGTCGGGCTCTGGGCTGATGGCTCAGAGCCTGGAGCCTGCTTCCGATTCTGTGTCTCCCTCTCTCTCTGCTCCTCCCCCGTTCATGCTCTGTCTCTCTCTCTCTCTGTCTCAAAAATAAATAAACGTTAAAAAAAAATTTTAATAAAAAAAATAATAAATAAATAAAAGTTTCATCTTCCCGAAGTCTTTTTCTTCATCTACAAGATGCTATCCAAGTAGTACCTTAATTCATCCAATTAAATGATTAGACAGAAAAATCAGAACACAAGAAAATTTGTTGGTTTGGGGAGAGAGGTGAGTCAGGGTGGCCAATAAATAATGAGAAGTTGGGTGGAAAATGTTCCAAACATTTTCACTAAGTGATAAAAAGCAGCTAGAAACCTATTCTTTGTTTTGGATCTTTCATCAACAGCTAAAGAAAACAACATTTTGAGAAAACTAGTAGAGCTAATGATAAAAGGGTTTCATAGTAACTTGAAAACATAAAATTTACAATGGAAAACTCTGTTGCAGTCCAATGAAACTCCAAAATACTCAACATCAAAATCACAAGTGAGAACAATACTAACTCATCTGTTTGATCCCCAGCGCGGCTGCTGCAGGAACAGCCCACAGAGACCAAGAGTCAATCGGACCCATTGTTCAAGTCTGCTGAAGTAACAAGGAGTTAACTGTGGCTCCGAAACTGGTTTCATCATCCTGCAAACGTTCTGGCTCATAGTCTGTGAGTCAAAAACAATAAGCCAAAAACTCTAACAACCCAGCACTGCCTATCCAAGTTATTGACCAGACTTGGCACTCGGTGATTTTTTTGGCCAATGCCAAAAATGGATTCTTACATCAAAGGACAAAGACTTGGGACCAGCGAACACAATCAAATCCTAAAGGTGAAACAAGACCTTGAGATACAATGGCAGCATTCTTGGAGTGAGTACACGGCATTTGGAAGCCAGATTCATTTCAGCTTGAGCCTGGTAAGTGCGTTTATAAATAAGTCTTACTCAGACCATAAAAACTGCCGAGAAGTGCCACCTTACATCCTTTTTGGAACAAGGCAGAACAGGCACATATGCATACTAAGGTCAACAGAAACGTCCTGCCCAAAGACTAGACACGGAGTTTTGCCTTAACCCTTTGTTTCCCATCAGGTAACATCCTACGCCTTAATTAGATGACTAATGGTAAGAAAAACTGAGAGAAAAACCAAACTATTTGATCCATCTTTTCATTTCAGTATTCATTTATTATTGTCTCCAGAGACTAATGATACACAGAGAGCAAACCACTCTGGGTGCCTCAGCACTGCCCTGGCCCCAGCCTGCTATCAGTAACTGCTACACAATGCCTACAGACCCCTTCAGACAAGGGACATCTCCTTGCAAAAGAAAAACTAAAAGCCTCCCTAGACTAGAGATAAATCAAAAAGTATATGGTTTTAAAATCAAACTACCATATAGTTAAAGAAGATTCCTGATCTAATTGAAAAATATACACCATCACTCTAGAAACATCCAGACCAAGCCAATAAATATTGCTCAAAATGCTTTATATCAAGTACCTATTTTTAAAACTTTTATTAATGTTTATTTATCTTTGAGAGAGAGAGAACGCAAGCAGGGGAGGGGCAAAGAGAGAGAGACAAAGAATCCAAAGCAGGCTCCAGGCTCTGAGCTGTCAGCACAGAGCCCGATGCAGGGCTTGAACCCACGGATGGTGAGATCATAACCTGAGCCAAAATCAGACGCTTAACTGACTGAGCCACCCAGCTCCCCTCAAGTACCTATTTTAATGGGTTTCTGTGTTCTCTGGATTCTAAAGCTCCGGATGGAGAGAATAAAGGATGTTTACTTAAAAATCCTCCTTTATCACAGCAGTATACAAAAAAGGAACGAATACTTATTCTAGAGTAATAACTTTAAAAAAACAAAAAGCTTCCACCAGATAAACTCTGCCCTCTTCCTCTCTTCCAGTATTATTCTGATTGCCTTTGGTACAATTTGGGGGAGAGTCAGAGCTGCATTGCCCAAAAGGAAGCCATGTAGAGGGGGCGAAAAAACTCCACTATCCTCCGAGGATCACCAACAAATCAAAGTGATTAAAGACAAATTAACAGGAGGAAAGAAACTCGCTTATTTACACATTTAAAGCTCATGCACACAGGAAAACTCTATGATGAGCAACTCAAAGGATGGATGGAATGCAGGACTTAACAAACGGTGCTGGAAGGAAAAGGTTGGGAGCAGCTGTGAGAAGGGGACAAAGGTAAGTGCTGTAAGACAGGGCTGTCAGTAAGACTGGTACACAGAGAAGATTCTCCCACTCCTGGTGTGGGAAAGGGGAACACTTTTACAAATGGAAACTTATATCCTGCTTTTAGATAGAAAGTAAGAGGTCAGAGAGAGCTGTCTGCGGTTCAAAACAATCCTTTTGCCAAAGTGGCATGTTTTGAGGTGGCAAACTTTGTTCCCCCTTCAGCATGTTTGGGGAATACCACCAAAAAAATAAATGAATAAAAGAATTTTTTTCTTCAATATTGATATTTTATGTACTTCAACTACAGGTAACAATGGGAATTCTTTAGTTTTCATTTTGGTATTGCCTTTCTTCATTTTACAGGGAGAGAAAGTGGCACGGTGCTTTAGGCTTTTAAAGGACTCAATAGGGCCCTGGAGGGTCATCGATCATTGTACTCACTTCATGCCTTTCAATATATTTACCAAAAAAAAAACCCAAACAAACCATAGTTTCATAACATTAATGAAAGTCACAATAACTATGAATTGTTATTGCAAAGGACAGATCCCAAGAACCAAACCATAAAGTAGAAATATTTCAACTTAAGAGACCATACCACAGTCAACTTCTAGTCAACCCTTTTAAACCAGGCAAACAACATTCTTTTCAAATCCCATAAAGAGGAGAGGAGTCTTCTGCCATTAAAGTAGCAGGATGTTACTCTGCCTGAACAAAGAAAAAAAAGTCATGTAGAAAGATGTGTTGGCTAACTACCGCCCTCTCGCTGGCAAGAGGCCACCTTCGGTTGGAAAAGCGTTTAACCAAAACATTCATTTACAAATGTCTTTATTAGCAACCACTTTAATGTTGTATACACCTCTAACTTAAGTAGAGAATAAATTCTAATGGAAAACAAAAGGCATAAATTTCTCAGAATTAGAATTAAAACACTACCACAGGAACATTTACATAAAAGAAAATGATCCCAGGAAAGAGAGGAAAAGGACTCTAACACCGAAAAAAGACATGTTCGAACACAAACTTACAACCTCATTATGGAAATACAAATTCACATTTAGGGCCGGGCGTCAAATCATCATGCTGCCCAGTCCTGAAAAGGGCAAACAGTCCTTGCCTCTTATTTCACAGTTCTGCCTAGTGGAGGAAGGCACTGAGTATCAGGCAGGTGCAAGTGAACACGGCCTGAAACACAAAGGCCTTCAGCTCGTAAAGAGCTTTTAGCTGAAGGGTCAGAGTTTATCATGCAAAACCAAGGCTTCCCCAACAGGGATGGGGGAGAGGGCGAGTGTCAATCAAAGTAATTCACTTTTAGTGCTATTTTAGGCGGTCTTACTACTAAAAAATTTAGAAGTACAAATGCTGTTCCATCTGCTGTGGTGAATACAAAGGGGCTTTTCTTCACATAAGAAAGGCTTACTGTTACAATAAGAATTCCTCCATCTTTTAAAAAGGATAAACAAATGATAAAACCAAAAGAGGACATACAGAATCAAATAATTTCCAACATGTACTAAGTAGGTGTTTTAGTCCAGAAGGGAGTCTGTGAAGTTGGTGACCTAGAATTCTGTTGAAGAGCAAAGAAGACAGGCAGGTGAGAGAAGCTTCCTACCCTCTTCACCGCGCCCTGGCAGGTCGTCCATTTGGTCACTGACATATGCTGATTTCTTATTCTCTCCTGTTACTTCCCAGTATTATCTAAATCTTACTTTTACAGGGGCACCTGGGTGGCTCAGTCGGTTGAGTGTCCGACTTCGGCTCAGGTCAGGATCTCACGGTTCGTGAGTTTGAGCCCCGCATCGGGCTCTGTGCTGACAGCTCAGAGCCTGGAGCCTGTTTCAGATTCTGTGTCTCCCTCTCTCTGCCCCCCTTCCCCTCTCATGCTCTGTCTCTCAAAAATGAATAAACGTTAAAAAAAATTTTTTTTAATCTTAGTTTTACACAGAAAAACACTGCATGAGAAAAAGTACAAAAGGTATGCCTCTATAGATGCACACAGTGCCTTGAAGAAGCCTTTAATAAGTAGAAGTATGATAGAATATAGAATCGAAAGGAATTTATAATCAGGATATATATTTTTTTACAGTCAAGTAGTATTTTTACAATTAGGTGGGACATACCATGATGTCTTTGAGTATGGGCTCTGGGTGACTCCTTAGTCATGCAAGACAGCTCCTAAAATTCCAATGATCTACGTCCCTGACCATCAACCACAAAAATAAGAATTTTATAAAAATATCTGTGTCATGGGACTGCAGTGAGGATGACACGGGATGTGCAGACGTACTTAGCAAAATGGGAGGCCTTCATAAATATTACGGCTTCACTACTACAGTTGTGGGCTCGTTACCCGAGTATGTCCAAAGTTAGGAGTTTGGGGTGAGAGCTTTTGTGGCTCCACCCGGAGGCCTAACAGTTCATGATACTGCTTCCATAGAAAATCAGGTCTGCACCATGGAGAATAAAAAAAGAAAACCCACAGGAAACAAACCCTGTCCCCCTTTTGCCAACAACCTATCTTGCAGCAGACTGAGATAGCACCTGAGCATTTCTTTTGCTTCCCCCCCTTCTCCCATCTCACCTCCCAAGCACTGACAGGATTATGTTTTCGGGGAGCTCTAGAAAATGCCAGGTGCATGCTGTTTTTAACGTGTAAAAATGTTCATACAGCTTACACAGAAAGAACTGCATACTAGGATTTCTCTTTAGGACAAGAAGCAGAACAGGAGGTCACCTTAAGGAATGGTGGACACGTATGGACTTTCACTCACTTGTACGTACTTTTAGTCTTCGTTCTGATGATCACCTAGAAGGCTATAAGGCAAAGTTCTTACTGTGGTTTGGAGCCAAACAGTATTGTTTTTGATATTTTCTACTATAATCTCTCTACTTTGAATAATTATACAAAATGTAATAGAAATTTCACTCCAAAGAGTTCTTATTTGTGGATCTATCCATTAATAAAAATAGTAACAGCAACGGTAGGAGCAATATGTTCTAAGTGCTTATTAATACATGACACTATTGTAAACATCTGACACATAATAATTTATTGACTCTTTGCAACACCACTGGGAGGTAAGTAAACACCTGCAGGGCCCCAGGGGACAGCTGAGGACACCCAAAGCACACAAAGTGGAAGTGGTATATCTCATGACTGAAAAGCAGACAACAGCTCTTGCTTTTAACCAGCAGGCAGTACGTCCAGTGGCTGGTGTGGCTTCTTCTATAGGCAGGCCCGCTGCTTCATAGTGCCTGAAGCACCTGACCCCTCTATGTGGAACGTATTGGAGGACAGAAAGGAATAATAACCAAGGGAAATCAAAAAGGCAGAGGTTGTACTTGGGACATATTGTAGTTAGGGCACAATTTCAGGTTCGCCCCAGCTGCAGCGTAGTAGTTACCAGCAGAACGAAGAGGAAACTTGACAGCAGAGGAGAAAAACAGAAGGTTGATAAGTAGAAGCAGTGAGGTAAGTCTGTGGCCATTGAAGAGATGGTGGGGCAGCTGTGTGCCCACTATGGGTGGGGTGGGGGGCGTAGGGCCCAGGAGAGATGAGCGAGCGAACGTGTGTGTGCCTCTCAGTAGTTGAGGGAGCACCAGGGTGCACACGCAAGCCAGCGACTCCCACACCGACCTGCCCCTTGCTGTTTTTCCTCTGGAAAAGGGTGGAGAGAAGTAAACTGGTATCTCTAGGTAGCTTACAAAGGTGGAAATATGGGAAAGTATCATTTGACCCAGTACAGCTTTGGTTTCATTGTTTTATGTGGCGCTATAGCTCTAAACCAGCAGCTTCTTACTCAGAATAATTTTATTGAGCTGTCATTCACACACCATAAAGTTCACTCATTCCCTTCTCTGACTTCTTCCTTGCCAATATGGATGCCTTTTTTTTTTTTAATGTCTATTCATTTATTATGAGAGAGAGGGAGACAGAATTCCAAGACAGAGAATCTCTGTGCTGTCTGCACAGAGCCCAACTCAGGGCTTGATCCCACAAACCAAGAGCTTACATCCTGAGCTAAAACCAAGAGTCAGATGCTTAACCAACTGAGCCACCCAGGCATGTCCTGATAGATGCATTTTCTTTCTTTTTGTTGTATGATTGCTGAGGCTCAGACTTCCAGTACTACGTTAAATAGTAATAGTGAGAGCAGACATCCTTGTTTTGTTCCTGACCATAGAGGAAAAGCTCTCAAATTTTCCCCACTGGGGATAATATTAGCTGTGGGTCTTTCATATATGGCCTTTATGATGTGGAGGTATGTTCCATCCATCCCTACTTTCTTGAGGATTTTTATCCAGAATGAATGCTGCATTTTTTTTTAAGTTTATTTCTTTTGTGAGAGAAAGTGAGGCAGAGAGAGACTCCCAAGCAGGCTCCAGGCCCCAAGCTGTCAGCACAGAACCCGACACAGGGCTCAAACCCACGAACTATAAGATCATGACCTGAGCTGAAGTCAGACACTTAACCAACTGAGTCAACCTAGGTGCCCATTTTTTATTATTTTAGAGAAAGAGCACAAGCAGGGGAGAGAGGGAGAGGGGGAGGGGGAGGGAGGGAGGGAGGGAGGGAGAGAGAGAGAGAGAGAGAGTGAGTGAGTGTGTCTTATGCAGGCTTCACATATGGCTCAGAGCTAGACACAGGGCTCAATCCCACAACTCTGGGATCATGACCTGAGTCAATATCAAGAGTCTGAGTCTCAGCCAACTGATCCACCCAGGCGCCCCTCTTTTCTTTTATCAGTGTGGTATATTATGTTAATTGATTTGCAAATACTTAACCACCCCTGCAGCCCAGGAATAAATTCCATGATCATGGTGAATAATTATTTTAATGTACTGTTGGATGTTATTTGCTAATATCCTGTTGAGAATTTTTGCCTCCATTTAACTCTTATTTTTTACTTTTTAAATTTTTTTAAATTGAGAGCAAATCAGGTTTCCCTTTATTTTTTTTGAAGTTTGAGAGAGAGCATGCGCACAAGCAAGTGGGGGAGGGGCAGAGAAAGAGAGAAGCCCAGGCAGGCAGAGCTCAATGTGGGGCTCGAACTCAGGAACCTCGAGATCATGACCTAAGTTGAAGTCAGATGCTTATTAACCAACTGAGCCACCCAAGTGCCCCAAACTCTTATTTTTTAAAAAGAGAAAAAACATCCAAATAGAAAAGCTGGCAAAGTAAAAAAAAAAAAAAAAAAAAAACTAGAAATTTACAAATGAAACACTAGAAACACCTAATAAATATAAAGGGTTGAAAGCTTAACCTCATTTATAATCAACTGCAAATTAAAACAATGACTTATCCATTTGTTTTAGCTGCACTGTTGAGAACTCACAAGAGTTTAATTACATGACTGTAAAAGCATAAATTGGCAAAAACCTTCCAAAGATCAGTTAGGAAATATGCATAAAACATATATATGTTTTTTTAAGTTTATTTATTGGGCAGGGGCAAGAAAGAAAGAGAGCGAGGGATGGAGGGACAGAAAGGGGGAGAGAGAATCCCAAGCAGGCTCCACACTGTCAGCACAGAGCAGATGCAGGGCTCAATCTCACAAATGTGAGATAGTGACCTGAGCCAAAATAAACAGTTTCCTACTTAACTGACTGAACCACCCAAGTGCCCCCAAAATATATTTTTAAGATCTACTAATTTGAAATCTATAAGCTCATGTTCCAGAAATTTTATGCTCATTAAATGTTCCTTACAGCATTAAATACAACAGAAAAAAGAAAAACCCTGCAAACATCATCAATGTCCAACAATGGGAAACATTAAATAAACTGTTCAATTTAATAAAATTTCATTAAATAATCATTCTCATAAAGAACTTTCAGGGAAAAAGGAACATGCTTTAGAATGTATTATTAACCTTAAGACTCCTAATGAAATGGTATGGTACATATATCAATTTTCCAATAAATATTTAAGAAGGCTACAAAGATCGGCACCAAAATCTGATCAATCCATAATTAGTGAAGCTAAGTGTTCTTTCCCTTTTGCTCTTTTCTGAAGGCAAAAATTTTGGCAATGAACACATATGACTTTTCGTATCTGGAATAATAACACACCACATACACACACCATTTGCTAAACTGACTGAAGAATTTCAGTAACGCTAACTCTACAAAAAACCCTGGGCAACTCATGTGAGCTAGTAAGCTCTCTGGGCCTGCTTCTTCAGAGATAAACTCACAAGCTGAACTAAATGAGTGGCTTTCAAACCGTGAAATCATGCATATAAAGTGCTTTAGTATCTGGCCCAGAATGAACACTTGATACATGTTAATGTTGTTTATTACTATTAACCAAAGGCTCCCAGCAGTGGCAAACAGAACCTGCCAAGAAGCATAAGGATTCCAGACTCACGACTCTCCTTTCAACCGTTTGCCTTTTATGCTTTAAATACTGGACTGCTGGGAGCGCCTGGGTGTCTGAGTCAGTTGGGCGTCCGACTTAGGCTCAGGTCATGATCTCATGGTCTGTGGGTTCGGGCCCCGCGTAGAGCTCTGTGCTGACAGCTCGGAGCCTGGAGCCTGCTTCTCTCTCTGCCTCTCTCTCTGTCCCTTCCCTGCTCGTGCTCTGTCTCTCACTCAAAAATAAACAAACATTAAAAAGAACTTTAAAAAATAAATAAATACTGGACTCCTGGACACGATTTGAAATAAAGAAAAAGTTCCACCATTTTAAAGTTCTAAAACCACTTAAGTAGATAATCTGTAAAGTCCCTTGGAGTATTATTATTCATTCTAAATCTTACATACACATCTGTATTCTCATCCCTTTGGCAAATCTGGAAATATTCTTGGTGAAGAAAATTCCAGCTTAAATATATTTGGCATGATTCTAATATACTGCAAAATAACTTTTTGTTAATTCTGAGAGTCTATGATAGTATTCCTCCTAATGCATATTCATATTAAAGACATCAGTTACTAAAAATTTTCTGAAATTGCTTCTTAGTTGATACCATGAAACTCCCAGCATTCTTACACAACACAAAATGGTGTATTAATGAAAAAGGTATCTTTCAGGTAATCTTAAAAGTGCGCCTCTTGACTTGAAGAGAAGAATCCTTTAAGCAGTGGAAACTACCTCTCAAATGACTGGAAAGCACTGGAAAGCAGCATTAACTTCTGTAGTCTGCCCGCTACTCCATGAAGACATACTCAAAGACTAGCTAAAGCACGGTACTCTATGCACTTGGACGACACTCCCTCCGTGTTAAGTCAGTGCTTCACAGCAAACCGGTACAAACAATTCTAAAAATCAGAGAAAGAAAGACCACCAGATTAACTACATTCCCTTCTAGCTTGACAATATTTTATTCCTTGACCTTATTCCAATTTTACAAATGAGATCAAAGATCAAGTAAATATCAGTGGTTTCCATAAGCATCTTTCTAATCAGGATTCCTAGGATTCTAAATGAAAAAGGTTAATGACAAGATAAGGAGAAAATGGCTGCAACGACACAGGCGGTTCAAGGATAGGGCACCAGTCCTTCAAATAAGACTCTCCTAAATCCAGGATCCGTTACCTCTACCTGCAGGCACGTGTGGACGTGTCGTCTTTGATTTCACCCCATTTTAGTTCCAGCCCACGAGCCCCCGTTTACTACTTCTGTGACCTTAGTTAAGTTAGGCAAGGTATGCTGCCTCTCAGGGTGTTTACCTCATCTGCAAGTTCAATACCTAGTCTACTGGGCAGTTCAGAGGCTGACATAAGAATGACAAACAGGAAAATGAGAAATATTATTGACACCTCCTCCCCTCCATTATACCTGAAAATTAGACTCTGGTTTGATTCTGTATTTTTCTTGACGGGAGGAAGAGCTGCCACAGTAATTCATAGTACAGGTGCAAATCCCCCAACAACCCTCAAAAGTAGTTCACAAATCCCAAGAAGTCCACACGATCCAAGCTATTTCCATAATGGTAACAAGATGCCATCTGCCCTTTTCCCTGTGCTGACATGTACTGACACGTGAATCAACAGTAACAGGGCAAGCACCTCACATTCACCGGCTCCAAACTGCACCCGTCAGCAATCACTGCACTCTTCACTTAACTTGCACTTAAGATCATGTCCATCTCATTTCAAAGTGTTTTTCACCAAGGAGTAGAACATATTATTACATCTCAACCCTGAGCACACGTTCAGTCCAATGAAGCAGGAAGCAATTCTGCTGCATACATTTGTCTCAGGGAAAACACCTGTGGGAGTATGCTGGTTGCAAAGAAAAGTGGTCTCTTTTCCCAGGGGACACCTTTCTCACCTGGCTAACAGAGGAGCCATGGTTATTCAAACTGGGGAACCTGGCAGACACAGTCTTAAAAATTGATGAAATTGGGGCGCCTGGGTGGCTCAGTCGGTTGGGCGTCTGACTTCGGCTCAGGTCATGATCTCACAGCTCGTGACTTCGAGCCCCGCGTCGGGCTCTGTGCTGACAGCTCGGAGCCTGGAGACTGTTTCAGATTCTGTGTCTCCCTCTCTCTCTCTGACCCTCCCCCATTCATCCTCTGTCTCTCTCTGTCTCAAAAGTAAATAAACGTTAAAAAAAAAAAAATTTTAAATTGATGAAATGAAGTTCCTGCTTTAATACAAACAGCTGATGCCAAGGACAGAGGATGAATTTAAGGATTTTTTTTCATATATTTCAGTCAAAATAACATTCTGTGACAGACTGAAGGCAGAAGCATATATATACATACATACATTTATATATATATAAATTTATATATATACATACATACATTTATATATATATAAATTTATATATTATATATACGATATATATATATATGATATATCATATATATATATATATATATATATATAAATAAAAGAATCTAGCTTCAGGGAGCCTGGGTGGCCCAGTCAGTTGAGCGTCTGACTTGATTTCGGCTCAGGTCATGATCTCACAATTCATGGGATGTAGTCCCGCATCGGGCTCTGTGCTGACAGTGCAGAGCCTGCTTGTAATTTTCTCTCTCCCTCTCTCTCTACCCCTTCCCTGCTTGCACATGTGCACACATCTGCACTCTATCAAAATAAAATAAACTCTGAAAAACAACAGAGTCTAGATTTTATTAAGCCAGACACTAATGAGATTGACAAAAATGTAGAACAATGTAATTCTTCAAATGTTTTATTTTTTTTAATTTTTTCATTTAAAATTTTTTCATTTAAAAATATGCTATTTTATGTTAATACTCAATGGTTTACTACTGTTCTTTTAACTTTCAAAATTTCTCAATTTTAATTTCTAACAGTATTAATCAATATAAACCACATTTTAAAAAGCTCTTTAGTCTCCTCAATAATTTTTAAGAGTCTAAAAGAGTCCTGAGAGTAAAACATTTAAGAATCACTGTCTACACAAGTATCAAGTTCCTTCATTCATGCTATTTGAATAATCAGAAATGTCACTCAGCACCTGAGCCTTTTATGTTCTTTCTGTAACATCCTTAGTATCAAAGAACTTTACTAATCTTATTTTTAGTTTACCCTTCAGCTACCAATATGCTACCTTAATTAACCTTTTAACTTCTTTTTTAACTTTTTTTTTAAGACATGCTTCTCCCACCTCCTTTGAGAATGTGAGTAAAAGCTCTAAACTCTCTAGAAAACAGAATTCAAGCACTACAGAATGCATGCAACTTCTGGGTCCAAGCGCAGGGTCCTGCCGTCTGAGCCACTAAACACCAGTACAGAACCCTGGCACTGGAGGGCAGTGAGGAGTCGGTATTTCACACACCCAGCATTCCATTACTGTACCTCCAAGACAGTCACAAATCAAATGATCACAAGCCAACTTATAAAACAGGAATTTACATGCATGAGTGAAATTCATGTTTTAAAACAAAACCTAGGCAATATTTTCAAATAAACCAGTCACATCTTTTTTTCTTTTTTTTTTTCTTAATACAGAGAGTGCACGCATGCATGAGCTAGGGAGGGGGGCAGAGGGAGAGAGAGAGAATCTTAAGCAGGCTCCACATTGAGCCCTGAGCCCAATGCAGTGCTTGATCCCACAACCCTGGTATCATGACCTGAGCCAAAATCAAGACACTCAACAGAGCCACCCAGGCACCCCCAAGGAGTCATATCTTAAAACTAAAATAAACACAAATCCAAGGGAGTAAAGATGAAATCTATCATATATTTAAAAACAACTTCATTTACTCAATATTTTAAAACTGACTGGAAGTCACAGTTAAGAAAATGTTATGTTCACAAAGCACCCTTTTACCCTTTAGAAATCTCTAAGTTCTGTGAAAATGTAACTCAATACTATTTTAAAATTCTATACATATTAATTGAAGACTCAAAATTGTTCACACTGCAAATGTCTTTTTCAACATAGCTAAGAGTTACAATCAAAATAGGATTATCTACTATTGAACATTATCACTCAATATAGAATATAGGGGTTTAAGTACAACAGCCTCCAGGTATTTATGGTTTCATGAACTTTTTTAAACATTCATTTGTAGTATTATTAAGGCTTAAAATTATCTTCTTCTCTCTTCTACATTCTTGAAATTTAATTTTTTTTTTTTTTTTTTTTTTTTTTTTTTGAGAGAGAGACAGAGAACAAGCAGGGGAGAGGCAGAGAGAAGGGGGAGACACAGAATCCAAAGCAGGGTCCAGGCTCTGAGCTGTCACCACAGAGCCTGATGCAGGGGCTCAAAGTTGCAAACCATGAGATCATGACCTGAGCCGAAGTCAGACACTTAACCAACTGAGCCACCCAGAGGCACCTCTTCCACATTCTTAAATGCTTATTCAAGAAACACATTAATGATTAACTTTAACAAGCTTTAGTTTTTACTGTCAACATCCGAAGCAGACTCCAGGCTCCAAACTGTCAGCACAGAACCGGACACAGGGGCTCAAACTCGTGAACTGCGAGATCATGACCCGAGCCGAAGTCGGATGCTGAACGGACTGAGCCACCCAGGTGCCCCTCTTCCACATTCTTAAACACTTTTTCAAGAAACACATTAACGATTAACTTTAACAAACTTTAGTTTTTATTGTCAACATCCACCATTAAATTTAACCCAGGAAGAGGAAAAAATTACATAATCAGCTTTTTAAATTTTTTGCAAATACTCAAGTGGTTTTTTCCTAGTAATCCAGGTCATCAAATCTTTAAATAGTTACCATTTTTTAGTTACAGTGTTGTCCTTATGTTGGTTTTTGCTATATATTTAAGACAAGATCCAAAGAAGCAAAGCAACATCTATGCTTTAAAACACACACAAGGGACACCTGGGTGGCTCAGTTGGTTGAGCCATTTCAGCTCAGGTCTTGATCTCACTCATGGTCTTTGAGATCGAGCCCCCTCTCGGGCTGCACTGACAGTGGGAAGCCTGCTTGGGATTCTCTCTCCCTTTCCCTCTGCCCCTCCCCAACTTGCACTCTCTCCCCCTCTCTAAAATAATTTTTTTTTAAATCTAAAACACCCACACGTATGAACACATAGTCCCTACACACTGCCACATCCACTCCCTCAAAAGACAGAGGGATGAAATGGAAGCTAACGTTCCTCGCTGGCTCAGCACCTCTCATCTTCAGCCCCTTAATGTGTCTACTGCAAAACTGCTACCAATTTAATCATGTGGAAGAGGGGAAAAGAGGAGCTGCATATGCAAAATGTTTACATTAAACAAACTTAAAGTTTATCAGTATAATTTCTTTAGAGAATTATTTTTTCGTCTTTTTTTTAATGTTTGTTTTTGAGACAGAGCACCAGCAGGGGAGAGGCAGAGAGAAGGGGCAGAGAGGCTCTGTCAGCACAGAGCCTGATGCAGGGCTTGGAACCCACGAACCATGAGATCATGACCTGAGCCAGAGACGAATGCTTAACCAACTGAGCCACCCAGGCACCCCATCATTTTCTTTTAATGTTTATTCATTTTCAGAGACAGAGAGAGAGAGAGAGAGGGAGAGAGAGAGAACGAACACGAGTGGGGATGGACAGAAAGACAGGGAAAGAGAGAATCCCAACTAGGCTCCTTGCTGCCAGCACAGAGCCCATGTGGGGCTCAATCTCACAAACCTCAAGATCATGACCTGAGCCAAAATGAAGAGTCAGATGCCCAAATGAGCCACCCTCGTGCCCCTAGAGATTCTCATTTTATTTTATTATTATTATTTTTTTTTTTTTTGAGATTCTCATTTTAAAATGAGGACACCTAGCTGACTCAGTCAGTATAGTATGCAACTCCTGATCTTGAGGTCATGAATTGAGCCCATGATGGGCACAGAGATTACTTTAAAAAAATTTAATTGAAAAAATAAAAAATACATTAATAATTACCTTGAGAATAAATTGCAAAACAAACTATAAGTTTTCAGAAAGGAAACCAGTAAGCCCACTTCGCAGTACTGAACTACAATAGGCAAACTAAATAGATCCTGCAGGGGACTCAAAAGCCAAAATAAAATCAGCCCTAATTTAATCATTTGGTCATCAGGTCATGATATCGCGGTTTGTGAGTTCAAGCCCCACATCAGGCTCACTGTTGTAAGCACGAAGGCTGCTTCAGATCCTCTGTGCCCCTCTCCCTCTCTCTGCCCCTTCCCCTCTGGCACTGTCTCTCAAAATTAATTAAAATTCTTTTTAAATAATAAAATAAAGTTATACTTATAAAGCAAATTTTGCATTCAAGTGACAAATCCCTATTTACCACCACAGCCAGACTGTGGCCCCCAAAAACCCTCCCATACAAAGCTCCTCCTCACAGCACAAAAACAGACACTCAGATCAATAGAACAGAGAACCCAGAAATGGACCCACAAATGTACGGCCAACTAATCTTTGACAAAGCAGGAAAGAATATCCAATGGAATAAAGACAGTCTCTTCAGCAAGTGGTGCTGGGAAAACTGGATGGCGACATGCAGAAGAATGAACCTGGACCACTTTCTTACACCACACACAACATAAATGCAAAATGGATGAAAGACCTCAATGTAAGACAGGAAACCATCAAAATCCTCAAGGAGAAAGCAGGCAAAAACCTCTTTGATCTTGGCCGCAGCAACTTCTTACTCAACACATCTCCGGAGGCAAGGGAAACAAACGCAAAAATGAACTACTAGGACCTCGTCAAAATAAAAGCTTCTGCACAGTGAAGGAAACAATCAGCAAAACTAAAAGGCAACCGACAGAATGGAAGAAGATATTTGCAAATGACATATCAGGTAAAGGGTTAGTATCCAAAATCTACAAAGAACTTATCAAACTCAACACCTAAAAAACAAATAATCCAGTGAAAAAATGGGTGAAAGACATGAATAGACACTTCCCCAAGGAAGACATCCAGATGGCCAACACATGAAAAAATGCTCATCACCACTCATCATCAGGGAAATATAAATCAAAATCACAATGGGATATCACCTCACACGTGTCAGAATGGCTAACATTAACAACTCAGGCAATAACAGGTGTGGGAGAGGATGCAGAAAGACGATCTCTTTTGCACCGTTGGTAGGAATGCAAACTGGTGCAGCCATTCTAGAAAACAGTATGGAGATTCCTCAAAAACTTAAAAATACAACTACCCTTCGCCCAGGAATTGCACTACTAGGTATTTATCCAAAGGATACAGATGTGCTGTTTCGAAGGGGCACATGTGCCCCAATGTTTATAGCAGCTCTATCAACAATAACCAAAGTATGGAAAGAGTCCAAATGTCCATCGATGGATGAATGGATAAAGAAGATGTGGTATATATATACACATACATACATACATACATATATATATATATGTATGTATGTATGTATGTGTATATATATATATACACATACATACATACAATGGAGTAGTACTCAGCAATCAAAAAGAATGCAAGCTTGCCATTTGCAACTACATGGATGGAATTAGAGGATATTATGCTAAGCAAAATTAGAGAAAGACAAATATCATATGACTTCACTCATATGAGGACTTTAAGATACAAAACAGATGAACATAAGGGAAGGGAAGCAAAAATAATATAAAAACAGGGAGGAGGACAAAACATAAGAGACCCTTAAATATGGAGAACAAACAGCGTTAATGGAGGGGTAGTGGGAGAGAGGATGGGCTAAATGGGTAAGGGTCATTAAGGAATCTACTCCTGAAATCACTGTTGCACTATATGATAACTAAACTTGAATGTAAATTAAAAAAAATAAATAACTAATAAAAAAAAACAAAGCTCTTCCTCAGAAATAAATTATAGATAGACCCATATACTTATAAACAGAAGTAAAAGTTTGTACAGCAAGACCCATTCAGTGGAGAAAGAATGGTCTCATTGGTAAATGGTGCTGGCACAAATGGAGATCGACAATCCAAAGAACTTAAGTTGGACTCCTACTTCCCACTACATACAAAAGTTAACTCCAAATGGATCAACAGCCTAAATATAAGAGCTAAAACCATAAAACTCTTAAAAGAAAACATAGGAATAAAGATTCAGGACCTTGAGTCTGGCAATAGATTCCTAGATTATACAAACAGAAGCATGTGCAACAAAAGAAAAAATAGATCCATTGGACTATCAAAATTAAAAACCCTTTTGCATCAAAAGGCATTATCAAGAAAGCAAAAAATTGGGGCACTTGACTGGCTCAGTCAGTAGATCATACAACTCTTAATCTCAGAGTCATCAGTTCAAGTCCCACGTGGGGCATAGAGCCTAAATAAAATTTAAAAAAGAAGAAAGCAAAAGACAACCTACAGAAGAGAGAATATTAACAAATCATACATCCAATAAAGGTCTAGTACCTAAAATAAATAACAAGCACAACTCAATAACAACAACAAAAATGTCAATAGACATTTCTCCAAAGATCTACAAGTCACCAACAAGTACATGAAAAGATACCCAATGTCATTAATCATTTAGAGAATGCAAAAACCACAATGAGAGACCACTTCGAACCAAAAAGGATGGCTATAATTTAAAAAGGATGGCTCGGGACACCTAGGTGGTACTCAGTTGGTTAAGTGTCCCAACACTTGCTTTTGGCTCAGGTCATGATTGTGAGATCAAACCCTTCACTGGGCTCCATGCTGGGCATGAAGCCTACTTAAGATTCTCTCTTTTCCTCTTCTTCCCCCACTTGCACATGCACACACACTCTCTCCCCCAATAAAAAAAATAAGAAAAATAAGAAAAAGGATGGCTATAATTTAGAAAGGAAGGTAGGAAAGAAGGAAGGAGGAAGGAAGCAAGAAAGGAGAAACTAACAAATGTTAGCAAAGATGTGGAGAAACCCTTATACATTGCTGGAGGGAATATCAAGAAGTGGAACCTCTAGAGGAAAGAGTGGTGATAAACACAGAATTATAATACAACCACCTAGCAGTCCCCTCCCTAAGTATATAACCAAAAGAAGTGAAAACTGGTACTCAAATACACACATACACACATTCATCCATCAGTGATGAATGGATAAACTGTGGCATTTCCATGTAATGGAATATTATTTGGCCGTAAAATGGAATGAAATACTGATTCACGCTACAACTGGATGAACCTCAGACGCATTATATGAAATGAAAGCAGCCAGATACAAAAAGGTACATACTGCATGATTCCACCATATAAAATACTCAGAACAGGTCAATCCAAAGGGACAAAGTGCAGACTGGTAGTGGCTAGGAGCTGGCAGAAGGAGCAGTGGGGTATAAGTGTTTAAAGGGCACAGGTTTCTTTTTTCAGGAGATGAAACATTTTGGAACTGGTGGCTGCAACATTGTGAATATCCTAAGTGCCACTGAACTGTTCACTTTAGAATGGTTAATTTTATGCTGTGTGAATTTCACCTCAATTTTTTAAGTTTGTGTAGATATCTCATTTGCTAGTCTATACATCTCCACCTCAGCCAGGAATGCTCTCCCCAGCTCAGTGTTCCCCTCTCAATACCTCAGGTCTCCCTGGTACACAGCCCAGATGCAGCTGGAGAGAAAACACTGGGTCAAAAATGATCTGTGAAAACAAACTTTAAGAACGTATATTTACATAAAGACTGAAACTGTATGCTGGGGGAAAAAAGCACTAGAGAAATGTATACACTAAAACTTCCCTAACAAAATCCAAACACAAATGGAAGGTGAGGCCTTCCGTGAACACAGACAGTGACCAACACTCAAGTCTGCATTACCACCACCAATGTTTGAAAATGTCAGGCAGCAACTTCCTCCTAAGTTTCAAACTTCAAACCACAAGGCAGAACAGCACAGAAATTTCTCTGCAACACCTACCCGTATTTCATGTTTGAGACACTGCAGGCAGTCTAGCACTTTCTCAAGAGCTGATTCTTAAAGCAAATAAGATTATAATACTGGCACTGTTCAGAAATGTTAGGAACAATAAAGTCTTTCTTCTCAATTACTTACTATGTAACTTACTCAGCACCAAAGTGTACAAGATACTACATAGTAACAAAGAACACAGGGGAACAGTGTTTGGTGCTTTAGAGTTATTTTAAGGATAAAGTGGGAATAGTACATTCATTTCTAAGAAGTGAAAAAATATCTGTATTGTGTATTATATCATATATGTATGTATGTACGTATGTATGTGTGTGTATGTATGTATGTGTGTGTGTATGTATGTGTGTGTATATATATATATATGTGTATGTGTATGTATGTATATATATATATATATATATATATATATATATATATATATATATCTTTAACACTATAGCAATGATCTGGGGACATATCACTCACACTTTTCCCTTAGCAGAGCCAAGCAAACCGGCTGAAAACTTCACCTACGGAAGCTTTTTTCAAGGTAAGAAATACCACCTCAAGTATGCACAGTACAAACAAATTTTTGGAAGGATTCAAACTGTCTTTCCTTAAAAGTACTCTGACCAAATGATTCATAACCAAAAAGTTAACAAACATGAAGCATGGATAAGTAAGGCTTGTACACCCTTTGACTAAGAAGGAATGCTACTGACATCTACAGGGTACGTCCAGCATGCCTGGGGTTTTCCATCTATTATCATTTAATGCCCAATAATCCTGTCATTCCTATTCAAAATCCATGTATGCACACTGAAGTAGGTACATGATGAAGTTAACCGAAGCTGTTCATCAGTAATTATCATGGTGGTTTCATTCAACCAAGACTTTTATGATTCCCAGCTATAACCCCCCAAAAAGGTGCTCTCAACATCCCTACCTATATACTAATTTGATAAGCATGTAATTCAAGCCATCCAAGGCACTGATAAAAACATTTAGCAAAACAGGATCAAAGACAAAGTATTTCATCTCACCATTTAATGAACTCTTTGAAAGTAAAGTTAGTGATTAAATCATTAATACTTTCGGAGAGCAGGTGTTAAACTATCAAGGTGTGCAATTATATAAACTGCATTTCTCCAGCCCTTCAACAAAGTATCATGAGAGATTACCACATGCCTTGCTGAAATGAAGACCGGGTTTAGCTTAGGCGTGGCTTGTTTGGTCCTACTACAGTAGATTCTACACCATTCTGTCCACATGAATAAACCAAGAGCCAAAAATGTCAAGGCAAGTTCACACACCATCTCCGTGGGTGAGCTAAGACTGGAAACCAGGTCTTTTGACAACTATTTTTTCTTTAAACTCAATTTTCAAAAAACAAATTCATGGCATTATTTAATGACATCATCTTTCCCCAGTTCCTGAAGCCTTAAAAAACCAAGAGGCTATCCTTGACTCTTGTCTTCTCTCACACCCACCAGTAAATCCAATCAGCTCTCACTTCAAATTAAGTCCCCAATCTGACCATTCTCACCTCCTCCACTAAGACCACCTACTCACACCACGAGCACAACCCACCCAGACTAGTGGCCGCTGCAGCCTCCTGCCTGAGATCCTGCCACTCTACAATTCATTATCATACAGTGGCCACAGTGACACTGTTGGTTTTTCTTTTTCAGTTTTGAAACAACAAACTTGTAGAAAAGCACAATACAAAGACTTTCTTCCCCAAACCACCTGAGAGTCAGCTGCCAACCTGAGGCTCCAACATCCTCAAAAGCAAAAAACAAGGATGGTCTGCAAACTACAACAAAATCATCAAGATCAGGAAATGAAGACTGCTACATTACTATGCTTTAATCCTCAAAGCCTGCTCCAGGCCACCCCTTACACATGGTGGGGACAGCATGGGCCCTGACTCTCCGTGCAGTCTACTCTCCCCTCTGGACACTCTCCCCACCCTGATCAAGCCCTAGCATCCCACACTAGGTGACCCCATCAGAAAGACCCTGTCTTCACCCTACTTAGGCTCTGACTCTGGTGACATCCACCATGCCCTCCCAACATGGATCCTCTGTCCCAGGCCACCATCCCCATCCCACGAGGGCCAACATGCTGCTTTGTGCCACAACAGCTCCACACACCCCTCCTCAAATGGTATGTGCCTACCTTGCTCTGTCCCACCGAATGGTTTCAGGACAGAACTGTTCAGAAAAAAGAAAGGGAGAGTGATCACTTCTCACTCTTTGGCTCAAAACCCTCCAATCACTTTTTCATCTTTCCCAGAATAAAATCCAAACTCTTTCCCATGGTCCAACAGGTCCTATAAATCTTTCCCCTACCTCTCTACATCTATGCAGTAAAAAAAGCACTCTATATTTGCTGGCCTTTATTCAAACATACTAAAAACTCTTTTTTGGGCATCTGAGTGGCTCAGTCAGTTAAGCGTCTGACTTCAGCTCAGGTCATGAACTCATGGTTTGTGGGTTCAAGCCCTGTGTTGGGCTCTGTGCTGACAGCTCAGAGCCTGGAGCCTGCTTCAGATTCTGTCTCTCTCTCTCTCTCTCTCTCTCTGCCCCTCCCCTCATGCTCTCTCTCAAAAATGAATAAATGTTAAAAAAAATTTTTTTTTAAATCTTTCTTACCTCAGGGCCTTTATATTGTGTTCTCTGTCTCTCTGAAAGCTCTCCCGCCTCTCCAAACCTTAGTAAGTTCAAACCTGATTTCCTAAGAGGCTTTCCCCAGTTTGTTCCCCATGCACCATTCCCAGACCTCCATCTACCCCCTTACCTTTATTTTCTTTATAGTACTTATGACCACCTCACAGTATAATACATGCTTATTTATATCCCACAAGAACAGAACAATTTCTTCTTTACTGTTGTATCCCCATATTTGGAATGTCCTTAATATACAGTAGACACATGAATGTCTGCATGATGGCTGAATTCCCCAAGAATCCATCTTGGTGACAAAAACTAAGCAAACATGATGCCATTTTACATCTACAGGATGTATGTAAAGATGCTAGAAATGGCGGTGTAACTTAAAATATCAGTACTGACACTTACGTGGTGCTTTAAAGTATACTATTACCCGCAATAATTCCGAGCAGTATCTGTACTGAGTTCACTTTCTCTTCTTCACAGATAGACAAAGCTCAGAAAAGTGCCATGATGTGCATAGGCAGTAACTGACAAGTTCATGACTGGAACTTAGGCCTAGATTCTAAGTACTATTAATGACACCATGCAAGTCCCTCTGTATGTGCACCACTAGTCAATCACTCTCTTAATTCCCAACAGCCTTCCCTTTAACTTCCAGAATTACTGGAATGTTTCAAAAGAACAGCTAGAGGTGCAGAAATACTGTAATTTTCAACCCTACCTATATATTTATGTCTTACTGAAAGCATAATGCACGCTCTGACTACAGGTCTATTGCACGATAGCTCTGTTTTTATAAAGAGTTCAGGCAAAAGACCCTTGATAATGGGCGTTTTATTTTAGCGCCATATTCCAGGAGTCAGCAAACTATAGCTCACCACCTGTTTCTGTAACAACGTGTAAGGTAAAAAACGGTTTTTACATTTTTAAATGGTTGGGGGGAAAATAATCAAAATAATATTTCATGACAGCTGAAAATTTTAAGGTAATTCTGAGTTCACTGTCCATAAGTAAAGTCTGACTGAGACACCCTCACATTCATGTGTTTATTGATTTCCCACAGCTGCTTCTGCACTACGGTGGCAAGTTAGGGAGCTACGACAGATATGTGGCCTGAAAAGCAATCCTTTCCAGATCCTTTGTCAACCACTCCCACAGTCTCCTGGTTTTGCACCCCTCCCCAACATAGTGACCCCCAAAAAACATCCCCTGACCTCCTCCCTGCCAAGATTGGCTAAGGTTTTTCTGTGGCACCGGATTTTTCTCCCATCACTTCACATCCATGTGACATGTGTACTGTCTGTATACAGCTGCCTCCCCAACTAGATTACAACATGGGAGACCCACATCAGCTTGTTCATTATTAGATCCCACTGCCCAGCAATACTGTCCACAGTAGGCACCCAATACCTGCTGAATGAATGAAAGGGCAGAAGATACTATAGTCAGATGAGCTGATCTAAAACACCTTCAAATTTACAAGAAATTTCTGCCAGAAGATACCAGAAATACATTTTATCAGGGTTACAAAGGAGTCATATGAATGACTCTAACCCCTGCTTCATTCTACTCATAAACCCCAACAATGCACAAAATGGATCAGGGCAGGACAGGGAAGGGGGGGGCGGGGGGCGGGGGGCGGGTGGGGGCGGGTAGTGGGGAGAGGTTAAACTAAAACGCAGCCCAGTGGTAAAAGGTATTAACAACAACAAAAACAGGAACAACCCAAGTTTGCAGGCTCAGATGTGAGTCCGCAAAACTCATATATAGCAGAGGCTGCTTGCTCCTCAGTTTCAACCACAACCTCCAAAAAAATCTTCCTCCCACATTGCCTTTACATATTTCACCATGTCACACTGCCTATTAGTCATCTAATTTATTCACTCACCTTACAAGAAATCTCTTTTTTAAGAGATTTTTTTAAAACACAAACAGATCTAAAAAGCTAAAGAAACAAATAGCTAAAGAAACCTAAATAACAAAAATTTTCATGCATTAACATGGACCACACAAAGCAGTTTTGATCATGAGACAGGAGGGGGGAAAAAAAAAGTAGGTAGTTTAAGGAAATGAAGCCCTCATGGGCTGCGGCATGAGGTTCTAAGCCCGGAAGCTTCGGGAAAACTGAAACCAGGAGAAAACAGACCCAAAGGGCAAAACTGATGGAAAAGGTACAGAAAAGGAAATGGGAGGTGTCTAATATAAAGACACTTACTTCAATTTTCCCTAGGTCAGACAAGCATCTATCAGAAAAAGGGAAAAGAGGGCTCATCTCTACAATGTGGTTTAAGAACTCTGCTGGAGTAGGAAAATGTCTTCTCTTCAAAGGAATGACAACTAATCAACGAAAAAGATACTAAGAGAATTAGACAATTCTCATTTGCAACCCACGGTTGCAAAACACTGATTCAGGCAAGAAACACCAAGGGATGTTAAAACCACTGCATAATTATAAGAACAGATACTCACACAGTCTGAAAATATCTTATTTAAAAAGGGAAAAGAAATCTCCACAATCAAAAAACCTGGAAGACACATTTTAACCAAATGATACTTAACATTAGCAATAATGATGTGTCTCATGTGATAATAAGGACGCACTGAGAAGGGGACACCATGACCTATGATGTATTCCTGTCAAAAGTATTTAATCTGATTCTTAATCATGACAAATCAGACAAATCCAAATTAAGAGACTCATCTATAAAACAACTGGTCTGGGCTCTTTAAAACTCTCATGGCCATTAAAAAAATAAATTAGCCTGGGGGAACCATTCCAGATCAGTGTTACTTAACTCTCAGATCACTAAAAGCCCTCAAAATGTTTGCTATTGATCCATGATAAGAGAAGTACACAAGTTAGAGTTCAGAAATTTTTATAGCAACTTGATCATAGAATCTAATTTTTAAATGAGCCTTAATTTTATGTCTTCATTTCTTCCATTTTACTTTTCTAGTAATTTATTATCATTGTATTTTAAAAAATTATTGGTCCACAGCAGAATGGAAATGAAAGAAAAAAAAAACGATCCTTCTCCAATAGAGTTTCAGAAGGAGAACTAAGAGACATGACATCTAAATGTAATGTGTGCTCCTGGATTTAAATTATATATGTGTAGTGTGTGTGTGTGTGTGTGTGTGTGTGTGTGTGTGTTTGTATACATATATATAATTTAACATATAGTCACACAATATTCTACCAATGTTAAATCTATGCACACACACACACAACATTCTATCAATGTTAAATTCCCTACGAGTGATAATAACACTGTGGTTGTATTGTAGGAAAACATCCCTTTTCTTAAGAGACATGCTTAATTATTCAGGGGTGAAGTTAATATGTCAGCAGCTCTCAATGTCTACTCCCAAATGACTTAGCAAAGAATAAGTTGTAGGACTGATGGGATGGGGTAGTGTGGATGGTAGGATAAAATATAAATCATTTAGTTTAAAAATTACGAAACCTATCCAAGTATAAATATGACAGTAATATAAATTTAGAGATTAAGTGAAATACCAAGTAGAAACCACACAAAATATTTTCTATAACCTGGTCCTTTGATAGTAAAATTCACATGGGTTTGACAAAAATTAAATAATTTAAGTGATAATTATATATTCATGGGTACCATAAATAATTTAAATTATAATTATATTTTCATGGGGACCAGGTTTTCAAAATATAATAGTTTAAAACTAAGAGAAGGCATTAATCAATGGACTAAAACATAAAACAGTATTTCTACAGACATTTTTAAATTTTTAACTATAAATAATAACAAATGACTCAATATATGAGAATGCAGTTCAAAACAAAAGGAATTACTTTGAATATACCACACACCACTATATTCTACAATAAATTTCAGATGTGTCAAAGAGTTAAATATAAAGAATAACCCATAAAAACAAATACTGATCCTAAAAGCATATCTTACCTTTGGAGAAGAGAAAATTCATCACTAAAGAATGAACAGAGAGACGAGAGATGAAGAGAGAAAAGTTAAATGAGTTCTGACACGTAAACCGTAAATCCTTAAAGTTCATTCGTTCAGCAATTCATTTGACTTACTACAAGTTCATAGAACATTCCAAGCATGGATGTAAGCCCTGAATTTTCAGAGTTTGAGTAAAATACACATGGCCCCTGACCTCACAGAGCTTAAGTCTAGTAGGAACTGAGCAAACAGCACAAAAAGCAATGGGATGTTCTGGTAAGCACCACAGAGGAAAAGACAGACTGCTCCAAGTAAAGACCTACTGAGGAGGCACTGTACACAGGATGGTCACGAAAGAATTCTCTAAGAAACAACATCAAAGCTGATACCAGAAGAAAGAACAAGAAGCCAGCAAAGCGAAGAGGGAAAACAGCAGCTCAAAAAGGCCAGAGGCAGGAAAGGGCCCAAGAGATCATGAACAATACCAGTGGACAAGGGCAAGGGATAAAGATGACATTCTAAAGTACCAAGAAAAACACAAGTTCCTACACAACACATCACTGCAAGGGAAGTGTGTACATTCCTGATAGCCACCTGCATTTATCCACCTAACAAAGCTGAATGAAATACAATGACAAAAGTTGGAGAGGATGAGGAAAGAGACAGAACTGTATGCTAGAGTGTTATTTAACCTAAAGACAGTCCAGGAGCCAACACTGACACACCTACTCTCATGACATCTTGGTGGCGAGAGGCTGGACCCAGCTACATCCCATACTCCTAGATCTGTGCAAAAGCAGTGAGAGATGTGCTAAGACAGAATTCAAAGCAAATGCTGAGAAGACTTCTGGCAGCACGGTAAAAAGTGTGAAAGTGAAAAAGGGGTAATCTACCCTGACTAAAGCTTGAAATGCTACATTTTCAAGGTGAAGAAGATGTGTGGGTACATGTTACGGCAGAATGAAAACTATCTCACTTCATGGGGAAAAATGCCTGGCTTGTTCTAGACTGACATTGTCGACAAAGTATGGCTCAAAAAATTAAGAAAAATACAGAAAATCTAAAAATAAATGACAGAAACTATAACACTGCTCATATCTTTGGATTTCACATAAGCTTCTATTTCCCAAAAATATTACTCTTCCTCCCCCTAAAACCAAGTGCACAAAATATAGTCACAAGAAATGATCCTTCCAAAATAAAAAAGAAACCACCAAAAAGCCTAAATGTGTGAAAGTACGTAAATTGTAATGGGTTAATTTAAATTAGAAATGTACATGAGCGTAGATTAAAAAGTACCCAAAATACATCAAGTAGTAAATAATGACATTTAGTTTGTATATATGGACAAAACATAAAATGTTTATAACTTTTTAAATGTTTGTATTTGAAGAGACAAATAACATTTTGTAACCATGGACTGCTCTGCTCAAGACTATGTTCAGTTGTATCTTTTTTAAATCAACAGATTAAAGAATTAAAGTATTACAATGACACTCCTATTCCCACTCTTTAGAATTAACAACTGCTAACATTATTTTAAAATAGCTTTTTTTTTTTTTTTTAAGGTAAGCTAACCCTTTAAAATAAACCCTGAGTCCTATCCTCTTCTCCTGGCTCCTAGTGGCAGTTACGTTCTGATGGAAGCCCAAGTGTCCACCTCTGGATACTTTTATGAGAGACAGAGAATCCAAGGGACAGCGCACAGAGAAGCGAATACAGACACACATCCATCAACAATACACGGTACTGGAAACCTTTTATAAATGGCATTATACTTTTCTATCATTTGTCAAACTTGATGCAAGTTTTTCTACAAATAAATATTTTGTACTTATGTCCTTTATACACGCTTTTTAATTCGAAAAATAGGTGTATTTTCCTAGCTGATGTAAGTAACGATAGATCTAATGCATTTACAACATTACAACATATGAATACACTCCCCACTGATTTTTCCCAAGTGTTCTATCACACGGCGTTATAAAATTTCCAGGGTTTTTGTGGGTTTTTAATTTTAATAGAAGCTTATTTTTAGCAAATTAAACAATACTACTTATTAACCAGATTAAGTTTCGAATTAAGCAAAGCAAAAACAAAAATATAACTCAAATCATGATTATCTGTATCCACCAGGTAATAAATCAAATACCTTCATTATCAGTTGTTAAGTACAACTATAAATTAATCATCCAACTATTAAAAACCAATCACAGCTTTAAAAAGAACTATGTGTATCATACAAAAATAAAATCTGTACATTTTTTTCAAATTAAAAAGCATGTATAAAGGACATAAGTACAAAATATTTATTTGTAGAAAAATATCAAATGTGCCTTATTTATGACTTATACTGTTTTTTCTGAAATTTTCTTAAAAATAAATTCAGATCTTGATTTGTTGCCACCTACTGGTTAAATTCATACTTGAATAATATCATTGCACATTAAAAATTCACTATAGTTAGTATAAAACACTATGTCAAAAATATCATAGTAATGATCTTTATAAAATTTTACTAAGCTGATCTGATAAATTTAGCTTTGGAGACGCTGGTTTTTTTGAAGGGGAGAAGTTTTTAAAGCTACACCATGAGTTAATAATACCTTGACTTTTAAAAATATTCTAACAAAATTTTCATTAGTGTGTTGGGAATGTTTAAAAGTTAAAATACTATCATAATTTGTGAAAAATATAAATCCTTATTTAATTAAAATACTTTCAGAATGTTATTTTATTTACAACGCAAATGTTTGTGTGCGTCAGTTTTCCAGAATATTGGAGTTATAGAACTTAAGACACTGTCATCTTTTTTACAGTTAATATGTCAGAATCAGGACCCCCTTCCAAAAAAAAAAGCCCACATGTTACATTTGTTCATTTTGCATTTTAAATATCTTTTCCTCTACAGCAGTCCTTCACCCTCCTTTTTTTTTTTTTTTTTTTTAAGTACAACCACTGGATGAAAAATCAGTGGTCCCACTGCACTGTTTTTTAAAACCACTCTTTTACTTAACCATATTTAAAAAGCATAACAAATAGAACACATGGAGTTATTTTTGGATCCCAATTCTAAAAAATCAACTGTAAGAAGTAATTGTGGAAATGTGAATACAAGACTGGGTTTAGATGACCACAATCTAAAGGGGCAGACAGAGAGGGAGACAATCCCGAGCAGGTTCCACGTTGTCAACACCAGTAAGACACTCACCCACCTGAGCCACCCAGGTACCCCAGTGTCTCTTCTTATAAGGGCACTAATCCGATCCTAAGGGCTTCACCCTTATGACCTTATCTAAATCTAACTACTTGCCAAAGGCCCCATCTCCAAACACCATCACTTTGGGGGCTAGGGCTTCAATATCGGAACTTGGGGGGACACAAATCAGTCCACAGCAGTCACTAAAAGATTTGTACATTTTCTTACATAGTCACAAATCATTAGCATATCTAACAAAGTAACAAAACTGAATTTAAGTGACAGGTACTTGCATTTAATATGCTATTAACTCAACTTCTAAGTTTGAAATTTCTCATAATTAAAAAAAAGCTTTAAAAAAGAATGTATGAAACTACTTTTCAATGTAATTCCTATAACCAAAACCGGAATTAAAATGTCTTAAGATAAACAAAGTACTAATCTTAAATTATTACAAGGCAAAAAAAGAAGCTGACTTGAAAATTTGTCTTTGAATAAATTTGGTAAGAACTGTTACAGGATTTTTAAAATAATTTGTCTCACCTAAGAGTGTCAAGCTAAAAATGCTGACCTTACATACTCAATGTTCTAGTTAATTTGTCCAAATTATTTATCTACTTAAATGTCCTCAATTATGAAAAAGATGTTATTTTTGGATCCTACTGTAAAGAGAGTATCTTTCCATTATATATCCAATAGGTTATTACTGAAATATTTTTAAATTATTTTTTGTTTGGAATACTTCACTTGCCTTAACTCTTCTTAATTATAATTTTCACAATAGTCTCTGATCTTTCAAATAGACTTTATCATCTGAAAATAATAATCTTCACTTCTAGTTTGTGTATGTATGTTTTTCTTGTATGACTGCACTGACATTTCTTTTATTTTTAAAAAAAAAAATTTTTTTTTTTAACATTTATTTATTTTTGAGACAGAGAGAGACAGAGCATGAACAGGGGAGGGGCAGAGAGAGAGGGAGACACAGAATCTGAAACAGGCTCCAGGCTCTGAGCTGTCAGCACAGAGCCTGACGCGGGGCTCGAACTCATGGACCGTGAGATCATGACTTGAGCCGAAGTTGGACGCTTAACCGACCAAGCCACCCAGGCGCCCCTACACTGACATTTCTAAAATAACACTAAGCAGGATGCCTGGGTGGCTCAGTCGGCTAAGCATCCGACTCTTGATCTCAGCTCAGGTCGTGATCTCACAGTTCATGAGTTCAAGCCCGGCCTCAGGCTCTGTGACAGCACAGAGCCTGCTTGAGATTCTATCCGCCCCTCCCCCACTCACATACTTGCCTGTGCACACGCACACTCTCTCTCTTTCAAATAAACTTTAAATGTTTATTCATTTATTTTTGAGAGAGAGAGAGAGTCTATAAATGGAGAGGTGCCGAGGGACAGAGGATCCGAAGCAAGCTCTGTGCTGACAGCAGACAGCCCGATGTGGGGCTCACACTCACAAACCATGAGATCATGACCTGAGCCAAAGTCAGATGTTCAACTGACTGAGCCACCCAGGAGCTCCGAGAATAAGCTTTAAAAAAAAAAAAAAAAAAAGTATCTACTTAAAATTCTGTGTGACAAAGTGGGAAATGTGCATAAAGAACTGGTACACACCACAATACGACGGCTATCTCAAGAAAAAGCACTTGGGTAACCGAATTGTAGGCGGAATTAGCCACTTTCTTTCACAGAACATCATCTTTACTTGAAAAAACACCACAAACTATGCTTATTCAGACTTGGCTACATGAAAGACTTTTCTATAAAAAAATAAATAAATAAGCAAGCCTAGCATTTAAAGAAAAACAAATGAAAGAGTATTTGTTGCCAGTGATAAAATTCAAGCTTTCAAGACAACAGTCTGTAAAACTTCCATGTGCCACCAGAAGCAGGACAGGTCTCAACGCTTAAAACTCTTCTGATCAGATATTAATGAGCATTACTTTGGGATACAGTTTAACGACATGTGTCAACATCTGAAGTACTGCATGCCTCATTTTCCAGAAGACTGACGCATGATGTTACAAAACCATGTATGGGGCAAAGAGTCATGTAAAGTACGAGAAAACCAATGGATTTTAATGTGACAGTATGAAAAGCTCATCAATATGGGTTTAGATTCCACAACACCACCTTTCTTCCAACACCTGCCCACTTGCTAAGTGTCAGTGTAGTCACAATGAATACCTATGATTATCTAAAAAGTCTTTTAAAACACTCTTCCAACTACCTATCTGTCCACGGCCACATCTTCTTCATATGCTTACTTCAAATATATCACAACAGACTGAATGAAGAAGTATACGTGAGAATCCGTCTTCTACTAAGTCAGACGTTAAAGGCCACTTCTCTCAATGTTTTGAAAGTTAGTTTTCATTTTTTAAAAAATGTTATTTATGTGACCATTTTTTATTTTTGTTTTTTTAATGCTTATTTATTTACTTTGAGAGAGTGAGACAGAGGGAAGGGCAGAAAGAGAGGGGGAGAGAGAACCCAAGCAGGCTCCACACTGTCTGCAGAGCCTGACGCAAGTGTCCATCTCCGGGAACCACAAGAGTTTGCGATCTGAGCCGAAATTAAAAGTCAAAAGCTCAACTGAGACACCCAGGCATCCCTGTTTGTTTGTTTGTTTGTTTGTTTAATGGTAAATGTTTCACTTCCTACTCTGTGGCCTATCAGTGTTAAAATTACTTTACTCCCGTCAATCACAGACGTGTACAACAACAAATACAAAATGAGAGAACTTCCACAAAAAGGATGGCCATTCTCAAACGAGATTTTTTACAGATTTCTACTCACAAAACAGTCCTCCGCTGGAAAGAAAATCGTATCATCAGGAGAAATACATTAAAACCAGACAAAATAATATGTAAGAAAAGTACATACGTTCACATATCGATTTTCAAAGCAATTCTGGACCCTTCACACATTTTACCTCAGCTGTATGGGAGAAAGGTTAAGCATCAATTTGTCACAGACAACTCCATTCAGAAACAGAGGGGGAGGTTTGTGAGACAGTCACAGGGGTGCACACAGGGCCAAAGGGAAGGCCAACGGTGCAGAGAAGGGTCGGGATGGAGACAGCCCTGGATGATCTTGACCACATCGTCTGGGTCCTACTCCAGAAGGGCAGGATCCCCAGTCACTGGGCACAGGGTTCAAATTCTAGGAAGGAAGCTCCAGGCTTGGATCAAGTCAGGTGCCCGCGGGAGGACAGAGGATACCCTCCACCCCTCTACCCGCACTTCTCCCAGCACTCTCAATACTGAATGATCCAGCAAAATGAAAAAGGGTGTCCTTTTCACAAGGTGATGAAATGACCAACAGCAAAGAAACAACACATGCCCGCCAGGCAAGGTGAAGTTACTGTGGTTTTGAAACACGCTTGAGTTTTGTCACTGACATTCTAGAAATCCACTACATTTGACATAAACATAAAACCACACGAGAAGATGAGACACAAGAAAATAGACAGCAGTCCAGTTTCTTACTAATCCTCCACATCCTCATTTCTTCCTGGTCACCACATAGATACGTAATTACATACACCTCCTCAAACTAGTATAATAAAGCACCCATACTCAATTACTTACCAAATGTTCCCTGGACTCTAAGACATAATTAAATGATTTCCTTCCAAAGACTACCCTCCCTGAGCTTATACTTAAGAGTAAACAAAGTAACTTAAAGTGCCAAAACAACTGAAGAACATACAATACAGTATCGACCAATTTGTCTTCCATAGACAAGTACTGCAAGTAAGTTCTTCCCATGCAATCAAATTAACCCTCACAGCAATCTCACAAAGCAAAAACAATGGCTCTCGCTCAGGAGTGATTTTGATATGCCCCCCACGCAATGCCCAGAGACCTCCGGCAACGACTGGAGACCTTTTCCATCATCAGGCTGATTAGCTGCAGCGAGCATCTGCAGTGCCAAGGCTGAAAAATGCTGTCGGTAATCATTCTCCATTTCACTGACAAAACAAGTTCAGAAAAAGTGATTTTTTTTTTGCCCAATCCATGACACCCAAGAAGTAGTAAAGCTGCAGTTTAAACCTAGGTCTAGTTCCAGAATCCACAATCATAGCCATGATTTATGTAGGCTCAAATTATAATAAAATAAAAAGCTGAAATTAAAAAATATATAATAACAGCTTCAAAAAATATTAAATACTTAGGAATAAATCTGACCAAAGATGTGTAACACCTGTACACTGAAAACTAGAAAATATTACTGAAAAGAATTAAAGACAACCTAAATAAAGGTAGAAACATATGTTCATGGACCACAGATTCAGTACTGCTAAGATGTTACTTCTCCCCCAAATTTATCTATAGATTCAATGCAACCCCAATCTAAATAAGCACTTTTTGGTAGAAACTGACAAGCTGATCCTACAACTCATGGAGAAATACAAAGGATCTAGAATAACCAAAAAAAAACTTTGAAAAACAACAAATATGGAGGACTTAAACCACCGGACTTCAAGAATTATTATTAAAGCTACAGTAATCAAGACAGTAAAATATCAACATAGATGAAAAGGTCTATAATCAATAGGACAGATTCAAGTCTGGAAAGAGAACACACATATGTGGTCAATTAATGTTCAACAAAAAAAACAAAGGCAATTCAGGGAAGAAAGAATAGTCTTTTCTACAAAAAGTGCTGGAGGGGCACCTAGCTGGCTAGGTCAGTACAGCACGGAACCCTTGATCTCAAGGTTGTGGGTTCAAGCCCCACACTGGGTATAGAGATTAATTAAAAATAAAATCTTCACCCACATTTGTACTTAAAAAAAAAAATTTGCTTATCTAGTTTCTGATTTAAAATACTGAAAGTAAGGGTGCCTGGGTGGCTCAGTCAGTTAAACATCCAACTCTTGGTGTCAGCTCAGGTAACAATCTCACCATCTGTAAGTCTGAGCCCCGTGTCAGGCTCCACACTGACAGTGCAGAGCTGGCTTGGGATTCTCTCGATCTCCCTCTCTCTCTCTGTCCCTCCCCCACTAGCTTTCTCTTTCTCTCTCTCTCTCTCAAAATAAACATTTTTTTAAATCATAAAAATGAATAAAATACTGAAAGGAAGAGGAGGGGATTTTAAGTAATTGTACAAAGGGAACAAAGAATAATGACAGCTCTTACACTGATGTGCAGTGTTCAGAGTCCGTTAGGATGAATCTCAATTCAGTCAAGTTTCTCTCCTACAGATTCAAAAACTAAAAACTAAACAGTAGTTTTCAGGTTGGTGAGATAATCCAAATTCATTTGCACATTTTAAAGAAATGCACAAGACCAGACTAGAGAAATGAATAATATGACCAAATATACCACAGGAAATCAAAAAATACTATATTAAAAAGAAGGAAAAGACGTTATGTAACAATTAGAAGTTACAAAAGAGAATAAGGTTAAAAAAAACACAACTGAAACACCATATCATCTGAAGAACAAAAACTTTTCATTTATTCATTCATAAATATTTATTTTATACACGAAGAACTGTGTTTGGAATATAAAGCTGGGCAAGAAACAAGTGTCCAAAATGGACATGGCCAATGACCACAAAGGCATATGTTCTATATCTGCTCTGACCAGTATCATAGCCACTAGCCACATGTGACTAGTTAAATTTAAACTAACTTACGTTAGGTGCGCCTGGGTGGCTCAGTCGGTTAAGTATCCAACTTCGGCTCCAGTCATGATCTCACAGTTCATGAGTTTGAGCCCATCAGGCTCTGCGCTGACAGCTCAGAGCTTGGAGCGTGCTTCAGGTTCTGTGTCTCCCTCTCTCTCTGCCCCTCCCCACTAGCACTCTGTCTCTGTGTGTGTGTGTGTCTCTCTCTCTCAAAAATAAACCTTAAAAAAAATGTAAACTAACTTACGTTAAATAAAATTAGAACTTCAGTCCCTCAGTCACAGCAGCCGTACTTCAAGTGATCTAGAACACGCTCCAGGCTGCCATATTGGGCAGCACAGATACAGAACATCTCCATCATCACACAAAGATCTGTTGGACAGTACTGGTTTAAAATATTGTTATACACTTCCCTGTCTCTGTTGACTCAACAAAAAAATGGAATCTTAACTTCTTCCCTTCTTCAAAAGGAAAGTGTAAAGTGTTAACCACTTGTCTCCTGGAAAGTACCATGTAACAGTTTTCCTACAGGTGTATTTACTGTATTAAAAGCTGAAAAAAGTCTTCCTAGGTTAACTCATACAGGAAAATAATCATTTTGAATGCTTTCACCATGGCTTTAAAATCTTTACAACATTTATCATTTGAGTATTTCAGGGACACCTGGGTGGTTCAGTCAGTTAAGCATCTGACTCTTGGTTTCAGCTCAGATCATAATCTCACAGTTCTTGAGTTCAAGCCCTGCATCGAGCTCTGTGCTGACAGCTCAGAGTCTGGAGCCTGCTTCGGATTCTGTGTCTCCCTCTCTCTCTGTCCCCTTCCCAGCTTGTGCTCTGTCTCTCTCTCTCTCAAAAAATAAATGACATTAAAAATTTTTTTAAATAAAAATAAAATATTTTAAAAAGAGACAAACAAAGGAAATGGTGGTCGCCAGGGGTCAGGTAAGGGGGAAGAAGGAAGGTGTTGTTTGATGGGTCCAAGAATTGTGGTTCTTTAAGACAGTCTTAGTGTTGTGTTACACAACAGTGGGTACATATGCCGCTGTACTGGACACAAAATTGTTAAGATGGTAAATTTTATGTTGTGGGTTTTTTTACAATAAGAGAAATGAATATGCATATATTATTTCTTATAAATGACAAAAAAAAAGTGGCTCTAATGCAAACCTGATATGAACTTTTCTAAAGAAAACTTAAGCTGTTACATAATAAATTATTTATATTGATCTCCAAAGGCGTATCCATAATAAGTGGCTGCCTTTAAAATGTTCTTTTCAATATTTTAGTAAATAGGCTATCTGGGAAGCTTCACAAAGATATTTACCATAAATGTATTTTAATGATACTGTATGTAGGAAGTGTCCATTTGTATTTCTCTACTGTAGCAAACAGCAGTGCAATAAATCTCCTGTCAGTCTTTTAAAAATAAAAGTAAATGAAAATAAGGGCACCTGGGTGCTTAGTTGGTTAAGCACCTGGCTTTCAATTTCAGCTCAGGTCGTGATCTTATGGTTCGTGAGTTCAAGCCCACGTCAAGCTCTGAACTCACAATGTGGAGCCTGCTTGGGATTCTCTCTGTCCTTCCCTCCCTCCCTCTCTGCTCCTCTCCCACTGGTGCTTTCACTCTCCTAAAATGAATAAATAAACTTAAAAAGGAAAAGAAAAAAATCAAATGTTTTTCATAAATAGTACCCAGTGAAAACAAGTTTAATGAAACCCTGGTTTCTTTTTTTTTTCTTTTTTTTTTTCTTAAGTAGGCTTCACACATAGCACAAGCCCAATGTGGGGCTTGAACTCACAACCTTGAGATCAAGACCTGAGCTAAGATAAAGAGTCAGATGCTTAACCGACTGAGCCACCCATGTGCCCCTAAAGATTTTAAGTTATTTCTACACCCAATGCAGGGCTCAAACCCACAACCCTGAGATCAGGAGTCACGTGCTCCACCAACTAAGCCAGCCAGGTGCCCTTGAAACTCTGGTCTCTAATACATACAGAGAGTCTGAATATGGGATGATGAAAACAGTCCAGAGATGGACATGTGGTGATGGCTGCAAGACCATGTAAACATACTTAACGCCACTGAACTGTATAGTTACTTACAAAACATTAAAATGATGAATTTTATGTTATGTATATTTTACCATAATAAAAACAAACTCTGAGCTTCAATAAGAATTAGAAACTTTTATGTGAGTCATTTGCAATAATTTATGAACCATTAAGTCATATGTGGTCTTTTGCACAATTCTCAACTACCACTAAGATATCTCAAGGGCCTTAGTTATTCATAAAATGATTATATCACAATTGGAAACTTTCCTTGAAAACAGAAGTTTAGAAAAACAAAACATTTTCAAACTGATCCACAAATGACTTATATTAATATTAATGACACTGTAACTGCTTGGCAAACTTAATAAGTCACTATTTGGTACAGAAAAGTGAAATATTTTCTAACCAAACTAGTTCAGTACAATCAGGTAGTATGTTTTTAAAAATAAAATGTTTTATTTAAAGAAACATTTGACCTTGGATCAAGGATCCTTCATAAATACCCATGTGAAAGTCCTGGGGCCAAGTACTGGCTGAAGCCCAAGAAAGAGATACTAGAATGGAAACCAGCAGAAAGAAGAGAGTCTTCGAGTTACTGCTTATTCAGTAACACCTGGCCCTAACATGTGCAGGCATTATGCTAAATATGTCCTATGAACTCTTATTCAATCTTCACAGTAACCCCATGAGATGGACACCTGAATTAATCCTGACTCACACACGAGGAAACTGAGGCGCAAGAGAGGTCACACGACATGCTCCAGATTACACAGCACAGGACTGGAACAAGCAGTCACGTCCGTCAGCAAAGCCCGTTCCGCTGTAAGGGGGGGATGGGGGGGGGTCCCAGAGCCCATCACAAGTGTTATCTCTTTGCTGTCAACTTTATGACTCACTGTGAAGTGGCCCACACTTTTATGACCCCTATTTTCAAAGAGGAAACGAGGTTCGGGAAGGATAAACCACATCCTCCAGAGCCTCAGGGAGCAGGCTGCAGAGTTGGGTCTGAAACCCCAGTCTTCTGACTCCTCCCCCGGGAGCCCTTCCTCCTCGCTGTGCCTGACCTGGGCGCTGGCTTTAAAAATATGTTCACCAAGTATTTAGTATGCCTCTCTTCAAAGGGGGGAGACAGCCTCCACTGTCCCCCCAGTAGCTCACTTCTAACCAGTAAAATGTGGCAGAGGTGACAGGTGTGAGACTTCCCAGAGCAGGTCATGTAAAGCACTGTGGCTTCCTCCTTGCTCTCTCGGATCATCACTCTGGGCAAAGCCAGCTGACGTGTCGTGAGGACGCTCAAGGAGAAGTCCACATGGCAAGGAACTGAGGTCTCCTGCCAAGAGCCATGTCAGTAAGCCAGCTTGGAAGGAGCTCCTCCAGCCCCAGCCAAGCCTTCCAATGTCTGCAACCCAGCGCCAGAACCGCCCAGCTGCACGGCTCCCGAATTCCTAACCTCGGGAACTATGCAGTGATAAATGCCTGTTGTATGAAGCCACTGTGGCTTTTGTCCAAGTTTACTGATGCATAACTGACGTTTTGTAAGTGATTAAGTCACTATGTTTTAAGATAATCTGTTACAAAGTGATAAGCAACTAATACAACTGGGAAAGAAAACACACACATCTCACATGTGACCAACACCCTACAATCCAGAGCACAGGCTCCGCAGGTCATGTCTTAAAAGCAGCTGTACATATGACCTGGACTAAGGGGCCGTTCCTCAGAATCAGTTTTGCCATGTGTACTAGGACAGATACAAACCTCATTTTAAATACCCTCTTCATTTTACAATCATCTTTCCATTTTCTGTACCTCTCAGTCACCACGAGGACTACACGGAAGAACATGGCCAGCACTCGGCATGGTGCGTACACTGAAGGTTTACAAATGTTCACTGTTACTAATCTTACTTCCTTACTCTCCCTTCACTAGCAGCCACCCCAGTCTTATAACACCATGCTTTAAATATTCCCAATTCTCGGAGCGCCTGGGTGGCTCAGTCGGTTGAGCATCCGACTTCGGCTCAGGTCATGATCTCACGGTTCATGAGTTCAAGCCTCACATTGGGCTCTGTGCTGACAGCTCAGAGCCTGGAGCCTGCTTCAGATTCTGTCTCTTTCTCTCTGCCCCCCCCCTCAAAAAATGAATAACCATTTTTTTAAAAACATTTAAAAAAATTCCCAATTCTCAACAGGGAGCACCTCCTTTGGCCACCAAAACAGCCCATTAGCCATTTTTACTGGTCTTCATTTACTAACTCTGATGCACAGGACGCTCATTCAAATGGTGCCCGTCCCTTGGCCTCCAGAGAATAAACTACTACCACTAACACAGTCCTTCTTCAGGCCTCTGCTACTGCTGTTACTCCCCATCCTGCCCCTTCAAAATGTAGGTTATCTTCAACATTCTCTTAATTCTTACACAGCCTCAATTATGACCTTTTTGGGGATGACCCTCTGACTCCTAGATATATTACAGCCTCTCTCTCTTATCTGAGTAGATGAGATCCCAATTCATCCAGCTCAACAGCCACATATGAATGTCTCGTATCTCAAACTCCAACAAAATCTCAATCTTTTGCCTCCACCTCAATCCTCATATCTTTCCCCTTCATCCCCAGGCCCAACCCTGTTCTTCCCCCTGTGTTCATTAACGGACCAAAATCTTCCAAGTCAGAAGATGACATATCCGAAGTCACATCAAAATCCTCCCCCTTCTGCAAAAGGTGCCAGGCACTGCGCTGGGCACCAGGGAAACACGGCAGGCGGGACCCAGCTGCCCCGAGAAGCTCACCATCTAGCGGCTTCCAGTCTGCTGCCAAGTCCTGATGATTCCACCTGTGCAGACACACATTCCCTCCCTCCGTCCCACTCCTCCCACCACCACCCAGCCTCACACCTGGATCACTGTGAGAACGTGCAAAAGTGTCTCTCCAGATCTTCAGTCTCTGCCACGGGCCTCAGCCCTCCTCCACGTAGCTGCCCATCCGTTATCTTAAGCAGGTGAGCATGCTATTCCTCAAAAATCCGCCATTGCTTCCAGACAAACTCAGAATTTCCTACTCCCACCTTCTGCATCCTGCTGTGACCCCATGTATGCGCTGAGATGCTCAGGACCTCTCACTCTCTCCTTCACACTCACCCTGTTTGTCACCTATTCCCTCAGAATGTCACGGCCTGAGTGAAAATTCATTTGGGCAGTCAGTCATCAGAACTCTCGGAGCCCTCCCTTAATTCTACAAAGCACAATGTACCTCTATTTGCTCTCCACCCTTTCCACTTTTGATCACTGCTTACTTGTTTACTTGCCTGCCTCTCTGAGTAGGTCACAAATCCCTGGCTGCCACTAATTAACTTGGCAATCTCGAGTAAGTCACTGCATTATGTGAGGTTCAATTTTCTCATCAGTAAAATGAAGGAGTTAGATTAAGTAATTGCTAAGGAACTCCCGACTCCACAAAGTTCCATAAGGATCAGTCTTATGAAAAAAGGCAGCACAGTACAACAGGAAGCTTGGACACGGTGTCAGATAAGTGGCCTGAACCCCAGCTCTCCAAGCCCCCAGCACTCAACAATGATGGGCCAGATGCTCACCATCTCTGTGCCCCAGCTCATCTGTAAAATGAGAATAATAACAGTGTAATCCAGGAGCACCTGGGTGGCTCAGTAGGTTAAGCATCCAACTCTTGATTTTGGCTTAGGGCATGATCTCACGGTTTGTGAGTTCAAGTCCCACATCAGGACACTCTCTCTCTCTCCCTCTCTCTCTCTCTTTCTGCCCACTCACACATGCACACTCTCTCTCAAAAAATAAACAATTTTTTAAAAAAATAGTAATTTAGAATTCTTTCAGTGTTTTTCTTTTGGTAATATCTTTCAGTTTTTGGTTGTTTTTCTTTTAATAATAGCTTTAGTCAGATACAATTCACGTATCATACAATTCATGCATTTAAAGTATAGAATTCCATGACTTTTAGTATATTCAAAGTTGTAAAAGCATCACCATAATTAATTTTGTTATATCTTCATCACCCCCAAAAGAAACTCATACTATCAACAATAGCTCCCCATTCCCCGCCACTCCCCCCCCCCCCCCGAGCCTTAAGCAACCACTTCTTTATTTTCCATCTCCAGGGATCTGCATGTTCTAAAATCTCATGTCAATATAATATCTGGTCACTCATGACTGGCTTCCTTCATTTAACATACTGATTTCAAGGTACACCTACGATGTAGTAATTGACAGTAATCCGTTGTCTTATTGCCAAATGAAATTCCACCGTGGATATACTACAATTTCTTTATCCATTCATCAGTTGATGCACATTTGGGTTATTCCCACCTGCCATTATGAATAACACTGCTCTTTGAGTGTAAGTAATGGAAACCCCAACTCAACCTGGCTTACGTAACTGGAAATCCATCAGGTAGCCCCTGTTTCAGACAGAGTTTCAATATCATTTTCAGGACTGAGTCTCTCCCCACCTCTCGGGTAGGCTCAGTTCTCTGTTTGCAGGGTCTGTCTGGTGACAAAATGGCACCATAACTTCATTTCACAACCTCTCACAGTCAAGCCAAACAAAGCAAAAGCCCCTTCCAGATCCTCCAACAAAAGCCATGTGATGAGCTCTAGGTGGACTCTAACTGTGGCCAGTGAGCAGAAAACACTGACTGAAACAGGACACACACTATCCCTGGAGTGTGAGAAGAAACGGGAAGAGACTGAATTACCTGAACCAAAAATAGATAAGGCCTAATCCCCACACAAAAACTGAGGCCTCTTTTCAGGAGGATAAATGGATTCTGGACAGCTGAAAATTTAAAGAGCCCAATTTCAGGTTGTTAGAATTAAACATGAGAAGTACACACTGAGCATTTAGTAGGATGCCCAAGACACAAGAGCTTAATAAATAGAAGCTGCTGTATTAGCTATTTATGTATATGAGATGAACCACAAGGGAGCTGATAGAATCTGACATTTAGGGAAAACAAGCCAATTTCATATAGCTCAATGTCATATATACTCAGCTTAAAATTAAGGCATGTTCAACCACATCTGCTTTTTCACAGTGACATGCAAGACTACATCTTTATCAAAAAAAAAAAAAAAAAAAGAACAAGGCTTATTTTCAAAATCTTTAAAACCTTCAGGTTACAGAGTTAAGAATCTCTACTTTAGGAGGGATTTCTCTGGTCTTGTGGAAAAAAACGAGTCAAAGCTCGGGAAAGCAAAGTCTCCAAGATGGGCGGTGCCACAAAGTAGTTCCTACCTGAACAGTAACACCCAGTTCGGGCCTGATGTCCACCTGAACCCCTGTCAGTCAGAGTTCTCAACTCTATTAAGAATTCTTTTCATGGGAAAACATCACTTGATGCCTCAATACTAGCTAACAAGAAACTAGAATTCCCTTTACAAAAAAACAGTTTTTTCAACCTTACCCAAAGTACATTTACCACACGAAACAAGGGATGGGATAACAAATGTTTATTTCCCTCTTAGATTCTGCCTGAACGTAATTTAAAAATAAAAAATAGATCTAAAAATGACTACAAGGACCACCCATTCCTTTTATCACATGCCTTTGTCTCCTCCTCCCCATCCCCATATTCTAGTTTCAAATTACAGACCTAGACTATCTCTTTCATGATTTCTAGATCTAACTTCATGAGGACCTGTACTTCAACATTATGTCTCCTATAAATAAGTTATAGGGGATGGTATAGAAAGATTTAAGCTGGCCAACAGGTACATGAAAAGATGCTCAACATCACCAGCCATCAGAGGAAATGTAAATCAAAACCACAATGAGGTATCACCTTACACCTGTCAGAATGGCTAACCTCAAAAAGACAAAGGGGCCCCTGGCTAGCTCAGTCTATAAAGTATTTGACTCTTAATCTGAGGGTCCCAGATTCTCATGAGTTCGAACCCCACGTTGGGGGTGGAGCTTACTTAAAAAACAAAACAAAACAAAACAAACACCTGGTTTTGGGTCAATTCAAGAGCATGAGACTTTTGATCTCAAGGTTGTGAGTTTGAGCCCCATGTCAAGTGTAGAGATTACTAACAAAAATATAATGAAAACTTTTTAAAAAATGAAAAAAGCAGTAACAAGTGTTGGTGGGGATATGGAGAAAAATAAACCCTCATGCACTATTGGTAAGAATGTAAATTGGTGCAGACACTATGGAAAACAATATGAAGGTTCCTCAAAAAATTAAAAATATAAATACTGTATGATTCACTAATTCCACTAATGGGTATTTACCCAAAGAAAACAAACACACCATTTCAAAGAGATATATGCACTCCTATGCTGTCAGCAGCATTATTTTTTTTAATGTTTATTTATTTATTTTGAGACAAAGAGCGTGTGATGGGGGAGGGGCAGGGAGGGAGGAAGAGAGAGAATCTGAAGCAGGCTCCACACTGGCAGCGCAGAGCCCAATGTGGGGCTCAATCTCACGAACCATGAGATGATGACCTTAGCCAAGTTCAAGAGTCAGACGCTTAATCAACTGAGCCACCCAGGCACCCTGTAGCATTATTCACAATAGCCAAGATATGGAAGCAACCCAAGTCAAGGGTCCATCAGTGGATGAAGAGATCAAAAAGATATGGTGTACACACACACACACACACACACACACACACACACACACAATGGAGTATCACTCAACCATAAAAAAAGAATGAGATTTTGCCATTTGTGACAACATGGATGGACCTACAGGGTGTTACGCTAAGGGAAGACAGAGAAAGACATATACCACATGACTTCACTTATACATGGAATCTAAAAAACAAAACATATCAACAAACAAAAAGCAGAAACAGACTCATAAATACAGAAAATAAGGCTGCCAGTGGAGAGGGAGAACAGGGACAAGGGACAAACTGAGTGAAGGGGAGAGGGAGGCACAGGCTTCAGGTTATGGAATGAGTAAGTCATGAGGATGAGAGAACAGCATACAGAATATAACCAATGGTATTGTAATAGAGCTGTTCAATCACTATACCATACACCTGAAACTAATGTAACATTGTGTGTCAACTACACTGCAATTTTAAAAAATGTGAGATAGCTAAAATAAAGGCATCTGCATGTTTAGACACTTAAGAAAATTTTATCACAATTCCATAGCTTGTCTTTTCCCCGTTATAAAAACCTCTAAAACACAAACGAAACAACATAAAACTAATACCCTCCACTTACTGAACATTTAGTATGCGCCACACAGAATAAGAGCGTGTGTGTGTGTAGATCCCATTTAATCCTCACATTTACTCTCTGAGAGCTCTACTTTAGGATGAAGAAATTGAGCTTCAGAAAAACTGAATAACTTATCTACCACTGAGAAAAGTGATGCCTTCAAAACTCGAACCCTGGTCAGCTACCTCTGATTGCAAGATCAACCTGAGTCAAGAATATTCAAAGAAAAATCGGATTTTGGGGAAGTGGGAAACCATCACATCTTCTAGGTAATTGGGGAAGTGAGACAGCCTTTGCCTTACACAAGGTAAGAGGACTCCAACTTTAAGAGCATGAAGTTACAAAGCCCAGGATCCCCCAAAAGTACACTTTTATCTCCAAGTGTCTCTTGATCGCAATGACGACACTGCAGGTAGGAGGCAGGAGTGGAGCCAAGGGACACAGAACAGCTCTGCTACTGTTATGCCTACAGGACACTGGTTGCTATAGAAATACTGAAAACCTCAGCCCTGTAGCTACTAAAAAACAAAACAAAAAACAAGTTTTCAAAGCTAAGACAGCAAACAAAATTACACCTTTAAAAAAAAAAAAATCTTACTGTACACCAAAGTTTTCTACCTAAAGTAACTTCCATCCCACTCCTGTATGCATGTGACAGAACAGCCCAGCGCCATGTGGCATGTTAATAGTCCTTTCCATTCAGGAAAAGAGAATATACGTTTTTTTGTTGGTTTGTTTTGTTTTTTTTTTTTGACAGTAAAAGGAAGAATTAAAAAATACGGTTCATGCAGTGCACCTGGCTGACTCAATAGGTACAGTGTGCAACTCTTGATGTTGGGGTTGTGGGTTCTAGCCCCACATTGTGTAGAGATTTTTTTTTTAAATAAATAAAAATAAAAATAAAAATAAAAATAAAAAATAATAAAAAAATGCAAAATAAAAAATATATAAATAAAAATAAAAAAATAAATAAAAAAAATAAAAGCTATAAAAAAAAAGGTCCTTACAATAATCTCTCTTCAGGGGGTTAGAAACTTTATCTTCTGTATCAGGCCCAGAACTGCTTTGTCTTTCTGCAGATCAGATGGTGGTTTCAAAGACCCACTGTATAGAGTCCAGGGCTCTAGGTCTACACTCAAACTGGCTCAGCCACTAAACAGGGTAAGTGACTTTAATCAAGTAACTTCTGTTCCTTAGGCCCTCGTGTCTCCTTCACTGAAGAAAAGAAGGAGACATGCAGGCCTAGGAAATATGAAACTCTGTCCACAAAACTGGCTTGGGGAGCATCCTAGGGGATGAGGGAGAAGGCCAGGTAAGCAGGACCCCTCACATGTCAACCTGCCTAGAACTTCTTCCACTTTACATAATAGAATTTTCCATAAAATTTTACTTATTTTTTTTTAATGTTTATCTATTCTTGAGAGACAGAGACAGAGCATGAGTAGGAGAGGGGCAGAGAGACAGGGAAACCCAGAATCCAAAGCAGGCTCCAGGATCTGAGCTGTCTGCACAGAGCCCAACAAGGGCTCGAACCCACAGATCGTGAGATTATGACCTGAGCCAAAGTCGGCACCTCGCCGTAAAACTTTATTTAAAAAGCATTCTGCTACTACAAAGTAAGGGCCAAAAACACTTGTCCAGGTGCTTTCTCTAAAGTCCTGCCCCTCGCTGCATCCACTGCCTTATGCAATGGGTTTCATCTGTGACAGAGTCAATGCCACATGAATGCTGCAATTAACATTCAGTTACATCCTATTTTGGGATAAAACACATCGTGCCTCCCCCTCAAAAAAAAATCTTTCAGTGAGATACTCTAGAAATAAAAAATAATCTGGGGCGCCTGGGTGGCTCAGTTGGTTAAGCGTCTGACTTCGGCTCAGGTCATGATCTCGCAGTTGACCAGTTCAAGCCCCACTCATGGTATCTCTCTCTCTCTCTCTCAAGAATAAACATTAAAATTTTTTTTAATTTTAAAAAATAAACAAACAGTAGGATAAGATTCCCTGTAGAAGCAGCAGCAGTAGCCAGCTGGCAGCCGAAGCGGCAGAGGTGACCTCTGTTCCCCAGATGCCAGAAAAACGGCACACCTGGGGACCGATGCAAGCACCCAACACTGAACTCCCCTGAGCCAGGATTCCCACATCTAAATGGATTGTCCATCTTAACTCTTCTACAACTTCAGCTTCGGTCATAAGGTACCCCTGGGTTGAATTATTTCTTTACTCCTTCCGCACCCTACTAGTTAACCTGCACCTTTCACACAGTCCAGCCAAGGGCACATCTACAAAATGTCAGTGCTACAGGGGATATGGGCACCCACACTCAGTGCCCAACTAGAGTAACAGTCATGTGTCACAACATTTCAAAGTTTAAAGCATCCAACAACCTCATCCAGAGGATTCCTCTCGTCCCTATCTTTTTAGGCGCCACATTTTAAGACCCTGACTTTACAATTATAATGTCTACAAATATTTACATTAATAATTGTCCAAGAGCTGAAATAAATACACCATGGAATTGATGTATCAATCATTAATTTGATTGTTAGCAAAGCAGTCTGACTACAAAGACATTCAATGTGGAACTGAATTCAAATATCAGGGGCAAAACATTACCTAATATGTTTTGCAGGACTTATCTACTAAGGCTCAGAACTTGGCATCAAGTATCATATGTGTCTATATAAAACATGGTCTTTTCCCAAAAACTATCCCTCAAAAAAGGAGACAGTTTCCTTACACTCCAGTCCTTACAAATCCTTTATTACGACAGACGGCTCTCTCACTTATCCTATCTTTAACATAATAAGAGGAAAAATCTTCAAGACAAGAGGAAATGAACAATCAGGATTACAGTAATGCTAAGCTTGATGGCAGGGGATAGAAGATCATTCCCAGAGGAGCTGGTCAGACAGGATGGGGGAGGAGGGGTAAAAGCTGCTCTTCACTGACCTAGAACCTTCTGGGGGAAATGGCTGAAATCACTGTAATCAATACTAATTTGCGAGGCTTAGAGACTTCAGCCCAAAAAAAATCAATTTAAAAGGGAGCAAGTAAATTCAACACATTTTTAGAATTATTCCTTAAGCTATATAACCTTATTAATGCTGTACACGAGCCTATTTTTAAAAATTGTTTTAAAAAGCAAGTAAATCATTACATTGTGATAACAGATGTAATTACATAAAACAAATGAGGAAAAACTAAACAAATGTCTCACTGTTCAGCAAACAGTTACAACCTGGATTAAGTATCTGCTGTGAATGAACTGATAAATATGAACTGACAGTTCAGGTACAGATTCAAGAATGACACAGCTCAGTCTAGACGGAGATAAATATCACGGGCTCTCCCTGTCCTATCTTCACAGCTTGTCCATAAACTTAAGAGTTGCTCTAAAAAATAACGTTTTGGGGGCGCCTGGGTGGCTCAGTCGGTTAAGCATCCAACTCTTGACTTTGGCTTAGGTCATGATCTCACAGTTCTTGAGACAGAGCCCCTCGCCAAGCTCTGAGCTGACAGCATGGAGCCTGCTTGGGATTCATTCTCATTCTCTCTCTCTGTCGCCCCCTCTCCCCCGCCAACATAAATAAACTTAAAAAAATGATTAAAAGAAAGATTTTTAAAGAGAGAGGACTTGTGGTTACTAGACGCAGGGGGTGGAGGAAGGGAGAAGTAGAGGGAGGTGGTCAAATGTACAAACCTCCAGTTATAAAATGAGTAAGTCCCGGGGATATAACATGGTGTAGCAGGATGACTGTTCAGTACACAGGAACATTAATTAGTTTTCAGCGAAGGAGAAATTACTGATTTTCTTTTCTTTATCATGGTATCTACACAAGAAGATAGATGTTACCTGAGCCTCTTTTGGTCATATTTCACAACATATGTAAATCACACCATCATGCTGTATGCCTTAAACTTACACAGTGATGTGTGTCGATTATTTCTCAGTAAGACCAGGGAAGAAATTCAGTTTTTAAAAATACAGATCATGTGCTCTGGAAAACTACTATCAGATTCAAAAAGCATTTTTTAACATGTCTTAAAACCTTTTTTTGTAAACAGACAAAATGAAGGAGATACTAATAAATCCCCAAAAGCAAGTTCTCGAATACGGCAATTTCAAGATTCTTATAACTTTTTTTTAACAGCTTTATTGTGGTGTAACTGACAAATAAAATTGTATATATTTGAAGCATATATCATGATGATCTGACATACATATTTTTGTAAAATAATTACCACAATCAGGTTAATTAACACATCCTTCACCTTACATATTTACCATTTTTGTGTGTGTGGTCAATCAAAAAGTTTTTTTTTTTTTTAAAGCTTATTTATTTTGAGAGAGAGAAAAGTGTGAGCAGGGGAGGGGCAAAGAGAGAGAGAGACACACAGAGAGAGAGGGAGACAAGGAAGCAGGCTCCAGGCTCTGTGCTCACAGCTCAGACAGGGGCTCAACTCACAGACCGTGAGATCATGACCTGGGCTGAAGTCAGATGCTTAACCGACTGAGCCACCCCAATAAAAGGTGTTTCTAATCCAAAACTTGTCAGGTCTCTCTAAATTAATCTACAGAGTCAATTACCTTAAACAAAACAGCAAACACAAACTGAAGGAGGGACTTGGAAATATGATCTTAATGAATAAATACGCAAGAATTGCCAAAATAATTCTGAAAATGTGAGTAATGAGGTGTTTATGGGAGAAGTAGGAGGGCTTCTGGCCTACCAAAAAACTGTAAAATGTATTCAAAACTACAGCAATTAAAACAACATGGGACTACATCAGAAACAGAGAAGTCAACACACTTGTGTGGAAATGCAAGAGAACAAGTGCATTCGTCATTGAGGAAAAATTAAACCAGCAACACCAGAAGTCTCATGGCAGCCAACCTTTACTGCACTTACCAAAGGTCCACAACCCTTGGGGCCACATACTACCACATTCCAGTTTTTTTAATTTTCCAAAGATAATATGGCACTTATATCATGTATTACATAACATTCCAGCAAGGTCTGGGAACATGTTTTTTTAAAACATGCAGTCTAGGGGTGCCTGGGTGGCTCAGTCAGTTGAGTGTTGGTTCAGGTCATGATCTCATGGTTCCTGAGTTCAAGGCCCTCGTCAGGCTCTGTACTGACAGCTTGGAGCCTGCTTGGGATCCTTTCTCTCCCTCACTCTTTCTTTCTCTGTCCCTCCCCTGCTCATTCTCTCTCCCTCTCTCTAAATAAACTTAAAAAAAACAAAACATAATATGCAACCTACAGCCTTCCTCATATCAGAGAAAGCCACCGACTTCTGTCCAAAGCAAACCTGCGCTCTGATCCCACCCCCTTCTGTCAACTCAGGGCTTTTGCACCAAAATCCCCCTTGCCAGTATTTTCAACCTCTACACTTCTACTGCCTCCTTGCTACACCCTTCCATGGGGGGAGGGGAAGATGACCCACTTCTCAAGAACCTCCCTCTCCACCTTCTCTCTTTTACACAAAGAAAGCTTACTCAGAGAGTAATCTTTTAAAAAGAAAAAAAGGACTCTGCTGTCATGTCATCTCATTCACTCATGCAAATTTGCTCCTCTGAAAGCATTGGTCTCTAAGGACTCCCTATGTGCCAAAATCAAAGGCCAAGGACTGGGGCTCATCTGACTTGAACTTTTTTGCGGACTGTGATTCTGTTGATGATTCCCTCAGGCTCTGGGAATCACTGTCCGCTGGTTCTCCCCTCTGGCTCCTCCTTTACCACCTGTGGCTTTCCTCTGTTCACACGCAGCACCTTCAACCAATAGCCACCAACAGCTATTCCCAACAACTTCCAGTTCACATCCCCTAACCAGAGCTCTTCCCAGTGCTCTAGCTGCAAACACTGACCAGTATCTCTAACTGGACTCACCCAGACACCCCTAACGGCCTCACCAGAGCCATCATCAGCCTTTCCCAAACCCGCTCTGCATTTCCTATCTTGAGGAATGACAACACCATCCACAAATTTTGCTAATTCAGAAATCTGGGATTCATCCTAAACCCCTCCCAGCCTGCTCCCACATTAAATTGGACACTAAATCCAATGAATTCTAATTCCTTAATACTCATCAGTCTCCTGAAGTCTCCTCCAATAGCCTCCTAATGGATCTCCTAGTCCACACAGCAGTTTGGGTAATCTTTCTAAAAATCTCAACCTGTGCCTTTTAACAGCTCCCCAATCCCTTGTTAACTTCCTCAAGACACGTGAGCCCCATTCCTAGCTCACAACAGCCTGCACCCTAGCCTTTCCTACCTGCTTCGCATTCCCGAAATACAAGCATACCATTTACACCTCCACAGGTTTCTACCAACTACAATGCTGTTTCTACCTGGAAGGTCCTCACCCCGCCCCCTCTTAGCTTCTGCCTGGAAGGTCCTCACCCCGCCCCCTCTTACCAACTTGGCAAATTACTATTGGCTCTTCAAGATCCAGTTTAACATAACTCTGTGAATCTACTAAAAACTACTGAATTGTACACTTTACGTAGACAAATTGTAAAGAATGTAAATTACATCTCAAGAAAAGTTTCTTAATTTTCTGTAAGAAAAAGAACTTTTTTTTTAAAGGGCAAAAAACAACAAAGGCACTTCACAAAATAGGAAATTCAAATGACCAATAAGCATGTGAAGAGATGTTCAACACCATCACTCGGAAAAACACAAAAGAGAACCACGGTGAGATACCAATATATACCCATAATAGCCAAAATTAAAAAGAATGACTCTATCAAGTGTACCAAAGATGTAGAGCAACCGAAACTGTCACACAGTGGGAGAGGAAAGCAGTTCAATCCAACCTATTTCATAAAAGGGGAACCTGGGTGGCTCAGTCAGCTGAGCATCCGACTTCAGCTCAGGTCATGATCTCACGGTGAGTTTGAGCCCTGGCTCAGGCTCACTGCTGTCAGCAGAGCCTGCTTCGGGTTCTCTGTCCCTCTCTCTCTGCCCCTCCCCCACTCATGCTCCCTCTCACTCGTGCTCTACCTCTCAAAAATGAATAAACATTAAAAAAAAAAAGATCTCATAATAAAGCTGGGGGGAAATATTTTTGCCATTACTACTAACACTAAGCATATAGCTATTGTGTAACCTAGCAATCCCACTGCTAGGGTCTATCTCCAGGAGGAATGAATGCAAATGTCCACAAAAGGACATGTGCAAGAATGTTTATAGCTGCTTTATTCATAATGAGTAAAAACTGAACAAACAACACTCATCAACAGAATAGACAAGTTACTCGTGGAATATACATCCAAAGGAACACTTCAGAACAGTAACAGTGAACCACTGGTACCTGCAACAACATGGACAAATCTCACAGATGTGTTAAGTGAAAATAAGCCAGACACAAGAGAATATTCTATATGATTTCATTTCAAGAATATATTCTATATGAAGTTCAAGAACAGGCAACTAATCAATAACGATAGAGATCAGCAAAGCGGTTACCTGTGGGTGGCAGGGTATAGACTGGGGAGAGGCTTGAGAAACGTTATGAGGTAAGTATTGGAAGGGTCTGTATCTTGATCTGGGTGGTGGTTATTAGGAATAAAAATACATGTAAAACACATATAAAAATACATGTAAAAATCATCAAGCTGTACACTTGGGACTAGTGCACTTTACTACACACACACATACATGTTATAATTCAATTTTTTTAACTAACAAAAAATGCACAAGTAGACTATAATAGTACTGTATTACATACTTGGAAGAGACTAGAGCATGAATGTTATTGCAACAAAAAAAAATTTCACAATTTTCCATGTACCAAATATTCATGCACCTTAAATTTACAGGCTATATGGCAAGAATATCTCAATAATATTGGTGGAAAAGTATGCATAAGTAAAAAGATAATACAGCAACATAATTGGTGGATATACAACTCATGTTTATTTCTTTAAATTTTTCTATACTGTCTTAATTTTCCACCAAGACCATATTACTACTTACTTTTAATCATTTAAAAAAAAAAAAAAAGCTATTTCAGGGCACCTGGGTGGCTCAGTTAGTTAAGCATCCGACTCAATTTTGGCTCAGGTCATGATCTCACGGTTCATGATGTGAGATCAAGCAGAGCCTGCTTGAGATTCTCTCTCTCCCTCTCTCTGCCCTTTCCCTGCTCACGTACTTTCTCTCAAAAATAAATTATTTTTTTAAGAAAGCTCTTTCATTAGAATAACAGTAATGCTAAAAGTAAACAAGATTTCTTCTTAATGCCTTCCTTTACCAATCAATCAAAGCACCAGCACCTACTGGTTATCTGTCCCACAACAGCCTACTGACCATGAGACACAGACATCTCTCCTACTTGCCAGTAAGAATGGGGCTTTATTCATCTTACTCTTCCTAGCATACAACACACTGCCCAGCTCTAGGAATCTGCTTCTTATATGTTTGTTACGTTGAAGTGTATTGTGGTAAGCAGAAATATTTGCTGAATAAACAATGGGTAACAAAACAAGAACTCAAAAATAAGTGATCACCTTCCCTAGAAGGTATTCCAAGGTCATGGGCTTGTGAGCTCGCATTTATAACACAGGGAAGAGTTGAGGCTTACCTAAGAAAGATATCAACTTGTATGACAGCATTCCTGAATTGTCTCACCTGTGATTTGTTGACCCAGGGCCACCAATCCCATGCCTATCATTTTCGGTGGCAGCCAGAACCCTTACTACGGAGAACAGACAAGCAATAACCGACAGGATTCACCCACCAACAGAAAGTCAAAAGCCTAAAAGATACAGTGCAGAATCCCACCACCAACAGCACACACACAGATCACAGACATGGTGCAGAGGAAAAAAAGACAGACAGAGGGAAAGATATACACAGAGAGAGGGAGAGACCAAGCTGCTAACCTGCTAGAAAGTCCAAGTACAACAGTAAGTTCTCCAGCAATCATTCTCTTAGGTATTTACCCTATAGAAATGGACACACGTTCACATAAAAACCTATGCATGAATGTTCGGCAGCTTTACTTTTAAGAATCAAAAACTAAAACTATCCAAACATCCTTAACAGAAGAATGGATAAACTGGTACATTCATGCCATGAAATACTGCTAAGCATTAAAAAAGAATGAGCTAGTGATACACCCCACAACATGGATGAGTATCAAGGGCACCATGCCAAGTGAGTAAAGTGAATCTCAAACAGTTACATACTATATAATCCCACCTATACAACAATCTCAAAGTGTCAAAACTCTTGCAGGGGTTAGGGCTAAGGGCAGGGAACAGGAGGGAGTTTCCTTGTGGTAATAAAACACTTCTGCATCCTAATCCTGATGATGACTACACTAATCCACCCAAGTAATCCATCTGAGAGAACAACACACAGAGAATACAAGTAAAAACTGGTGAAATCTTACTTCAGTTAATAGCACTGTGGCAATGTCAAGTCCCTGGGTTTGACAATGTTCTATGATCATGTAAGATATCACCACCAGGGGGAAGCCGGATGAAGGGTACACAGGGAACTCTGCACTATTTCTGCAACTTCCTGGGAGTCTTAGGATTTCAAAATGAAAATTTTTAATTTAAAAAAAAGGAGTCAAGGGGTGCCTGGCTGGCTTAGTTGGTAGAGCATGTGACTCATGATCTCAGGGATGTAAGTTCAAGCTCCATCCACATTGGGTATAGAGATTAAAAAAAACAAAATAAATGAAATGAAGTGAAATGAAATGAAAAATAAATAAAATAAAAATAAAAATAAAACAAAAATGTTTAAGGGAATTAAAAGATAATTTATAGCCAAAATGTGGAAAGAACCTGAATGTCCATCAACAGATGAAGGGATAAATAAAATGTGGTGTATCAATAGAATGAAACAGTATTTAGCAGTATAAAAATATGAAGTACCAATACATGCCTCAACATGGATGAACCTTGAAAACATTATGGTAAGTTAAAAAAAAAAAAATCAGACACAAGACTGATATATTGTATGACTCCATTTATATGAAATATCTAGAATAGGTAAGTTCAGAGAGACAGAAAACAAAGTAGGAGCAGGGGAGAATGAATTGTGACTGCTAAATAAAGTAAGGGGTTTACGGGGGGGGGGGGGGGGGGGGCGGTGCAAATGTTCTGGAATTAATCATTGTGACCACTGCACAACCTTGTGAATATAATAAAAAGCACCAAATTATATATTTTGAAAGATAAACCTTATAGTATGTGAATTATGTATCAATGAAAAAGTTACATGCTTGGGGCACCTGGGTGGCTCAGTAGGTTAAGCTTCTGACTCTTGATTTCAGCTCAGGTCATGATCTTGGGGTTGGTAAGTTCAAGACCCACGTTGGGCTCTGTGCTGACACTGTGAAGCCTACCTGGGATTCTCTCTCTCTCCCCCTCTCTCTGCACCCCCTACCCCTCAAAAATAAGCATTAAAAAAAAAAGTTACATGCAGGAAAAAAAATACATCCTTAAAAATTTTATACATTCATGCCCCAAAGCAACACTATCCCAAGCCACGTGATTTAGCTAATTCTTGAGATTCATGACTGAATGACACTATGATCCTTCCCTGCTGCCTGTTACTCACAAAGCAGCACAATTAATATTCCGCAAACTAAACCCACTGGAACAATCTGACGAGATTAAAATCCTGACTCAGCTAAGTAGAGAAATCTTAATGGTATTCCTGACAACCACAAACTCCAGTTTACTAAAAAGTAGCCTACAGGAACTGGCTCAATTCATAAATGCTCACAGAATTAAACTGAATGAAAATGAATAAAAAGCCAGCTTACCTATACAAGGAGATAATAACAAAAGTAGATCATATTACATCAAGCCAGGCCCATACTGTCACATAATTTAGGTCTGCCAATCATTATGTTTATACAGTTTGAAATTAGACCTATTACTCCTTCTCCTCTGGAGAAGCAATCAAAAAGCAAAAACAGTGGGCATCAGGAGACCTGGATTGTGGTCCAAACTATGCTAATTGCAGGACTTTAACCGGTCAGGGCTGAATGTAACATGAGGAATTCTTCTCAGACCAGCAGCCTCCTACAGTTCCTTCCATCACTTCTCTCCAGCACCACTGCTGCCACCCTGAACCAAGTCACCCGGGTTTCCCAGCTGGACAGAAGGTCAGCTTCCAGTTTCTGCTTCTCCCTGACCCCTAACAATCCGTCCTCCAAACCGACAGCCAGTGCTTTAAAACAGGAACCAGATCTTGTCACTCCCATCTGTAAGCCTCTCAATGGCCGACAGGACAAGGCCCTACCCACTCTCATCCCCCCCCCCCCCCACCAGCTACCATCTTCTTCCGTGGCACTCCAGTCACCCTGACCCTCAGGTTCCTCCAACATTCCTAGCCCATATATAGAACGGGCTCCCCCCACTCCTCCTCATTCCACTTTCTGCTCAAATGTCGCCTCCTCAGAGACTGAAGTGTGGATTCTAGTCCCCGGCTGCCTGTATTCAACTTACCAACGGGGCATGATACTTGTTCATCTGTAAAATGGCAATTAATAACAAGCACCCACTGTATAGTGGCATCACAAGGAAGAAAAGGCCATAAAGCTATCAGCACAGTGACTGGCACAGTGTTCAAATGTCATCTATCACTATTACTTGAAGCATCCTATCTTATTTTTGTCCCTATCTCTTAGCACTATCTGCAACTGTAATCTTGATTTGTTATCCTCTTTAGGGTTCTCCCCCAACGCCCACTGGTTGTGACCTTCAAGAGCAGTTTTGTCTTATTCAAAGCTCTACCACCATCTCCAAGGAAAGGCGTGCAAATACTTGAACATATGAGTGAATAAATCATATCAAGCATTCCTTTAAAATAATGTCTTAATTCAAAGAATTGGGCCAAAAAAATGGCATTTCATTAATCAGTTATGTAATTGGGCTGGTCTCCTCTTGTTAATTACCTTGCAGACCAACCAATTCACTTAGCGATGCCTGGGGGCTTCTCCCTCAAATCTTATCACATCGACACAATGGACAATGGAAAGCGCTGGAAGATTAATTTGTGAGAGTAACAACTGAATACTGTGGCTATACACTAACTCTTTATAAATGTATCACATAAATCCAAACTGCAGCACACCAAAAAAGGCTCTTGGCCATTAGGAAAGTCATACCCTGAAATATGAAAATATGAAACACATGTTGACTTACCTAAAACTGCTTTTTACATGTATACCCAAACATACACATGTATGTTACATACATATGTACACACACACAGCCATTCCCAAAACTGGGGACATGATTTTTTCAATTCTTTTTTACCTTTCTAGACATAATGCACTCTGCGATAAATGCTTTAAATTTAAAATTGGTTTTAAAACCCAATACTCAAGTTCCTAAATATTAGTTCTCCTTACTCATAGGCTAATCTTCTGTCATTCCAAGGAAATCGCAAATTTAAGGCCCTGACTTGAAAGCGAGCATTAATCTTTTTAAAGCATCTCGAAACTACCATATCCACCCCGATTTAATATCTTAAGAATCTACTAACCGATTTAACCCACCAGTTTCTCAAGTCATTAGTAAGTACTTTTCCTGTCACTCTAGTTTTTTTTTATTTTTGTGTGTGTGTGTGTGTTTTTTTTTACGAAAGGCATTATTATATCAAGATCCACATTTTGAGAAACCCTGAAAATACTTTTCAAGTTATATTCCATCTGGAGTGAACGAAAATCGTGTCCTGATATACCAACCACCGCGTTCGCAGCGCCTCAGGCAGTTTTTATAGATGCCACCAAAGGGTATGAAATTCACTAGGCTGAGACCCAGGCGGGGCGGGAAGGGGGGAGGCCCAAGAATGCTGCAAGGTAGTCCCCCAAAGGAAACAAAAACAAGAAATATCTCGTGATGTTCAAGAAGGATCACGGTCTACCATTCCCTACAGTAGGGCAAAAATACCAGAGAGCCTTGCTTGCTCAAAAGGAAGAGTGAAGCCACAAATCTAGAAGGAGTAAAGCTGTGGAACGCTGCTAGGTTCTGAGGATTAAGAAACGGGAAGGAGCGACGCGGCGGCGCTCTGCGGTCTCGGAGCAGCTCTCCAGGAAAGGCTCATCTCGGGGCGCCGGCCGCTCCCACTCCGGTCCGCGGCCAGGCTGGAGGTGGCCGCCGGCTGGCACGTTTTAAATACCACCACCCCATTCATCAACGCCCCGGCACAATGAGGGCCGGGGAGCCGCGCCCGGGACCGCCCGCGCACACGCCCACCGGCCCCCGCGCAGCCCGCGACCCGGGCGCAGCCGCCGCGAAGCAAAGTGACGCTCGGCCCGAGCAGAAAGTTTCGAATAAAAAACCCGAGCGCCGAAACGCACAGGTCTCTGGGCTGAACTCGCGCCAGGAACACGCCCCAGGCAAACCACTTGACAACCAGCTCGGGTTTTCGGCAGAAAAGGCCGAGAGGCGGGGGCCGGGGAGGAAGAGAAGGCCGGCCACACACACACACACACACGCACACTCACTTTCTCGCACACTCGGCTCCTCTTCCTCGTGGGCCGCCGCGTCCAGGTGCGAGCCACGCAGCAGCCTCACGCCCGCACACGGCGCGGCAGGGCCAGGGAGGCGGACGCCAGCGCCCCTCCCGGGAAGCGCCCGCGACCCCCGGGCCAGCGCGGCGCGCAGGGAGGGTGCGCACACTCACCGCCCCCCCCCACCCCACCCCGCCCACGGCCACCCCGGGCCCGGGGGTCCGGGGATGCTCGGCGGGCCGGCCGCGAGCTCGCACGCGCCCCTCCCCCGCCCGCCCGCCCCTCCCCCCGGGCCGCCCGCAGGGCGCGCAGGAGGCGAGCGCCGGCGTCCCGGGGGATCATCCCTCGGCCCGGGGGGGATCCGGGCAACTTTCCCCTCCGTGGTCGCGGGCTGCTCTGGACCGTACGGGGGGCAGGGACCCCGGGTCTAGCGCGACGTGGACTCACTTTTTCGGATGTTTCTCTCTTTTCGGCCTCCGCTTTCGGGCCTGAATGGCCAGCACTGGGGAAAGAGAAGACACACATTAACGGTCGGGCCGGTCGGCCTGCGGGGCCGCGTGGCGGGGAGGAGGGGACGCCGCGGGCCACTCACCTTTCCGGGAGCTCATCCCGACGCGGCGGAAGGGGGGGCGGGGGGCTTCGCGGCGGCGGCGGCGGCGGCGGCGGCGGCGACGCGGGAGCCGAGCCGAGCCGAGCCGGGCTGCAGCCTCCACTCGCTCCGCCAGCCGGGAGGAGGCGGGAACCGCGCCTGCGCCGCCGCCGCAGCCGCCGCTCCCGCGGGGGGCCCAGCGAGACCCGCCCCCGGCCGGCCCCGCCCCCGCCCCGCCCCCACCCGCCCGGTGGGGTCCGGACCCCCACGCCGAGCCCTCCTGCGCACCCCGCACCCACCCGCCTGCCCCACCTGTGCAGAAGTGACCCCACCCCCCCCCCCCGCGACCACCGCCACTCCCGCCCACGGCGTCCCCCGCCCCAGCCTGCGGCCGGGGCCTCCGCCTCTTGAGCCCCCGCAGCCGGCCCAGGCCTCCCGCCTCTCTCGGGTACCCCGCCCGCGCGACCCTCCCTCTCCAGCCACAGCCTCTCTCCTACGCACCCCGGCCGGTCGCGCCACCCGCCTCTCCATGCGCCCTTCCTTGGCCGGCGCCTCCGCGGGTCTCACACCACCTCTCTTCGCGCGGCCTCTTCTCCCCCTTTGCACCTCTACATCCTTGCATCCCCATGAGCGCCGCTTCCTCGTCTCTGGCGGGTGTGGAAAGGGCACAGGACCAAGAGCGGGGAGACCTGGGTCCTTCACCAGCTGTGTGACCTTGGAGAAGTCATCTTATCTCTCACCTTTACTTACCCCCCAGGATTGTTTGAGTTTAATGAGGGAAAAGATGCAAATTGCATGGAAAGTAGGACGAAGTTTTTGCACCTGAATTAAAGCCCAGCTCAGAAAACACCAAGTGTCTAACAATTTAACACAACAATCCCACCAAACAGTTATTGTCTACATCTTACAACGAAGAAATTGACCCCTAAAGAAGTTGAACAGTTTGCCCAGCGATGATGATTCAAATGTAGGCCTAGCTGACTGCAAAGACTTTCCAAAGTCTTATTAGGGAGCTATCGTGCTCCCTAATAAAGATAGCAATCAAGGTGATAGCAGGACAGAATGATAACTGCAGTGTTCCTTTGTTTGTTTATATAATTATAATGTTTTGGAAAGGTATCCATCCCGACCATTTACTCTCTTTGGTTGTCCAACTGTACTCGTAACTCATAAAAGGATCTAGTCTTATTCTGAAGATGGCAAACTCAACAGAACCCGGACAGCGCTGCTTAGACACCACGAACCTTTCACTTTCTCAGCTTTTTTTTGTTTTGTTTTTATTTTAATCACGTGGTGCTCATCGCCACAAGTGCACCTGTTAATCCTAACCCCCATCACCTACTTCAGCCATCCTCCCACCCACCTCCTTCTGCTGACCATCAGTTTGTCCTCTATAGATAAGTACTTCCTCAACTTTTATTTCTGAAACTATCAACCCTACAGAAAAGTTAAGAGAAAAATATAATGAACACCCATATTAACCCACATTCACCAATTTTTAACACTTCATCACATTTGCGTTCCCTGTATGTGTGCATGTGTAGTTTTCTTTGTTTTGTTTTTGCGGAATCACTCAAGTTTTCGCAAACAATGTTACCCTCTACCCTTGGAATTTCAATAAGTATTTACTAAGAACAAAGATATTTTACATCAACGAAATTCCATGATCTTAACAAGAAAATTTAATATTAATACAATACTAGTATCTGCAATATACAGAGGCCATATTCAAATTTTCAAAATGTCCCTTTTAGCAGGCTTTCTTCCAATGCAAGATACAATCAAAAATCGTGCATTACATTTAATTGTCATGTCTTTTTAAACTCCTTTAGTCTAGAATAATCCCTGGTTGTTGGGTTGTTGTTGTTTTTTTTTTCTTTTATAGCATTGACTTTTTTTTTTTTTTTTTTAAGAATCCAATTCTACTTTTCTACAGGACATTTCTCTGTTTCCACTCTGTTCCCTATTAGATTCAAATGAAATAATTTTGTCAGGTACACTATATGGATGATATTGTGTCCATCCTCAGTATGTTGGAACAGGAGGGAAATGATGTCAGTTTGTTCCATTATTAGTGATGTTACATGTAATCATTTTTCTATGGTAAAGGTAGCTTTTTTTCTTTTCTACCTAGAAAAGTAGTCTATGGGGGCACCTGGGCACCCAGTCAGTTGAGCATCAGTCTCAATTTTGGCTCAGGTCATGATGCTAGGGTCTTGGGATCAAGCCCTGTGTCAGGCTTTGCACTGAGCAGGAAGCCTGCTTGGAATTCTCCCTCTCTCTCTCTCTCTCTCTACCTCTACCTCTACCTCTACCTCTACCTCTATCTCTATCTCTTCCCCCCTCTGTCCCTCCCCCCCCTCAAAAATAAAAAAAAAAGAAAGAAAAGCAGTCTATGTAAAAAATGCGTAAAGGACTTGAATATACGTTTCTCCAAAGATACACAAAATGGCCAACAAGTACATGAAAAGAAGCTCAACAACATTAGAGAAATGCAAAGCAAAGCCACAATAAGATACCACTTCGCACGTACTAGAATGACCATATTCCTTTTTTTTTTCAAAAAAATTTTTTAACGTTTATTTATTTTTGAGACAGAGAGAGACAGAGCATGAACAGGGGAGGGTCAGAGAGAGAGGGAGACACAGAATCTGAAACAGGCTCCAGGCTCTGAGCAGTCAGCACAGAGCCCGATACGGGGCTTGAACTCACAGACCGCGAGATTGTGACCTGAGTTGAAGTGGGACGCTTAACCGACTGAGCCACCCAGGTGCCCCCATATTCCTTTTTTAAATGGCACGTAAATGTTGGCAAAGATATAGAGATACTGGAACGCTTGTACATTGCTGGTGGGAATGTAAAATGGTGCAATCATTGTGGAAAACAGCCCCACAGTTCCTCAAAAAGCTAAACATAGAATTATCACCCCTAGGTAGACATCCAAAATAAATACAAACAGGTACTCCAATCCTTGTACACAAATGTACGTGGCAGTACTAATCACAGTAGCCAAAAGGTTAGAAACAACCCAAATACCCATCAGCATATGAATGGCTAAACCAATTGTGTTTCAGACATACAATGAAATATTTTTCAGCCCATTAAAAAAACCACGAAGAAAAAGAAGGAAAGAATGAAAACGAATGATACATGCTACAATGTAGATGAACCTCAAAACATTATGCAAGTGAAAGAAGCCAGACACAAATGGTCTGTTTCATATTGTATAATGCCATTTATATGAAAACATCCAGCATAAGCAAATCCAAAGAAAGCAGACTGGTGGTGGCTAGTGGCCGGGTGGAGGAGGGGAAATGAGGAACAACCAGCTACACGGGTACAGGTTTTCTTTTGTAGTGATGAAAACGTTTTGGAGCTGGAAAGAGGTGTATTGCACAATTACAATATTGTAAACATGCTAAATGAATTGTGCACTCTAAAATTGTTAAGATCGTGGGGCACCTGGATGGCTCAGTCAGTTAAGCGTCCAGCTTTGGCTCAGGTCACGATCTCACTGTTCACGGGTTCGAGTCCTGCATCAGGGTCTGTGCTGACGGCTCAGAGCCTGGAGCCTGCTTTGGATTCTGTGTCTCCCTCTCTTTTTGCCTCTCCCCCACTCGTGCTCTCTCTCTCTCTCTCAAAAATAAATAAACATTAACAAGATTTAAAAACTTAAAAAATAAAATTGTTAACTTCATGCTATGTGAATTTCATCTCAATTAAAAAAAAAATTCTGTAGCACCTGGGTGGCTCAGTTGTTTAAGCATCTGACTTCAGCTCAGGTCACAGATTTGTGGGTTTGAGCCTCACTTTGGGCTCTGTGCTGACAGCTTGGAACCTGCTTCAGATTCTGTGTCTCCCTCTCTCTTTCTCCCCCTCCCTCACTCATGCATGCACACGCTCGCTCGCTCGCTCTCGAAAATAAATAAAAATAAACATTAAAAACAAAATTCTGTGAGGGTAATGCTTTGAGACTGAGTGTCCTTCCTCAAGAATCTTTCACACTGTGGGTTAGCATCCAGTGATGATGCTTGCCTGGATCAATTATTATTATAGTGGTGGTAGAATATTGATATTACAATCCTAACGTTCCATCTGTTCCATCTATATTAATTAGGTGACAGTCTTCTCTAAGGAAGACCTTTCATTTCTCCTGCCACTCCTTGGTTCTCTGTTTTCAGCTTGTTCTCTTTGTTTTGTCAACTGACAGTTGACAGTAATTACTGTCACTTTGATTTTTGATCTTGAATTGTTCCATATTTGACCACAAAAGACACTTCCAACTTGCAGTGTCCTTTGGACATGTCCCCATGGGTTTTTGAGCACCTCTTTACTTTCTGGCATGTTCCAGGAAACCTTGTCCTTTCCCTGACCTGATCTCAGAAACATCATGAGTCCAGTCTTAGCTCCTTCTAGAAGGTGATTAAAAGCTTTGAAGCCAAAGAAATGTGAGTTTGAAACCAGTTTCTTTTATTATTTTTCACAGCTTTATTGAGATATAATTCACATACCATACAATTCATCCACTTAAAGTGCAAAATTTAATAGTTTTTAATACATTCACATCCACAACTAATTTTAAACATTTAAAATTAACAATCTAATTTTAAAATATTTTTGTCACCCCTAAAAGAAACGCCATACCCATTAGCAGTCACTCCCCGTTTCCCCCAACCTTCCCTGCCCAAGCCTTGGACAAGCACTAATCTCCTTTCTCTCTCTATAGACTTGCCTGTTCCAAACAGATCATATAAATGAAATCATATAATATGTGTCCTTTTGTGACTGGCTTTTTTCACTTACCTCAATGTTGAAACCAATTTCTGCTACTTAATTTCTGCATAACCTGGGACAAGTTACCTAATTACAACATCTGGAAAATGGTAATCATATTAATACCAATCCTCCTGGGTCAATATGATAATCAACTAACATAAGTAACTATCCAGTACACGGTAATTATCATTCACATTACATGGGAGGCACATACCCAATCTCTTTGCTAGATCTTTTGCATTCATTTGTTCAACAAATAATTACCAAATACCTGTTATGTAGCATTGTTCTAGGTACTGAATCTACAGCAGTGAACAAAGCACACAAAGATCTCCCTGCCCACATGGAGCTCACACTCTATTGCCAGAAGCAGAAAATAAACAAAATAAACATGGGACTTGTAGATTATGATTACTAGATGGCAATACCATCTATGAAAAGAAAAAAAAAACTGAAAAACAAACACCAACCTTTTGAGACTTAAGAAAAGTCTCACTGAAAAGCTAAGAATGAAAGGCCTCAAGGTGATCTTGTCAATCTTTTTACTTCTATAAATTAGGAGAGAAGTATATTTGCCACCTAGAGTATTTGTGAATTGCTTTGAATTTATTGAATTAAAATACACCAACCAAATTATCAATAAACTATTTACACATCCTATATTAGGTGCTTACAGAAAGAATGATAGATTATAAACCTAGTCTCTGCAAATTTAAAAATGAAACATTTCAGGGCGCATGGCTGGTGCAGTGCATACAGAGCATGTGAGAATCTCAGGGTCAGTGGCAAGTTCAAGCCCCACAGTGGGTACAGAGACTACTGAAAAAAAAATTAAAACAACTAAAAATTTATTTGATATGCATCATAGTTTCAAATAACATTTTAAAGGAAATCAGGGGCACCTGGGTGGCTCAGTCGGTTGAGCGTCCGACTCTTGATTTTGGCTCAGGTCGTGATCCAAGGGTCATGGAATGGAGCCCCACATCAGGCTCCATGCCGAAGATTCTCTCTCACTCCCTCTGCCCCTCTCCCCTGCTCACTCTCTCCCCCAAAAATACAAAAAAATTTTTTTTAATTTAAAAATAAATAATTTTAAAGGAAAAAAAGAAACAAAGAGAATAAAAGTTTTTTTGTATATGTTTTATTCTTAGTTTTCCTTTTTTTTTTTTAATTTTTTAAGCGTTTATTATTTTTGAGAGAGAGAGACAGAGACAGAGCACAAGCAGGGGATGGGCAGAAAGTGAGGGAGATACAGAATCCGAAGCAGGCTCCAGGTTCTGAGCTGTCAGCACAGAGCCCGACACAGGGCTCGAACCCACGAAACGTGAGATCTTGACTTGAGCTGAAGTTGGACGATTAACTGACTGAGCCATGCAGGCAACCCAGTTTTTTTTTTTTTTTTCAAGTAAGATCATTGTGGGTCTCAAACTCACAATCCTGAGAGTATAAATTTAATTATTTTATTCTACCAATATTTATTGCTAATAAAAATAATCATAAGGATATTATAATTAAGAAGGGGAAGTATTAGAACTGGATATATCTTAGGGGCACCTGGGTGGCTCCATCAGTTGAGAAACCTTTTTTTTTTTTTTTTTTTTAACGTTTTATTTATTTTTGAGACAGAGCATGAACGGGGGAGGGGCAGAGAGAGAGGGAGACACAGAATCAGAATCAGGCTCCAGGCTCTGAGCCATCAGCACAGAGCCCGAGGCGGGGCTCGAACTCACGGACCGCGAGATCGTTACCTGAGCTTAACCAACTGAGCCACCCGGGCGCCTCAAGAAACCAACTCTTAATTTCCACTAAGTTCATGATCCCAGGGTCATTGGATGAGACCCCATGTCCAGTTCTGCACTAGAAGTGGACCCTACTTAAGATTCTCCCTCTCCTGAGTGCCTGGGTGGCTCAGTCGGTTGGGCGGCCGACTTCAGCTCAGGTCATGATGTCACTGCTCGTGAATTCGAGCTCTGCTTCGGGCTCTGTGCTGACAGCTCAGAGCCTGGAAGCTGCTTTGGATTCTGTGTCTCCGATCTCTCTCTGCCCCTCCCCTGCTCGAAGCTCTGTCTCTCTCTGTCTCCCAAATATAAAAAATAAAAAACATTAAAAAATAAAATAAAATAGATTCTCCCTCCCCCTATGGGGTGCCTGGGTGGCTCAGTTAAGCATCTGACTTCAGCTCAGGTCAAGATCTCAGCTTACGGGTTTGAGCCCTGCATCAGGCCCTGTGCTGACAGCTCGGAGCCTGGAGCCTGCTTCAGATTCTGGGTCTCCTTCTCTCTCTGCCCCTCCCCTTCTTGTGCTCTGTCTCTCTTAAAAATAAAGAAACTTTTTTTTTTTTTAATTTTAAAAAAGATTCTCCCTCTCCCTCTCTCTGCCTCTGCCCTGCTAGCGTGCACACACACACATACACTCTCTCTCTCTCTCTCTCAAAGAGAAAAAGGAAAAAAAAAACAAAAACAAAAACTGGATATATTTTTTTCTCTGTGCTGTCCAAAAGTAGTGAAAAGGAAAATACATATGCATTTTTCCCCAGCCAAGTACAACAGAATTCAAGATGAACATATCATATTAATTTTTACTAAATATAAGAGAAAATTACAGAACGCTGTAAACCCAATTACACACTAATGTTTCCAAGTAGAGCTACTAAATCATACTGTATCTTAGAAGGTATATTTAGTATGTCATTGAATTGGAAACAGACTTGAGAGCTCATATAATCCACCTTCCTTCAGGCCTTTAGTAGATGAGAACCTAGCCTTTTTCCAAAGGCTTTCTAACGCTTTTACATTTCTAGGAAAGTTTCCTTGTATCTAATTTACACTTTCTAGTATGAAGCTTAAGCGTGTCTCTTTTTTTTATGTGTCTTTTCTTTTTTTTTTTTATTTTTTTTTTAATTTTTGAGACAGAGAGAAACAGAGCATGAGTGGGGGAGGGGCAGAGAGAGAGAGGGGGAGACACAGAATCAGAAGCAGGCTCCAGGCTCTGAGCGGTCAGCACAAAGCCCGACATGGGGCTTGAACCCACGAACCGTGAGAGCATGACCTGAGCTGAAGTTGGACACTTAACCAACTGAGCCACCCAGGCGCCCCAAGCCTGTCTCTTATTATTTCATTACAGCATATTTCTCAGTGACATTAGTACCACTAAAGCAGCAATTTCACCCAGAAGTTAGTGCAGAGTAATAGAGCCAGACTGGCACAGTTGAAACCCTAGTTTTATCATTCACTATCTTGTTAACGTTGGGCAAGTTACTCACATTCTCTGTGCCTCAGCTTCCTGATCCAAAAAATGGGGATAGTATTAACTACCTTATATATTTGTTGTGAGGATTCAATGAGTTATTTCACATAAAATGTTTAGAGAAGGATCTAATTGTTCAATAAATATTGACTGTACTTATATATATGCACATTAAGACATGCATTGCTAATCTATTGCTGCATGACAAATTTCTCCCAAATTTAGCAACTGAAAACAACAAACGTTTATTATCTCACGATTTCTGTGGTCCAGGACTTTGGGAGCAGTTCAGCTGGAAAGTGAAGTTGTCACTGGAGGCCACTGTCATCTGGAGGGTGGAGGAAGGCTGAGAGATCTGTTACCAAGATGGCTCACTCACATGGCTGTTAGCAGGGGGTCTCAGATCCTCACTGGCTGTTTCAGGGAGACCTCACTTCCTCCCCCTGATCTTTCCATAGGGCTGGCTTGAGTGTCCGGCTTCCCCTGGAGAGCAAGGAAGAAACTTGACTGCCTTTTGTGACCTCCCCTCAGAAGTCACAATCCATCATTTTCACTACATTCTATTCCTGAGATGCAAGTACAGCACATGCTTAGAGGAGGGGCCTGAGAGCATTTCTTGAAGGGAAGCCAAACAGACTATGTGGACATATTCTTTAAACCACCACCAGGGGTCATTCTGTCTTTCTTTTACTGCCTCTGATTTGCAAGTGAGCATCCTTATAGACCCCTCATTTGGCCATTGTCTGAAGAGTAGAAATGAAAGAGAATTCTCAGTCCAACACTCAGACTAAGGAAAAAGGAAGGTTGACTAGATTATCTACAGAATATCATCAATAGTAATAAATTTGTCATAAATGAAATGCCTACTGTATATAAGACTCTTACATAAGCCAGTGAAAAATGACGCCTGGGGGCGCCTGGGTGGCTCAGTTGGTTAAGCAACTGACTTTGGCTCAGGTCATGATCTCGCAGTCCGTGGGTTCGAGCCCAGTGTCGGGTTCTGTGCTGACAGCTCGGAGCCTGGAGCCTGCTTTAGATTCTGCATCTTCCTCTCTCTGTTCCTCCCCTGCTCATTCTCTGTCTCTCTCTGTCTCTCAAAAATAAACGTTAAAAAAGTTAAAAAAAAAAAAAAGAAAAATGACTCCTGAAGATCTGCCAGGGCTGTGTTAGTAGGGATTTAGAATATTGACCAATATGGGGGCGCCTGGGTGGCTCAGCTGGTTAAGCATCTGACTCTTGATTTCGGCTCAGGTCATGATCTCACGGGTCGTGAGACTGAGCCCTGTGTCTGACTCCAAGATGACAACACAGAGCCTACTTGGGATTCTCCCTCCCTCTCTCTCTGACCCTCCCCTGTTCACGCTCTGTCTCTCAAAAATAAATAAACATCAAAAAGAAAAAGAAAAAGAATATTGACCAATATGCCAGCACATATATAAACAGATTCAATGGTCTGGCCATAATAAACTATGCTGAACTCTCCCACCACGGACTCCACTCCTTTCAAGCATTTGGACATGAATACAGCCATGATCGAATACTTGTTTGTCAAATACATGAACTCTCTGACTCTCTGACTGTAAGAATTTTGTTTTCCATTTTATTGTAACTGATTTTAAAATCCAATATAAAATCTAATGTAAAAACAAATTGAACATAATTTTTCTCACAGTTCAACATGAATTCTGTTCTAGCATAATTCACATTCAGTTCTTCAAGAATGTGTGACTCTGAGTATGAGTACAGAGATAAAATACACTTTATCAATAAAAAACGGCTTTATAGTCAGTGCGCCTGGCTGACTCAGTCAGTGGAACATGTGACTCTTGATCTCTGGGTCAAGAGTTCAAGTCCCATGTTGGGAGTAGAGACTACTTAAAAATAAAATCTTTTTAAAAATCCCTTTTAAAAAAAAATTATTTTGAGAGAGAGAAAGAGAATGCAAGCAGGGGAGGGCCAGAGAGAGGGTTAGAGAGAGAAATCTAAGCAAGCTCTGCACTGTCAGGGCAGAGCCCAACATGGGGCTTGAACTCCCAAACTGTGAGATCATGACTGAGCGGAAATCAAGAGTCCAATGCTTAACTGACTGAGCCACCTAGGTGCCCCAAAAATAATCTTAAAAAAACAAACAAACAAACACAGCTTGATAGGTCTTCATGATTATAGTATTCAGTTATATTTGTTTTTTAAACTTTCTATTGTTACATTATATACATGTAGAAATATGCATAAATCACAAGGGTACAATAAAAACACCTGTGTTTTAGGGGTGCCTGGGTGGCTCAGCTGGCTAAGCATCTGACTTTGGTTTAGGTCATGACCTTTTGGTTGGGGTTTGAGCTCTGCATTGGGCTCTCTGTTGTCAGCGTGGGGCCTGGCTCCCTCTCTCTCTGCCCCTCCCCCCACTCATGTTTTCTATCTGCCTCAAAAATACATAAAAACATCAAAAAAAATTTTTTAATGTTGAACATTCCCATTACCTCATGAAAGCTCCCCTCATTCCTCTTCAGTCACCACTCCCATCCAGGTAACTTCTATTCTAACTTCTAACATTGCCAATTAATGCTGCCTGGTTTTTAGGTTTATGGCAATAAAATCAGACACTAGGCCTTTGCATCTGGTTTCTTTTGCTTAGCATGATGTTCGTGAGACCGAGCTGTGTGTTGTATGTAATACTTTCATTGCTGTATAGTGTGCCATTGTGTGTATATACCACTTGTTTTTTTATATCCACTGGCACCATTATTTTTTTATTTTAACTTTTTTAATGTTTTATTTATTTTTGAGACAGAGACAGAGCATGAGAGAGGGCGGGGCAGAGAGACAGGGAGACACAGAATCCGAAACAGGCTCCAGGCTCTGAGCCGTCAGTCAGCACAGACCCGCCTGACGCGGGGCTGGAACCCACAAGCTGTGAGACCATGACCTGTGCCGAAGTCGGACTCTTAACCAACTGAGCCACCCAGGCGTCCCGTTTTTTAAAATATTTTATTTTTAAGTAATCTCTGCAACCAACATGGGGCTTGAACTCACAACCTCAAGATCACAAGTCACATGCTCTAGGGACTGAGCCAGCCAGGCGCCCCCACTGGTGACATTTATTAAACTATGTATCTTGGGGCGCCTTGGTGGTTCAGTTGGTTAAGCATCCAACTGTTGATTTCGGCTCAGGTCATGATCTCACTGTTTGTGGGTTCGAGCCCCATGTGGGGCTATTGAGCTGACAGCCCAGAGCCTCCTTGCGATTCTCTCTCCCTCCCTCTCTGCTCCTCCTCTTCGCATGTGCCCTCTTTCTCAAAATAAATAAACATGAAACAACAACAACAACAACAACAACAACTACTGTGTCTTAACCCCAAACCTGCCCTTCTACCCTCAGGCGTGTAATGAGGCAGTTCTGACTCAGCCAAGGGGCTACAATTAGTTCTGCCTGTTGGGGGCGCTAGAGGGAGGCTGGAGGCTGGAGGACTTGCTCTTTCCTGTTGGCTGGCGGTCCCGTCAGCATCACCTCTTCACAGCAGGAGTTGTTTCCAGTGTCAGGTTTTATGGTACTCCTCAGACCAGCCTGTCCTGGTAGAATGAACAACACCAGACAGTTCCCTCTCCTCAGACCTCTGGGTCCCAGCTCCCTCCTCTGAGCTTCTGAGGCACCTCAGCTCTGCACTCTGTTCCCTAACCGCCCCCCACTCCCGCCCCGGGGAGATGGGGAACATGCATTATTACTGTTATCACCATGTCCCCTTTGCCCTTTGTTATTCTCCAGCACCTGTTCAACCTAACAATGCCTTACATGTTTTTGTGAAAGTAACTCATCTAACTGCAATAAAAAAGTAATTTTCAGGGTGTCTGGGTCTGTTAAGCATCTGACTTTGGCTCAATTAGTGATCTCATGGTTTGTGAGTTTGCGCCCCACATCAGACTCTGTGCTGACAGCAAGGAGCCTACTTGGGATTCTCTCTCTCTCTCTCTCTCTCTCTCTCTCTCCCTCTGTCTCTGCCCCTCCCCTGCCCATTCTTTCTCTCAAAATAAATAAGTTTAAAAAAAAAAAGGTAATTTTCTGTTTTTCCTCTAGACTCTAATGGACACATGATTCTACCAGTAACAGGTGTTTGGACTGTCTCCTGTTTGGACTATTATGAGTAACACTACTATGAATGTCCTTGTCTCTGTCTGTTGGTAAATATGTCAAGATCTACGGAACTGCTAAGTCACAGGGAATGTGTGCGCTCACTTTTAGCGGTACTGCCCAAACATTTCCCAAAGTGCTTGTAGAAATGACTGCATTGATTCTAAGGCATTCCCTGGATCTCACAGCTGATTCTCAGAACTTTTAAAAGTCAATAAGCCCCACACCGTTGTAATTTAATCTCTACCTCAGGATTTTTATGTTGCAATGCTAAAGCAAACTAGACCTCATGTTGCATAAAGATAGACTGTATGTCCTTAATTCCTCTGTGAGTGTCTGGCACATAGTACGTGATGTTGAATAAATAATACAAATAATAAAAGGAAGTTTAAATCTGTCCTTTCGTACAGTTGAACTAATGTACAACAGTAACGTAAATTGAGGTCAGTTCTACCCTATCCTAAGACACACTCAGTAACCGGAGAACACATTGCACTGGGTAGCTGTAGATAAACAGGGCTTAATTTCCATGGGCTGGTTCTATTGCCCTGCGAGACCCATTTTGCTTCTCACGGTCTGCTTAAATGTTTGATACAGGAGCAGACACAACACAACAGTGGCAGGGGGAGCTACTTTTGGGTTGGGGCAGCCTTGCCTGCAATGTCAACCTCGTCGTCGTTTAAACCCTCTCACTGGACGCCTTGGTGGCTCGGTCGGTTGAATGTCGGACTCTTGATTTCGGCTCAGGTCACGATCCCAGGGTCATGGGATCGAGTCCCGCATTGAGCTCTGCAGTGAGCTTGGAACCTGCACTCAGCGAGATTCTCTCACTCACTTCCCCTGTCCCGCATAAAATAAGATATAAAATAAAATAAAAAATAAAATAAAATAAAGTAAAAAATTAAAAAAAAAAGGCGTACCTGGTTGGCTCAGTCGGTTAAACGTCTGTCTGACTCTTGACTTCGGCTCAGGTCATGATCTCACGGTTCTTGAGTTCAAGCCCCACATTGGGTTATCTGCTGTCAGCACAGAGCCCACTTCAGATCCTCTGTGCCCTCTTCTCTCTGCCCTACTCACACTCTCTCAAAAATAAAAACATTAAAAAAAATAAAATAAGCTCTCTCTCAAGAACCTTTTTTTTAAGTAAGCTCTACACCCAAAATGGGGGCTTGAACTCACAACCCCAAGATCAAGAGTCACATATTCTACCAACTGAGCCACCTAGGCACTCCCCTTTTTCAATAATCTTTAATGGAAATCCCCAAATGAAAGGAATCCCCTAGGATTTATTCTCAGAGTGACTCAGACTTCAGGGTGCTCCTCTCAAACCTCTGTGAGGTCTTTTTTTTTCCTTTTAAATATGTATATTTTGAAAAAGAGAGAGAGGGTAAGCAGAGGTGGAGCATAGAGAAAGGGAGAGAGAATCCCAGGGAGCCTCCATGCTGCCACCACAGAGCTTAGGGCTCAAGCCCAAAAACTGTGAGATCGTGACCTGAACCAAAATCAAGTCAGGCATTTAACCGACTGAGCCACCCCCGCGCCTCTCCAAGGTCTTAAGAATCAACCTACACAAGCCCCAGGGCAAACAACCCACATCTGCTGACCCCACCTGGAATCCTTCACAAACCAAACTTTGAGGAACCAATGGGTTTCTAACACCTGCTGGTAACTCAGGGCTCCTGACTTCAGCTGACCATGGAGAAGTAGCAGCTTGCTAGAAGCTCCTAACATAGGAGGCTGACCACCACCTAGCACGTCAAACTGCTCAACAAAAATTAGGGCAGGGAAAGGAGGAGGAGGAGTGACGGTGACATATACATGTGTTTATAAAATAAATCTTTTTAAGTTTTATTTATTTAACTGATCACTACACCCCATGTAGGGGTCGAACTCACAACTCCAAGATCAAGACTCAGATGTTCCAACAACTGAGCCAGGCAGGCGCCCCTATAGAATAATCTTTATGTGTTGTAGAACAACACAATTTCCAATTGCATATATCTGTTTTTATATAATGTAGGATTACCAGGGTGATATTTTCTGACTTTACAAGTAATGCAACCTCATTGAGGTTCCATTAATAATAGAGTCAAAACAATCCAGAAACTGGGGACTTTTTTTGTTTGACGAAATGGTGAGGAAGCAGATATACCTAACTCTGAATTAAAGACAACAGTATTTTTTAATCGCTGGGTACGGAAGGCATGTTTTCGTAGCCTGTCACAGCCGGTGATGTACAGCAAACGGATGTCTCTTCTCATGCACTATTTGTCACCAGACAGGAAGTCAGCGTGTTCTGTTGTCGTAGTGCAAGGTGATATAAGAGCCTCCTGTTTTTGAGTCCTCAGACACTTCTTCAGTTCTCTCCCCTCCCCTTCTTGTCTAATGCTAGATTCACAGCCATGTAACACCTAAAGAACCTAGTCATCACAAGTTGGGTATTGCCTCATTTGTCTATTGCTGCATAGAAAGACAACCTAAAATTTGTAGCTTAAAACAACAATGATCTATTATTTCTCACAATGCTGTGGGTTCACTAGGCAGTTATTCTGATCTCATCTGGGCTCACTCAGGCTATTGCATCCATCTGGTGGGTGAGCTAGACCCAGAGGGCCCAAGATGACCCCATCCCTATATCTGAGACAGTGAAGGGACTGGAAGGCTGGAATCTCTCTCTCTCTCCATGAAGTCTTTTGTCATTAGCTAGTCTATCTGAGCTTTTTACATGGCAAATCTCAAGAGAGTGAAGACACAAGCTGTGGAGGCTCCAGAAAACTCAGACGATGACACTTCCACAATATTCTATTGCTTTAAGCAAATCCTAAGGCCAGATTTATTGCAAGATGCAATGATACCAAGCGCGTGATTTTAGGGAGGTGTGATTCATCAGGGCCACTTTATAGCAATCTACCATAGGGTGTGTGTGTGTAAAATCCAGTTGGACTTGATTAGTAGCATGCTTGCCAATGTACCTAAACCTCTGTAAGTTCAATCTGTCAACAGTTTTGTTTTGTTTTGTTTAGCAACCACAAGGAACAAAATAATAAGCTAGGAATATACATTTATGTTGCAATTTCTGGCTAAAAGAATGCTTTCAGATCAATTAAAAAAATTTTTTTTCAAATCTACCCTGTGAAATAGGTAATGTGCATGGGGTATAATAAGACATACACTTGGTATTTGATCTCAGTTCCTGGCACAGAGCTTTTAACACCTTTGAGACTTTCTCGGTATTAGAAAGGTCTTTATTTTTCCATGATGAGCCCCTTTTGGTCACACCTGGCCAACTCAGGGTAATGCTTCTGGTAAGCCTCAAGATGAGGCTGGTCACCAGAAAGACCAAATGATGAAAGGATTGAAAGTTTCAGCCCTACCCCTGACCTCCTTTGAGGGAAGGATTGCTAAAGGATTTCACAAAGATAAAAACTTTTTTAAAGTTTATTTAATTATTTTGAGAGGGAGAGAGAGAGAGTGCGGGCACACACATGCACATGAGCGGGGCAGGGGCAGAGAGGGAGGGAGAGAGAGAATCCCAAGCAGGCTCCGCACCGTCAGCGCCGAGCCCAACTTGGGGCTCAAACCCACAAACCATGAGATCAGATCATGACCTGAGCTGAAACCAAGAGTCGAATACTCAACTGACTGAGCCACCCAGGTGCCCCGAAGATAAAAACTCTTGGATGACATTCGAACTTCCCAGCTGTTGAAGCATCAAAGTGCTGCAAGGGTGATGTGCCCCAAGAGGGTGTGGAAGCCCTGTGCACCCCGCCACCCAAACCTTGCCCTACACATCACCTCTGTTTGGCTGCTCCCGTGTAGCTTTTATAATAAACCAATAAAATGCCCTCCTGAGTTCTACGAGCCTTTCTAGCAAATTATCGATAACCTGAGTTATCGAACCTGATAATTTGTTGTGGCAATCCCTGCTTTTTTATTGCCAGTCAGAATAAGCCTGGGTGGTCTCTCTGAGACTTGAAACTGGTCCTGAAGCAGGAAGGGAGGCAGCTTTGTAGGGTCCGTGCTAACTCCAGACAGTTATTGTCAGAACTGAAGTGAATTGTGTGTTTTTTGTTTGTTTTTAAATTAAAAAAAAATTTAATGTTTATTTTTGAGAGAGAGAGAGAGAGAGAGAGAGAGAGAGAGAGAGAGAAACAGAGCACAAGCAGGGGAGGAGCAGAGAGAGAGGGAGACACAGGATCTGAAGCGGGCTTCAGGCTCTGACCTGTCAGCACAGAGCCCCACACAGGGCTCAAACTCACAAGCTGTGAGATCATGACCTGAGCAGACTTCAGATGCTTAATGGACTGAGCCACCCAAGCGCCCCTAGAAATGAATTGTTGAATACCCAGTTGGTGTCCTGAGCATTAGAGAATTGGTTGTGGGCTTTGGAAAACATTCCAGAGGTCCCATTTTTGCAGTAGGTAGGAGAGCTAGGACACACACAACATTTTCACTCAACATACACTTTTTTCCCACATCGGTTCCTCCTCTTTATAAGTCAAAGATTATTTCACGGGCACCTGGGTGGCTCAGTCAGTTGACCTCCAACTTCAGCTCAGGTCATGATCTCCTGGTTCATGAGTTCAAGCCCCACATCAGGGCTGCTGCTGTCAGTGCAGAGCCCACTGTGGATCCTCTGTCCCCTCTCTTTGCTCCTCCCCTACTTGCGCTCCCTCAAAAATAAATTTTTGACATTTTGACATTAAAAAGAAATAAAAATAAGACATTATTTCATAAGCCATAAGACATTACCCAATACTCCCTCTGTATGTGTAAAAGACTAGAGACCATTACACCTAAAACCAAAAGAGAAAAAAATTAAGAGGAAAAGTTCTCTTAACTGAAAGTTCTGCCACACAATAGGCAGACTCTCCTGCTGCAGCCAAAATTTCCAGAAGGAATCAAAGCTCTTATAACCCAATCCAAAGTTCCAAGGAGAAAATTGAGCTGACAGTCATATATTGATATACATGTACATACAGCACCACTAGAAATGAGGTATCTAAGTTCTCTGAAAACAAATAAACTCAATACCATGAGAGCAAACTTATCTGCTAATAGTTCCTGGCAAGCATTAAACTAAATTTAGAGGAGCTAGTGATGCTGGACGTGTCCAGAAAATGAATTACACTGAGATATATAAAACAAAACAAAAGCTTACTATACGTTTTCAGTGGGATAAAGTCTGAAAAATCGGCCAGAATCTTCTGAAAAATAGAAATAGGTAGTTCTGTAATGACAAGCTACAGTTAGAATATCGTCCTGCATGTTAACCTCTAAAGGCAGTTTGAGAGCCCCTGTCACTGGCAGCACCTTGGACAGAGGATTCGGTGGTTTCATTAGCCTCAGTAGCCTTCTGGGGGCTCTTGTTTAGGAAGGATTCTATCTCCTGATCTATGAACATGCTCCACCTCTTCCTCTTGGAGTAAAACCATCTTCTAAATAGTTTTTCCCCTACATTGTTTTGTTCAATTACAATGAATTACAATTTTGTTCAATTACATAAAATTGTGGTATTTCAAATGTAAATGTGTAAACCAGGGAAAAAAGGTAAAGATATTTCCATACTTAAGGCACAAGATTACTACAGTATCTTTCACTAACTGGTCTGCTAGCATAGCCTTTCATGCTACAAATATCTTATGTTACTAACACTGTAGCATCTCCTGCTTTCCCTCATCCCTTACTTCAGATTGGTCACTGCTAATCAGTCTTCTAGAAACTTCCTTCCCATAACCCAAAGGGAAGAAAAAGCTTACTTGTTCTTATTTCCCTTGAGCACACTTACACTTTCTCTCTTCTTTAGTCACATACCAGATCCAAACCATCTTCCTCAGGTAACAGTCATCATTGGACACCTACCCACTGGCAGAGCTCTATTTTTGTTTGTTTCTGTGTCCACCATCCTTCTGTTATTTGACTGTATTTTGATTGATCTAAGCCAGTGGTTCTCAAACTTTTCGGTCTCAGGATCTCTTGACACTCTCAGAAATGATTGAGAACCTCCGAGAACTTTTATGTTATATATCACTACTTAACATAATAGAAATTAAAACCATAGGGTGCCTGGGTGGCTCAGTCGATTAAGTGTCAGACTTCAACTTAGGTCATGATCTCAAGGTTCGTGAGTTTAAATCCTGCGTCAGGCTCTGTGCTGACAGCTTAGAACCTGGAGACTCCTTCAGATTCTGTGTCTCCCTCTTTTTCTGCCCTTCTCCTGCTCATACTCTCTCTCTCAAAAATAAACATTAAAAAATAAAAAAAAAACAAATTGAAACCAGGATTAAGAATTTATATTAAAGTAATAATATGCCTACAATGTTAATTTAAAAAACATATTTTAATGAAAAGTAACTATATTTTCCAAAATAAAATATTTAGTTAGAAGAGTGGCACTGTTTTACATTTTTGCAAATGTCTCTAATGTCTGGCTTAAGAGAAGACAGAATCTCATATCTGCATGTGCATTTAACTCACGGCCATCCCATGCCACACAGCCTCTAGGGGACTCCACTGTCCACTCCTGAGACAATACAAAGGAAAAGGGAAAAAATTTAAAACTATCAAAAAGGATCTCCCGTGCTTCCCAGACCACTGTTAGAGGAGTCACTGATTTAAACAAATCATGGAGGTACCTCAGGGATGAGCATGTGACTCAGTTCTCCTCAATGAGGCATAGGACCCAGTTCTCAATGAGACAAGAAGGGGTGTCTTCTAGATGTTTTTGGGAAAGGTTTCTTTCCCCTTTAAAAAGAAAAAGAGGGGCGCCTGGCTGGCTCAGTTGGTGGAGCGCATGACTCTTGATCCCTGGGTTCAAGTCCCACAGTTGGGTGTAGAGATTACTTAAAAAATAAAATCTTTAGGGGCACCTGGGTTGCTCAGTCAGTTAAGCGTCCAACTCTTGGTTTTGGCACAGGTCATAATCTCGTGGTTTGTGGCTTTGTCAGCTCCATGCTGACAGTGCAGACCCTGCTTGGGATTCTCTCTCTCTCCTTCTCACTCTGCCCCTCCCCCGCTTATGCTCTCTCTTTCTCAAAATACATAAAAACTTAAAAAAATAATAAACATAAAAGAAAATATTTAAAGGAAAAAAAAAGAAAAAGGTGTTTATCAGCCAGTGATTGGTTTAAGAATAGAAAGGACTCTAAATACATCAAATAAAAAGGGATTTGATACAGGGAATAAGGTGATTAGAAAGTCATTGAAAGCCTGGAAAAGCAGACATCTGGAGGCTGCCCACGGGACTCTGGTTCAAGGTCACATCAATGTAGCTGCAATTCAAAGATTAAGAAACTGCTATAACTGGGGTGCCTGGGTGGCTCCATCCATTGAGCATCAGATTCTTTTTGAGAAAGAGAGAGCACTCCGTGCACGAGTGGGAGAGGGGCAGAGAGAGACGGAGACAGAATCCCGAGGGCCCTGCACTGTGAGCACAGAGCCCGACTCGGGGCTTAAACTCCTGAAACTGGTGAGATCATAACCTGAGCCGCTATCAAGAGTCAGATGCTTAACTGACTGAGCGCCCCAGGCACTCAAGCATCAGACTCTTGATTTCAGGTCATAATCCCAGGATTGTGAGATGGAGCCATGCTGGGTGTAGAGCCTGCTTGAGCCAATCTCTCTCTCTCTCTCTCTCCCTCCCTCCCACCCCCCCCCCCCCATCTGCTGGCACTCTCCTGCTCTCTCTCTCTCTCTCTAAAATAAAATAAAATAAAGTAAAATAAAATAAAATAAAAAGAAGCTGCTACAACTTCCTCCCACTCACGAAAGTGGCGACTGGACTCAGGAGTCCCCTGGAAGCAGTTGCCACCTCAGCCACAACAAAACCCATCTCATTTCCACCTTGTACCTCTCTCTCCTACATCCAGTTGGCAGGACCTGATTCATAGTCTGAATTCTAGCTGCCAAGGAACCTGGAAAATACTGTGTTTAGCTTTCTAGATTCTCAAAATAGATGACAAATAAAATGGATATTGAGAGAATCAGTCCAAAACTCCACCACAAGAGGGGAAAAAAGATCCCTTTCTTTCTGCAGGATGCCATGCTACCTGGTCACCAGGAGGGGAATTAAGAGGCAGTTCATGAAAAGAGGACGTGCTGAGGATGGCACAGAGGAAATGGGAAAGGATAACATGGTTGAACTACTGAATTAATCAACTTGAAACTGCTTATTTCTAGATTTCGTATTATATAAGATAATAAATCTCATTATTTAAGCCATTTAAGTTACATTTTAATCCAATCTCTTCTTTTTTCTCCTCCAGTCTTCTGCCTTCAAGTCCTTGCCTTCAGGTTCTCGTAATATATGAAATTAACAACCTCTCTTCTCCCCTTTCAGTCTCAGCTACAATCCATCTACAATATACTTTCTCTGAAGTACCCAACTTACTATCATATCCGTAGAGAGCTGAGTCAGTTACTTAAATGGTAAAAATGTAGAGGTCCACTAAAGGCTCCTAGTTCAAATATCTTCCCTTCAATTGCATACAGAGACTTCACCATTAGAGAGTCATTTCCTTGAGGGATTCTTGGCATGTAATTCTTGATTTCAGGGTCATGAATTTGAGCCCCACATTGAGCATAGAGTTTACTTTAAAAAAAAAAAGTCATTTCTTTGAGTTTGAGCTTGGACTTTTTAATCTCAAAAAGTAATTTTTAGGGGCGCCTGGGTGGCTCAGTAGGTTGAGCGTCCGACTTCAGCTCAGGTCATGATCTCGCAATCTGTGAGTTCAAGCCCCGCGTTGGGCCCTGTGCTGACAGATCAGAGCCTACAGCCTGTTTCAGATTCTGTGTCTCCCTCTCTCTCTGCCCCTTTCCCGCTCATGCTCTGTCTCTCTCACTCTCAAAAATGAATAAATGTTAAAAAAAATTTTTTTAAAGTAATTTTTAATTTCTGGATGAAATTATGTAATGTATAGAATTTGCTTAAAACTTATGTAGTGATGGGCATGTGGAAAAGCAGACATATGGATAAAATCAACTTGACCAAGAGTGGTTAAGACTATTGAAGCGTGAAGCTACCTAGGAGTAACAACAACCACAACAATAACCACCACAACTTCTTCTGTACATGTCTAAAATTTGAAATTTCTCGTCTTCTTAGCCCACTTAAAGAAGTCATCTTGAAAATTATAAATACTCGGGGCGCCTGGGTGGCTCAGTTTGTTGAGCGTCCGACTTCGGCTCGGGTCATGATCTCATGGTTCACGAGTTCGAGCCCCGCATTGGGCTCTGTACTGATAGCTCAGAGCCTGGAGCCTTCTTCTGCTTCTGTGTCTCCCTCTCTCTCTGCCCCTAACCCACTCGCATTCTGTCTCTGTCTCTCTCAAAAATAAATAAAAATTAAAAAAAAATTTTTTTAAAGAAAATTCTAGATACTCCACCTGAGGGTTGTACAGTAAGAGATGATCAGATATTAAGACTTAAAGAGGCATTACATGCTCAAATTAAGCTGCATTGCTACAACTAGGCTGGAGCCTATGGATGTGAGCTTCGTTGGAAGGAAAAAATGGATGAGGCAGATGTTGTACGTGGCAGCCCAATGACCATATCCAGCTATCGTATGTTTTGTTGGTTCACAAAGAGCGTAGTGAAGCATGGTTAAAATAATTTCACTACCTGCATTACCTATATTAAAAGATTTTATGTAAATGAATGCAAATTTTCTTATATTTTATTTTAGAGAGAGGGCACAAGTGAGCAAGTGGCAGAGAGAGAGAGAGAGAGAGAGAGAGAGAAATGGGGCTCACCTGAAGCTGGGCTCAAACTCCCTGATGCGGGGCTCCAACTCACGAACCCTTTGACCACGACCTGAGCCCAAGTCAGATGCTTAACCGACTGAGCCACCCAGGCACCCTAGATTTTCATATTCTATTAAATGCATGAGATCTGTCCAAACTGGATCTTCATTCCCACAAGCAACATACATTCTTTGCTTTGCCAGAATCCTCACCAAGCCTGCTTCCCACGACATTCGTTATAGATAGCAGAGCCAGACTGCTCTGGGTTTGAATACTGGCTCCACTACTTTGTGCTCTTGGACAATAATTTATTCTCTCTGTGCCACTATTTCCTCAAGTTAAATGGGGATTATAATAGTATCTTTATCAGTGGGTTATTGAGAGGAATAAATGAGTCAAAATATATCAAGTGCTTAGAATAGTGCTGGGCACATAGTAAGAGCAAATAAGCATTTGTCATCAACACTGTCATCATTATCATTTTCTTAGCTCTATAAGCATTTGAGTTTACCATCCCCGGCTCCAATACTCAAACTTTAACATATATTAGAAACACATGGGGTTTGGCTTTAAATGCAACTTATCAGGGGTGCCTGTCTGGCTCCATCAGTAGAGCATGTGATCCTTGATCTCAAGGTCATAAGTTCAAAACCCACATTAGGCATGGAGCCTCATTAATTAAAAAATGATAATAAATACAACTTATCAGATTCCAACCCAATCTTGTTTACTACGTTCAATTTGGAGACCAAGGGATGTGCATTTTAACAAGCAGCCAGATGATCAAATGTTTTTTTGATATTGTACCCCATCAGTAAACATTTCAAGAAAGCACCCTCAATATGACATTTACTTATTTTTATGAATTACTACATCAGTCACAAAACCAACATATTACCTGCATTATAAAATTGTACAAAAACATTTTAGAAAGACAAAATAAAGATAACTAAAAATAATTCTATAATTTACAAAATCAAGACTTTTTGTTCTTACTAAAAATGTTGCCAGTACTAACTTTGTAGTGAGAGCAAAATGACTAATTATGGTCCTTTCAAATTTTTTAAATCTTGGTTTGACACTTTGTGAGATAGCAATTCATAAAAACACTTCTAAGTTCAGTTTATTTTTGTACTTGATCTTAATGGCTATCAAAGCAAAGAAGATATTTCATAAAGGTTTGATATATAATAAACACTTAGGGCAAAGTTTATCAATAATGATAAGTGCCTGAGTGGCTTAGTCAGTTCAGCATCTTACTTGGGCTCAGGTCATGATCTTGTGGTTTGTGGGTTAGAGACCCATGCTGGGCTCACTGCTGTCAGCATGGAGCCCGCTTGGGATCCTCTGTCCCCCTCTTTCTCTGCCCCTCCCCCACTTGCGCACACACACACACACACACACACACACACACACTCTCTCTCTCTCTCTCTCTCTCTCTCTCAAAAATAAATATTAAAAAAATGTTAAGGGATAGAAAATAATGATAAGAATAAAAATTTTTGTTTCAAGTAGTCCTCATAATTTTTTTTCTTTTCTTTCTTTCTTTCTTTCTTTCTTTCTTTCTTTCTTTCTTTCTTTCTTTCTTTCTTTTAATTGGCTTTATGCCCAATGCAGATCCCAAGGCAGGGCTTGAATTCATGACCCTGAGATCAAGACCTGAGCTGAGATCAAGAGTTGGGGGTGCCTGGGTGGCTCAGTTGGTTAAGTGTCTGACTTCAGTCTGGTGATGATCTCACAGTTCATGGGTTCAAACCCCACATCGGGCTCTGTGCTGACAGCTTGGAGCCTGGAGCCTGCATTGGATTCTGTGTCTCCCTCTCTTTCTGACCCTCCCCTGCTCACGCTCTGTCTCTCTCTCTCAAAAAATAAATAAACATTTAAAAAGTGAAAAAAATTATAGACCTCAAAGACATGTTTTTCTTTTTTTAATTTTTTAAAGTTTATTTTGAGAGACAGAGCGAACAGGGGAAGGGAAGAGAGAAGAGAGAGAGAATCCCAAGCAGGCCCTGCGCCGTCAGTGCTCAGCCCGACACAGGGCCAAACTCACCAACCATGAGATGATGACCTGAGCCGAAATCAAGAGTCAGATGCTTAACTGACAGAGTCACCCAGGTGCCCCTCAAAGAGATGTTTTTCGATGTGGTTATGTATCTGTTGATATTTATCATATTGGAAATTAAAACAGAAAAAATTTAAAAAACAAGAATCCCTAAGCGCACATTGCATTTGCAGCAGAATGATGATGGCATCCATGTCACGGAGCCTATAGAAAACCCCACTGCATACTTAGGCGAGTTTGCGAGTGGAAAAAGGCACAAACGTCTTAGTGCTATGTATTTGGGGCTGGCTCACAGAACTCCTGTGGGTCCCCAGACCTCACTTTGAGAATCAATGCTCTAGGGAACTTTTTTTTTTTAATTTTTTTTTTTAACGTTTATTTATTTTTGAGACAGAGAGAGACAGAGCATGAACGGGGGAGGGTCAGAGAGAGGGAGACACAGAATCTGAAACAGGCTCCAGGCTCCGAGCTGTCAGCACAGAGCCCGATGTGGGGCTCGAACTCACGGACCTCGAGATCATGACCTGAGCCGAAGTCGGCCGCTCAACCGACTGAGCCACCCAGGCGCCCCGGGAACTTTTTTTTTTTTTTAAGTAGGCTCCACACCCAATGTGGGGCTTGATCTTACCACTCAGAGATCAAGTGTTGCATATTCCACGGACTGAGCCATCCAGGCACCCCTCCAGGGGAATCTTTTTAAAGCCATAGGTTAATTTTGTGAGGGTTGGTTTCATTAAACTAGATAATACAACCTACAAATCTAGTAACTAGGCTTGGGTAATCTGCAAATGGCCCCGTATTCTGGAGTGTGATGATGCCTCCATGTCAGGAACCCCCAGTCTTTCCTCAGAATAACATATTTGATATTGAGTGACTGATATATGAATGACAGGGTACTAGAGTGAAAAATCCACATACTAAATACTGATTGAGCTTAATTTCACATTTGCACAAAAATAAACACAAATGCAAGGTATAATACTTATTCCAACATTCCAAGTAGTCTACACCCCACTTTAGACCAGTCGGTGTAGTTATGCGGGGTATTGCCTAAAGAGAAGAGCTGAGGAGAGGACCCTAGTATAGGTTGAACTGTGTCCGCTAAAAAGAGATTTTGAAGTTTTAACACACCTACTCTTCACCACCATCCCTGTGAATGTAACCTTATTTAGAAATAGTCTTTGGAGATGTCATCAAGTTAAAAGGAGGTCACACTGGATTAGGGTGGGTCCTAATCCAATGACTGGTGACCTTGTAAGAATAGGGAAATTTGGATACAAAGATACAGAAGACACAGAGACAGAGGGAAGAAGGCCACGTGACCTCAGAGGCAGAGACTGAAGTAGTACGTCTACAAGGCAAGGAATGCTGAGAGCATGGTCAGCTACCAAAAGCTAGGAAGAAACCAGGAAGCGTTCTTCCCTAGACCTGCACAGGGAGTATGGCCCTACCGAGGCCTGGATTTCAGACTCCCAGCTTCCAGCCATGAGGAGAGAAGACATTTCTGGATTTCTGTTTTGTTTTAAGTAATCTCTACACCCAATGAGGGGCTTGAACTCATGACCCCGAGGTCAAAAGTCACATGCTCTTCTGACTGAGCCAACCAGTTGCCCCAACATTTCTGTTACTTTAAGCCAGTTTGTTATAGCAACCCTAGGGAACTAATGAAGGGGCCCATGTTTGGAGAGGCTTTTTGGGTCTTTGAGAAAAAGGTCTGAGGGCAGGGCTGGGAAAACAAATTCTAGCCGCTGTTCTGTAGTTCTATCTTTCGATAATGTACTAGCATTTCTCCTAACTCTATCACATTCTGAGCTATTAATGATCTATTCTCTTTATCCTATTTATTATCTATTTACTGAGTAGATATTTCCTTTCTTTATCCTACTTCTATTTGTCAGCGCTTTGACAATCAAAGCAAAAATCTATTTAAAAAAAATTTTTTTTAACGTTCATGCATTAAAATTTTTTTTTTTTTTTTGAGACAGGGAGAGACAGAGCATGAACGGGGGAGGGTCAGAGAGAGGGAGACACAGAATCTGAAACAGGCTCCAGGTTCTCAGCTGTCAGCACAGAGCCCGACGCGGGGCTCAAACTCACGGACTGCGAGATCATGACCTGAGCTGAAGTCAGCCACTTAACCGACTGAGCCACCCAGGCGCCCCACGTTCATTCATTCTTGAGACAGAGAGAGACAGAGCATGAGCAGGGGAGGGGCAGAGAGAGAGGGAGACATGGAATTAGAAGCAGGCTCCAGGCTCCAAGCTGTCAGCACAGAGCCCGATTCGGGGCTCGAACCCACGGACCACGAGACCATGACCTGAGCCGAAGTCAGACGCTCAACCAACTGAGCCACCCAGGTGCACCCCCTTTTTTTTTTAAATAGGCTCCACACCCAATGTGGGGCTTGAGCTCATGACCCTGAGATCAAGAGTCATGTGCTCTACCAACTGAGCCAGCCAGATGCCCCAAAAGTCTATTTTTTGTTGTGTATTTCAATATGTTGGTTTGACTCTACAACTGGGAGGCCTCAGTAAATATTTGTTTACTAATGTAAGAGATAGGAAAGGTCTTCTAAAGGTTATGTGTTGTAGAGAGATTGAAATTTCTGCAACTTAGAATTCACTTATAAGAAGTTCTTTTACACTGAATATGTGTTATTTAATGTTTTTTACCTATAAATTTGAGAAGCACTCTGTAGCTGATAATAACTTGTACCTATTCCTTTTTTTTTTTTTTTTGCTTAGGGTATTTCAGAATCGCCGATGTGTTTAGATGACTTTGTTGTTTATATCTATCTGTCATTTTTTTAATGGCATAAAACATTTAAACACATTTTGTCAATATGACGCCAAAAATACAGACTTGTCCTTTTCCCCTACTTTCACGTGTGAGATTTGAAGACATTGTTTAACATGTCCACCAAAGTATTATTTAATTATCTAGGACCTAGGGGTCAGCAAACTTTTTCTGGAAAAAAAAAAAGAATCAGTCAATTATTCAGGTTTTTGGATTTTACAATCCTTGAGAAACATAAAGGCCATTCTTAACTCATGGGCTGTGCCAAAACATCCACTGGCTACATTTGGCCTGCTGAGGACAGTTTGCTGATTCTAGAAGTCCCTTTGTTTGTTTCACTTGTTTGTTTCACTATTCACCATTGATTAAAAGTCTAGAGCTTATGAATTCACATGTTAAGATGTATTTTTCTCCAGTAAGGGTAATATTAATCTGTCTGATAGAAATATAACATCAAAGGTTATGGGAAAAGAAGTTTATGGTTTATTGTCAAAAGATACTAACTGACCAGTTTTGTATCTAACAGAGCAATTCCTTTTTTTTTTTAAAGTTAAACTTTAGGGGCACCTGGGTGGCTCAGTTGGTTAAGTGTCCAACTCTTGATTTCAGCTCAAGTCATGATCTCCCAGTTTGTGAGTTTGAGTCCCAAGTTGAGCTCTGCACTGGTGGCGTGTGGACTGCTTGGGATTCTTTCTCTCTCTCCCTCTCTCTCTGCCCTTCCCCTTCTAGTGGACGTGTGTGCTCTCTCTCAAAACAAGTGAATAAACCTAAAAATAAATATATAAAAATTTAAAATTCAAGATTTTTGTAGATTTACTTTCAGTTGTAAGAGATAATACAGAGAGATGCTGTGTACTCTCTACCCAGTTTCCACAACAGGAACATCTTGCAGGACTATAGTACAGTATACAGTCAGGATACTGATGAATAGAGTCAAGACACAGAGCATTTCCATCACCTCAAGGATCCCTCATGTAGCCATTTTTTTTAAGTTTATTTATTTTGAGAGAGAGAGAGAGAGAGAGAGGAGAGGGAGAGAGGAGAGAGGGAATCCCAAACAGGCTCCGCACTGTCAGTGAGGAGCCCAATGTAGGGCTCGATACCAGGAAGCTTGAGATCATGACCTGAGCCAGAATCAAGACTTGGATGCTTGCTTTTCCATGCTACCCAGGGAGGGGTCCATACGGCATTGTCCTGTGTTCCTGTCATAACTTAAAGGGAAATTTTCACGATATCCCGAGCCCTTGATGTCCTACAAATGCAAGGAGGAGGCTGTCCTTAAATTCCCCGCAGCAGGAACCCACCTAGGTGGCATCAACCTTGACTTCCAAATGGAACAGTACATATACAAGAGGAAAAGTCGTGGCAGCTACATGATAAATCTGAAGAGAACCTGGGAGAAGCTTCTGCTGGCAGCTCGTGCCATTGCTGCCATTGAAACCCCAGCTGATGTCAGTGTCACATCACCCAGGAGTACTGGCCAGTGAGCTGTGCTGAGGTTTGCTGCTGCGGCTGCTGCTGCTGCTGCTGGAGCCACTCCTATTGTTGGCCACTTCACTTCTGGAACCTTCTTCACTAACCCAGATCCAGGCAGCCTTCTGGGAGCCGAGACTTCTGGTGATAACCGATCCCAGGGCTGACCGCCAGCCTCTCACGGAGGCGTCTTCCGTTCACCTGCATCCCATCACTCTGTGTCACAGACTCGCCTCTGCCCTCTGTGGGCGCTGCCAGCCGTTGCAACAACGGGGGAGCTCGCTCGGTGGGTCCCACGTGGCTGCTGGCCCGGGACGTTCTGCGCACGCGCGCGCGCGCGGCTCCTTTTCCGTGAACACCCACGGGAGGTCCTGCCCGATCTCTGCTTCTACAGAGATCCTGAAGCATCGAAGAGGAAGAGCAGGCCGCTGCTGAAAAGGCTGTGACCAAGGAGGAATTTCAGGGTGACGGACTGCTCCCGCTCCTGAGTTCAGGGCTACTCAACCCCAAGTCTCAGACTGGTCGGCAGGCCTGCGGGGCCCTCGGGGCCCAATTCAGCAGTTCCCCCACTGAAGACAGGATGTACACAACTCACTGATGAGTTGAAAAAAACCTTCTCCGTGTGTTCCTTCTCTATTTGTATGAGTCATCTACATGCCATCAGTAAGTATATGTGTTGTCAAAGTACATTGTTATGTACAATGTTACATTAGTTTCAGGTGTACAACATAGTGATTCAGCAAGGACATTCTGCTGTGCTCACCACACAACACTACGACAGCACCACTGACTATTTCCCTAGGCTGTATCTTTCATCCCCATGACTTACTCAGTCCATAACTAAGCCTGTGCCTCCCACTCCCTTGCACCCATTTTGCCCTCCTCCTCCCCCTAGTCCCCTCCGGGAACCACCAGTTTGTCTCTGTATTTATGGGTCTGTTTCTGCATGAGTCACATTTTAAACTTTTTGCAAATAATACCTTGATATAATTACTTATCCCATGCTTGCCCCCTAAAGAGAGTTTCCAGTTGGCTCAGTTTTTTTGTTTTTTTTTTTAATTTAGAAAACTTGTATCTAGTCAGAAAAGCTCAGGTCACCTTTTCTCTCCTCCAGCCAGAATAAAAATATAATTTACTTTGAGTTTCAAAGTAATGAAACCTTCAGTGACAGGTTATTTCTGTGACATTTGGGGATGAGTTAAGAAGAAAGAAATTTTAAAATAGCATTCTTATCCTATGCCACTGGCTCACTTTTCATTTTTTAAGCAATGATTCCAACAGCATATCAGTGTAGGGATTTGTGATTAATTGGTCAAAAAACCCATGTGTCTTTCAGACTTCAATTTTTTGCTTCTAGTGAGAAGCAGATAGTTCATGATAGAGATTATTACTTAATAGAAAAGGTATGTTTTCTCAGATGAGAAGATTAGAGGCCACTTAGTCTACTCCACTGTTTCAGAGCATGACTAAAATAATAATTTTTTTTTTCAATTTTAAGTAGGCTTCACACCCTGCATGGAACCCAACGTGGGGCTCGAACTCACGACCCTGAGATCATGACCTGAGCTGAGATCAAGAGTCAGACCTGGGTGGTTCAGCTAGTTGAGTGTCTGATTCTCAACCTCAGCTCAGGTCGTGATCCCTGGGTCATAGGATCGAGCCCCACATTGGGCTCCATGCTGACCATGGAGCCTGCTTAAAATTCTCTCTCTCCCTCAGCCCCTGCTGCACTTGTCCCCACGCTCTCTCTCTTCCTGCCCCGCTGAAAAGTCAGACACTTAACTGAGCCACCTAGGCTACCCTAAAATGATCATTTTATAAAAAACCCAACAACAACAAAAACTTATTTTGGGAAATCTCAAAAAACACATAAGTAGAAAGAATAGTATAACAAACCTCTATGTGACCATTTTAAATTCAATATTAGTAATATTTGGCCAAATTTATTTCATCCATACCCATCATTTCCTCCAATTCAGTAAATCCCAGACATATAATCTCATCTATGAATACTACAGTATGTACCTGTAAGAGATAAGACACATTGTATTTATTCATTTATTTATTTATTTTAAAATTTTATTTATTTATTTTGAGAGAGAGAGAGAGAGATAGAAATGAGAGAGAGCAGAGAATCCCAAGCAGGCTCCACATAGTCAGCACAGAGCCCTACGTGGAGCTTGAACTCACGAACCGTGAGATCATGACCTGAGCCAAGGTCAAGAGTCAGATGGTTAACCCACTGAGCCACCCAGGTGCCCCAATTTGATAACTTTTGACATATTATTTGCCTGAGAAATTATCACCACAATCAAGATGAATATAGCCATCATCCCAGGTTTCCTCATGCCCCTTGGTAATCTCTCCATCCCAATGTACCCGCATACTCCCATCCCTAAGTAACCACTGATCTACTTAGCATAGATTAGTTTGCATTTTCTAACATTTCTTAAAAATGGAACCACACAGGGGTGCCTGGGTGACTCAGCTGCTTAAATGTCCCACTTTGATTCAAGTCATGATCTCGAAGTTCATGAGTTCGAACCCACGTTGGGCTCTGTGCTGACAGCTCAGAACCTGAAGCCTGTTTCAGATTCTGTGTCTCCCTCTCTCTGCCCCTCTCCCACTGGTGCTCTCGCTCTCTCTCTCAAAAATAAATAAACATTAAAAAAAACCTGTTTTTAAATGCGAAGGGGCCAGTACTGTCCCTTTCAGAATCCAAGTATAGAGGAAAGAACACTGCATTAGGAGTCAGAGATGAGGAGGTGCTCATTCTGGCCGAAGTGGGTTTGCTGCTCTGGGTCCCATTTTCCTCATCTGAAAAGTGGCCCGCATGCACAATCTCGAAGACCTGTTTGATGATTCCTTGTAGGCTGATAGCATCCTTCTTACTGCTAGTTGAAAAAGGCTATTTGCTAACAGCTGTACAGCCATGTCCCCCTCTGCTGGCTGATTAACATGTCATAAATGTCAATAAAAGATTTGGATCTTTCCAGTGTATCAAGTTTTTAAAAAAAATTTTTTTTAAGTGTTTATTTATTTTGAGAGAGAGAGCATGGGGGAAGGGCAGAGAAGGAGACAGAAGATCCGATAACAGCAAGCCCAATGTGGGGCTTGAACTCATGAACCGTGAGATCATGACCCAGGCCAAAGTCAGATGCTTAACTGACTGGGCGACCTAGATGCCTCTCTCTCTCTGCTTTTAAAAAATGTTCTAAAGTTTTTTTTTTATGTAAGTAATCTTTACACCCATTGTGGGGCTCGAACTCACAACCCTGAGATCAAGAGTCACATGCTCCTCTGACTGAGCCAGCCAGGATGCCTTTTAGAATTTATAAACCACACACAAAATGTTGACCAATTACAAAAGCCTGTGTTTCAAATCTTGGTTACCATGTTCATTTCTCCAGATCCCTTATTGGTATATCACAAGGAACTATCTGTGTTCTCATCATCTAAATTAAATTTAGAAAAGCAGTTCAGATTTCAAATGAAACTGACATAGTGTGTTGGTCAAGGACTTCTGGCTGGAATGATGTAGCTCATTCCCTCAGATCTCTCCAGTGGATCATTATCTCCAAACAGAGAATTTACTGTTGGAGTTAGAATTGTGAGAAATTTCAAGAAACATTCAATACAGCAAAGCCGTGAGAAATCTGTCACGTATACCTTAAATAATTAAAAAAAAATTTTTTTTACATGTACTTATTGTTGAGAGACAGAGCACAAGCAGGGGAGGGGCAGAGAGAGAGAGGGAGACACAGAATCTGAAGCAGGCTCCAGGCTCCGAGCTATCAGCACAGACATTGAAGCAGGACTCAAACCCACGAACCATGAGATCATGACTTGAGCCGAAGTCAGATGCTTAACCACCTGAGCCACCCAGGCGCCCCTTAAATAATTTTTAAATACTAAATATCACCTTAGCTTCAAACTTCCTATAATGATTTTCCTTCCTTCTTGAATTCATCTCATTACAATTATTATTGTTTGCATGTTTTTAAGTTACTTTAATGCTTTTGGTACCAAAACAGTTTCTATATTATTTTAAAGCTATTTTTATTTTTTTAATGTCTATTTATTTTTGAGGGAGGGGGAGGGGCAGAGAGAGAGAGAGAGAGAGAGAGAGAGAGAGAGGGAGACACAGAATCTGAAGCCAGATTCAGGCTCTCAGCTGTCAGCACAGAGCCTGACAAGGGGCTCAGACTCATGAACCTCAAGATTCTGACCTGAGAGGAAATCAGGTGTGTAACTTATTGAGCCCCCCCATGTGCCCCTGAAGCTACTTTTAGAATATAGCTATTCAGGCAAAGTCAAAAGAACAGGCAGAAAGAACTAAAGTAGAACAGAAGGGGAGGAAATGAAAAAATGAAAGTGGCTCCTTCCTTATTCCCAGGTCCACATACACAGACAATTTCTGTTTACAGTTTCTCGTTTTCATTTGTTAGTTCATTATCCTTCTGACATGAAATAAAACCCTTTCATGTTTTTTCCTGACTTATCAACTTTAGGCTGTATTTTCCACTTTCTGGTACATAAGTGATTTATATAACACTCTCATTTACTCGCAGTAGTTCCAGTTGGCTTTTATTCCTACTTCTCCTACTGGCTTGCTGTCTTTAAAAATATCATATAAAATCATCAACTTCTTAAATTAGAAATGTCACATTATATCTACTGATTTCTCTCTATGAATATGAGCAAATTAATGCATTTATTCTTTTAATCTCTTCTCAATTTTTGCTAGTTACACTATCGTACTTTGTCAAGATGAATATTTATATACTGTTTATCTACTTAAATATGAACTTGAATTTCCTCTTTGCTGTAGCAAACCATGTGTTTCTGCCTCAGGGCCTTTGTATTTGCTCTTCATGGCTCACTCCCTCACTTGGTTCAGATTTCAGCTCAGATCTCAGCCACCTCCCCAAAGATGTGTCTCCCCAGTTCTGAGAAAATAAGTCTATGCAAAGAGTTGTGTCGTGTTCGCTGAATGTTCCCAGTGCCAGGAACAGTTCCTGGCTAATAGGTGCTCAATAAACATCTACTGAATGAATACATCCTAAAAGAGTAAGACCAAATAGTAGTGTCATAAAAGCTGTGAATGTGCAAATACTATTAAAGAATGAAATCGTGTATTGGAACCCTCCCCACTCCCCACCCCCCCCCCCCAAAAAAAGGAAGGGGAGCCTGAGTGGCTCAATTGGTTAGGCATCGGACTCTTGACTTTGGCTCAGGTCACAGTCTCTCAGTTGGTGAGTCAAGCTCTGAGCTCTGATAGCTCAGAGCCTGCTTGTGATTCTCTTTCCCTCCCTCTCTGCCCCTCCCCAGCTCATGCTTTCTCTCTCTCAAAATAAACAAACAAACAAAAAAGGAAAATGCAACTGTATGTCTTTGGCAATCAAAGGAGAATCGTGAATATTTGCCTTTCTATTTCTAATATTAACTGTGTTGTACTTGGGTCAATTTATGTTTATTTATTTAAGCAATCTCTACACCCAACATGGGGCTTGAACTCACAACTTCAAGATCAAGAGCCACATGCTCCTTAGAGTGAGCCAGCCTGGTGCCCCTCTGTTTCAGTTTCTAACTGCTAGGACCACATCATTTTCCTATTTTTGGATTGATTGGTTGATTATTACTATTTTTCAGTAATCTCTATACCCAATGTGGGTCTCAAACTCACATTCCTGAGATCAAGAGTCGCATGCTCTATGGACTAAGACAGACAGGCGCTCCTTTTTTTTTTTTTTTTTTTTTAATGTTTGTTTATTTTTGAAAGAGAGAGTGAGCGAGCAGGAGAAGGACAGATTGAGAGGAGAGAGAATCCTAAGCTGTCAGCGCAAAGCCTGATGGGGGCTTGAATCCACAAACTGTGAGATCATGAGCTGAGCTGAATTCAAGAGTCAGACACTGAACTGACTGAGCCACCCAGGTGCACTCTTTTTTTTTTTTTTTTTTTTGCTGGAGAATATCTTCAAAAAATTCCTCATACGGGGTCTATCTATACATGTGAAGGTATCTTATTTTGCCTTCACTTTTGATTGATGCCTCAGCTAAGTATAAAATTTTAGGTTCTAAGACTTTTATCTTCCATCTTTGAAGACATCACTCCAACATCCTCCAGCATTTGGTGAAGAGAAATCTGAAGTCAGTCTTATTTGGATATTCTGCAAGTGCCATGGCTTTTTACCCTGCTCTTGGGAAGATTTTTGGATTTCTGAAATCTCATCTGAATGTGTGGGCCTTTCCAATTAGTCCTGACACTTGGTGAGTGGCATTTTTCTATGATTTATTTCCCCACTCTGGTCTTTGTTCTCCATCTTTACCTCAACATAGCCTCCAAGTGCTATCTTTTTGATTTCTGTTCTGAGAGGCTTCCTCTACTTTGTCCTCCCAATTACGCAGCCTTCCACGAGTCCCCTTTATCATTCTTCCAATCCATTACGTTACTTCGGCAATCACTCTTCCAGTTGTCCAGTCAATCTCCCTTCCCTGAAGACTGTTTGTTTGATTGATGCACTACCCTCTGAGTATGCTAAATAGGACAATTTTAAATTCTCTTCTGTTTCTAGAGTTATTTGTGTCTCCTGTGGGGTCCGTTATTCAGTTTGTTTCTCTTGGTCCTTCTCTTCCATGCTGCTGCCACCTCTCTTCCTGTCTGGTGAACTCCGACATTCTCGGACCCACAGGTAGGAGCAAAGGCCTCCACTGGGTAGCCGAGGGTGCGGTGGGTGGGGTTCTTCAGTACTGATGTTCTCTGTTCTCCAGCCGGCCCCTCCTGAAGGGAAGACTGAGCTGCTTCTGAGTAAGTGGTACAGCCGGCCTTCCAGCATGCCTCACTGCAAGATGTGTGGGTGAGGAGCCAGCAGGCGGGCTGGGGAACCCCACAATCCCCAAATTAAAAAGGGCTGCACTTTAGATGGAACAGGTTGAGTGTGTTTTTCTCCTAGGCAGCACTGCCTTTCCCTGCTCCCCACCCACATTTGCTGTGGGGCTCTGAAGTCAGTTCAGGCACTGCTCTCCTTCGCCCAGGCTTGGAACACTACACTGGGTGCCCTCCTTGGGCTACCTGCCCACTTGCTTTAGAGAACGGTTCACTGGCTTTATCCCAAGGGCAAAGGCACTGGGAGCAGAGCCTAGTGCTTTACAAAGTGCCCAACAAATATTCGTGTAACAAATAAGTGAAAGAAGCTGAGAGGGGAGGGAACCGACTGTCCCCGTAATTCCAAGCATGCTTCTTTAATGAATTACTCTAAATATGGCTTCCAGGCCCAGCCCTGCTCTTTGTATTCCTTGACCTCAAGCTTTCCAATTGCCAGGATTCCTTCATTACGTGCGGTGTGTTGGGCTTCGTGCAATTTCCTCTTCTTTTTCTCTACCCATGTGATCCCACCTGTTCACTCTCCTATAATTTCTTAATTAAGTGAGAAAGAGTAAGATGGGTATGTTCAATCTGCCATATTAAACCAGAAATATATCTGAAAGTATAGCTACTAAAAAAGTTGTAATTTTCCACATCCATTGAACCCTCACAGGATGGAAAGTGGAAAAAACTACGAGAGCTTTTTCAATTTATTATATATTGATATTTTATTTGGAGATTAGGGAAATAATACAAGTTAAGGGAATACTTGCACAAAAATTAGTGGGAAATGAGTTAAAAAGTTTTTGCCTAAAGGCACACCTGGGTGGCTCAGCCAGTTAAGTGTCTGACTTCGGCTCAGGTCATGATCTCGCGGTCCGTGAGTTTGAGCCCCACATTGGGCTCTGTGCTGACAGCTCAGAGCCTGGAGCCTGCTTTGGATTCTGTGTCTCCCTCTCTCTCTCTACCCTTCCCCCACTCACACTCTGTCCCCTTTTCTCTCTCTCTCAAAAATAAACATTAAAAAAAAAGTTTTTGCCTCTGTTTTTAATAGAATTACAAAATATTTGTTTAAGTTTATTTTGAGAGAGAGACAGAAAGAGTGAGCCAGAGAGGGGCAGAGAGAAGGAAAGAGAATCCCAAACAGTCTCTGTGCTGTCAACATGGAGACTGATATGGGGCTTCAGCTCATGAACCGTGAGACCATGAGCCGAGATCAAGTTGGACTCTCAACCAACTGAGCCACCCAGGTGCCCCTAGAATTATAAAATTTTAACATAGCACCTACTTAATACATGTTTATACATAAAATGAGTGATAATAAATAATAGGAAATTTCAGGAATAAGTGAAATTTCAGGAAAAATACAGTTTTGTCAGTCGAGTATACACTTCATTTGAAATAAATTTAGCTTTTAAAGAAAAAGGAAGTGAAGTAAAGAATATTACATGGAGAAAGAAAGTTGCAGCATAGAGTATACACACATTCATGCACATTAGAAATGTGTATATATGGGGCACCTGGGTGACTCAGTTGGTTAAGTATCCAACTTGGGCTCAGGTCATGATCTCATGGTTCATGAATTTTTTTTTTTTAATATTTATTTATTTGTTTTTGTGGTTCTATTTTTTAAAAAAAAAATTTAATGTTTTATTTTTGAGACAGAGAAAGACAGAGCATGAACGGGGGAGGGGCAGAGAGAGAGGGAGACACACAATCCAAAGCAGGCTCCAGGCTCCGAGCTGTCAGCACAGAGCCCGATGCAGGGCTTGAACTCACAGACCGTGAGATCATGACCTGAGCCGAAGTCGGGGGCTCAGCCGACTGAGCCACCCAGGCGCCCCTGTAGTTCTATTTTTTTAAATATAATTTAATGTCAAATTGGTTTCCATACAATACCCAGTGCTCATCCCTACAAGTGCCCTCCTCAATGCCCATCATCCACCTTCCTCTCTCCCCCACCCCCATCAGCCCTCAGTTTATTCTCAGTATTTAAGAGTCTATTATGGTGTGCCTCCCTCCCTCTCTGTAATCCAGCCCCCCTTATTTATTTATTTATTTATTTATTTATTTATTTATATGTTTATTTTTGGAAGAGAGATACAGACAGAGCATGAGCAGGGGAGGGGCAGAGAGAGAAGAAGACACAGAATCTGAAGCAGTCTCTTGTCTGCACAGAGCCTGACGCGGGGCTCGAACTTACGAACCAGGAGATCATGACCTGAACCAAAGTCGGATGCTTGACTGACTGAGCCAGCCAGGCACACCATCTTGGCTCATGAATTTGAGCACCCATTCTGGTGAGCTGGAGCCCTGCTACTAGTGCTCTCTCGCTTGGGGGATTCTCTCCCCCCCCCCCCCCCGCCCCTCACTCACTTGTGCTCTCTTTCTCTCTCTCTCATAAAAATAAATAAAATAAAATAAAATAAAATATGTATATACGTGTGTGTGTGTGTCTATCTCTGTGCACACACCATACATTTAGATCTGGATATACCCACCTGTATAAACACAGAGGAAATAATTAGAAATAACAGCAAACTGTTAACAACAGTCATTGTAGGAGGTTTAGGATTAATACAGTGGTGACTGAGAAGCACTAGAATCATGACATTTATTCCAAGTAAGAGGGACTCTTTATATACAGTAATAATGTAATATGTTTAACTTGAAAAAATACATACGAGTGGGCCTCCAGTTTGTTCTGATATATAAAGAGTTTGGAAGTTGTCATTCATGTTCTTGTAAGAAAAAACCTGAACAAAGTGAAAGTCAACAATTTGAATGAGTTTTCTTGGAGCCATCAGAGAATTAAGGCTGCAGGGCAAGTTGTCACCTCAGAATCTGGAGACAGGTAGGAAGTGTTAGGGGCTGGGTGTGGATTAGCAGGAAGCTCCTAGGGGCTGTGGTCTTAGAGAGGCCTCCACATTTCAGTAGATTTTACTTCCAGAAACCCCACTAGGTTTTCATTATGAAGAGCCACGCAGAAACACTTGGGTTTCTGGCAGGGGGAGGGGGGGAAAGAAACCATTTTGAAATCTGCCCAGAATGTTCCCCATAACAAAGGCCTCTTCAGCAGGTGATGTAGACTTTATCAGAGCCTTATCTGACTTTGGGGGAGGCAAATTACCCAAATCCAGCCCTCTCTAGCCTTCCTGTCTCACCTAAGGGGGAAGACTGCTGAGAGACACTAGTGAACATTACAGCCTCAGGACACTCCTACTGAAAGACTGAGGTTTAGTACAGCCTTCCAGAACACTTTCTCTCTCCCTTCCCAACAGGGCTACAGAATATTAACAGTGGATCACAGTTGAAAGAGCAGCAAAGGTGCAGATCCTGTTTAAGGGGGAGTTTCAGGGAATCACAGACACAACAGGAGAGACAAAAACAAGGACGTGAGAGGAAATGAAATCCCTTGACACCTACAGCTACAGCGAACGTGAACCACAGTCCAATTCCTAGCCAGATTAACATTAAACCGTATGCTGAACGCCTACTTATCTCAGTCCCTATTTCCCAATACATTATGTCTGGCTTTCAACAGAAATTTGTAAGGCACACTCAGTTTCAAAGCAAGAAAAAACATAGTCTGAAGAGGCAAAGCAAACATCAGAACCAGATTCAGCTAAGATTCAGACTTTTGAGTTTATTTTTTAAAATTTTTTAAAATTTTTATTTATTTTTGAGAGAGACAGAGACAGAATGTGAGTGGGTTAGGGGCAGAGAGAGAGGGAGACACAGAAGCAGAAGCAGGTTCCAGGCTCTGAGCTGTCAGCACAGAGCCTGACGCGGGGCTCGAACTCACGAGCTGTGAGATCATGACCTGAGCCGAAGTCGGACACTCAACCGACTGAGCCACCCAGGCGCCCCCAGACTTTTGAGTTTAAAGTAACTAGGACTGGGGCACCTGGGTGGCTCCATTGGTTAAACGTCTGAATCTTGATTTTGGCTCATGGGTCATGAGATAGAGCTCTCCACACTGGGCTCTCTGTGTTGACAGCATGGAGCTTGCTTGGGATTCTCTGTCCCTCTCTCTGCCCCTCTCCAGCTCGTGCCCTCTCTCTCAAAAATAAGTAAAACATTAAAACAAAACAACCCCCCCCCCCCCCCACCACAGAACTGAATGAATGCCGTGATGGGCTCATTAACAGACTGGCCACAATCAAGGAAAGACTCAGTGAGCCAAAAGATGTGTTAATAGAAACTCCCCAAACTGAAATGCAGAGAAAAAATAATGAAAGGACAACAAAACAAAACAAAACAAAACCCCAGAACAGAATATCCAAGAAGTGCAGAACAATTTCAAAAAGTGCAACATATATGTAATTGGAATACCAGAAGAAAGCAACAACAGAGCAAAAGAAATAATTTGAAGTAATAACAGCCAAGAATTTTCCAAAATTAATGATACCAAATCACACATCTAGGGAATTCAGAGAAGGACACCAAGCTGCATAAATACCATAAAAACTACAACTAAGCATATAGTATTCAAATTGCAGGAAACTAAAGACAGAGAGAAAATCATCAAAGAAGTCAGAGGGGAAAATGTCTTACCTAGAAAGGAGTAAGGATAGGAATTATCTGGCCTTTTCATCAGAACCCGTGAAACCAAGAAGAAAGCGGAGTGAAATGTTTTAAATGTTGAGAGAAAAATCCACCAACTTAGAATTCTACATCCAGTGAAAACATCCCGCAAAAGTGAAGGAGGAATAAAGACTTTCTCAGACAAACAAAAACTGAGAGAATTCTTACCAGAAGACTTGTCTTTCAAGATGTATTAAAAGAAGTTACACAGGAAGAGGACAAATTATACAGGTGGAGAACTTTGGAGTACATAAAGAGAGCAATGCAGATGGAATAAATTAAAGTAAAATTAAGAAATTACATTTCTTCTTTAAAAAAAATTTTTTTTAAATGTTTTATTGATTTTTGAGACAGAGACAAGAGCATGAGCAGGGGAGGGGCAGAGAGAGAATGAGACACAGAATCCAAAGCAGGCTCCAGGTTCTGAGCTGTCAGCACAGAGCCTGACGCGGGGCTTGAACTCACAGACCGTGAGATCATGACCCAAGCCGAAGTCGGACACTCATCTGACTGAGCCACCCAGGTGCCCCCATTTCTTCTTTTTTTTTAAAGTATATATATTTTGAGAGACAGAGAGAGGAGAAAACGAGTGAGGGAGGGACAGAAAGTGAGGGAGAGAGAGAGAGAATCCCAAGCAGGCTCCATGATGTTAACACAGAGACCAATATGGGGCTCAAACTTACAAACTGCTATGTCATGACATTAGCAGAGAGCAATGCTTAACTGGAGTCAGATGCTTAACTGACTGAGCCACTCAGATGTCCCACTATTTCTTTTTTTTAAGATTTTTTATTTGTAAGTAATCTCTACACCCAATGTGGGGCTCAAACTCACAATCTCAAGATCAAGAGTTGCATGCTCCACTGATTAAGCTAGCCAGGCACCCCTACATTTTTTATTCTTAATCAAGCGAATAGATAACTCTGTCCAAAATAATAATAGTAACAGCGAATTGGGTGATTATAGCATATGGAAAAGTGAAATGAATAAAAGCAGTGTTATAAGGCACAGTACAAAGGAATTGGAGAAACTATTATATGGCACCTGTACTATCCACAAAGTACCTGTACTTTAAATCAGTATATTGAATCAATATGGTAGTGTTGAGAGTGGATCATATTACTTATAAATATATATTGTAAATTTTAGGATAGTCACTAAAATTTTTTGAAAAGTAATAAATTGATACACTGAGAAGTGAGAAAATGGAATCATATACAATGCTCATTTAAAATCAGAGGAAGTAAAGAGGGGAGGAAAAAAAAGTACAAAGAATTAGTACAACAAACAGAAAACAGATATTAATCCTATTATATTAGCTATCAATTTAAGTGTGAGTGATCCAAATATACCAATTAAACACCAGATATTGTCAGAGTGGATCAAAAAAAACCAAGACCCAAGTATACGTTGTCTACAAGAAGTGCACTTTAGGGGCGCCTGGGTGGCTCAGTCCATTAAGCATCCGACTCTTGATTTTGGCTCAGGTCACGCTCTCACGGTTTGAGAGATCAAGTCCCTTGTTGAGCTCTGTGCTGACAACACAGAGCCTGCTTGGGATCTTTTCTCTCTCACTCTCTTTCTGTTTCTCCCCTGCTCACAGTTTCTTGCTTTAACATTTTATTTTGCCGTTAATATTTTATTGGACCACAAATGGATATTCTCTGGTTATTAATTTTTTTTTTCATTTTTTAAACTAAGCTGTATGCCCACTGTGGGGCTTGAACTCATGACCCCAAGATCAAGAACTGCATGCTCTAGCCACTAAGCCAGCCAGGAGCCCCTCTCTGGTTTTAGAAGTATAGCTGGTCAGCGTAATTAATGTCTACTTAATTTTTAAACTTGAGTGTTATTGACAATGTTACGATCGTTTCAGGTATACAACACAGTGGTTCCACTTCTATGTTATGCTACGCGCACAAGTGTTAGCTACCCTGTGTCACTATACAACACTATTGCAACATCAGTTATGTCTTTATCTGTCTTTGCTGAGCCTAAAATTAGGAAATTACAGGTCTCAGAACAAATATATCACTCATGTCTTAAGTGTTACGAACTCCTCAAAGTTTTGTGAAAAACAACTCTCTCCACTATCTTGACTATCCACTTAACAAAGCTCCCACTTTGTGATTTATTTTCCACAGTTTCATTATACTGCTGGGTTTTTCCCTTTCCCACCATGCTTTTGGACTGTTTTTCTCTTAAAAAAATTCTTTTTAATGTTTATTTATTTTTGACAGAGAGACAGAGCACGAGCAGGGGAGGGGCAGAGAGAGGGAGACACAGAATCCCAAGCAGGCTCCAGGCCCCGAGCTGTCAGCATAGAGCCCAACGTGGGGCTCGAACCCACGAGTCATGAGATCACGACCTGAGCTGAAGTTGGAGGCTTAACCAACTGAGCCAGCCCAGGCACCCCCGGAATGTTCTTCTCTTGACACTAGTTGGTATATGCACACGAACTACTGGACACACGGACTCAGGAGCTCCTTCAAGGCAAGGTCTACTTAAAGACAGCAACACAGTGCTCATTTTTTTTTTTTTTTAAGTTTAGTTATTTTGAGAGACAGAGAGAGGGTGAGCAGGACAGAGAGGGAGGGGGAGTCACAGAATCCCAAGCAGACTCCACACTCAGAGTGGAGCCCAATGCGGGACTTGATCTTACCAGCAGGAGATCATGACCTGAGCTGAAATCAAGAGTTGGCCACTTAACCAACGGAGCCACCCAGGCACCGCAATGCAGTGCTTTTCATATACTAGGGACGCAATAAACATTTGTGGAATGGATGCAGCATGTTTTTCCTACATAATAGCTAATTAGAGATCAATAAGCTGGGCATAAGCAATAAGAGTGGGGGATGGGCAAAAGGGAAGAGGATTAAAAGGTACAAAATTCTAGTTATAAAATAAGTAAGACATGGGGATACAATGAACAGCATAGGGAAGCTATGTAACAACTTTGTATGGTGACAGATGGGAGCTAGACTTATCAATGTGATCACTTTGTAATATATATAAATATATATAAATGAATCACTGGTTTACACTTGAAACTAGTAATGCAGGTCAACTATACTTTGGTTAAAAAAAAATTAAACTATATCTAATTTTGGATTTTCACCTTTTGGAGTTATCCACATTATGACTTCCTCCTAATTAGTGCACAGAGACCCTGCCCTAAGTAGCCAGGATGGCCCAGCAAGGAAACAGACTTTTAACTCCACAAAGCTGTTACTACAAACAAAAACAAGGGGGAGTCAGAAGAGTGTGCAACTTGTGATCTCAGGGTCATGACTTTGAGCCCCATGTTGAGTGTAGAGATTACTTAAAAAAAAAAAAAACAAAAACCAAGTTAGACAAAAATCTCAGCTCTGCCTGAACTGCCTTACTATTCCCACACATCCTGAGTTCTCAGTTAATGTTATCTAGTCACATAATCCTATTCTCATCCCCAAAATCTCAATTTATATTCGACAGATTTGAAATTTAGAATGTAAATCGAGGCTGTACTAAGGATTAGCTTCCGCATGATTTAGAGAAAACTCTGGAGTGTCATTGGAACTGCTTAAGGAAAATTTCAAGCATTATGAAATATTTCAGAATCCATTAAGGAGCACAGATTTGTTATGTGCTCCCAAAGCAAAAATATTTACTCCAATCCTTATAAAACTTAATAATCAATTACACATTTTAAAATCATATTTAACTGGCTTTCCCATAAAACTTAATAATCTATTAAGCGTTTCAAAATCACACTTAACTAGCCTTACTCCCAACCTACATACTCCAACTTTAACACTCAAAACAAATGTACCATTATACTGGTGACATGCAATAAAGGGGTCTTTCTAGAACTTCACTATCCAATAGGGTAGTCACTGTTCACACTGGGGCTAGTCCACATTGAGGCCTGTTGTAAGTGTCAAAGACACAAGTCTTCTGTACTAAAGACTTAGTACAAAAAGGAAAATATATGTAGCTTTAAGATTTTTAAGTAATCTCTATACCCAATGTGGTCTAGAACTCTCAGCCCTGAGATCAAGAGTCGTATACTCTACTGAGCCAGACAGGTCCCTTGTATTTAGCTTTTATTTATTTATATTTTAAAGTTTATTTTTAAATTTTTTATATTGAGAGAGCGAGAGAGTGCACAAGTGGGGGAGGAAGAGAGGGAGGGAAAGAGAATCCGAAGCAGGCTCTGCACTGTCAGCACAGAGCCTTATGCAGGGCTCAAACCGTGAGATCATGACCTGGGCCAAAGTCGGACACTTAGCCAACTGAGCCACCCAGGCGATCCTAAAAAAATACATAATTAAAGTTAACCTCCTTGTCTCTCTTAAAGTTAAAAAAATTTTTTGGGGGGAGGGAAACAAAAATAATATAAAAACAGGGAGGGGGACAAAACAGAGACTCAAATATGGAGACCAAAAAGGGTTGCTGGAGAGGTTGTGGGAGGGAGGATGGGTTAAATGCATAGGAGGCATTAGGGAATCTACTCCTGAAATCATTGTTTCACTATATGCTAACTAATTTGGATGTAAATTTTAAAAAATAAAAAATAAATTAAAAAAATAAATTGATACAACCACTTAAAAAAAAATTTTTTTTAAAGTAATCTCCACACCTAATGTAGGGCATGAACCCATGGCCCTGAGATCAAGAGTTACATGCTCTACTGACTGAGCCAGCCAGGCATCCCTCTTTGTACTTTTTAAAAATTATAGTACAGTTGACACACGTTACTTTAGTGTCAGGCGTACAACATAGTGAGTGAGTCAATACATTATGCTTTGCTCACAAGTGTAGCTACCGTGTTATCATACAATGCTATTATAGTATCACTGACTATATTTCCTAAGTTGTGTCTTTTATTCCCATGACTTATTCCTTCCCTAACACTGGAAACTTGTACCTCCCACACTCCTTCATTCCTTCTGCCCATCCCTCCTCCACTGGTAGCTGTCAGTTTATTCTCTGAATTTATGGATGCTTCTGCTTTTCAGATTCCACATGTAAGTGAAATCATATAGTATTTGTCTTTGTCTGACACATTTCACTTTAGCATAATACCCTCTAGGTCCATCCATGTTGTTGTAAATGGCAAGATCTCATTCTAAAGCTGAGCAATACTCCATTGTATGTGTGTCTTTTTTTTTTTTTAATGTTTATTAATTTATATTGAGAGAGAGAGAACGTAGGGGAGGGGCAGAGAGAGGGGGAGAGAATCCCAAGCAGGCTCCGCACTGTCTGTGCAGAGCCTGACATAGGGCTCAATCTTACAAACCGTGAGATTGTGACCTGAGCTGAAACCAAAAGTTGGGTGCTTAACCGACGGAGCCACCCAGGCGCCCCTGTAGGTGTGTCTTTACCCCTTCATCTATCAATGGATCTTTTTACTATCTTAATGTGGCTACTAGAAAATTTTAAATAACATATTAGCACACATTATATTTCTATTGGGCAGCATGGTTCTGGAGAAACATTTGGAGCTTCTGACCAGATAGACAGTATGCATTAGAAGACGAAGGCCTTGAACAACTTCTCCCACCACCGTTCCCTGGTGCCACCTTTAACCTGCTGGCCACTTGCCAGTCTTCAGCACAGGTGGAAATGCCGTGTTACTGTACTCCTGTTACACATCAAAACCACATGGATTCTAGCCATCCTTGCTTTTTAGTGTTCTGCTTCCGTTAGAAGCTACAGTGTGTGCCAGTCAAGAAGGAGCATTTTGAAAAAAATTTTAAAGTTATTTATTTTGAAAAAGAGACAGCGTGAAGGAGGGGCAGAGAGATGGAGAGAGAGAGAATTCTAAGCAGGCTCTGTGCTGTCAGCATAGAGCCCAACGTGGGGCTTGAACCCATGAAACAATGAGATCATGACCTGAGCTGATATCGAGTCAGACACTTAACCGACTGAGCAACCCAGGCGCCCCAGGAACATTTTTAATTACGGCAGTTAAGACTCTTTTGGGATAATTTTCCCATATAGAGCAACAAGGCCATAGAGCCTTAACACAGGTTGAAGGAAACCTTTGGACAAGATGTTTGGATGCAATCAAGGGCAGAAAAGGAGAAAACAGGATCACAGGTGGTCCTGGAGAAAGCCAGGAAATGGAAGCAAATTTCAGGAACACTCCTGGGGTGATCTATGTCAAGTGGGAACTCTTCAGTCATCAACAGGGGCCCCGGATCTAACTGCAAGGTCATCCCACTCGCACATGCTCAACATGTGCCCTTGGTATTAGGGTCGCTGGTGTCACACCTGATCAACACGGATTCCTGTGTTGGGATGACGGACTGGTTACCTAAGTGCCATCCAGCACAGCAGCTGCCACCCACACACACAGCAATGGAGCAGCTGGACTACAGCTAGCGTGACCGGAAAGCTGAATTTTACATATTAGTTAGCTCACATTTAAATTAAGCATGTGTGGCTGGTGGCTGATGCACCGGCCACTGCAGGTGTGAGCCTTGCTTCCCCAAGGGTGGTGTGCAGACGAGCAGCATAGGACCCTCTGCGAGCTTGTTAGAAATGCAAAGTATTTCTGACTTCACCTGGAGTTCCTCAAGTACGTTCCACAGCGTAACAAGATTGCCAGGGGATTCCCATGCACGTTAAAGTTTGGACAGCACTTACTTAGAGTAGTGGGGGGGGGGGGGTCTCATTTGAAAACACTAGAGCCCATAAAATTGTATAAAAAGTTAGCATACCTAGGAGTGCCTGGGTGGCTCAGGCAAGTCTCCAACTTCAGCTCGGGTCATGATCTCACAGTTTGTGAGTTCGAGCCCTGCATTGGGCTCTGTGCTGACAGCTTCAGATCCTTTGCCCCCCTCCCCTGCTTGCACACGGCACTCTCTCAAAAATAAACAAGACATTAAAAAGAAAAGTTATCGAGATGCCTGGGTGGCTCAGTTGGTTAAGTGTCTCTTGATTTTGGCTCAGGTCATGGTCTCACGGTTCCTGAAATCGAGCCCCGTGTCGGGCTCTGCACTGACAGTGCAGAGCCTTCTTGGGATTCTCTCTCTCCATCTCTGGCCCTCCCCTGCTTACACACGCTCTCTCTCTCTCTCAAAAGAAAAAAAAAAACAACAAATATTAAAATAAAAAAGTTATTTATGTATGTGTAGGGGTGTGTGTATGTGTATACACGTGTCTTCTTTCCTTCCCCTGGAAACAACATCCATACTTTTTCCTCAGATTTTGCAAGTTCCCAAACTGAGAAGTTTTAGCCTACAGGAATATGACCCCATTAAGTAGGAGAGCAGATTTCACCAAACAAAGAAAACTATGAAGTTATCCTCTGCTATGTACTCTTCAGTTAATGAAGGGCAAAACCCGGCCATTCCTAGCTCTGAGTTCTTCCATTGAGCTCTCGTCATGTGTGGTAATGACACGGATACACTGTTTTTATTTCAAAATATGACATATACACACATCAGTAGAGGCTGCGCACACACATGTGCGCGTACACACACACGTATAAATATTCTATTGTGTACCACAAAGATCCTTATTTTTTTAGTGCAAAATTGGCCACAAAGAGCATTCCAGGACAAAGACCAGTTTGTGCTAGTATGTATTGCTGGCACAACTGGTAAAGGTTTAAAAATTTTTTTTCTTTTAATGTTTATTTATTTTTGAGAGAGAGAGAGAGAAAGAAAGAGAGAGAGAGACAGTATGAATGGGGGAGGGGCAGAGAGAGAGGAAGACACAGAATCCGAAGCAGGCTCCAGGATCTCAGCTGTCAGCACAGAGCCCGACACGGGGCTTGAACTCAGACTGTGAGATCGTGACCTGAGCCGAAGTCAGAGGCTCAACTGACTCAGCCACCCAGGAGCCCCACAACTGACAAAGGTTGAAGTACCAATGTGCTACTGTAGGTGCTGCTCATTTTTTGGTTGGACTCAACCAGGAAATAGTTTTTTCAATTTGTGTAATGACTGTCTAGTTATCCTCTACAACATAAAACCATGAATAAAATCAGTTGATAGTATGACTATTTAGCTTACTTTTCCATTAGTAAATAGTGCTGAGTTTATATCATAATAAAAAAAATAATGGTCTTTTGTTATTTCTTTTAGCCAAAAACTTACAAACAAAGGTGTAGTTAGGGATGAGGCTGTTTTCAGGCTTGTAAACTTGCCTCAGAGAAATATCCCCCCCTTTGTTAACAATAAAATGTCCTGACATCTCTGCTAAGGCAATGATTGATTCCTGGAGTTAGATAGTGTCCTAGAGTCTCAAAACAGCTCTAAGAGGGGCACCTGGGTGGCTCAGTTGGTTGAGTGTCTGACCGGCTCAGGTCATGTTCTCACAGTTTGTGAGTTTGAGCCCCACATCAGGCTCGCTGCTGTCAGCACAGAGCCCACTTCAGATCCTCTGTACCTTCTTCCCTGCTTGCATGCTCCCAAAACTAAAACATTAAAAAAAAAAAAAAATGGCTCTAAGACTCTGCCTGATTCACTATCTTCCAGCTGGTATTTAAGAGGAAACATGCACAAACTGTTAGTTGGCTAATGCCAGGGGAAAATGAACTCAACCTATACGGCTCTAAGTATTCTCAGATGAAGAGAACATTTCTGAGTTTGGACTTTATTTTTTTCTGGTAATGTAAATTTATAAATGCAGAACTACTGATTGTACTTGCATTAGGCAGAGTCAGGTCCCCTTAATAAGCATGTTCACTAATCAGTCTGATGAAGGAAAATAACTCGGGAGCACTGGAAACTACAAACAGTCCAATACACATTTAATATATTTGGCTTTTGTAGGTAAGAGATTCTTTAGAAACCAGCCAGCTAAAAGGGCTATTTACCATGGCATTTCTAATATTTTTCCACCTCTGTAGTGTGATGGATGCCATTAAAACACAAGGGCTGAAAAACAGTCCTGAACTGTCCAGTACCAGATACGGGACAAATGTCACCCACCCTGCTATGGCGTGATGCTCCTGGTACAGAAGGTCTTCTCCATTCTTCTCTCCAGAAAGCACACTGGAAAGCAAGTGAGGGGTGTTATTGTAAGAATAACCTTGAATCCAGTCCATCATTGTCCAAGAGTCGTACAGTCGGACACTCAACTGTATGATTTTCATGACATCTCACACCTGATCATGACACCCACCTTTGTGTCGACACCATCTCTGAGGATCCCTCAATCACTTATTGCCTTGCCCTCAGTCTGGGCCAAGGTTCTCATCTGCACTCAGTTTTAGATAACTTATTTAACTTATTAACATAACTAATACAGGGAGCGCCTCAGTGGCTCAGTCGGTTAAGCATCCGACTTTGGCTCAGGTCATGATCTCACAGTTCATGAGTTTGAGCCCTGCGTTGGGCTCTGTGCTGACAGTGTGGAGCCTGCTCGGAATTCTCTCTTTCTCTCTCTCTGCCCCTCACCTGCTCGTGCTTTCTCTCTCTCAAAATAAATAAATAAACTTAAAAAAAAAACCACCCATAACTAGAAAGGAGTTTTAAAAAATGTTTATTACATTTTGTTCTAGAAATGGTAGAAAATAAAAACTGGTGCAATTATGTCACACATCCTTGGCAAGGCATAGTCAGCCTTTCACACCAGAGAAAAGTTTTACACAATGCCAGAAACAGAAATACCCAAGCTGAAGGTGACAAAGGGTGAGGCTGCTGATCGGAGGAGCCCTTTTGTAAAGGTTTAAAGTTTTCTTCTCTGCTGTCATTTACTTGTGGACAAATACCAGTCCAGTGGAAAGCATTCTGAACATAAAAGGCACCTAGAGTAAAAATCACACCTTGACTAATAAAAATAGCGACACATGTTTACACTGAGAAAAAAAGTCCTATCACGCAACTGTCCTACAAGGCAACGATAATATAAATGCAAAAGCTACTGCAACTAAAAGATCTATCCACACCTACCTAAACCTGGCATGGGAGTTAGATGATGACAGCCACTTTTGCATCTACAACCTGGACATGTTTTATCATCATTTAAATAAGCATGAGTACTGTACTTATAGGCGGGGTGGGGGCAGTCTATTTATCCATAGTCAAGATTTGCTTTGCTGCATTTTCTCTTAAAATGCATTGCTGCATACTCCATTCATGGCTACATGAAAAATTCATGTCGTCCTTTAAGAATGAAGCGAAACTTAAAATTGCAAGTTTAAACCGAAAGTCCTTTTAAATTATCATAAAGCCAAATAAAGCTGATGTTTTACTATGATTTAAGCACCTGAAATATATTCTGATCAATTTATATTCTCTGAGCTAGAATTAGGATCCTCAGGATTTGTATTATGTGTACAAATATTGCAAATTAAGCTAATAAAAACTTGAAAAAATACAAATAATCTTTAGCTACAAAGATCTAAAATACACCTATGGTCTGTACTAAGACAAAAATGAACAAGAAGCCAGCAAACACCAGTCTGCATGTTCTCGTCTGGGGAAAAAGGACTCAGCGGAGCCAGGTGGTGTTCAGCTGGGTCTGGTTCTTGATGCTGGTATCCATTTTTAGCACTTCGCGAATGGCCATGGTAGCGTAGGTAGAAGGAGGAAGAGAAAAATCCATCTTCAGAGCTCTGTATTTGCCTTCTGCCAGGCAAGAAAGAAGAGAACGGTCAGAAAAGGAAGGCAGCTGCAGAGAGACTGGGGAGAGTCATATAATCGCTACAGAGAGGAAAGAACTGGGCTCTTCTGCAGGCACCACCTCCCGTGGGGCCTCAGAGAATAAAATGTAGAAGTGAGATCAGAAGTATATGATCCAGCCGAATCCCGACAGTAATTCTACTTGGAACCTTCAAGAAGGGCACAGGGTGGAAACAGACGAGGGAATCGCAGCCAGAAGTTGACAATGACAATGCAGATTTCATGTTTTAGACTCTGTTCCTGGATATTCCCTCACCTTTGTTCACTCAGTGGGGGAGGAAATATTCAACCACCTAATACCATAATGTTCATTCATTTTCAGTGAAATCTATTGTTCTAATCACCTGACATCAAGCTATAACCACGAAACCAAGATGACAAAACACAAAATAGCAATCACTGGGCAGGTGGAAGGTGGCAGTTTAATTTATGTTTTCGTCTGAGAAAATGTTTCAAAGTTGACACAGAGCTGACGGCTGAGTAAACTTACCAGAAGCAAACACCGGTGGTGGTTTCCCTTCTAGGTTGTCCACATCTGTATTGAAGAGTGGAATTTTGGGATCATCATATGCAACGACTTCCCTTCAAAACACACAAATAAAGTGTGAATGCAAACTTCTATGAAAGGAACTAAAACTGCTCATCACCATTTTCTTAGAAAGGAAAAAACACACAGGCCTGTGTAAGGAATTCTAAGGGGAAGTCGTTCAATAACAGAACAGGGCCAGATTTTACATGTAAGTATTGCTTTTGTATGATCATACAAGATGACAAATGATGCCAGACTACGTTAAAAAAATATAAAATGCTTCCTTAGGATGGAAATTCTTTTTCTATGTAGGTGGAAACTTCACTTGGTGAAGATGTGAATTAGTAATGGCATTTGTATCTTCTCCACGGTGGTCATCACTTCTAACAGCACCGCGTTACTCACCAGAAACAGCCCTCTGGGGTGGGGAAGACCAAGTCCAACCTGGCCAACCTCATCCCACAACCCAGAGATGGAGACAGGGAAAAGAGAGAATCTCCCGGCAATGGACAACTAATTCAGGATTTAGTTTTTAAAATTATCAAACAGAATTGAGTTTTATAAAATTATCAAATAAATATACTGAAATATTTTAAATGAGTTAATACATGTATGTTTTTTTTCTTCAGAACATATTAAAACAAACAGATCAGTGTTTGAAACTCATAGCTAATTCGGAATAAAGGTAGCTTGCTCAGGGATAGCTTTATAAGCAAATCTTAGTTTTTTCAAAGTAGGGAAAAGTTTAAATGTTTCTTCCTTTTTTTTTTTTTAAAGCCTGACGCGGGCTCAAACTCACCAACTATGAGATCATGACCTGAGCTGAAGTCAGACACTTAATTGACTGAGCCACCCAGGTGCCCCTTCTTCCTTTTTATTAACGTTTATTTTTATTTTTGAGAGAGAGAGAGAGAGAGAGATCTCACAAGCGCGTGCATGTGTGCAAATAGGGGAGGGGCAGAGAGAGAGGGAGACATAGAATCCGAAGCAGGCTCTAGGCTCTGAGCCTGACGCTGGGTTTAAACCCATGGAACGCGTGATCATGACCTGAGCCACGGTCAAACACTTAACCCACTGAGCTACCCAGGCACCCCACTCTGCATAGATCTTCAATAATTTAGCAAGGTCTATAAAATGTAAACTTAACCACTTACACTCGTTTGTTTCCTGATGATCGAAAACTGCAAGAAGTAATAATGATAATAGTAACAACAAGTAATGCTTCTATGCCAGGTTGTCAACACTGGACAATAAACATGTGATGCAAAAGCTTTAAATCTCACATTGTAATTCAGTTCTACTTCCTTCCAGACTATCACTCACCAACTGACATTCTGAGGACGAATAATGATCTTTCGGTAGGCTCCTGATAAGGAATAATCTCGAATTTTGTGTCTCATGTTGTCAATATCCAGATTGTCTGCTGTGAGCATTTCCCTGTAGGCTTCGCTAACTGTAAGATACAAAAAGTTAGCTGGAATGCAGCATGTGAGCAAGCCACCTTCTGCCAGACCACAAATAAATTCATAGCATCCTAACAAAATTAGTCTCTCTCATTTATAATCCAGCCTGTTCTCTAGAATCAAAATTTAGGGATTAACTACTAGGACTAGATGTCTCCAGCTTAGATTTGAGCAACTTGTAAGTTATCTCTCATAAGCAGCCACAGTATCTGGGGTGTAAGGTTCTCAAGCTAACTATAAAAGGCCATTTCAAGAGAAGTTATTAACCTATAATTTATACATGCTCAGAGTTGGAATAGAGCATGTACAGAGGCCTCCAATTCCTGAAGAAGGCAGTTATAAATAAATGTATAAAAATAAGAGACCTGGGAAAACAATCTGGCTCACCCTCACCCCTGATGTGGAATCTTTTTTATAACACCTGAGAGAGACAGTCACCCGGCCTTTGCTTGCAGGTTGCCATTTACGGTAACGTCTTTGTGAGGCTCACCAATTGTTAGAAAGTTCCTTATTCCAAACTGAAATCTGTCTTTTTATAACTTCTGCTCACTGCTTTGCAACACAGCAGGTTAACTGCCCTTTTTCACATGTTCACACAAGTGCTGGACCTTTAAGCCGTATCTTCTTTAGGCCACACACACGTTCTTTCAACTGTCCCTCTTCTGACATTGCTGTATTCTCCACAAAACCCTTCATCTGCCTCAGGGTAGCAGAATGATGTTCAATAAGAACTCCAGATACTTTTTATATAGACTACTATCAAGCCGGACCTTTACAGAAGTAAGAATTTATATTTAACTCTATTAAATGCCTTCTGTAGTTCTTTTAAAAAATTTACTTTTTATACAATTAGTATTAACAGTTTTGGGTAACATAACTTGCAAACATGATAAGCAGATTTTAAAAAAATGTTTATTTATATTTGAGACAGAGAGAGAGAGTGCACGAGCAGGGAAGGGGCAGAGAGAGAGGGAGACACAGAACCTGAAGCAGCCTATAAGCTCTGAGCTGTCAGCACAGAGCCCGACGCGGAGCTCGAACCCATGAACCGTGAGATCATGATCTGAGTTGAAGTTGGACACTTAACCTACCGAGCCACCCAGGCGCCCTGCAGATTTCTTATTCAAGTTATTCATAAAAAATATTGGGTAGACCAGGGTCAAGGAAAGACTCCCTCACAACGTATCTATAAGACAACAGGGATCCCTAAATTGAGCACTGCTGGATGCCAAGTGCGCATATGTAACCGATCCACATGCCCATCCAGTCTACGAGCCCCTGTTTTCGCCACAAGGATTCCATGAACAAACTTTGTCAAAAGCTGTATTGAATTTATGGCTTAAATGGCATTACCCTGTGCCATAGGGTAGGCAGACTGTTCCCCTCCCCCCTCCTATTCATTCCCTCCTCCTTTTCTCTGCTTTCTCTCAGTGAAGTCAACCTCACATAAGAATTAGAAGCGCAGCAATCTGATTATATTAATATGTAAGTGGCAGATGACTAACTTTTGTCAGTATTTGCAGTATCAAAGAAGGGTGTTAATTCCTAAGCATTCTGTAACTTGTATGGTTACAAGGAATATAACATTGATAAGCAAAATAATCATTCTGACCCCTCGAGAGAAAAGATGTCTTTTTTTTGTTTTTTTAAGTTTTTACTCATTTGAAAGAGACAAAGGCAGTGTAAGTAGGGAGGGGCAGAGAGAGAGAGAGAGAGAGAGAGAGAGAGAGAGAGGAGGGGGGGGGAGGGAGGGAGACAGAGAATCACAAGCAGGCTGCGTGCTGCCAGCACACAGAGTCTGACACGGAGCTCTAACTCCCGAAACCTCAAGATAATAACCTGAGCAGAAGTCAGCCCCTTAGCTGAAGGAGCCACCCAGGAGCCCCTCCACCATTTTGTTTCTTAATTTAAATTACCCAGGGGCGCCTGACTGACTTAGTGGAACATACAACTCTTGAACTTGGGGTACTTAAGTTCGAACCCCATGTTGGGTGTAGAGATTACCTAAAAATAAAAATTTTTAAAAAATTATCCATTTGAGGGGCGCCTGGGTGGCTCAGTCGGTTAAGCGTCCGACTTCGGGTCAGGTCATGATCTCATGGTTCGTGGGTTTGAGCCCCGCATCAGGCTTTGTGCTGACAGCTCAGAGCCTGGAGCCTATTTCGGATTCCGTGTCTCCCTCTGTCTCTGCCCCTCCCCCACTCGTGCTCTGTCTCCCTCTGTCTCAAAAATAAACATTAAAAAAAATAAAAAAAAATTATCCACTTGAATACCTTTCAGGGAGACTTTATATATGTAAACATAGGTTATAAATGTTTGAAATCTAAACATTTTCAAGTCTGACAGAAATGAAAGTTCTAAAATTATATTTAAAGTACTGATTTTTTCCCCTCTCTCTATTCTTGGTGGCTGGTAAGTGGCTTAAATATGTCAGGCTTTGTTTTATCTACTTTCCCCTGACAGGAAACTTACTTTTATGCTTTGGGTAGATAACATCGAAACCAGGCAAAGGCATTACCACATCATGGATGGAGTAATTATTAACATCTTCTTCATCAACATAGGTGGCTGTAGCTGCAAATTGACACACAGATAAATTAAGAAAAACTACAAAAATAGGTGATATTTTCATGAGCTTGATCTTCAAAAATTACATGCAAGCTGACACAGGATGAGTGGCCTACAAAATTTAAGGAAATTAAGTTAGGTACCTTTCTGTCTTTTCTGCTCTACCCAAGAAATAAAATCATGGATTCATAACAAGTGGAAAGTCAAAAAAACAAAAAACAAAAAAACAAACATTTATTTCTCAGCTGCACCCGTATGTTTTTAGAATGCTTTAAAAAAACAAGCTGCTTTCTCCTTTTTAAACAACCCTACAAAATACTATCTAGAAAGCTATTGCCATTGGATGCATTTTGATAAAAGAATAATTTTAAATCAGTCTGCGTTTAGAGGATGAAATGTGATGGCATATGGGACATTAAAACACACTGGATGTAATCAACATTGGAGGAGATTAAAAACTATTAATCCAGGATAATCAAAATTTCTCAACAGGACCCTTAGTGGACTTATTGGGTATACATGTAGATGAACAGGCTATGTCTTCAGACAGGAGAAGGGCGGCTGGGTGTGCCAGAACATGGACTTTGGAAACAGGCCGACTTTGATTCTGAATCTCTGCCTTTTCCTTTTTTAACCAGATGTGGAATCTTGTGAATCTTGTCTGAAGAACACAGGGAACACTTCACAGAATACTGCGAGCTTTAAACCAGAAGAGGTAGGCAAAGGGCTTAACACAAGGCCTGACACAAGGTGGGGGCTTAGCATCAGAGGGGATCAGCTGTGTGTTTTATGAACATTGCCAGCACAGAGTACGCACTAAGTGTGTGTTACGTCACGGCCCGTGTGTGAAGTGAGCTCCGGTCGAGAGCTGACTTACAGAAACTCTTTAAAACTGGCGGACAATAGCTGAGGCGCCAAGGCAAGTCTAGAAGTGTAGAGGAGTATTTGCTAGACCCAGATTAAAGTTTAGAAAAAGACTTAAAGACAACATCTCATTCAAATCTTCTTCTAGCCAAGAAAATGGAGGCCCACAGACCCAGAAGAGAGTCAGGCGCTTACTCAAATCGTATGCATATTTTGATTAGAGATACAGATGCAAAGTGTTCCGTCTGAGCTTACAATGCCTTTCCATTTAACCTTACTAGACACCCCCCACCCTCCCCAAGCAGTGGCCAGGCTGGATTTTAAGCACTAGTGTCAAATGACTGAACCCTAGTTTGGTGGAGTCAGGAGGATATCTGCCTTTTTACCTCCTTTGAGAACGAGGTCCCCCGGAACGGGTCTCAGTCCGTACTCCTCTATCCTCTTGCTTACCATGTTATTCCACACATAGCTTTGGTAGCTATGAATATACATTAAGCGATTATTTCTTGGTATCTGGAGGGAAGGATAAAAAACAGGCAAGGAAAAAAATACATATTCTGAATATTAAAAGTACTGTACTTTCCCAGGCCTCCCACTTGCTCAGTGGTGACCCTAGAACAAGAAGCTCGTAGCTCAAATCTCATCTCTCTAAAGGCTTATAGCAACAGTGACTGATGCACGGCAACCAATTTTAGAGACAGAACTCCTCCGACTACGGGGTGCTCATGGTCAGCTTCCATGGCGGCAGCTCCCACATGTTTATGCAAATAAAGCAAGTCCTGTGGAGCTCACACCCTAAACCAAAGACACGGCCCTCAAACTCTAGAAATTCACACATTGGTTAGTTACACAGCAAACAGTGCTTCCTTCCTGCTAATGGCCGTGGAGGGAGAAAATCTGAATGACTGAACTGACAACTGACTTCATGCGGTAAAAATTCTTTCTTGTTTACCAGGGGAAGAGTAAATGAAACGTTAAGTTTAAGAGTTAACCTTTAGTCCACGAGGGATCACAGCCATCTGAACACTGGCAGAGGCCACACTTGCCAAGATGGTACCCACTCCTGAACAACCACGAAGAAACCAAACTAAAATGTAATCACTAGGGCGCTTCCCGTGCAACCTCTTACTGAGGCAGGTTGCAGTCCCGATGCTGGACAACGATCAACAAGTGCAACCTAAGATGGATTCTGAATTTCTCAAGTAGCAAGATACTTAAAATTAAAGTTAAGTTACATTTCCTTAAATTCCTTAAGTTAAATTTAATTAAATTTAAATTAAATTTCCTTGTAGGCAGTATTTACCACTTTCATGCTTTTCTCAGCCCTCCATGTGAATAACTGTTGCCAACGCCACCCACACCCACCACCCTCCCTCGTCACCATTTAGGGTACACACAAGGATCACTCAGGTAACACACGTCTCCGAGATCACCAAAGGATCCTTATTTACCTTCCGCTCTTCTAAGATTTAGTAAAATATTTAAAGGTAAAATTTAAAAAGAATTAAGCCACCTCAAGTCATTTGCCTGACTTCACAAATAGCACTCACTATGCCAAATGCAGAGACTATATTCTTCATTCCATATTTTGAAAGTCCTCGCAGCAGCTGCCCTTCCACACACCTTTTGACAGGTAGTTTTCTGAGGGCAGCAGCTGGGTCTTTGGTCTTCGCCCACTCTTCCCTGCACTTAACCAAGTAGCCCTTTTCAGCTGGGGGGGAAAAAAAGTTGTGTTAAAACAATTTATGAAATGGACAGATTTCCGTAACTTTAACACGCTTCCTAGAGAACACAAAATTAGAAAATGCTCTTTGAAACACAGGTACTCTGAACAGATTCTGCTCATTGAGAATACCTGTCAGGAGGTGAGAAGGTGGGACGGGGAGAATGTACAGAATGAAAGAGCTTCGTCGATATTAGCCCACCCCCACCTCCAGTATTGAAAGTCCATTACTGTCCCCTTATCACGGCTGATTTAACAGAAGACAAAACCCAGGGAGCCTTTTCTCCTTTCTCTTTTTCTACTGTGTTGGCAAATTTGATAGGAACTCTCCTTAAAAGTAGACAACTTTATCTCTTTAATTTGGAAATGAATAATTACCCAAAGGGACTAAATATTTTGATAATTTGTAAAGTAGTATTTAAATCATTTTTTAGATGATATGAATTTAGACGTACTTTCTGGAAAGTAGCTAACAAACTAAAATCTTCAACACTTTTTGCCCAGTTTTTAATTTCTACTACACTATGCTTTAACAAATTAACCACAAGTGAGATGTGTTTGGATTCCTGCACGTTCAGGGATTTAGTAGTGTATGGGGCAAAGGAAATATATTTGTTTATGGATTAATATATTAGATGAACTAAAGAGCTAAACACAGGATACAAATTATAAATCTCAAATATATACATAAAATTTGTGAAAAAATAAACTATCCTTTTAATTTTACTATAAAAACAATTAAAAAAAATTTTTTTAACATTTATTTATTTTTGAGACAGAGAGAGACAGAGCATGAATGGGGGAGGGACACAGAGAGAGGGAGACACAGAATCTGAAGCAGGCTCCAGGCTCTGAGCTGTCAGCACAGAGCCCGACGCGGGGCTGGAACTCACAGTGCGGGAGATCATGACCTGAGCTCAAGTCGGACGCCCAACCGACTGAGCCACCCATGAGCCCCAAAAACAATTTTTAAAATTTCTGAAATACCTACCTAATATACACAGATATTTTTTATTCAAAGCAATTCCACAAATACCTAACAAGATATTCTATTTTTTTTTCATTAACATGAATTTTATTCTTACCTCCAGAACGGGGTTTCAATATTAAATCCATGACTTCAGTCCAGGAATTCTGTAATATAGCTCTAAAATGAAACAGCATTTATTTTGCTTTAATTTTTTCTACTTTACATTATTTTACTTAATTTTGCATTAAGATAAATTTTATATGCTGAAATTTATGGAGTGAAAAATTGTGTTAAAATTCTATATATTTTATTAAACTTAAAAATAAGCTGAAAAACTAATGATATACGTTTCAAATGTAAATGAGAAAAGAACTCAAAAGAGAGAAGAAAATTAAGAATGTTTACTTATTAACATTTAACATCACATCAACTTGTATTTTTATTTATTTATTTAAATGTTTATTTATTTTGAGGGAGAGAGAGAGAGGGAGGGTGGGTGCAGAGAGAGGGTGGGGAGAGAATCCCAAGCAGTCTCCACACTGTCATCACACAGCCTGATGCGGGGCTCGATCCCATGAACCACAAGATCATGATTTGAGCCAAAACCAAGAGTTGGTTGCTTAACCAGCTGAGCCACCCAGATGCCCCTTATGTCACAGGTTTTATTTTTTATTTATTTTATTTTTATTAAAAAAATTTTTTTTCAATGTTTATTTATTTTTTTGGGGGGGACAGAGAGAGACAGAGCATGAACGGGGGGGGGGGGGGGGGACAGAGAGAGAGGGAGACACAGAATCGGAAACAGGCTCCAGGCTCTGAGCCATCAGCCCAGAGCCTGATGCGGGGCTCGAACTCACGGACCGCGAGATCGTGACCTGGCTGAAGTCAGACGCTTAACCGACTGTGCCACCCAGGCGCCCCTTGTCACAGGTTTTAAAAGCTGTAATAGTAAATACTACCAAGTCATTAAGCTGTTAAACATGGTATCTGTACAAATCTGTACTAAAACTTATTTGAAACCTCTCAAGAAATTTCTCCCCTGTGTTGAATACCTTCTTGCCTAGACAAAGAGTAACACTTTATCCTTCCCTATTATTCTGGCCCAAATGGAAACATCTTTACTTTTGTTGGTTATAAGTTATACATGATTCTTAAAAATTAAACAGTACATAAGAAAGGTTACCTGTAATCTAATTTAACACTTTATTATTTTTTAATGTTCATTTATTTTTAGAGCTAGAGTGTGAGTGGGGGAGGGGAAGAGAGAGAGGGAGATACAGGATCAGAAGCAGGCTCCAGGCTCCTAGCTGTCAGCACAGAGCCTGACGCGGGGCTTGAACTCACAGACCGCGAGATCATGATCTGAGCCGAAGTCGGACACTTAACTGAGCCACTCAGGTGCCCCTAAATTAACACTTTAGAGTGTATTTTTCATGACTTTTTAAAAAAGATTTTTAAGTAATCTCTATATCCAACATGAGGACTGAACTCACAACCCTGAAATTTAAGAGTCATGTGCTATACCGACTGAGCCAGACACCCCCATGACTTTTCTTGATACATCTGTAAGTGTACACAATTTTTTCTTTAACTTTTATTGTACTATCTTTTGCCTTGCAAAAATTCTATTTTGCCTATCATATCTGCAATTTTTTTCTGTTAAGATATTTGGTCTTGGGAGTTATGCTTAGAGAGGCCTTCCTGACCATAAGAATATAGAAATACCTATTAATTTTAGTTTTAGTTAACTAGGGTTTTAATTTTTCATATTTAAGTTAACCCATATGGGATACTTTTGTATATTAAAGTGTATAAAATGCTGTTTGGTATCCGATGATGTGCTCATATGGATTATTTATCCACTAATGTGACTAATTACATAACAGATTTTCTACTACTGGCCATCCTTGCGTTCCTGGAACAAGCCATGCTCTATCAGTCTTTAAATATTCTCCTGGGTGACACATTATGTAGCTGGCTAGGCTATCTGCAACACCTCCCAAGAGAAGAGAGTTCTAACTCAGGACTAGGCATTGGTCTGCCAGGTATCATAGAAGGAGCTGTCTTTATTCAAAAACCTTTGTTATCTGGCTGGCCACTTGATTTTGTAAATACTTTTATTGTAAAGCAGCTGCACTCAGCCATGTACACACTGTGTATGACTGGTTCACACTGTTTTAACAGTGGAGGTGAGTCGTTCTATGAACACTCCACGGCCCACAAAGCCTAAAACGTTTACTATGTGGCCCTTGGCAGAACAAGTCTGCCAACAAGTGGTACAAAATATTGCAAAGTTTAAGATGCTACCATATACATGCAAGTTCCATATACACTGCCATATTAAATATTCGCAGATGTGGTTACAATAGGCCATTCTATCTGGCCCACTACACATTAAGATGTTTTCTACTTTTCCTATGTTCTCTTTCTTTACCTTCCTTTTTTTTTTTTAATTTTTAAATCTTTATTATTTTTGAGAGAGAGAAACAGCATGAGCAGGGGAAGAACGGAGAGAGAGGGAAACACAGAATCCGAAGCAAGCTCCAGGGGCTCAAACCTATGAACTGTGAGATCATGACCTGAGCCGAAGTTGGACACTTAACCGACTGAGCTACCCAGGCGCCCTATTATTTACCTTCCTTTTTAAAAAAATTGTATAAAATACATATAACATCGAACTCATCATTTTAGCCACTTTGAAGTGTACAGTTCTACGGCACTAAGTACGTTCATATTGCCGTGAACAGTACTACCTGCCTCCAGAACTTTTACATCTTTCTCAACTGAAACTCTGCACACATTAAACATTAATCCCCATCTCTTCCTCCTCCCAGCTCCTGGCAACCAGCACTCCACCTTGCGTATGCGTCTAACCATTCTAGGTCCTCACGTAAGAGGAATTACAGTTATTTGTCCTTTTGTGACTGGCTAATTTAGCATAAAGGTCTTCAAGGTTTATAATCTTGTAGCATGTGTCACAAATTCCTTCCTGTCAAGGCTGAATGATATTCCATTGTATCTATGTACCATGTTTTGTTTATGCATTCACTTGTTAATGGAAAGTTGGTTGCCTCCTTCTTCTGGCTATTGTGAACAGTGCTCAAAAACATAGGCATATAAATATATGTTGAGTGTTTGCTTTCACTTCTTTTGGGTATATACTCATAAATGGAATTTATGGACCATACGCTAATTCTACATTTAATTTTTTGAAGAGACACCGTATCATTTTCCATAGAGACTGTACCACTTATATTCCTACCAGCAGCGCACAAGGGTTCCCATTTCTCCACATGTTCAACACTTGTTTTATTGTCTTTTTTTTTAACTAATGGCATTTCTAATGGGTATATAGTATCGCATTGTGATTTTGATTTCCATTTCCTTAATGATTGGTAATACTGAGCATCTTTTCATTATTAGCTTATTAGTCATTAATGTATCTTCTTGGAAGAGGGGCGCCTGGGTGGCTTGGTTGGGTGTCTCACTTCAGCTCAGGTCATGATCTCATGGTCTGTGAGTTCAAGTCCCCCGTCAGTCTCTGCTGACAGTTCAGTCTGGAGCCTGCTTCGGATTTTCTGTCTCCCTCTCTATCTGCCTCTCCCCTGCTCACATTGTCTCTCTCTCTCAAAAATAAACATTACAAATATTTAAAAAATATGTATCTTCTTGGAAGAAAGTTCAAGTTCTTTGCCCATTTTAAATCAGGTTATTTTGCTGTTGTGTTGTAGGAACTCTATATATTTTGGATATTAACCCCTCATCAGATACATAATTTGCAAACATTTTCTCCCCTTCTGTGGGTTGCTTTTTCATTCTGTTGATAAGTGTCCTTTGGACACAAAAACTTTTTATTTTCTTAAATTTAAATTTTACTTAAGTTTTAGTTAACATATTGTGAAACACTGGTTTCAGGAGAATTCAGTGATTCATCACTTCCATACAACACCCAGTGCTCATCACAAGTGCTCTCCTTAGAACCCATCACCCATCTAATCTCATCTCCCACCGAGCTCCCTCGATCAACCCTGTTTGTTCTCTATCATTAAGAGTTTCTTGTGGTTTATTTGCCTCTCTTCCTTTCCTCCCACCCCTTCCATACATTCATCTATTTTGTTTCTTAAATTTCACATATGCGTGAAATCATATAGTATTTGTCTTTCTCTTACTTTGCTTAGCATGATATGTGCTAGCTTCATCCACATCATTGCAAAGGACGAGATTTCATTCTTTGTGAAGGCTGAATAATATTCCATTGTACATATATATACACATCTTCTTTATCCATTCATCAGTCAATGGACATTTGGGCTCTCTCCATAGATTGGCTATTGTTGATAATGCTGCTATGAACACTGGGGTGCAGGGACCCCTTTGAATTTTATTTTTGTATTCCTTGGGGAAATACCTAATAGTGCAATTGCTGGATCATAGGGTAGTTCTATTTTTAGTTTTGAGGAACCTCCATACTGTTCTCCAGAGTGGCTGCACCAGTTTTCATTCCCACCAACAATGCAAGAGGGTTCCTGTTTCTTCACACCCTTGCCAATATCTGTTGCTTCTTGTGTAATTCTAGCCATTCTGGTAGGTGTGAGGTGGTATCCCATCATGTTTTTGATTTGTATTTCTATCTGTATTTTGATTTGTATTTTGATGATGAGTGATGTTGAGCATCTTTTCATGTCTGTTAGCCATCTGGATATTGTACACAAATATCTTAAATTTTATGGAGTCCAACCTATTTTTTTCTTTTGGTGTTATAACCAAGAAATTGGCAACCAAATGTCATGAGGTTTTCTCGTTTTCTTCTAATTTTATAGTTATAGCTCTTATGTTTAGGTCTTTGATCTATATTAATTCTGGTAAATGGTGTACGATAAGGGTCCAACTTCATTTTTTAATGTTTATACCCAATTTCCCCAACACAACTTACTGAAAAGACAGTCCTTTACCATTGAATGGTCTTGTCATCCTTGTTATTTGACCATATATGCAAAGATTTATTACACCTTTAAAGAAAAATGTTTTACTTAGGTGTAATTCATGTATCCATATAATTCATCCATTTAAGTACACAATATAATGGCTTATGGTATACTCACAGAATTGTGCAACATCACACAATCAATTCTGGAACATTTTTATCACCCAAAAAGAAATCCTGCACCCATGAGCAGTCACTATCTATTACTCCTCCCCCAGACCTAGGCACCACTAATCAACTTCCTTTCTCTATGGATTTGTGTAATCTGGATAACTCATATAAATGCATCCTACAGTATTTTGCCTTTTGTGACTAGCTTCTTTCACTTAGCATGTTTTCAAGGTTTATCCATGTTGTAGCAAGTATCAGTACTCCATTCTCTTTTATTGTCCCTTTGTTTTAAGGGGGGGTAGGGGAGGGGTAGAGGAGGAGAGAGAGAATCTTAAGCAGGCTCCATAGCCAGCCTGGAGCCCAGCTCAGGGCTCGATCTCACGAATCATGAGATCATGACCTGAGCCAAAATCAAGAGTCAGAGGCTTGGGGCACCTGGGTGGCTCAGTCAGCTGAACTTCTGACTCTTGGTTTTGGCTCAGGTCATGGTCTCACAGTTGGTGGATTTGAGTCCCACGTGGTGGTCACAGTATGGAGCCTGCTTGGGATTCTCTCTCCCTTTGCAAATAAATAAAACTTAAAAAAAAAAAAAAAAAAGAGGTGGAGGCTTAACCAACTGAGCCACCCAGGTGCTCATTGTTTATTTTTATTGTTGAATAATATTCCATTGTGTGGATACATCACATTTTGTTTATCTATTTATCAGTTGATGGACATCTGGGTCGTTTCCCTTTTTTTGGCTGCTATAAACATTGGTGTAAACTTTTGTATGACGCACATTTTCAAATTCTTGAGTATATACCTAGGAGCGCAACAGCTGAGTCATATGATATTTGGTGTAGAGGACTAGCCAGGCTGTTATCCAAAATAGGTATACTATTTTACATTTTTACCAGCAGGGCATGCAGGTTCCAATTTCTTCACATCCTCACCAACACTTTTTATTGTAAGCCTTTTTGACTTTAGCCATCATAGTGGATGTGAAGTGATAGCTCACTGGGGTTTTAAATTCCTTTTCCCTAATGATTAGTGATTCCCTAATGATGTTGAACATCTTTCCATGTGCTTTCTGGCCATTAATCTATGTTCTTTGGAGAAATGTCTACTCAGATCACCTGTTTTTATTTTAGTTATTTTTTTTGGAGACAGAGTGTGCACGTGTATGTGAGTGGGGGAGGGGCAAAAGCAGAGAGAGAGAGAGAGAGAGAGAGAGAGAGAGAGAGAGAGAGAGAGAGAAAATATCTTAAGCAGGCTCCACGTGGGCTTGTCACAGACCCTGGGGTCATGACCTGAGCCGAAATCAAGAGTCAGACACTCAAAAGACTGAGCCACCCAGGTGCCTCTCACTTGCCCGTTTTTAGACTGTCATTTGTCCTTGTGTCTTTGCTTTGTAAGAGTTCTTTAAAAATCTTGGATGTAAGTCACCCTTCCAAAACTCAAAACTAAGGGTTTTGTTTTTTGTTTTTGTTTTCCTATGATGGTAACAGTGGGCTTCTTTGAAGCTAGGAAATATTCTTATGTTGTGGAAACTGTCGATTTGGGATTCTAAATGCACTGTATACTCATACTGTATACTTAAGGCATGCAATGCAATTTTTGTTCCTTTATATTTTTGATAAATCTGATCTCATTTTCATTAATCATTTTACACTATCTTTGGAGTACAAAATTTGCAGGGTCCCACCGCTGTTCTTCTGCCAAATTCATTACAAATTCAAAAGTTGATACAGTTTTCCCTTAAATATTCTGTCCCATAATACAATTAACATCTTCACTATCTTTATCAATGTCCTTTGGCCATTTAGCAAGATTGAAAACATCATCATTTATTATCTAATAATAATGATTACCAGTTACTTTAGTTTTCTTCTTGGCAAAAATTCTTTCTGTGCTTAGGATGCTTTAGTTTTAAAATATTACTTTCTGGGGGCGCCTGGGTGGCTCAGTTGGTTGAGTGTCCGACTTCGGCTCAGGTCATGATCTCACAGTCCGTGGGTTCGAGCCCCGCGTCGGGCTCTGTACTGACCGCTCAGAGCCTGGAGCCTGTTTCAGATTCTGTGTCTCCCTCTTGCTGACCCTCCCCCACTTGCACTCTGTCTCTCTCTGTCTCAAAAATAAATAAACATTTTAAAAAAAAATATTACTTTCTGGGGACGCTTGGATGGCTCAGTTGTTTGAGCTTTCGACTTTTGATTTTGACTCAGGTCATGATCCCAGGGTCATGGGATGGAGCCCTGCATCAGACTCCACGGTGAGCATGGAGCCTGCTCAAGATTCTCTCTCTCTCTCTCTCTCTCTCTCTCTCTCTTTCAAATAAAATACTATTTCTGCTTATTGAGCACTTACTGTATTTAAGGCATAGAAATAGATGCTGCATAGACACCATGTCACTTCCATTTCACCACCCTGTGGGGTTAGTATTATGATCTCCATTTTACAGATGAGTAGTCTGAGGCTCAAAACCCAAGTCTGACTTTACTGCCTGAGCTTTTAACTTTTACAACACTGCCTAAAGAGGTAGAGGAATACTACATCACAGATTTTTATCATGTTGTGTTTTTAAAAACACATGAACAGATGCAACTTCGTGTAGTCGGCTGCTGCAACCATGCACTGGAAGTCCAGAAAAGTCCTCTGTTCCTAGGACTATGGAGGAAAACTGGTGAGCTCCAGCAAACCCCAAGCCTAAATTTCACCTTTGCTACAACAGGGGTTTGAAACCCAAGTAAGAATGCAAACTATGTAAGCTCTCACATTACCACCAACTCATAACCTCTACAATCCTAACTCCCATGAGAATGATTACTTTATGTAACACAGTCTACAGGACAGCAGGGCAGCATATACAGGTTTAGGTTTATGAAACCAAGTATTTAGTTATTTTTCTAGTTAATTTACTTACTCATTAAGTAACCTCTACACCCAACATGGGGCTCGAATAACGCCGAGAGTCTAAGTGTTTATTGATGGGATCCCCACCGTACCTTACCCTAGAGGGATTCCCTATTTACTGCCTAAAAGAGAATCAGATTTCTTTTTAATTTTTAAATATTTATTTTTGAGATAAAGAGTGCAACCAGGGGAGGGGCAGAGAGAGAAGGGGACAGAGGATCTGGAGTGGGCTCTGCGCTGACAGCAGTGAGCCTGATGTGGGCTCGACCTCATGAACAGTGAGATCATGACCTATGCTCAAATGACTGAGCCACCCAGGCGCCCCAAGAGAATCAGATTTCTTAAAATAAATTCTACCACGCAATTTATATTCTATGCCACTGTCTTTAAAGGTGGGAGAGTGGAGATGTAAGTTTAATAAACTGGGAAGTGCTTGTTAACAGAGATCACAAACTACACCATCTCTGTCAGGCTACTCTGGGTCGGAGTCACCCAACTGCTTATTGTACTGAGCCAAGATTTACCTATAAAAAAAGAAACTAAAAACAGAATCCCCGATGGGAGAAAAACTTACTTTTTGGGTTATACCCTTCTGAACATTGATGTATTTTTATTTTTTCCATGTACATGTATTACCTTAAAACACAAAAAAATTAGAAGGATATTATGGATCAGTTGATGAGATACACTGGCTCATTTGGCCCAGACATGAATAGTTATAAATGACAGCAACAGGGCACCTGGGTGGCTCAGTTGGTTAAGTGTGACTTCAGCTCAGGTCATCATCTCATGGTTTGTAAGTTTGAGTCCTGTGTCGAGCTCTGTGCTGACAGTTCAGAGCCTGGAGCCTGCTTCGGACCCTGTGTTTCCCTCTCTCTCTGCCCCTACCCTACTCACGGTCTCTCTCTCAAAAATAAATAAACATTAAAAAAAATTTAAAAATCACAGCAACAAAAAATCTTTCTTCTTTTTTTATGAGAGCTCTTTCAGACAAAAGTTAAGGAATGAAATACAAACCTTCCAACTTGATATGTGGGGACAGCAGTAGTTCCAAATCTTTGCATTCCATAGTAGTTAATAAATCCAATCTCCTTGAGAGAGTTCATGGCTTGCTGAACTTGTTCATCAGTTCCTGTTATATTTCTGTTAAGGGCCCAAATTTCCAGAAAAAAATTTAGTCGCACATATTCATGTATACATATAAATGATATGGCTTAGCTTCCATGCCTTTCCCCTTTTTTAAAAAAAGGTTTTAGGGCTGCCCTGGGTGGCTCAGTCGGTTAAGCGTCTGACTTCAGCTCAGGTCATGATCTCCCGGTTCACAGGTTCAAGCCTGGCATCAGGCTCTATGCTGACAGAGCCTAGAGCCTGCTTCAGATTTTATGTCCCTCTCTCTCTCTGCCCCTCCCCCATTCAAACTCTCTGTCACTCAAAAATAAACATTAAAAAATTTTTTTTAAGTTTTATATAAGTAATCTCTACACCCCACGTGGAGCTCGAACTCATGACTCTGATATCAAGAGTCACATGCTCTTCCTACTGAGCCAGCCAGGTGCTCCTCCCTGCCTTTCCCTTATCCCTGGTAGCCTTCTCTCTACCTCCTGAGGACTCTTTTCTTTTTCTCTTTTCTTTTTTTAAATTATAAATGGAAGCTCTGCACCCACTAAACAATAGCTCTCCTTTCCCCCTCCTACGCCAGGCCCCAGGTAACCTCTACTCTATTTCTTGTGTCTGTGAGTGCGCCCATCCAGGTACTGCATGTAGGCGGAAGCACAGCCTCTTGATCTTTAAACCCTGTGTTGGAAGCAGACAGCTTCTCTCCGAAGGAAGGGCTGAGTTTTGAGAGGTGAGGGGGCGTTGGCACAAATACTCCAGCAGTACTTGCTCTCCTGGCCCTATGGGGCTCTGCTCTGCCTTCCTTTCCTGCCACACCTGTTAGTGCCAGCTCACCTGGGTGGATCACTGGTGCAAACAGACGTGAGGTGCCCCAGCAAGACCCTCTAGTCTGCATTCCTACCTGCAGTTCTTTACCTGAGGACAACAGTGAAGTGGTTCCCTTGAAGCTCTCCCAATTTCAGAGGGTTTTTCTGATAGCTGAAATTCCCTAGCTTAAAGTTCATCAAGCACTTGTTCAAGTGGGCAAGTCTTTGAGCAGTTATTCTAAAAAATATAAAAAAAAAAAAAAAGGAGCACAAAGAGATCATGAAATACTGCCTCACTGAAAAACAGTCCAGGACGCTTGTTCCTTGTTCCTACTTGAAACCAGACTGCAGCACGCTATGAAGAGTGAAAAAGGCACCCCAGCAGCTAGGGTGAGCGTTACTTTCCATTTTCCTCTGGACTGTTCCTCCAGCAAAATGATACTGGTTCATTCTTATTGGACAGATGTAACCTGGGCCATATTTATATTCATAAAGCCTCAAGTTATTTATAATCAGTAATGGGACAATCACGTAGGCGCAATCTGCTACTTTTTGTGACGGGGGAAGGGTGCGGCAAGGGGATAAGAGCAAAGAGCAATCCCATACAACTGCATAGATTGTTATTAAACATTTTAAAGAGTCAGTCCCATTTTCAGAAAAATATTGTAATCTTGCTACAGGAAACTTGGAGAAGTACAAAGAAAGGCAATTTATAGTTTCATTACCTGAAAAAAATGTTAATATCTAACTTTGTAATTCCTCCCATTCTTTTTTTTTCATTCTTTTCTTTTTCTTTTTTTTAAAGTTTATTTTGAGAGAGAGAGGGAGAGAGCAGGGGAGGGGCAGAGAGAGAGAGAGAGAGAGAGAGAGAGAATCTGAAGCATGCTTTTTCACTGTTAAGTGCTGAGCCTGATGTGGGGCTCAAACCCACAAACCATGAGATCATGACCTGAGCTGAAATCAAGAGTCAGACACTTAACCAACTGAACAACCCAGGTACCCCTCCAGTCTTTTCTTCTTAAACACATGATAGATATAGACAGACAGACAGACAGATAGAGATGGAATCTTACCACGAATGTGTACCGTGCTATCATTTAAAAGGTATTAGAAAGTGTTCATGAAAAATCCCTAAGTAGTAATACATGTAGAAAAACAAATAGAGGACTGAAAAACTTTTGTCCTTTCTCCAGCCCTAAACAATTCTCCCCACCAGTAGCCAATGTTAATAGCTTCTCATGTTTCCTTCCAGAAACACTTTCTGTATATAGAAGCATGTAAGTACCTACTGTCTCCTCTCTTTTAAGTATTTTTTGGGAAGCTTTTAACATAAATGTCATATAGATGGAAAAATACACAACTCATAAGTGTTCTGCTTGATGAATTTTCACAAAGTAAACACAACCATGTAACTAATACCCAGATCCTCCCTTTTAGAAAACAAATTTCATTACATTATAAATTGTTCAGCATCTTGCTTTTTTCACTTAAAAATGAATATCTGATGGGGCGCCTGGATGGCTCAGTCGGTTAATCGTCTGACTTTGGCTCAGGTCATGATCTCGTAGCTTGTGGGTCTGAGCCCTGTGTTGGAATCTGCACTGATAGCCTGCTTGGAATGCTCTCTCCTTTTCTCTGCCCCTCCACCCACCCCCCGCACTTTCTCTCTCAAAATAAACTTCAAAAAAAAACAATGAAAATCCGAGGTTTACTTTATTCACGCAGTACTTCTGAAGCTGCCTCATTCTTTGGCCAGCGGCACAAGGATGGCTGCTGTCCTACATGGATATTCAATCCTTTACGTGACCAGTCTCCTTTGAAGGGCATTTAAATTGCTACCTATCTTTTGCTATCACACACAATTCTATAGCAAATAACCTTACACATACTTCTTTGTGCATCTATATAGGTACATGACTGGAATAAATCCCTAGATGTGGATTTAAAATTTTAATCCCTATTGCCCTCCAAAAATGTTTTATCGGGGCGCCTGGGTGGCTCAGTCGGTTAAGCGTCCGACTTCAGCTCAGGTCATGATCTCGCGGTCCGTGAGTTCGAGCCCCACGTCGGGCTCTGTGCTGACAGCTCAGAGCCTGGAGCCTGTTTCGGATTCTGTGTCTCCCTCTCTCTCTCTGACCCTCCCCCATTCATGCTCTGTCTCTCTCTGTCTCAAAAATAAATAAACGGTAAAAAAAAATTTTTTTTTTAATTAAAAAAAAATTTTATCAATTTATGTTCACACTATTAATATGTAAGTGCCTGCTGCCTCATCCCTGGGTCTCCTCCCATAGCATATTATAAACCTTTTTGAGCTCTGCCAGTCTGTTAAGAATGGTATTTTATCTTGGTTTTTACCTACATACTTCCTACTGCGAGGAACATTTAAACATTTCTACATATGTTGACTGCGAACTGCCTGTTTGTTCTGTTACCTATTTTTTTAACCTATTTCTAAGATGTGTTTACTTATTTAGAGAGAGCAAGAGCTCAAGCGTGTACATGAACAAGGGGTGGGCAGAGAGGAAAGATACAGAATCTCAAGCAGGGTCCGCGCTGTTAGCGCAGAGCCTGATGCCGGGCTTGATCTCATGAACCACAAGACCATGACCTGAGCCAAAATCAAGAGCTAGGACGCTCAACCAAGTAAGTCATCCAGGTGCCGCTGCCACCCGCCCCCCCCCACCTCTGCCTTTTTTAAACCTATTTTTGATATTATTTTTCTTGCTGTTTTTATATAGTAAGGTAATCTCTTTACCACACGTTTTGCAAATAATATCTCCCATTTTGTGAATTTAGAGTAGTTTATACTTCAGAAAATTTCCTGACTGTTAAATTATAAAAATTCAAATGACAGAAAGTGGCAACAATGTAATGAACCATATACTTTGCAGGGAGATTGACCAAATGTTAACTTTTCCCAAGATTTACTTTACATCTCTTTCTAGATCTATAAACACCCACACAGTAAATACTTGACTGACCCATGTGAGTTAGTTGCAGACATCACACCTTACTCCTAGAGAGCTGTGTGTGTGTCTCCTAGAACAGGCAGTTGCCTGCCTAACCAAGCGGGTCATGCTCAGGAAGCCTAACATGAAATTCCACACTACCAGTAAGCAGTCCATATCCAAACTCACTCAATTACCCAGTAACACAATTTCGATTTTTTTTTAAGCTCCTTAAATTCAAGATCTAACCGAGGACCACATACTCCCATTGGGACATCTAGTTATTTGCCATTAAGGTATCTGGATCTGCCCAGCCTTTTGCATTACATTGGTATCGGGCTGTTAGCAGAATCCAGGCCAGCTGTTTTACACCATGCCTTTACATTTGGATTTGTCTGATTGACGCCTCGTGATTAGACTTAGGTACACATATTACTTAAGTGATACTGTGGCTTTTTTGGTGTATCACAGCAAAAGGCAATAATGTTCAGTCTGTCCATCACTGATGGTATAAACTTAATCACTGGGTTATGATGGTACTTGCTAGGTTTTTCTACCGTAATGGGACCTTTCTCTCTTTTCCCCTACCATCCATCCATCCATCCATCCATCCACTTAAAAATGTTTATTAGTTTTGAGAGAGAGAGAAAGAAAGAGAACATCAGCAGGAGACAGGCAGAGAGAGGGGAACAGAGGATTAAAGCGGGCTCTACACTGACAGCAGAGAGCCCGATGTGGGGATCCAACTCAGGAACTGTGAGATCCTGACCTGAACAGAGATGCTTAACCGACTGAACCACCCCAGGCGCCCCTTCCTTTCTTTGTAATTAGTAAACTGAAGGGTGGTATTTTAAAAACTGGGCAACTACCCTGTCCTCCCACAGTCTTGCATCGGCTTGTTCAGGTATCTGAGAATTCGTATTGCCTGAAGCAAATACTACTGGATTGATGTGAGTGTTTTTCTGTACTACCACTCCTGCTTTAGCTGGCATTCTTCCGTAAATAAGGACTATATAGTAAAACTGTAGTTATGTTCATGAATTTTTTTTAGTAGGTCTGGGATTTAAGTCATCCTTAAAAAGAGTATTCCTAGTTGGAGATTATTATTAAAGTACGTTAAGTAGAGTACGTTTACAGTTGTTTTCCTAGTAAGAAGGGCACTTCTGTTTTGTTTTGGCTTAGAGTAGTGATTACTTTTTATCATGGCTCATTTAGAGCAGAGTCAGCCTCCATGGGTTCACTAACCCACTAATTCTCACTACTGGGTTTTTACAAGTTTCCACTGGTTGTGGAGAAAAATAGAACTCTGGGCACTGTTGTTCCAGGGGCTGAGGGGGAGCTTCCGTTTCTCGCTCCCCAACCCACCTCTGACGCAAAAAGTGGATGGTTTAGGAAGGAGAAGGATAGGTGATGCTCACTCAGAAGGTTTTCCTGTTCTCACCACCCGCTTTACACCATGCAGCTCGTCGTGCTAAGCAACAAGGAGGTCAAGGGAAGAAAAGGGCAAGTGTTTTTCACATACAGACTGGCAACCAGGTCAGCTGCAGCTCAGTGGCTTGGACTCCACATTTTAAAATTACAGCATCACATGTGCCTTTTTGATTTATGTCCTTTTAAAAAGGTACATTGTGGGGGCACCTGTGTGGCTCAGTCAGCTAAGCGTCCAACTTTGGCTCAGTTAATGATCTCACAATTCACGGGTTCGGGTTCCGCATTGAGCTCTGTGCTCACAGCTCAGAGCCTGGAGCCTGCTTCGGATTCTGTGTCTCCTTCTTTCTCTGCCCCTCCCCTGCTTGCACTGTCTCTCTCCCTCTCAAAAATAAACAAACATCAAAACACTTTTTTTTAAATAATAAAAATAAATTTTTTAAATGTTTATTTTCGAGAGAAAGAGAAAGAACGGGAGCAGGGGAGGGGCAGAGAGAGAGGGAGATACAGAATCTAGAACAGGCTCCAGGCTCTGACCTCTCAGCACACAGCCTGATGTGGGGCTCAAACTCAAGAACTGTGAGATCATGACCTGAGTTGAAGTCGGACACTCAACCAACTGAGCCACCAAGGTGCCCCAGGGATCTGACTCATGATCCTGACTCAGGTCATGACCTTACCATTTGTGGGATTGAGCCCTGAGTCAGGCTCTGTGCTGACAGTGTGGAACCTGTGTGGGATTCTCTTTGCCCCTCCCGTGCTCTCTCAAACAGAAAATAAACTTTAAAAAAATAAGACAATGGTTTTTCATTTGAAATTGATTTTTAATGTTTATTCATTTTTGAGAGACAGAGCACGAGTGGAAGTAGGGCAGAGAGAGAGAAACACACACATGCAGAATCTGAAGCAGGCTCCAGGCTCTGAGCCATCAGCACAGAGCCCAATGCGGGGCTCAAACCCATGAACTGTGAGATCATGACCTGAGTTAAAGTTGGACAGTCAACCAACTGAGCCACCCAGGAGCCCCTCATTTGAGATTTTCAAATTTTGTCATGTTAAAATATTTTTATATTGTTATGACAACATTCATCTCTACTTTGGTAAAGAGGTTTTTTAAAATTAGAAATAATCTGGAGTGTCTAGGTGTTTTAGTCGTTTAATTGTACAACATGGGCTCAGGTCACGATCTCTTGGTTCACAAGTTCGAGCCCCACATCAGGCCCTGTGCTGACAGCTCAGAGCCTGGAGCCTGCTTTGGATTCTGTATCTCCGTCTCTCTCTGTGCCTCTCCTGCTTGTGCTGTCTCTGTCTCTCAAAAATAAACATTAAAAAAGAAAATTAAAAAAAATAAAATAAAATTAGGAATAATCCAATATGCTTGAAAATAATTCATCAATTGAAATTTACTTTTTTACTTAAGATTCCCCAATTTGTGCCATCTGGGTTGTTCACAAGTTCTCAAAATTATAAATAATGCTGCATAGTATATCATTGCACATAAGAAAACAGTTTTAAGTTTTTCTAAATTCAGATTTGCTCTGAAAAGATAGCTACTCTGAGAACTACTACAATGAAGAGCGTTTGTGCTTCACTTTGTTGAATAATATACTTTACGCTCTAGACTGGTTTTCAGCACTGGTCCCTGAGCTCATTCCTGCTAGCGGGAGACATGGTCCAGCTGTGGCCTGAAATACAAGAGTTGGAAGTGTGGGTGTGTGTGTCTGAAAGTGGATTCTGGGCCTCGGGCCTGTATAAAAGGCTGAGCTCTGCCCCAAAGTGCCTGGTCTATACACCCAAAGTAGCAGATCGTGGACGTAGCCCCACAAAGGGGTGAACCGTGCCCTGCAGTGTCTGAAGTCCCAGTGTTACATGAAAAATTATTGGGTTTTATCTTATTCCTTAGTTAAAAATATGCTGCTACTGAGTTAAATAAATTGCTTAAAATGCACCTATATAATATCAGCTTGCCATTTCATCTCACAGAATTCTCTTTTTCTTTGCTGAAAATTTCCCTATACTTTCTGAAGACAATCAATTCTTTGATGCATATCAATCAGCTTATTTGTTTCCTAGTTCAATATGTGCAGAAGCAGGCTGACCAAATTTGAGAAAAAAAAAATCTGTCATTGCCCCATTAACACAAAATGTAGGAAGCTAACCAGAAGTTGGGAAACGGGCAGAGCTCGTACTCCATCCCCTCCCCACCACCAACCCCTTGTCCAACCTGAGAACCACATAGCACAGAGCAGGTCAGGTCCAGCCTTGGACCAGCTGCTCAGAGCAGCTCCATTAGCAAAGGGGCACCAGGCATTGACTGCATACAGAGGGGGACACTGGCGGAACCAACAAGGCATAAATTCATCCAGGAACTATATCCCAAAGAATTCAGGAGGCAGAGGGATTATGATGCACAGAGTGAGGAAGACAAGGACAGAACTCCTCTTTGGTCAGTAACAACTACACAGAAACAAAATAAGTTTTGGCAGCTCTGGGGAGATCCTGGAGGGTACTCTGAGAGAGCCATGGAGGTGCCTGACAGCTCTGTTGTTTTCCTTCTTTTTAAAGCTGAGATAGAATTAACATAACCTAAGATTGGTAATTTTAACTGTTACAAAGTTCAGTGCTTTTAGTATATTCACAATGTTGTGCAACAGTTACGGCTATCTAATCCCAGAGCATTTCCATGATCCCAAAAAACCCTACACCTACTTACCCCTTTCCCACTAGCTGTAGCCCCTGGCAAGCACTCACCTACTCTCTGTCTCTACACATTTCCCTGCTGTGGACATTGCATATAAATGTAATCAGATCATATGTGGCCTTTGGTGCCTGACTTCTTTTACTCAGCATCACATTTTAAAGATTCACCCATGCTGTAGTATGCATCAGTACTCCATTCCTTCTTATGGATGCATCACATTCTGTTGCCAATCCCTTTATTTTAAAGTTTTTTAATTCTTTATTTCTTTTTGAGAGAGAGAGAGAGAGAGAGAGAGAGAGAGAGAGAGAGAGAGAGGGGAAGTCACAGAATCCGAAGCAGGCTCCAGGCTCTGAGCTGTCAACACAGAGCCTGATGCAGGGCTCGAACACACGAACCATGAGATCATGACCTGAGCCGAAGTCAGACATTTAACCAACTGGGCCACCCAGGCGCCCCTCTATTGTCTATTCTTGAACATACAACAGACATGTATTTCTGAATCCCACTGGCACAGGAGAAAGCAGGAGCTATACTCGTTCTGAAGGATGGGTATTCCCTGATAAGAGATGAAGTGGTATAGACAGTATCTTCATGATACTGTTCACAGTTGTAATTTTGACGATCTCAGATGGAGCTCTCTGGTTTGTAAATTCATAGTGAATTCTGTGAGTAACTTGGGAATACTAAAAATCTCACTCTCAAACATAAGGAGCCAACGTAAGCAACAGGTTGCATATCAGCCCTTATTAACAAAGGCACTGAAACTGGCCCAGGTTCAAAAAGGAGACTGGCAGGAAGAGGCAAGAAAAGAAACAAATCATTCTGAATGAGGCTGTTCCTGCCTGAGATCCTGTGAAAATGACGAGGTGGCTGGAGAGTTACATGAAGCTGAAAAGCAATGCTGCTTACCCCTAGGATTGAGCGATTCAGCAATAATTAAAATGCCTGTGTGGCAGAGAGGGTTTATCCTGTCTACCAGTTCTCACGGGAAAGGCCGCCTGCCTGGCCCCGGGTATCGTTAAGCAAACGAAGGGTGTAGTCTGCATCCGCGAGATAAGTGCTATGTGCTTTCCAAAGGCCAATGCTGAGGTGTCTAATATGGTTTCTTACTAAGTCAACAGGAAGATGATAAAAGCAGCAAAGGGCTATGGAGACAGAGCGCAGTGTGATCAAGTAGGACACCTGGTGGCTGACCAAGAAGAGAGATAAATATCTTCATTCCAAATATTCAAAGATTTCACATCATGTAATGCAATCTAGAAGGAGATGCCATGTTCTGACCCTCAAATTAGCAAATGATTTATTTTATTAAAAAACAATTTTAACATTTATTTATTGTTGAGCGACAGAGTGTGAGTAGGGAAGGGGCAGAGAGAGAGGGAGACACAGAATCTGAAGCAAGTTCCAGGCTCTGGGCTGTCAGCATAGAGCCTGATGTGGGGCTCGAACCCACAAACCGTGAGATCATGACCTGACCTGAAGTCAGACGCTTAACCGACTGAGCCACCCAGACATCCCTGATTTTTTTTTTTTTTTTTTTTTTTTTTTTAAAATCACAAGTTGTGTTAGGGAGGATTCTGGGGAAGCAGAATAGAGGTGGTAAGTTGGTACTGCCTTTCCATAGGGTAATTAGGCCTTGGTATCAAAAACCCAAAACCTGAGTTTCACATTCTCTTTAAGTCAGAATTCCACCGCTAAGTTTATCTTAATGGAGTTTTCACAGATGTGCCCAAGATTTAGCTACTGATATGTCTGTCATGGAATTGCTTATAATAGCAAGAAATGGGAAACAATGTCAACATCCCCAAATAGAGTAACAGTTCATAAATTAGGATTCGCCATATATCTAAATATCTTTTGCTATGTACTAAAAGGGAAAGAGGTACACCATTTACTGTTCACGAGAACACATTCTATATAAATATTTTGGTTCAAAGGAAAAGAGTCGCTCACAAAAAACACACTGAGCTGTGCACAAGGCAACTAGGAGGAAGGACAATTATGGCTTAACTTTCACTTTCTACCTCGTTCTTTCTGTGATGAAAACAAAACTAACTTATTTATTTTTTAAAAGATTTTGTTTTTAAGTCACCTCCACACCCAACATGGGGCTTGAACTCACAACCCTGAGATCAAGAGTTGCATGCTCCACTGACTGCCAGCCAGGCGATGAATTTACTTTTTTTTTTTTTACTTATTTTTTAATTTATGTGAAAAAAATTCACAGAGCCAGCCAGAAAACACAGGAATTGTCTACAATGATATTTTAGCTCCCAAAGGGAAGGCAAGAACCATGGAGGATGGAAAACCTGAGCCCTCAAATCACTGCTGTTCCCCATTTCTGACTAGCCCCCACCGGCCCACTCCCCCTGGAGGCGATTTCAAATCCTCACACTCTTTTCAAGTTCCCCTCCCCACTCCTGCCCCCTCCACTCTCAGCAGAGGACTCCACATTCTATGTGTCATGGGAAGAAAAGGAACAGGCCACCAAGTAGAACTTCTTCAGGTATCTTGTGCTGCTCTCTTTCAAACACATCAGCATTTGCACACACAGTAAAGTCACGGAGAGCAGACGTTCTTACTCTGCTTTCACTACTACATCCTGCCTCCATCCCAAGGTCAAGGAGGAAAAGGACTGGAAAATGCAGCAGGGTGCAACCGGACGCTTAACCCCAACACCAGTGCAAGTGAATCCCAACAGTGGGAAAGCAGCAGACTACAGGGGATTGTGGGGCAGAGGAGATGCCACCTCAACTCTATGAAAAGATATGGGAATTACAAATAAATACACGTATTTACTTTCAGCGAGAACAGCAAGTATAAACGACTTTACTTTTCATTACAGCATAATTAACCTGTGGTAAGCTGTACATATTCAAAACGTACATGTTTTATCGTGTGAATAGGCCCAGGAAACCATGGCCACATTCAAGATAATGAACACACACGGAAGTTTCCTCCTGTCCCTTTATTTCTCCCTCCCATCACTCCTTACCTTGGGGGGAGGAGGGGGCATAGAGGAAAGCCTAAATTTGTCTGACGTCACAGAGCTACAAGTACATCTTTTCCCCTTCCTTTCACTAAGCTGGCTGGGTTCAGAGCTCCGTTCTCCCACCCCCAGGACATTGCAATGGCCCTGATCTCCAGGGTTACCCACCTGCTCCAGTCACAACCCCTACTCCTGCCCCTAAACATGATCCCTCTGTTTATTATATCACGGTCAAGTCCAAGATCCTCACCGAGGCCTATGGCCCCTCAGGATCTGGATCCTGCCGTTCCCTTGAGCCTTATTTTTGCTAGCTCCCCAAGACTCAAGTGCCTGCCAGGTACCCCATGTGCTGCACTCCCCAACTCGTTTCCAGCGTCTTTTCACAAGCTGTTTTCTTGATTCAAACCAGCAACCCCAGACCCTCACGGCCCCAGGAAACTCCAACTTGTCCTTCTAGAATCTGGACCAGTGGTTCTCAACCAAGGCGATTTTGCCCTTTAGGGAACATTTGGCAAAATCTGGAGACATTTTTGGTTGTCACAGCTGGGGGGCAGGGGAATGGGTTGGGGGAGAATGCTGCTGGCATCTAGTGGGTAGTGACAAGGGCCACTGCTAAACGTGCACAGGACAGCCCCCAGCAAAGAATTACCCACTTCAAAAGGTGATGGCACAGGCCAAGAAGCCCTGATTAGATGAAAACTCGCACATCCCAATTTCTGTGCAAGCCCTCCCTGGCCTGTCCCCCAAAACAAGCCCCACGCTTTGTTGTCAGGTCTGTCCCAACAACCCCCCATTTTAGCCTTTATCGCACTGTGTGAGAAGTTCTGATTTACTTGTCCTCCTGCTCCATTAAATTATAATTGCTTCTAATGCAGAGACCATCTTTTCATCTGTATATCCCTGGTGTGTAACAAAAGAGCTCATTCACTGTTTTGTAATTAAATTTTAAATAACTCGTATTAATAATGAATGAACAACAGAGAGGAAGGAGAGAAAGAAGCACTTATTCTCCTGGCTCTACCACAAAAATCCTTTAAAAACCACACAAATAATACATGTTTGCTGTAAAAATGTTACAAAATACAGATAAGAAGGAAAAAAAATGTGTTTTTGAATAGGCAGAAGCAACCGTTTCAAGGGGGGAGCGGAGGACTCTGGAAGGTGGTGCTAGGGTTTCTGCAGAACGAGTCCCAGTATGTACTCTATACTTACTTGAGAACAGCAATCTCTTGAACGGTTATGGCCCGTTTATCTTTGGTTCCCATGTAGGAGAATATGTTTGGTTTGACTCTGGTAAAACAAAAACAAACGTATGAACTTGCACACCATTAGGAAACTGTATTTCTCGTAATTTAAGATTCAAAATAAATATAAGAAAGTAAACGTCGCCCAAATAACTCCTTTCTTAGCAGGGCCCGACTTAGAACATTTGTGGTGAGTGAGTAGCATGTCATTCAAAGACTGGCTAGCCAGTAACCACAAAGGAAACAATGCATTTCCTACTGATCGCGGGCTGTTCATTAGATTACACACCTGTGAAGGTAAAGAGAAACTCATTTCTGATAACATACCACTCTGAAAATTTTACATCTTCAGTTTTTAAAAAGTTAATAATAATGTGAAGTTTCCAAAAACACATGCTATTTCTTTGCATTAAGAAAGCCAAATGCTAAAATAGGGATAGGAATAGTTTTGATGTAAAAGTGTAAGTAACTACGTTAGCTAAGAAGTATTCTACAGAAACCGTTCCACATGAGAAGGAAAACCACAGGAAAAATTTCTTGAACTCTGTGCACTCCCCAACTGCAGATCTGAGAGGAACTCCCTCCCCAGTGGTCTATTCTCCCAGGCTCAGGTACAGACAGGTACCACTGACTCTCTCCCAGACAGCTAACAACTGGAGTAAAATAAAATGTTACTTAGAGAGTACTGCGTCCTACAAGTTGAATGATCTTTTCCCCCAAATCCATATGTGGAAGCCCTGACCCCCACTAACTTAGAACAGTAACTGTATTTGGAGATAGGGCCTTTCAAGAGGGGGTTAAGTTAAAATGAGGCCAGTTTAGGGTGGGCCTTCCGAGCTGACTGGTGTTCTAAAAAGAAGGGAAAATTTGACCACATAGACCCCAGGGACACATGCACACAGAGGGAAGACCATGGCAGGACACGGAGAGCCGGTGGCCATCTGTAGGCCAAGAAGAGGCCTCAGAAAAAAAACAAGTCTTGGGACTTCTAGTCTCCAGAGCTGTGAGAAAATTTGTTTGCTACTTAAGCCACCAGTCTGTGATATTTTGTTATGGCAGCCACAGCAAACTATCACACTGTGTACCATGTTTAAACTGGGTTTACTATGTATCAGAAAGTAAATTTCCATTGCACACAGATTTGCTGCGGTGTCTGTATCCATGATGGAAGAAAAATTCTTCGGCACCAGGCCCATCCTCAGAGACTCCATCTCTGCTATATTTGCACTCCTATGAGAAAATCTGACTGGTCTCAGGTTTTCAATCTAGTCAATCTCCAAGAATTAAGAGTTTACAGTCTAGTAAAGCAAATCCCAGCAAACACATTGAAGCATGGGCTTCCGGGGGAGCAGGTTAATTTTTACTTTCAGCTGGACAGACTGGTAACTCTCAGCTCTACGTGAACTACTCACTTAAAGAATTTCCACCTCGGATCACTGGCAATAAGCAAGGAGGTTAGAAGAATTCACCTACTACCTAAGGAAACTATAATTGGGAGACACATTTGCTATCCATTTGCCTGTTTTCCCACTCCTTTTTCATTAGCGTGCAAAGAGGATTTTGTATGGGCACAAGAACAAGATACTAACCGTAAATATTTAGACAGTACGTTAATAGCATCCATGGTGTCTTTGTTTTCCTTGTAGAGTACAAAGTGGCAGTAACTTCCCCTAGATTTTGGCCAAGAATGTTTTCTTGGATCTTAAAAACAAAAAAATTAAATGTTATATATACCATAATAAAAGCGATCTAAGTTTTTTATTATGAAACCTACAAGCTCATTTTTCACCAAAGAACCTCTGAGTGAGAAATCAGATCTAGTCTGACAAGAAATACAGGTTAAATGGTTACAGTAGTGCAGACTATAGGAATTATACTTCCTGTGATTGGGTACGCAACATTGTCCATATTTACAATCAAAAGCTGAAATGCAGGTTGTGTGATAAATGAGGGAGACTAAACAGCGGTCCTCACACAGAGAAACAGAGAGGTCCACCGTTCCCCCGATGGCTTCTAGGTGGGTACTGGCCTTCTAGAACACACACAGTCCAGAGGGAAACAGCACTCCAGTTGGCATCTATACACCTTGCTTTGTGTCCTCGGCCAGGTGTTCACACACCCCGGATGGACGCCTCCACAGGGACGGGGATAAAGTTTGTGAAAGTTGCCACAGTGACAGGTTTGAATTTTCCAAAGGCTACTTCGGTCACAAAAGTTTAGTTAATACTAGTTGGTTTACAAATGTTTACCTGACAGAGCAAGCAGCTACCATTGAAAACAAAACGGGTCATTATTCTTGGGGAAAAGGAAACTAAAAATTAAGCCAAGTTAAACGTTAACTTCTGAACTACAGTTAGTTTGATTGTTCAACTTTCTGAACACTGGCAAATCTGTCCAGACTTCAGAGAACTTTTAAAAGTATTCTTTTAAACGAACATTTTTAACTATACTGTAATGTAGAAGACAGATTTTTAAAAAAATATTAGGATTTAAACTTTGATTTTGAAAAATCAACATATTTGGGAGAAAATATGTAAGCCACAATCACACTTTCAGACGCTGTACAATAAGACTCGTGGGTCTGGAGCAACACACAGCTGCCACTGTTACCTGAACACATCTAATTCACTTGATTTCTGTAGCTCCATGAAAGAACAACTGTGGAAAAATACTTCATACAATCCTTAAGAGTCGTCTTCTCTTAAAAATGTTCCCTTGTCTTTGTCCCTAAAATAATCCTTTAGCATGAACTCATGAATCCTTCCTCTTCACAGAGATAAGAAACTCCTGGCACTGAAGTTGCTAAGACACCTGGCTTTGTCAAGGCAAAAAGCATTCTCGATAGGCCAGTGATTTATGCTACAACGTAAAGAACAAATGAACCAATAAATCATCTCGGAAAACTGCCACAGCACGTATGCTAGGCGATTGGCTTTTCCTTTCTGATAAATATGAACGTGAGTCTTTTCTGTCTTGGAGAAAAAAAGTATTTCTTTGGCTCTTGGTGTGAATTCCTCACAACTCATCCTCAGAAGATTGTGAATAAGAGTATTATTTTTGGCTTTCCTTCCAGCTCACTACAGTGAAATAAAACTGTCTATACTTAGCACTTGGGAGAAAAATCATTGGCATTTCATTTTATCTATATGAAACACCAACCGCTCTTACCTGCTGCAGTTCTGACCTCTGTCCAAATGCACAGCATAAAGAGCACAAGAGAGCAATGTTTAATTCAGAATAACGTTAAAGTGCTTAAGAGGTGAACATGCAAATGCTCGCATGGACAGGTTACCGAGGACTGCTACGGCACCTGCTAGTCATGTGGTGGGTTAACAGCCATTCAGACACGAACAATGGAATGTCTCAGAGGCACATGGTGAACGAGGAAAAAACTCACCTACAGGGACAAGCCTCCCTGTCTCAACCTCCTCACCTCCTCACAATGACATGTCAGTGTGTCCTCAAAGTTGCATGGGTACACTGTCTGTACCCGCGGGATGTAGCAAAAGGTTTAAGACTGAATACAATACACCATACACCTGAAACTAATATTACACTCTTATGTCAACACACTGCAATTTAAATAAGAACTTAAAAAAAGACTGAATACAAAATGCTTCCACATTTAGAGACTTGTTTTCACAGAGTACTACCTAAGATTATTTTTAAGATTACCTAAGTAATTACTGCTTTGTGTTTTTCTGGGTTTTATGAGTTTCCTGCAGTCAGGTACAACAACTTTACTTGAAAAAAATCATTACAGAAACAGTTCTCCAGAACTGATAAATTAAAAGGGATTTGAGATGACTTAAGAGACTCATCTATTGAATGAAATGTTCGGAACTTGTTTCTATCATTATTTGACAAGTAATCTGTATGTAAAAGACATTTTTGAGACAGGGAAAAACTGAACGTGCCCTGAGTATTAGATATTAAGAAATTATTGTTCCTTATGTTGGATGTGATACTGGTATGGGGTTTTAGGCCTTAGCTGCTAAATACATACTGAAATACTGATAAGTGAAATGAAGTGCTATGTAGAATTTTCTTTAAAACACTCCACAAGAAAAAATAAGCGGGAGGAGAAGATCAAAGAAAAACAACAGAATGTCAGTCCTGAAGATGGGTGATGGGGGTACAGTGGTTCAATACTACTTTGTGCACCCGTCTGAAAATGTCCGTAATAAAAAGTTAGCAAAAACTTGTGATAAAAATTGATGAAGTGCAAGCTATACTTTCCCTTAATGACCCCTTCAGAGCATTCACAAACAACTATAATGGTGAGAAATAAATGAAGCCACAAGGTGAAAAAGCTAAACGCTATTACACCTTGAGGGAGACCATGACAACTGAGTATGAGTTTTGGCTCACACACATGCATCTTTTATTAGCAAAACCAAGCACTGAGCATGCATACAATTATCTCCTCTGTCTAGAGCAGATACAAAGGTTCTTTTTCTAAGTGTACTCAGGATACAAAATAGCAAGCATATGTATTAATTAACTGGGAATATTTTGAATAACAGAGAAATCAACGAGTCTCAACTTATTTTGAGCAATTTGACTTTCTCAACTCTGAATCCTGAGAACTCTAAGTAGGATATGAGTAGCTTTGTAATTGAAGAGAATTTAAAATAACTTTGAGACTTTTTTTCAAGACATTCTGATTTAAAATGTGGATGCAAAAAATTCTCAGGCTGAGATCACTGGAAGCAACCTTCTGATGGTCTGATACAGCAGCATCAGTACAGCAGAAATAGAAACCAACAGCAAAAGAAACCATATTCAGGAAGATTCATGTACTGAGCTGAGATCCTCATGAATAAGGAAGGAAAAAATGTAGTTTGAGAAAGATGACCGTATGGGGTAGCCTGCAGAACATTCTTTCCTCCTTATTCGAGGCCATTTCCACGACTGCACCCCTGCTCACTGACCTTGCCAGCACCCTCAGGACCCTGCTCCACCCACTACTACTCTAACATAATTTCTGCCTGCCCACTCCCCCCTGGCTCTTTCCCTTCAGGATACCAATATGCCCACAGCTCTTCCATTTTAAAAGTCAAACCTGGGTGCTTGGGTGGCTCAGTCGGTAAGCATCTGACTTCGGCTCAGGTAATGATCTCACTCACAGTTCATGAGTTCAAGTCCTGCATCAGGTGAGCATAAGTCCCGCCTCTCTCTCTCTCCCTCTCTCGCTCTCTCTCTCTGCCTTTCATGGGATTCTCTCTCTCTGCCCTCGCTCACTTGCGCCCTCTCTCAAAAAAAAAAAAAAAAAGTCAAACCGATGCCTCCCTTTCAACCATGATGCTTTCCTTTCTTTTCCTTTCTTCTTTTCCTTACAGCCTTTTAAAAAATTATGTATATATATGTAATCTCTGCATCCAACGTGGGGCTCAAACTCACAACCCCAAGATCGGGAGCTGCATACTCCTCTGACTGAGCCAGACAGGTGTCTCTCTTTACACCTTATTTTATTAAAATAAAAAAAAATGTTTTTAAAGTTTATTTTTGAGAGAGAGACAGAGCACGACAGAGGAGGGGCAGAGAGGGAGGGAGACAGAATCCAAAGCAGGTTCCAGGCTCTGAGTTGTCAGCACAGAGCCAGAAGAGGGGCTCGAACCCATAAGCCACAAGATCATGACCTGAGCTGAAGTCAGACACTTAACCAAATGAGCCACCCAGGAGCCCCTGCTGATAGCTTATTTTAAAAAGCAGTCTGGGGGCGCCTGGATGACTCAGTCAGTTAAGTGTCCAATTCTTGGTTTTAGCTCAGGTCATGATCTCACAATTCACAAGTTCAAGCCCCACATCGGGCTCCATGCTGAACTCAGAGTCTGCTTGGGATTCTCCCTCTCCTTATCTCTGCCCCTCCCCTGCTCATGCACGCTCTTGCTCTCTCAAAATAAATAAGTAAACTTTAAAAAATAAATAAAAATAAAAAGCAATCTGTATTTATTGCCTTCTATCTCAACCCACTATGTAACCTGGTTTCCAATCTTACTCCACTAGAGCTGCTACGGTCAACGCACCAATGATTTCTATGTTGCTAAAAACCAATGGATATATTTCAGAAGTCTTATCTCACTGAACCCATCCATAATATTTTCCACTGCTCATCACTTTGGTTATTGGCAGTCACTCTTCTTGGGGATTCCATAACACCAGTCTCCCAGACAGTTTCCTTTTTATCTGTCTGGCTCTTCCTCCCGCTGGTCTCTGTGGATTCCCTGATCCAGTATCCCTGCTGGGAACCATTCATTTCCTTAAGTATGGAGAACCTCTATATAACATGCAGTGGATTTTTCCTTTTTCTTTTACTTAAGTCTTTGAAAAGAAGTTCTTAGAGGCATCTGGAATACATACTATGCTTCTCAAAATATAAATTAATTTCCCTGATTAATGATTTATAATAATTATACTTTCAGAAAAATACCATAAGTATGCTTTGGTAGGCGAATCAAACTATGCTTAGATAGGGCCCTATCTATCTGACTAGATTAACAAACAAAATAACATCTGAGTTAAAACAGCTGGTAATTTGTAGTGTTTGGGCACCATGATTTAGAATCCACCATGCCCATGTTTTAGGATGCATGGCTCTAGATGAGAAGAGTTTAGGTAAGAATATTGCAAATCTGCTAGATAATGCATGTAACAATTTATATCAGAGTGTGGTAGGAAAGGACTGCTAAAAACACTATAAACTTATCTTTGCAATGAAGCTTTAAAAGCTAATTCATTCAGGGGCACCTGGGTGGCTCAGTCGGTTAAGGATCCAACCCCCGATTTTGGTTCAGGTCATGACCTCATGAACCTCAAGCCCCACATTGGGATTCTCTCTCTCCTTCTCTCTCTGCCCCTCCTCTGTTAGCACTCTCTTTCTCAAAATAAAAAAATAAATTTATAAAAATAAGTAAAAGGTAATCGTTCAAATGCTAGGCAAGGCAGCCCAAGAAGACAAGCTGTCATTGGCACTGGATTCTGTCTACAGAAGCAAGAACAGTCTCTGGATCCTAGCTCTCTCTACTTTTCCAATGGTATTTAACTAACAAGGTACTCTCGCTGGGAGGGAGCTAGAGCTGCAAGAGGTGAACGCAGGCTCTCCAGTGCCTGGGTCTAGGAGGGGGTGGGAGACAACAGTTCAGACATCTAGTCTATCTTTGACCAAATGCCACATCTCAAGCCCAAAAGGTTTAGATCTCTTTGCAAGTGACGATCCAATGTGACCTGGTTTTGTGATTCTTTTTAAACTGGGAAATTCATATTTTACTGAAGATGTGTAAGGGCAATGGAGAAGGATGGTTTGCGTCATACATGCTCAGCAGCTCACCTGAAAAATCTGAAGGAAATTTTTTTCTTTGGGAAAGAAAAAAGGTGGGTGTGGCACAAGCTTAGAGAATGTGGATACAGACAAAATGTGAGAGGTCTGGCACCAGTCACTTGAGGGGAAAGGGTGGGAAAACCGAAAGGCCACCGTGACCTGCAAATGCCCTGAAATCCCTCCCTGCCGATCACAAAGCCTGGCATCTTCTAAGAAACACAGATCATTTCCAAGAAGCAGGAGTCTGCAGAGCAAGATTTTGCCTTTTCTTCTCGCTTTTGAAAGAGGGTGGCTGACCGATGGGGACTGCCTTTCTACAAGGGGCATTTCCCTAGCAGCCGTTCTCAGCCTGGGCTCCTTGAGACAATTAAAACTGAATGCTGCAGTAGTTAAGTCACCCTCTCTCCTCCACATCTAGAATAGTTACTAGCTATCTGCCAAGCTTGGGAGAATGCAAAAAGAGTCACTCGAATCATTCTCCATGGGGTTTAATTCTGCTGAAGAACCCTGGCTGGAAGAAAGCGTGCTAAGGTACTATCTTATACTGTGACTCAGACATCAGAGAAACACACAGTAGCCAAGCCATTTGTCTGTGGTTTGAGAGGTGATTAGCAACCTGTGCCCTCAGTTGTTCCAGAACACATCATCTCATTTTCTTTTTGGCATCTCCGGGGAAGTGACCTCCAATGTCCACCTTCTCTTCCCCAGCTGCTCAAGATTTCTGATTCCTGTGTCACTATCCAGACTGACCGAATTGACTACATAGTTTTTGCAGGCACAGCTAACTAAACTTCTCTCTGCTCCCATTTTTTTTTTTAATTTTTTTTTCAACGTTTACTTATTTTTGGGACAGAGAGAGAGACAGAGCATGAACGGGGGAGGGGCAGAGAGAGAGGGAGACACAGAATCGGAAACAGGCTCCAGGCTCTGAGCCATCAGCCCAGAGCCTGACGCGGGGCTCAAACTCCCGGACCGCGAGATCGTGACCTGGCTGAAGTCGGACGCTTAACCGACTGCACCACCCAGGCGCCTCTCTGCTCCCATTTTTTATACCCTCCCCCATTTCACTAAAATCATACTTATAAACAATTAAGGCTTCATCCACTCACAGCATTAGCCTGAGAGAATATTCACAAAGCACTAACCGCACGAAGTCTTTTGTTATGTAGTCTTGGAATTCCTCTAACAAATTTATCTAGAAACGACTCTTTACTAATAGAAGCCATCATTGGTAGGAAATGAGGGTGAGGAACTATCTTTTTCCCATTCTAATTTTCATTAGAATTATGTCTGCTGATTTGGCAGAAAAATTCTTCTTAAGATTATATTCAAGCATATATAACTGTAGAAATTCTTTTAGAGCATAAATATCAAAGAAATTCACTGACAACACACCCATTTCAAATGAATCATATACAACGAAAGATGAGCTTGGGTGGAGGGCCGCTTTGCCATGTATTCCATGTTTTTTATGTGTGAGTGAAGAAGAGACTCAGGGTTGTAAAGCAACAGCTCTTGCAATGTGCCACAGGGACTTTTTGTTCATCTGAAAGCTTTCTCTCCTCCATTAAGAATACAGAATGAGCAACGTCCTTCCATTTTCTTCTTGAATTGCTGCTGAGCCCACTCTGCTCTTCAGGGAACATATCAAATTGCGATGACTATCTCTCAGGCACCACTGTAAATGTAGCAAATCTTCACTCACATAAGAGACCTAATGCCCCTAACCAGACAGTCTGCAGGATGGTGCTGGCATCTGAAGTGATATTATTCACCTTCTTTGAAGGAATGACATGATTGATATCCTTTTCTGCATAACAGCAAAGTAGCCCCTGAACACGAACAGGCAAGGAACACGAGAAGCAGGATGCCACCCGTGACCAACAGACAGATGAAATGCCACGTCATGCACACACTTACTTGCCAGAGCCTTTTTTCCAGCTGCATGGTAGGCTACAATATATTTCTTCCCCTCTCTATCCTCTGTTTTTGTCTCTAATCCTGGAAACAGAGATTTAATCGCTTGATGGATGATGGTTCTTTTCTCTTTGGTGTCCTCAATAACCTATTAAAAACAAATCATGCTACTACTGATTGAAGAAACATTAAATGGGGAAATAACACTAATGAAGTAGTAAAATCACTAGTCAGGTTGTCAGCTATGCAAAGTAACAGAGGTACATGGGTATGATTTCAACAATCTTTTTTTTTTTTAATTATTTTTTAACATTTATTTATTTTTGAGAGATACACACAGAGTGCAAGGTGGGGAGGGCTGAGAGAGAAAGGGAGACACAGAATCCGAAGTAGGCTCCAGGCTCCGAACAGTCAGCACAGAGCCCGATGCTGGGCTTGAACTCACGAACCAAGAGATCATGACCTGAGCCGAAGTCGGACGCTTAACCAACTGAGCCACCCAGGCGCCCCTTCAACAATCTTTTAGAGCTTCATAATACCGCACATCTTAAGAGCCTGTTTATAGGGCATGACTCTCTGCCAGGCACTATACCAGGAACTTCAGAATCATTGTCTTAGTTAATCCTTATCATCTCCCTACCATGCTACCAGTATACCCACTTGGAGATCAGGAAAACGAGGTTAAGAGAAGGACCTAAGGTTGTACAGCTGGAGGGCAGCAGAGCCACGTGTACAGTGCAGGCTGTGACTCCAGAGCCACCCATCACAGATACCCCTGCTCAGGGACTCTGCTGGGCGAACACCTCAGGGCTCACAGATGGAAATGGAGGCAAGCCGTGCCTTTCAGGATATCAGAAACTCAACTCCCTTGAATAGTCCAATCTACACTGCCTCACAATGAATCCTATTCCATACTGGACTATTTTATAATGGTGTTCTCATATATTTGTTCGTAATAAAAAAAAAAAAATCAACATCAAAAAATGTAAACTTATTATGTAAGGAACTGTTGCTCAATTTTTGAATGTGTCTCACACTAAGAAATACATTTCACATCTGGAGTCAACAGTCAGAAATATATACATGCACCTGCCTTACTAAAAATCTAGAGGGGTACCGGGGTGGCGCAGTCATTAAGCATCTGACTCTTCATTCTGGCTCAGGTCATGATCTCACGGTTCATGAGTTTGAGCCCTGAATCAGGCTACGTGCTGACAGCACAGAGCCTGCTTCAGATCCTCTCTTTGCCCCTCCCCTGCTCATGCTCTCAATCTCAAAATAATACATTTTTTAAAAATTTAAAAAAATCTTACAAAATAATATTTATCCTTAATGCATATAATACACTGTTATTTTCTATTTAATTTATTGCACTTAAACAAATGTCGGGGGACACCTGGATGGCTCAGTTAGTTAAGCATGTGACTCTCGATGTCGCCTCAGGTCATGATTTCACAGTTGGTGGGACTGAACCACCCTCAGTCGCTTCTAATTTCACCTGTTTCTGCACCTGTTTAAGTTTCTACCAGATTTAAAATTACAAACATGGCTCACATAATTCTACTGGACATCACTGAGAAGAATAAAATTTTCCTAACAAAAGCTTTTGAAAAAACATCTACTAGCCCATTTAGTAGCTGAGCTCTCCTTTTCTTCAATAGCAGAAGCTGAGTCAAGTTGAGCAAAATGTTCCCTTACTTCTTTCCCAACTCCTCTCCCTCCAAGACCCACTTGACAGCCAGAGGCTGCTGGAGGGAGAGCCAGGGCCAGGGCCTATTAGGCCACACATCTGTTAGATGGTGGCAGTCCTTTGGCTACAGACACTGTGACAGAATAGTCACTTTGTGGTTTGAACAACACATTTCTTTCTTTCTTTCTTTTTTTTTTTTAATATTTATTTTTGAGAGAGAAAAAGAGAGACAGACAGTCAAAGAATCTGAAGCAGGCTCCAGGCTCTGAGCTGTTGGCACAGAGCCCAACGCGGGGCTTGAACTCATGGACCGCAAGATCATGACCTGAGCTGAAGTTGCACATTTAACTGACTGAGCCACCCAGGTGCCCCATGGAACAACGCATTTCTTTTCTGACTTGTGGTCATATAAAATTTTCTTACGACGTAACATTTTTTTGCTATAGTATGTCTGGATACTGGTTATTTGCCACTGATCAAAACATTTTTAGGGTAATGCTCTTTTACATCAAATAGGGCAAAGTCATCATTTCGTCAACTACTGTAATTTTTCTAATAGATGCTTATAGACTTTACCCAAAAAGAAGCAATGAAAATCCTGAAATGTATGTTTTTGTGCTATTTACCTCAATGGCAACACTAGTTTCCTTATTTTTAAAAAGCTGGAGCTCTTCTAAACGCTGCTTTTCTTCAGCTGTCAAAACCGTAAATACGTCTTCCGTTGGATCCTTGAAAATAATGAAACTCCCAGTGAGTCACACACAGAACTCAAAGCTGTTACAGCTCTATAGTTCTGGATCTCTTGGAAATGCTAAGTCAATGCTGTTAGAGTTCTATAGTTCTGGATCTCTCGGAAGTGCTGTTTTATAGGGAAAGTGGCTTGTCAGAGAGCTGCTCTCACCTCCTCATCCACGGGGACAGACAAGTCATCCAAATGGCTGATGCGTCCGTCTTTTCCTATTTCATGAACAACAAAGTCGGAGTATCTGATGAAAAGAAAACACAAACTTTCAAAGCATTAACATTTTGCTTCTGATTAATTTTAGGAGGAAGTTTATCAACATTAAGCTTCATGGTTATATGAAAATTTTTTTTAATTTTGGGGGTTTTTTTTGAGACAGCATACTTGCGAGCAGGGGAGGGGGCAGATGGGGGTAGGGGGGAGAGGTAGAGGGAAGGGGGGGAGAGAGAGAGAAAGAGAGAGAGAGAATTGCTACATGGAGCTTGACCCCACAACCCTGGGATCATGACCTGAACTGAAACCAAGGGTCAGATGCTTAAGTGACTAAGCCATCCAGGAGCCCCAAAACAGGAATTTTTTTTTTTTTTAATTCTTCATTACTAAGTTCATGTGCAGTTTTTTTTTTTCTGGTTTCTTAAAGAATGCTACGCCACAGCTTGCATTCTTCACACAGAACGTAAAGACCCTCTGAGCTTTAGAATATTCTTTCAGAGAAATGCATAAATCAAAGCTTATTACCCTATTGATTATATAAACAGTCCATACTAAAGTGAATCATAAACTATGGCATGGTTAATTGAATCAGAACCCCGTTGGGGCGCCTGGGTGACTCAGTCAAGTCAGTTGAAAAGCAGACTTTGGCTCAGGTCATAATCTCAAGGTTCGTGAGTTCAAGCCTGGTGCTTTGCGCTGACAGTACAGGGTTGCTTTGGATTATCTGCCCACCCTCTCCCTGCCCCTCCCCCCCAATATAAACATTAAAAAAATATATATCACAACCCAGTATATCTACTATGAACCAACCTGAAGCTTGCCTTTATGCTAAATATTCTACACACATTATTTAAAACCTTCTCAAAAACCACAAGGTAGTATTAGGAACCATTTTTTGGATAAGGATACTATGTAACTAGTCTAGATTCATACCCAGATCCTTCTGGCTCCAAAGACTACCTTCTTTCTACTGTAGATGTGGCACATTCAGCTGGAAGAGTTAAGGATTTAAGATTTTAGGACCAATTCAAGAGAAAACTTAAAACCATTTAAAACAATTTATTTTAAAGAAGTGAACAACACTCATTTACATATTAGCAAGGCTTGACACAAAAATTATTTTTTATTTACTCATTTGATCTTGAAATGGCTTCATCTGCTCATTTAGACAGCTCTCCTCCATCCTAATTCCTTCATGATCGTCAATAAACCATTCTTGGGGACAGAAAGTTAAATAGAACATATTGGTGATGGAGATGTGGGGGGCGGTGGGGGGGGTAGAGACACAGAATCTGAAGCAGGTTCTAGGCTCCAAGCTGTCAGCACAGAGCCCGATGCGGGGCTCAAACTCACAAACTGTGAGATCATGACCTGAGCCAAAGTCAGACACTTAACCAAGTGAGCCACCCAGGCGCCCCTTGCTAATTTCTTTCTAAAGAACAAATAGAATGCCAAATTATGGAGAGAGCCCAATGTCCATTGACTGAAGAACATTTACAGAAGATGTGGTAGATATACACAAGAGAATATTACTTAGCCATCAAAAAGAATGAAATCTTGCCACTTCCAATGACAATACACTGTGGATGGAGCTACAATGTATTACACTAAGCAAAATAAATCAACCAGAGAAAGGCAAATACCATATGATTTCACTCCTATGTGGAATTTAAGACACAAAACAGAAGAACAAAAGAGTGGGGGGAGAGAAGAGAGGGAAACAAAACACAAGAGACTCTTCATGATAGAGAACTGAGGACTGATGGAGGGAGGTGGGTGGAGGGGTGGGCTAGATGGGTGAAGGGTACTAAGGAGGGCACTTGTTACAATGAGCACTCGGTGTTGTATGTAAGTGATGAATCACTGAATTCTACTCCTGAAACCAATACCATACTGTATGTTAACTATAATTTAAGTAAATAAAAAACAGAAAAACAAATAGAACAAAAATAACTTTACATGTAAGTGAAACATACCTTTCTTTCAAGATGCCTGAGAATCCCTGATGAGAACTTACAAACTTGGTGATGCCAACGTCAAGTTCAGTGAGGCCGTGCTTCATCATGTCTGCAAAACTCTCAGCTTCCTCCTCCTCCTCACCCTCCTCAGAGAGGCCATCTTCCTCCTCCTCTTCCTCTTCTTCCAACTGCACATCAGAATTCTTTGTACCCTCTCTGGCACTCACAGCCTCAGGTGGCTCAGGCACGTTGACCCCACTGGGTGGAGAGACATGCTCCAGCTCGCTCTGACTTTTGGTCAGACAATGGTCCAAGATCTTCTGTCTTTTTGCCTCCTCAGCTGGGGCCACCCTGTCATTGTCTTCAACAGCAACAGACCCACGTTTCAGCGACACACCAGTCACTTCTGTCATCTCCATTTTTAAGGCTCCAAGAAAACATTTAAGAGAACCTTTTAGGAAGGAAGAGAGCGCAGGAAGTAACAATCACTTCCTTAAAGTGGGTTTCAGCAAACAGAGGCACAGTTAACTTTGTTCCTAGGGTTCTAAAACTCATCTATTAAAATAATTTTTCCTGATGCTGATGTATATATTTGGTGGCATAGAAAAATGGCACAACACTTCTGCATAGAATTTGAGAGTATGCCTCAAAAAAAACTTTAAAAAATGTATGCCCTTTGACCCAGAAATACTACTTTCAGGGTGTATCTTAAAATAACTGAAGTGCTTACAATTTTAGGTTTAAGGATACTCATTTCAGTACTTTTACATTAACAAAAAACTAAGAAAAACGATGCCTGCGTCTGTAAATTAAACAATACAATGAAACAATATGAACAGAAGCTGGGAAGGATGGTTTCTTCTAGCACAGAATATGGGTGGTTGGGCACAGCAGGGAGACGTGCTGGTTTTAGTGAATACCGTAGTTGATCACTTGAACTTTGTTTCATGTAGATTATTCTTTAAAAAAAAACAAACCTGATTAAATAAAAATAGTGTATAAATACACTTGACAGGAACGCATACTAGTATCATATTAAAAAAAAAAAGCAAGGGGGATGTGAAGTTGTTTAATGGGTTATAAAGTTTCAGTTTTGCAAGATTAGAAAGAGTTCTGCATATTGGTTTCACTACAGTATGAATGTACTTAACGCTACTGAACTGTATGCTTAAAAGTGGAGATGATGCTACGTGTTATGTGCATTTTGCCACAATTTAAACAATACAGACTATCGTGTAAGCAACCCACACACAATGTAATGAGGGAAAGTCTAAGAAGCCATACACACCTCCCAGGACTGGGCGGCTTGCCAGAGGGGTAACATGTGGCAGTCAAAATAAATACATTTATCTAATTTGACCTTACTTGGTGCTCTTGGTAAATTAAGGATAAAAGTTTTCCTACATTAATTATATACGGAGGTGCTATAATTAAAATGCTAATGAACTTACTAAGCATACTCATAAAAGAACATAAATGAGCAGAAAACTAACATTCTAAGGTTCTCCAAAGCCTAGTTAACAAGAAACCCAACTACAGAAGCATCTACAACAGAATAATAACAATGAGCTAAAGTTTAAGAATCCACATTTGAGGGGCGCCTGGGTGGCGCAGTCGGTTGAGCGTCCGACTTCAGCCAGGTCACGATTTCGCGGTCCGGGAATTCGAGCCCCGCGTCAGGCTCTGGGCTGGTGGCTCAGAGCCTGGAGCCTGTTTCCGATTCTGTGTCTCCCTCTCTCTCTGCCCCTCCCCCGTTCATGCTCTGTCTCTCTCTGTCCCAAAAATAAATAAACGTTGAAAAAAAAAAAAAAAGAATCCATATTTGAAAGGTGCCTGGCTGGCTCAGTCAGTGGAACACGTGACTCTCTTGATCTTGGGGTCATCAGTTTCAGGCCCATCTAGATATAACTTAAAAAAAAAAAATCCACATTTGATCTTGGCTCACTGTCAACAATCTAGAATGGAAAGAAAATGTAAAGAAGAATGCAAATACATGCACAAAATGAAAGAAAAAGGGATGATGACTACAAAAAAAATGGGAGAAAAGGTACAGAAAGATGCCAGTAAAACCAATTTCCTTTGAAAGACAAAAAAATTAAATAAAGAAAATGGAAGAAACCAAGAATCTGGAACAGAAGTAGACCACAACTATACAAAAATTACCTCTAATTCAATTAGGAAAGCATTTATTCTCTATTTGTTCTAAGCAAGGTCAAGTAAGAAAAAGAATGGTTTATGAAATGCTGGTGCTATTCATGCTCACTTTCTATCAACAAGGCTGCCCTCACAGAGCCTGCGCGCCAATGTGGGAGACACAAAGGGTGCAGGTCACTCGGGAACTACAGGAACAAAGACCTCAGAGGGCACTGCCAGTGAGGGTGTCAGAGAAGACACCTTTCCTTATGGCAGACCAGAAACGAACACCTGAGCCTGGCTGTGAGGAGCGGGTGAGGTCACAGAACGCGGGGAGGAGGCTGTTTGGGGGGGATGGTTGGGCATGTGCAGAGGCGTGGGAGCCCAAGTAGGGTAAAACACACAACGGGCGAGTCTGGAGGTAAAGCTAGCGAGTGGGCAGATGCTAGACCAGCAGAATGGAGGGGATTCCATCCTGAAAACCAAACCACCACTAGACTCGTGAGTTAGAAAGGTGTCGCAGTGCCTCTTTGAAGAGAAACAGGGGTTAGATAGAAGATTCGGTGAGAGGGTACAGCTGAGGGTCACTTGGCTGTCTCAGTTGGAAGAGTGCGTGACTCTTGATCTCGGGGCTGTGAATTTGAACCCCACATTGGGTGTAGAGATCACTAAAAAAAAGAAAACTTAAAAAAGAGGGTATGACCAAAATTGAGTCAAGAAATTAGTATAACATGATCTAAGACTGAGACAAGGGTGACAGAAACAAAGTTTGGATTCAGGGACATTTAGGAGGTGGTGGGAACAGGACTGGATGACAAATGTGGGCAAAAAGAGGAAATACCCTAGGATGACTCAGGTGTTCTGCCTTAGGGATCTCAGAGGACAGGGGAGCTCTTCCTAACACGGAACCCCAGAAGAGAAGCAGGGAGTAGGAAGACAAGCCCACTTATGGTCCTGAGGTGTCACAGGTACCTGGGAACATCCGGAAGCCAGTCACTACATTGTGTTACACATACTCTCAACCCCAAACGTGCAATGGCGTCCCAGCTGGCATGCCAGGGTCCACTAGGAGATCCTGATACCTTTCCACGCCTGAACTCTCAGCAGGGAGGAAAGCACAGCCAATGACAACCACATCAGTATCGTGGCTCAGGGACTTTGCTGTCAGCACATGTCTACCTCCTTCCCAGAATGCAGAGAATTCATCAAGCTCCTTTTTAACAACTGATGGTCATAAGCCACATCAATTACTTCCTCTGCAGAAATGTCTGCTCCATCCTGCTTTGACACTGCCCATCATCCAGCAACCTGTACCATTATCTTCCACACACCTGCAACAACTCAGGCCCAGTCCCAATGAGTTCCTGCTTCCAGTCTGACTGCTCATGAGCTCTCTCCAATGGGAAGTCCTCCACACCTGTCTAAGATCACCCCTGGCCTCATCAGTCCTTCAAGGCTCATCTGAAGGCCATGAGTCCTGACTGCTGTGCCTTCCTCTCTACTAATTCCGTCTTCCCATTTCACCTCCCTTCATCTGCACTACCATGTGGGCACCTGGGTACCATACTTTTCTCCTGCCATTTTCTAGCTGTCCGTCGAAGTAAATTAATTTCTCCAAGCCCCTGTTCTTCATCTGTAGAATGGGAATGACATGTGTATCACAAGACTGCCGCGAAGATTAAATGAAATGATAAACACTATATCCTGGTTAGATATAGTAGGAACAAAATAAGCTAGTCCCCTTTCCCCCCTCAAGAAGTCTGCAGATTTTTTGAGGACATTATTTCTTTTATACATGCCATAGAATTCAGAGTGGTATAACAGCCTTCTATAGACATTTTGTAGATTTCTTGGAACAGGTGCTGAAACTGTTCCCCACCTGTAGAGATCAAAGTCACACTAAGTAGCAAATGCCTAATGAAATAGTGGACCTGGACAAGCACCACGAATGGCCCACTAACATACATGACAGGCAGGCACTGCACGTCCCTGAAAGCACATGCTGTGAAGTATTCTGACTGAAACTCTATGTCTAATTGGTAGTTTCGACAGCACACAGAGTCAGAAGATGTTAACCACCACCATGGGGAAGCAATCAGCAACATTCTGAATGTGGGAAACTCTACCAGGACAAAGACAGTTCCCTCAACTAATAAAAAGCAAGGGGAAAAAGAGGGAGGGGAACTTACATATAAACCTACAAAGAAATGCAACGAGTGGATCCTTCTTCAAACAAGTCAACTATTTAAAAAAAGCATTTAGAAAAGTATTTGATGGCTGTAGCAACTTCTTACTCCACATGTCTCCGGAGGCAAGGGAAACAAAAGCAAAAATGAACTATTGGGACCTCATCAAAATAAAAAGCTTTTGCACAGTGAAGGAAATAATCAGTAAAACTAAAAGGCAACCGACAGAATGGGAGAAGATATTTGCAAATGACATATCACAAAAAGGGTTAGCATCCAAAATCTATAAAGAACTTATCAAACTCAATACCTAAAAAACAAGTAATCCAGTGAAGAAATGGGCAAAAGACATGAATAGACACTTCTCCAAAGAAGACATCCAGATGGCCAACTGACACATGAAAAAATGCTTAACATCACTCATCATCAGGGAAATACAAATCAAAACCACAATGAGAGGGGTGCCTGGGTGACTCAGTGGGTTAAGCGTCTGACTTCAGCTCAGGTCATGATCTCATGGTTTGTGAGTTCAAGCCCTGCTTTGGGCTCTGTGCTGTCAGTTCAGAGCCTGGAGCTTGCTTCGGATTCTGTGTCTCCCTCTCTCTCTGCTCCTCCCCCGCTCACACTCTGTTTCTCAAAAAAGGAATAAACGTTAAAAAAAAATTAAAAATAAATTTAAAAAACCACAATGAGATACCACTTCACACCTGTCAGAATGACTAATATTAACAACTCAGGCAATAACAGATGTTTGTGAGGATGCACAGAAAGAGGATCTCTTGTGCACTGTTGTTGGGAATGCAAACTGGTGCAGCCACTCTAGAAAACAGTGTGGAGGTTCCTCAAAAAATTGAAAATGGAACTACACTACGACCCAGCAATTGCACTACTAGGTATTTATCCAAGGGATACAGGTGTGCTGTTTCTAAGGGGCACATGCACCCCAATGCTTATAGCAGCACTATTGACAATAGCCCAAGTATGGAAAGAGCCCAAATATCCCTCGATGGATGAATGGACAAAGAAGATGTGGTATACATATACAATGGAGTATTACTCAGCAATCAAAAAGAATGAAATCTTGCCATTTGCAACTACGTGGATGGAACTAGAGGGTATTATGCTAAGTGAAATTTGTCAGTGAAAGACAAATATATGACTTCACTCATATGAGGACTTTAAGATACAAAACAGATGAACATAAGGGAAGGGAAGCAAAAATAATATAAAAAACAGGGAGCAGGACAAAACGTAAGAGACTTTTAAATATGGAGAACACAAAGGGTTGCTGGAAGTGTTGCAGGAGGGGGGATGGGCTACGTGGTCAGGGGCATTAAGGAATCTACGCCTGAAATCATTGTTGCACTCACTACACGCTAACTAACTTGGATGTAAATTTTAAAAAACAAATGAGTAAGCATTTGAGATCATTAGGGATGCAAAATACTGGGAATATTTGATGACATCAAGGTAGTACTGTTAACTTTTAAAGGTACAATTATGTTACTGTGGTTACATTTAAAAACAGAATCCTTATGTTTTAGACACACTAACAAATATTTATGGTTGAAAAGTTATGAAGTCTGGAATTTGGCTTCAAAATAATTTACCAGTGGTGAATGGAAGTGGAGGGGGTACAGATTTGAAACCAGGTTCATAATTATTGAAACTGAGTGATGGGAACATGGGGAGGTTATCACATCTTCTACGGTAAGCTTTTTATTACAAAAAATTTCAAACATATGAAGTATAAAAAGATACACAAACTATTGTGTTCTGATCAACCACTATTTTACCCTTTCTTCTGTTCTGCTCTCTCTCATCACGTGTTCTTCAAACAGGTCCCAAGATACCGTCTCTCCACTGTCACTTTTTTTTAATAATTAAAAAAAAAATCTGATGTGCAGGCCTGATGCGGGGCTCAAACTCACAAACCATGAAATCATGACCTGAGCCAGTCATTTAACTGACTGAGCCACCCAAGTGCCCGTCTCCACCTTCACTTCTTCAAGTTCCCCAAACCTCCACATCTGTTAGCCACCACTCAACACTCTTGCTCACTGGTGCTGCTTCATGATCCGTGCTAAACCCCAACCAAGTATCAAACCTACTGTCTAGGTCTGTGCTTCTGGATGCTGCTAGAGAAAACCACAGCAGGTGAGGGGGTTTCCCCTCTTAAACAGCCATCCCTACTCTCATGGCCATGCCTGGTCAGTACAGTCTTCTTCAAGTCCTGCTTGCGGGCCTCCTCTGACAGATGTCTACCCCTCTTTCCAGCATATGCACTAGACCACTCATTATAACCATTCCCTTAAATAAGACAACCCTCCTAAAAGTCCAGCCATTCTAACACTCACTCCTAAGCGCTGCACTTCATCCCCTTAACAAATACCTACTGTGCACCCTGCGCTAGGCGGTATTCCAGGCACTGCGAAAAGACACTGCAGCAAATCAAATCAACGCCCCGCCAGTGTGCAGCTGACGTTTAGTGAAAGATCTGGCTTCTGCCTCCCACATACCAATGAAGTGTTTTGTTGTTTTTTTTTTTAAAGTTCAGCGATGGCTTCCTTGTGCCAAAACCATAGTCATTCAAGCCTGGCTCTAATTGACATCTTTTCCCAACTGGACACAGTTTGCCACTTTCCTTCCTTGAAACTCTTTCTACCCCTTTTTTCCTGCCTCTTGAGGTACTCTTTTCCCCTCCTTCTCTGCTGCTGCTTAAATTTGGGCATCTCTAGGTTCCTACCCCAGTCTTGTTCCCTTCTCACTCACATTTTCCTAGCCAAGACCCATCTCTGACTTCCCAGTTTGCTTGGGAAGTCCAAAGCAATAGCTGTCAAGCTGAGCAATTGCAGAGGGCACCCAGTGAGCTCATTCAAGCCTCTCCTCCACCCTATGGCTCCGGGTTCATTAGCATTGCCAGATATCGGTGTCTTACTCCAGCTGACCCAGCTAGGAAGAGCTGAATCAAATGCTCAAATTCAACATGCCCTAAATTGATCTCATCATCTCCCACCACCAACACACATTATACCTCCCAACTCAGGGAACGTTGCCACCAACTACCAGTCACCTAAGTCAGGACATGGTCATCACCCAACTCCTTGCTCTCCGCTGCGCCCACATCAGTAATTTCATGAATAAAATCCTGAAAAGTTTCAAACAGCACTGTTATGCCTAACATCCCTGGCATGAGAATATTAGCAGATCACACATATGAATATCACACACTGGTTTCGACCCGATCTAGGTTCTGCCATTTATGAGTGGGCCACTTACCCTCTCTAAGCTTTCTTTCTCTGCAAAGCTGAAAAATGATGAGTTGCTCAAAGGTCTGTAATAGCTGTTCCTATTCAACTACTGGTCATTAATATTTATTATGGATGGTTTGTACAGCAGAACTGTATTGCTGAGTCTGGGGAAAAAACAAAGCTTCTTAGGCTTCTTTTGTTCTCTGGGCTAATGATTAAACACGGGTTTCTTCCTTCAAATACCATTTAATTTTAAGAGTCCCTCAAAGCACTGCCAACAGCACCAAATAAACAGGCCTTTAATATTTTTGAGCAGTCTTTTCTCGATATTTGTGGACACTTGCCTAATCTCTTTTCCTTGTTATATTTAACTTACAAGACAAGCTCATTAACTAATCTCACTTTTGTGTTTCAAATGAAATTACAAATACTTTCCATTTGCTTTAACTAATAACCCTATCATACACATTAATTATTAAAATATACATGGTACCAATGATTATAAGTCACTTAATATGTATTTTAATAAGTTCTTTCAGTGGGCCTAGAAACTGAGAACATATTTACTGGAACAGCTGTTCAAACTTCTGGACTAGGAGAGACAGAGCTCAAATTAGCATTGTTTTCATGAGCAAGAAGTATATAAAAGGGAAGACTAAAATGCAGTATGATTTTTTTTAAGGTTTATTTATTAGAGAAAGACAGAGACAGAGCAAGCGGGAAGACAGACAGAGGGAAAGAGAATCCCAAGCAGGCTCTGCACTGGCAGTGCAGAGCCTGATGTGGGGCTCGAACTCACAAAACCAGGAGATCGTGACCTGAGCCGAAACCATGAGTCAGACATTTAACTGACTAAGCCACCCAGGTGCTCCTGCAATCTAATTTTTAAATGAGGGGAGGGAGCGAGCAGATCCTGTGAACATTGAAGATGCTGGGAAGAATTCAATCAGAAAAATAAACCACTCAGGATGCCCCGGTGTGATTTCCCTAAGAAAAAGTTTTGCATTCAGGAAAATCCAAATATACATATTCAAGCATGCTACCTCAAAGCTGAAATGACTGGCTTTTTAAAAAGGGGAGGAAGGGTAGAGAGTACAGCTTTATGAGTTTTTTAAATGTTATTAAAAAAAAAAGTTTTTAAAGAGATACTATGCTGCACAAATACACTATTCAAAATAGTAATCAGTCAAGTAATATAGACCACACCACCACCAAGAAGAGAATCTACTGATACTTACCTGTGAACTTCAAAGTCCTATGCAATTTTTTGAAGGGAATACTAAAAAAATGGGTTTTGTTTCTTTTATACTCCAAATGACCCAACTGACATTAGGAATATTACAATTTTATCAATATTTTAAAATCTTTTTCATTAAGATACTAAATTCACCAATAAGCTCTCTTTACATCCACAACAACAAAAGTTTAACATTTTCAAAATTGTAATACAACACCGATAATCCCTTAACATTATTTCTGTAAAATGAACATCTAAAGCCATATTAGTCTTAGTCCTATCTATATTTCAAAATACAACTTCCACTTTTTTTAAAAAATTTTTTTAATGTTTTATTTATTTTTGAGACAGAGAGACAGAACATGAACAGGGGAGGGGCAGAGAGAGAGAGGGAGACACAGAATCCGAAACAGGCTCCAGGCTCTGAGCTGTCAGCACAGAGCCTGATGCAGGGCTTGAACTCACAGACCGCGAGATCATGACCTGAGCCGAAGTCAGACGCTCAACCGACTGAGCCACCCAGGCGCCCCTTTAAATACTTCTATCCTCCAGCCTCTGCAAACTGTCTACAACCCCTCTAGCTCACTACAAAGAGCACTTTCTGGGGCGCCTGGGTGGCTCTGTTGGTTGAGCGTCTGACTTTGTTAGGCTCAGGTCATGATCTCACAGTCTGTGAGTTTGAGCCCCGCATCCGGCTCTGTCATGGAGCCCGCTTCAGACTCTGTGTCTCCCCCTCTCTCTGCCCCTCTCCTGCTTGTGCTCTGCCTCTCAAAAAGTAAAATAAACGTTAAAAAAAAAATACACACACACACACACACACACATATAATAAAGAGCACTTTCTTCAGGGCAGAGCACACTCTACATTCTAATATGCAAAATCATTAAGTCCATTAGATTTGTTCATCCCACAAATATGTGAGTACCCCTTATGAGTCTGGCACTATCTTAGGCACTGGGGAAAAGGGGCAATTTCTTGTCCTCTTTGAGTTTATATTTATTATTTTTTTTTAATTTTTTTAACGTTTATTTATTTTTGAGACAGAGAGAGACAGAGCATGAACAGGGGAGGGGCAGAGAGAGAGGGTGACACAGAATCGGAAGCAGGCTCCAGGCTCTGAGCCATCAGCCCAGAGCCCGACGCGGGACTCAAACTCAGGGACCGCGAGATCGTGACCTGAGCTTAAGTCGGACACTTAACCGAGCCATCCAGGTGCCCCAGAGTTTATATTTATTTAAGGAAGTATCAACGAAAACAATAATAATCTCAGAGACATACACCCGTAAGAGCTACAAATAAAGCAGAGTAAAGGGAAGGGGAGAAAGAACTATAGACATGAAAAGATGTGTATGGGGAGAGTTCCAGACAGCAGGACCAGCACAGGTAAAGGAACTGAAACAGGAGAAAACTTAAGTCAACGGACCAGCTGGACTGCAGTATCTCTCTCCTACTTGGGGTCAATATACCTTTTATTAATACTTGCATCGCCTCAGCCTCTACCAAAAGATGTTCAAAAGGAGCTGTTAAATGATTAAACAAAATTATCGCCTATTCATCCCCTTTTCACTATGACTGTACGGCCTATTTTTGACAGATCCCTCAATTGCCAAGGTATCCCCAAGGGAACGGAATATGACTGCACAGACGACTGGAGACTTGAAACAAAAGCCCTTGGTAATCCAAGATTTTTGAAATGAAAAAAAAAAAAAAAAAGTGGCCTGACAACGGGATTAAATATCTGGCAAACGAAACTCTCTCCAAACCCTACTTCTTGGCAGGCACTAATAACCCAGGCAATTAGGATGTACTTCTAAACCTCTCAGTGCAGGGCTGGCGGTAAGGACTCGGCGTAGATGAGTTTCAACATGCACAGCAGCACCTCCAAACATCCACTCATTAAACACGGACCCGGTGGAGAGCTGGAGAAAACACTCCTGGTCCCCAACCTGTTGGCTCCTACTCTGGGAAACGTACAAAAATAAGCATTCAGCTGGGTGCTTGCCTGGCTTGCAGTAGCCTCGCAGTTAAGTAGTGATGGGTGAAAACGAGGACGAGAGAAAGCACGTGGGCGTTACCCTGCAGAAGACCGGCCCCGCGATATACCGAGGCTGTAAGGGCCCCGGGATAGAGGCCGGTTTTCTCTTTGGCGAGGAGAGGAGTTTAGGGAGCTCCCGGGGCAAAGAAAGGGAGGAGGGGCTGGGAACGGGGGGCGGCCAGCGCCACAGGGAGGCGGGAGGGCACTGCGCCCCCTGCCGATCGGCCCCGTAAGGGGGGGCGGGGCTGGCACCGCGGGAGGAGGACCGCCAGGCTCCAGCCGCGCTTCCGCGGGCACGGCCAGTAATGGAGGCGCCGTGGGCAAGCCGTGCGCTCACGCCGCGGCCGGGACGCCTTCCCAGGCCGCACTGCCCCTCCGGGCGGGGCCCTGAGGCCGGGCCGTGGAGCCCGGGTGGCTGCGGCGAGGCCGCGCACTTACCCGGGGCCTGGGAGCGCGGGCGCGGCCCGGGCCGGGCGGCGAGGGGGCGGGCGCGCTGCTCTGGGCGCAGGAGGGCGGCGGCGACGAGGGCCACTCGGAAGAGCCAGCTGCGAGGGCGCCCCGGCATAGGCAACGCCGTCAGCGCCTTCAGCCCCTGGGGCCCGGAGCGCGCGGGTGCACTAGCCGGCCGCGGAGCTCTCACACGTGCTGCGCAGCGACGCGCCGCCGCTAATCTGCCCCACCCTCGGGGCGGGGCCCGCCCTCAGCCGCCGGCCCCGCCTCCGCGCGGGCCCGGAGAAACGAGGCCCCGCCCCTCTCCGCCGCCCAGTGACCCAGTGGCCTCTGCCTGGAGGAAGCTCTTTGGTTCACTGCGGCTTTGCCAGCTCACGGCGGCGGGAGCCTGTCCAGGCCCTGGGCAAACAGTGATTTCTCCAGGGCCCGGGCAAACAGGGATTTCATCGTGCACCAAAGAGTCCTTCAGACAGTCTTTAGGACTTCTAAAGTGGCCGTGGCCATGGCCTTAACGAATGCTTCACGTATTTTAATAAAGGTTTCTTCCACATGGTTATGGCCATTTTGTGTTGCCCCCCCCACATGCGGCTAGTTTAAGGAAAAGAATAACTTTAGGGAATATATTGTTCTATATATTATTCCTTCAAGTGCAGGGGATCCGAGAGAAGCATTTTTCCACTTCTTCGATTTACCCCTCCTGCTTGACGGCTCCTCAATAGGATAGGCTCCAGAAAAACACTGATCATAGCAAGTTTGTGCTTCTGTGTGAAGAAAAATAAAATCCATATTCCTTCCATGCTCTTCAAGTAGCACACGTTTCGCGACCAAATTCTGGCCTCTAATAGTTTTTGCACTATTTTGCCAAATTTCAATCCTCAGTGAAACACCTATATATTATTTCAAGTCCTTTAATTGCTATTAGACTTGGTTTTTTAAATTGTGGTAAAGTACATGCAACATAAAATTTATCACTTTAATCATTTTGAAGTGTACATTCAGTGGCGTTAAGTACATTCACAATGTTGTACAACCATCACCAACATCCATCTCCAGAAGGCTTTTCACCTTGCAAAGCTGAAACTCTGTCCAGGAAGTAGCAAATTCCCAGTCTCCCCACCTCCTAGCCCTGGGAACCACTATTCTACTCTTCTCTCTGTGAATTTTACAGTTGTAGGTAACTCCTATAAGTGGAATCATATAGCCATATGTCCCTTTGTGACTGCCTTATTTCCTTAATGTTCATCCATTAAGGATGCAACACGTGTTGCAGCATGTGGCAGAATTTCCTTCCTATCTAAGGCTGAATAATATTCCATTACATATATATAGCACGTTTTGTTCCCCTATTATCAGTTGAGTTGCTTCGGCCTTTGGGCTATTGTGAATAATGCTGCTATGAACACGGGTGCTCCAATATCTATTTGAGACCTTGCTTTCAATTTCTTGGGGTATATACCCAGAAGTGGTATTGTTGTATATTAATTCTATTTTCAATTTTTTGAACAACCCCACTTTGTTTCCTATAGTAGTGGTAGACTTGTTTTTAAAATCTGGGTTTACATTATCCATACTCAGTATGGATAATTCACTCAGACTGGTAGGATTCTATACTGTCTTTCTCTGAGATCAGTCACCTCAGTTGAGGACAGTTTTCTGTCCCTAATCCAGGTATAATCACATGTCCTGGGCTGTGGCTAATTCATAGGTTAATGTCCCAATGACAGCAACTGCACATATGTTTACCACAGACACAGTAAAAATTCAATCCTAAACTTTAAATTTTTGTATACTTTAAAAATTATCTTCTCTGAGGCCGAACGCCTCATAAATGCATATGGAAGGAAAGAACATTCACATTCCTTTGGCTGTTAGCTAGCTAGATCCATGATCAAAACTTACTGCATTTTATCCTGAACCGCCTCAGACAAGGTCCAAGTGAAACATGCATTTTTAGTTTTCGGTTTTTCAAAATGACAGCCCTTTATTGGCTTTTATAGTTAAAATAATACAGAAGTGTTCAAAGCCTGTCCCAAATTCCAACTCCCTCTAATAATCATTTAACAATTTAATGTTCTCCTTGACTTTCAAATTACATCCTAACATGTATGTTATGTATAATATTCGGGATCCTGCTTTTAATCCACACCAGCACTATGGACTGGTAAGGGCCCAAAACATACACTGTATCTCTTGTTTCATCCTTATTATTGCCTACTATTCTGTCCATCTAAGATTGCCTCTTTACACTCCCCAGATAGTAGTCAATTGTTTTCTGTGCTCCCTCAGTCATTGCAAACATTTCTGTTGTTGAGCCTACTGCATTCAATCTTAATTTATTTTCATTTCTGTTTCCCTTACCAGAAGTGAATTCTCCAGAAGCAAAAATCTGGGTTTAGAGCAATCTTTTTTTCCCTTTAATGTTATTTTTAATTTTTATCAGAGTATGCATGCCTGTGATTTAGTGCCAAATAATTCTGTAGAAATCTTATAAATTGCAATGAAAGAGCAGAGACTGTACCCCCCCTTACCAATTTCCCCCTCCTTAAAGGCAGTCATTTTTGTCTTTTAACTGGTTATTTTGATATTTACTTTCAGTTCTCTATATAAAATGTTTGCATTGCTATTTCTCGATTTCTCACTTCTAGGCATTATCTGTTGATTTCACTTAGTGGGAAATGAGGATTTAGTTCTTCTTTCTTTCCCTATCCTTTTCCCCACTGCCACCACACTTTTCATCCTTTGATCTGCTCAATCTAGTTATATTGTCCTTTTTTAATAGGTTTTTGTTTACTTCATTATGATTAGGTAAACATTACTTACATCTTGGGCCAAGTAGTATATACTATGATCACTTTTCTTCTCCTGCTCAGCTTTTTGTTTTTCCTGCAGTTATTATCTTGTTTTGGTTTACTATCCATCACCAAGCCAAGCCCAAACTTTTTAACGATTGTTTCAATCTCTGCTTCCCAAGACTTAGATAGACGAGGTGTTCTATCAGTTTCATCTGAAAATGGAGTCTCTTCTGGGCCTTCTGGACCTGTACCAATCCATGTCTAGTGAAGAATTGTTGTCAGGGCCTCTCAAATCATTTTTCTCCTGCATTATATCTTCTGTTCCTATATCCTATATCTTCTTTTTTTCTTTGTTTAGTCCCTCATTTTAGTAGAGCACAACCTCCAGAAGCATCCTGAGGAAGGAAAAGTAAATGAAAGGGAAATTTTTTGAGATCTTTGAATGTTTGGACATACCTTTATTGTTTACCCACACTTGATTGTATTTGACTCATCAGGTGTAGAATACTAGTTTGAAATAAATCTCCTTTTGAAATTTGATAGAATTTGCTCCTATGGGGTACCTGGGTGGCTCAGTCAGTTGGCTCAGTCGGTTAAGTGTCAGAATTCGGCTCAGGTCATGATCTCACGGTTTATTGAGTTCAAGCCCTGAATCAGGCTGGCTGCTGTCAGCGCAGAGCCCGCTTTGGATCCTCTGACCCCTCTCTCTCTGCTCCTCCCTCGCTCACGCTCTCTCTCAAAACTGAATAAACATTAAAAAAAAAAAAAAAAGAATTTGCTCCTATGTCTTCTAGCTTTCTTTGTGACTGTTGAGAAATTGAAAGTTATGTTCACTCTTGACTCTTTGTTAAGTGATCTGTTTTTCTCTCTAGAAGCTTAGGATTGTCTGTTCCCCTCCATGTCCTACAATTTCACAATGATGATTTGGGATGAGTCATCTTTTATCCATTGTGCTGGGCACTCAGTGGGCCCTTTTAATCTGGAAACTCGTGACTTTTAGTTTGGAGACATTGTCTTGAATTTTTTGGTGATGATCATTCCTTCCCTAAGGAGTGATTGGTTTTTCTTTCGGAACTCTTTTATTTTTCAGATTTTGGATCTCCTGCAGTGGTCCTCTAATTTCTTTTTTTTTCTTTCTTATTTTTCATTTCTTTGTCCTTTTGCTTGCCCCCCCCCCCCCGCCTCAGATATTTCCCAACATTTATCTTCCAACTCTTTTATTGAACTTTCCATTTCTGCAATCATATTTGTCTCTGAATACTCTTTTTATTTATTTATTTTAATGTTTATTTCTTTTGAGAGAGAGAGAACGAGAGCAAGTGAGCAGGTGAGGGGCAGAGAGAGAAGGGGATAATCCCAAGCAGGCTCTGTGCTGAGCCCCAGTCGGGGCTCAAACTCATGAATGGTGAGCTCATGACCTGTGCCGAGATCAAGTCCAACACTCAACCGGCTAAGCCACCCAGGCGCCCCTCTAAATACTCTTTTAAAAATAGTATCCTGTTATTTATTGTTTTATGGTTGCAGTGGTACCTAACATCTCAAGATATTGATTATATATATTCTATGTACAATGTATATAGACAATGTATACAGGATATATATATTTTAAAATTTTCTTCTCACTAAATGGTTTCTGTTTCCTCTATGGGTTGTTCCCTCCCACCCTCCTTTGTTTTAGTCTTTTTGATACCACCTCCCATGTTTGTTTTTGAAGTCGAATCCCTGGGTCCTCTACCTACCACTTGCTTCCAGATCCCTCATGTTCCTCCTTCTTGTCAAAGGCCACGTTTTTGGGGCCTCTGCACGGGGTAAAGTGCATATTTGATGCTGAGTCCTCTTCTGCCATTCAGCTCCCAGTCGTTTACAACCAGATCTGCACCCTACAGGCAGGAAAGTGGAGGGTCATCTCTAGCTGGGTCTGATCAGCCTTAAAAGAAAGATCCCAAGATAATGACATTGGAATTTCCCCCAACTAAACAGGCCGACCAAATTACATTAAAGTTGGCCAACAAGCCCCCTCACACTCTGAGAACATCTGGGGTCTCATCTAAAGGATAAGCTGAACACAAGGAATTTACACAAGTTCACAAGGAACTTATGGTGTAGAGGGTGGGGTACCTTCAAGCTCCATCCGCAAGGACCCCCGCGAGGTGGAGGTGTGGCGGAGGTTGAGAAGGCCCGCCCCCCTTTCTCCCGAGAGCCTGGGGGGCTGGCGCCCGCTTCCTGAACGGCCGTGCTGGCCCCCTGCCAGCAGAGGGCGCCACCGCGCATGGCTGGCGGCTGCGCGGGCAGGGCCTCTCTGGGAGGAGAGGAAGAAATCAGAGAGACGGCGAGGGGAAGTAGAGGTGGCGCCCAGCCCCACGGTCTCCCAGGGAGAGCCGGTGTCTGGCCGCTGGCCTCAGCGGAACTCTACAAGCCACGCTGGCTGCTCATGGAGCCGAGGACTCGCGCGGAGACGGGATGCTCCCGGCCGCCGAGATCGGCAAGGCGCCGGCAGCCCCGGTGAGGCGGCCCTGGTGGCCCGGGGAGGGGACGCTGGTAGCCCGGGGAGGTGGCACAGATCTGCCAAAGGAGATTGCGTCGGTGAGGTGGCCCTGGCGGCCTGGGGACGTGGTTTCCGTGGCCCGGGGAGACAGGCCTTCCAATCTGGCGAGGTGGCACGGACCTCCCAGAGAAGGTGGTCCCAGGGCGGTGGCTCTGGCGACCCTGATGAGATGACACAGATAGTTGTCTCTAGGGACGTAGAGACATGCCCTGAGGCTGGGCAAGGTAACTCCAGCGGTTCTGGGGAGGTGGCAGTGGTGGTCCTCAGGGCCACCTGCGTCAGATGGCCCTGACCCCTCAGGAAGACCCCAGGGGAGGGAGTCTGGGACCTTGCGCCCTCTGGGAATCCTGAGGAGTTCCACCTATCACTCCAGTCTTAATGTGTTTGTTACACCTGTTCTTCTAGTGCTGCTCTGAAAGTGGTAACGAAAGGAAGGACGTCGAGGAGAAAAGTAAGCAGACTCGAAACACCTTACCATTCTTTACCCAGCCATCTCTCCTAAACTCAGCCCTCCAGGGTCTGCGGAGCAGAAGAGTCGTAGCCTGTTGTCTTTAAGATGAATCTCTCCATTTTTTTTTTTTTTTTTTGCTACAATATACTTGCATTGTATTAAGTACTGGTTATCATCATGCACCTATCTTTCTTTCTAAAATTGTAAAATGTGGGATAATTTGAAGATAAGCTATACTTCCTGACCCAGACTTAGTGCAGGGACTGGTGTAGTTTCACTGGAGTCTGCCCCCCCCGCACCAATTCAGAATAATTGGGGCCTGCCTGTTATCTTAATGAAACAACAACTTATCAAGCATCAGGAATTTGGAGGGGCTAATTAATGATCTAGGAGAGATGACCACCGCCTTAATTAGAGTCAAAATGGTAACTGTTTAGTGGTACTTTACCTTCAGTGAATTTGCCAGTAAAAGTTGATCTGGGAAGAAAAATACAAGGGATAACTTGTTTCCTGAATCTTGGTCTGGACAAGGAAGAGGGAAAAGGTCAGCATCTCCATTTCCTATCGAGGACAGGAGCACATGTCAGGGATGTGGACATTTGTCATTTTACTGTAATGAGCTAAGCATGGCAGGCTTCTGGAAATCAGGGAATCTTCAGTGGCTTTTGAAGTGAAGTTTATTGGGGGAGGAAGGGGAAAGGCATGTAACAGCTTTTCCATCAGAGGGTTTTTGGTTCTTCTGACCATGGCAAATAGTCTAGGAATGAGTAGTGGTAGGAGGAAGGGTGCCCACATTACCATAATGCCTTCAGGAATTAGGCTTGCCCTTACCATGCCTGCGGATACATTCTGCCTTGGAAGGAAAGCTCTAAGTAGCCCATAGCACTTGACGGTCATAGCTCAGCTCCTTTTTTAAAAGATTGGAGAGTACCCTCTATCTTTTAGTTAAACCCTTCCCTTTCCCACCTTTGCCCATTCAGATGCGTGAGAAGTTGATGCCTACTGAGATGTCATTTAGTAGAATGATAGACACAGACTATAGACTTCGTCCTTATCCCTCCTTTGGTGGCTTGGTCAACTTGTTTACAATTAGGGGTGCTTATTACAAGAAACAGAAAAGGAGAGTCATAAAAACCTCCCAAATCACCAGTGTGTCATCTTAAAGAACGTCATTTGACCAAGAATATACTTACTGCATTTAAATGGTGATGTCAAAAAAATAGAATTTAAAAGTAGGTGCAAAAAAAAATATATTTTTTTTAATGTTTATGTATTTATTTTGAGAGAGAAAGAGAGAAAGTATTTCAAGCAGGCTCCACAAGACAGCCGATGTGGGGCTCGATCCCACAAACCATGAGATCAGGACCTGAGGTGAAATGAAGAGTCCAAGGCTCAACTGACTGAGCCACGCAGGTGCCCCCCGCAAAAAATTTTTTTTATTAAAAAAAACAGTAAGTAAAAGTAAATGAAGATAGAATTTGCTCCCTAAGCTACAGGAAAACATTCCCTCCACAAAGCCCTGCCTCTAGGTGTCTGCAGATGGAATGTACAACGTACTTGTTTTATTCAAGATTAAACTAGAAAAAGAGGACACTGTGACTCTTGTCCATAACCGTAGATGGATTCTGCATTAATGAAGTTTGATGCAAACCAGCCTATTCTCATATTTGAAGGAGAAAAAAAAGTAAGAAACTTGGGTTGAGGGTCAGGAAACATGGATTTTAATGCCGTGTATAACCTTTAGGTGTCAGCTGGGCAAATGGTACAATTTATAGTTGGGAAGTCAAGGCATAGATTTATGCTAGTTTTGCTCCTAGTTACTGGTGGGCTACTGCTTCTCATAGCACATGGACGCACTTTGAATACTCATAAGTTGAATAGAACAAAGGAAAATTTGGGTTTGGGGGCTGGGGGAGGAACATAACCTAGTACTAAACACATTGGTATGTATTCTCTTAATCCTAAATGAGCAAAATCTGACAGTTATATTTTGCATTTAGGCATCTCTCTCTCTCTCTTTTCATATTTTCATTTGATCAGAAGTAACAGTTGTTTCGTAATGAGGCTGATTATAATCTCTTGTCTAACCTCTTGCCTTCTCTCATTGCTGCTTTCTTAAAACTTCATTTTTGGTGAAGAGCCAACTTCTACAAGGGCAGCTCCAGGAAGAACAGAGGCAAAGTTCAACCAGTATTGCTCCCCAGGAGGCTCCGTATTGTTTCCCCAGCTTTATCTCTCACACACACACTTTTTTTTGTTTTTCTTTTTTCTTTTGTTCTTTTTAGAAATTGCTGTAGTCTTTGTAACTAAACATAAACTAGTACAATCAAGCTTTTCATTTGTTTACAAACACCGTGAATGGTTTGTTTAGGGAGGACCACATCCTTTAGTTAAACCTGAGGTAGAGAAATGCACTGCATGTTCAGGTTTATTCTAAGGTTTGGTTTCTAGGAAGTCTGCTTTTTCTCTGGGGCCTTATTTTATAGCACTTACTTTCATCTGGAAATCAATTGCTGTTCCTCTTACACTTCTACATTATCTTTTTTTTTTTTTTAAATCTGTAGGTGCTACTCAAATCTAGGGAGATTAAGCCCCGTCTGCAGAATAATTCACACCGTGGACTGAGTGGAGTCAAGCATGTTGGGCAGCAGGGAGCCTAGGGACCCCACAGTGGCACCCTCGCAGCTACCATTATACCGAGTTTCCTAACCTTCTGCTGGAAGGATTCCATGAGTTACTAAAAGGGAATAGCCTGCACATGGAAACAGATACTACAGAGGAAACAGTGTATCTCAGCACACCAGGGTGGTGTGGAAAGAGATGCGGCAGCCATTGCGAATCTTGTCACTCTTACCTTCTTTGTCAGGAAGCTGCTGTGGCCTTCCACTTTCTCTGGCGCTTAGGGCACGTCCACCCTGGAACAGATATAGAGCTGGAGATACTCTGGAAGAGAGGAGCAGTGCTGTCGGTCCAGAAATTTAGGACAGTGGAAGATCACTTAATTGCCTTTGAAGTGAATCAAGCATTTACTAGATTTGTTTCTTTGAATAAAAATTGAACATTTTTTATTTATGTATCTGAATCTTGCCTCTTTCCACAAAGAATTAGAGGCAGCTTAAATTGCTTAATTTTGCCTTAAACATTGTGGATACTGGAAGAAGGTATAGACGCTTGCAGAGTGAAAAACTGACGTGAAAACGATAGGCAATGCTAGGTTTCAGGCGGAGAGTAAGGAACGGGCTCTTAGGGAAATCTGCCCACATGCTAAATGGGATGGGAGCAAAGCTACCCAGGAGCTCCTGGTTTCACTGCACATTGTTTGCTCAGCCACCGTCCATGTTGCCTCTGCTCCCACTCTTCCCGAGAAATGGCTCAGGGCTCCAAATCACCTGTTTTTGTCACATTTAATAAGTACACTGTGGATTGGTGTGAGTCTAGTTTATTTGCCACAGAAGGATCCTCACGTCGGACTGTGCAATTTAGTGGTTGCATCAGTCATTTTGAATTTTCCTTAGTAATTTGTGTTTTCTCTCAAGCTCCCTTTTTTCCTTTTTCTGACATGGAAAGTTTTGTATAATGGTATTTGAAGCTTTCGAAACTTTTTTACTCGGGGCTCCTGGGTGGCTCAGTCGGTTAGGCGTCTGACTTTGATGTCAGCTGAGGTCATGATTCACGGTTTGTGAAATCAATCTCCATATCGGGCTCTGCATTGATAGCATGAGCCTGCTTGGGATTCTCTCTCCCTCTCTCTCTCTACTCCTCCTCCATGCATGCTCTCTCTCACTCTTTCTCAAAATAAATGAATAAACATTTTTTAAAGCCCAACTTTTTTACTCTTACATAAGGAAGAGTTTTTACTCGGTCACCTTTTCAATTTTTTTCATAGACTCAAAATCTTTCAATACTATTTTTTTTCTTTTTTTAAGGCATTTTTTAAAAGAATTCCTTTTTAAAAAAATGTTTATTTTTGAGAGAAAGAGAGCATGCAAGCAGAGAGAGAGAGGGACAGAGGATCTGAAGCAGGCTCTATGCTGACAGCAGAGAACCTGATGTGGGTCTCGAACTCACACTCTGAGATCATGACCTGAGCTGAAGTCGGACACTGAACTGACTGAGCCACTCAGGTGCCCCCCTTTGTATATCTTTTGTATTTCCTTTAATCCTGTGGTGCTTGGTAATGTTAAATAATTGTTATTCTTTCATTTTAGATGACATAAATATTGCAGCTCTTTTTGGAAATGAACAAGTCAGTGAAGATACAAATAATGGTGATCTCACTTCCTACGTGTCTGCATTTATAGAAAAAGAAGTTGGAAATGACCTTAAATCTTTAAAGAAACTTGATAAACTCATAGAACAGATGACAGAAAATAAAATGCAGTTAGAAGAACAGGCAAGTATTAAAACTCATTGAAATAATACCACAATTGTTCAATGACATAATATAGACATCACCATTATTATATATCACTGTTGTTCTAGGGAATTTTGAAGATACAGATTATGACAAATAGTCTAGTCATTTAAAACTGTTTAATAGGTTTTAAGGACCTACAATGTGCTAGGTACTTTACAAATTATGTAAAAGACAAAGTTCCTGCTGGTCTGATTTAGGTCTTAAAAACATAACGACAGCTAACATGAAAAAAATTGTTTTTTAATGTTTATTTAAGAGAGAGAGAGAGCGCGAGCGCGCGCGCGGGAGAGGGGCAGAGAGATAGAGACAGAATTCAAAGCAGGCTCCAGGCTCTGAGCTGTCAGCACAGAGCCCAACTTGGGGCTTGAACTCACAAACCGTGAGATCATGACCTGAGCCGAAGTTGGCCACTTAACCAACTGAGCCACCCAGGCACCCCTGACAGCTAACATTTTAAGGAGTTTTTCGTACAGTGACTTTTAAAGTCAAGGAAGTAATTCATGGTGTACAAAAATGTCATAACACCATCATTCCAAACTTTTTATATGTGCGCTCATGAGGAGAAAACCTGAAAATAAGTATGACATAATAATGGTTATTTCTGAGTGGTTGGTTAACAGGTGATTCATTTTCTTTACATCTTTCTGTATTTTCAGGTGTTTTCTTTTTACAGTGAAATTATTACTTAAAATGGTGTTTAAAAAACCGAATGAATGTAATCTTAAAAAAATAAGTGGATCCATTTACTTGCAACAGTGTGTCAAGGATAAAAGATTCATATCATGTAACTACTACATTGGGTTAAGTGTGTGGTATGTTCGTGTGTTAGCCCTGGGTTGATAGCCATCCTGTGTTCCCCCATCCCCACCCCCTCAGCCCTCACCTTTCCGGTTTTTCCACCATGTCTGCCCTATTCTCCTAAGCATGGCCCAGCCCCACCCCCTCCGTCCACGCCTGCGGCCAAGCTGTAGTGGGCTCTCTGAGGAAGTCACAGGCTGAGTGGATGGATGCCAGCCCTGATATGTGGTCTCCAGGGCTCCTTCCTTGGGAAGGTCAGCTCCTCTGCCACTCCCCTCATTTGTTCTTACAAATTCTCCCCAGGATACCTGCCCCATCTGGCCATTCTGTCTTCCCAAATAGAAAAGATGAAGGCCACTTAGCATGACTCTATTGAACAGTCTACCCCACATTCCACAAACTTCTTTGCAGCCATGTCTACTTCTTAATTCAGCCGAAGATCAGTCTACGGCTGTCCTCATGCCTCAGATTCTACCTGCCACCGGAGTGATGTTGCTTTGTGGTTTTATAGTTTCCTCCTCTGCTCCTCAGCCAGTCCTGTCCCCTCAGCGTAGGGACACGCCCACGGCTCTTCCTGAAAACAGAACACTCCCCCCTCATCTCTTAGCCAGTGCTAGTCCCTCCCTTTTGTTGTTAGGCTTCCTCAAGAAGTCCCCTTTCTTTGTGTCTGTCTCCACTTCCCAACCAGGCTTGTTTCTCCGATGACCCCGGAAGCTGCTGCCAAAGCCCCTAACTGAACCTTAAATTCAGCATGTCCCAAACTGTACTGCTGTGTGTCTTCACATGCTTCCCTTTCTTGGAAAATGGCGCCACTATCTGCCTGTCACCCGGGCCTGAAGCCTGGGAACCTTACTAAGATCGCCGGTCATCCTGCCTCCTCTATCCCATCTCCAGAACATCTGACCTTTGCCCCCTTCCTGTCTCTGCCCGCCACCCAGTTCACCCAGTTTAGGGCTGCAGCCTCTCACACACTGGATGGCAGTTTGCCCGTCTTCTGCTTCCTTCCCATCCCGCAGTAACCATCGCTCATTTTTATCCATTACAGAAATGATCTCGTGTGAATAAGCAAATATATATATAGTTACAGTCTTTTCTGTATTGTGTAAGCGCGTGTATACTTAAAATATGCATGGCTTAACTTTTTATAATTAATGTAATACATGGCTTGCTTTCTTATCAATGTATATAGATCTCTCTTTTTGAATGGTTTTATGGTATTCAACTATGGTTGTACATAATTTAACTAGGCCCTTACTAGTGGACATTTTTGCTGTTTCCACTTTTTAGTACTACAAATAATATGAGAATAAACATAATTGTTTATCACGTTACCTTTTTTTTTTCTAGATTTTTTATTTTAAGTAATCTCTATACCCAACACAGGGCTCGAACTTACAACCCCTACATCAGGAGTCTCGTGCTCCCCCAACTATGCCAGCCAGCTGTCCCTGACTTTCCAAATCATAAATCTAACTGAATGATTCCCTTATTAAAAACTCTTAATGGTGGGGCGCCTGGGTGGCTCAGTCGGTTGAGCCTCCGACTTCAGCTCAGGTCATGATCCTACCGCCTTGTGAGTGAGTTCGAGCCCTGTGTCAGGCTCTGTGCTGACAGCTCAGAGCTTGGAGCCTGCTTCAGATTCTGTGACTCCCTCTCTCTCTCTGCCTCTCCCTTGCTCATGCTCAGTCTCTCAAAAAATGAATAAACGTTAACAAAATTTTTTTTTAAACTCTTAATGGCTTCCCATTGCCTGTTGGAAAAAGCCCACATCCTTCTAAGGCACAAGATGCTTCTCTGATCTCGCCTCTCCCTACCAATCTAGGTTTGTCTCTTCTTTTTTTTTTTTTTTTCTTTTAACATTATTTATTTATTTTTGAGAGACAGAGAGAGACAGAGGATGAGCAGGGGAGGGGCATAGAGACAAGGAGACACAGAATCCAAAGCAGGCTCCAGGCTCTGAGCTGACATCACAGATGTGGGGCTCGAACCCATGAACCTCAAGATATGACCTGAGCTGCAGTCCGACCCGACTGAGCGACCCAGGTGCCCCTAGGGTCGTCTCTTCTTTCTGTGTGTTCTTGAACTGTATTCTGTGCCTTACTCAGCTTTGCTGGTCTCTCATCATGACTGAGCCGTTCCTTTTGTCTGGAATGTCCTTTCCTTCCAAAGTTCCCCAGAAAATTCCCACCGGCCCTGTAGAGGTCTTTGCAGGAGCCATGTAAGCCCAGTTGCCTTGCATCTCAACACCTCATTATCCAAAGCGTGGGAGCTTGTTGGAAATGCAGAATGTCAGTCCCTACTTCAGACTCAACAACTCACATTTGCATTACACTAGCTGTCTAGGCAATTCCTGTGTACATTCAGGTTTGGGAGGCACTACCTTCGGATACCACTGTACCTAGCATCTATCTTTTATTGCATCAGTCCCATAATACAGTAGTTATTTGCTTCCATTTCTCTTCCATATGAACTGAGCTTAAGGGCAGACACCATGTCTTATTTATCTGTTCCTAGCACAGTGCTTCGCACAAAGTGTCTAATCAGTCTTGATTCAATTGAAATTCCTCTAGAATAGTCTTCATGTTGTATTGATACCTAATACTTGTATATGTTTTTCCATGTGTGAGAAGAAGAATTAGTAAATACCACATCTAAAGGCGTTACCTGTATATTATCTTCCCAAGTCAATGGTTCTTGCCGTAGACTTCAATCAGAATCACCAGGGTCACTTTTGCAACAAACATGTACTCAGACTTTTAGAATAGAACTTCATTTGTTTTTGAAGGAAAGTGTTTGGTAGATAAAGCATAAGAAAATTCTCTGTCTGGACCCTCTGAAAGTGCTGAGCTTCATGAAAGATGCAGAGGTGCTTACAGGGGCATCTGCGGCTGCCCACACATCCCCACGTACGGCATTTTGTGTTTAGGTTTGGTTGGTGCAGGAGGCACAAATCGCACCTTTCTTTTGAAGCTTATAATTGACAATTTTCAATTCTTTTAGAACAAACATGTATTTTGAAGATGATAATCTAATTAAAACATTACAAGGGGGCTCCTGGGTGGCTCAGTCAGTTAAGCGTCCAACTTCTGCTCAGGTCATGATCTCGTGGGTCTTGAGTTTGAGCCCTGCATCGGGCTCTGTGCTCAGAACCCACTTTCCGATCCTCTGTCTCCCTTTCTCTCTATCCCTCCCCCAGTGGTGCTTTTTCTCTCTCAAAAATAAACATGAAAAAAAAAAGTGTGAAAATTTTATCTGATTGCTGCTGTTTTTTGTTTTTGTTACAATCAGGTACTTACAATTTCATCAGAAATCCCTAAAAGAATTCAGAGTGCCTTAAAAAATGCAGAAGAATCAAAGCAATTTCTTAATCAGTTTCTGGAGCAAGAAACTCATCTCTTCAGTTCCATTAACAGCCATTTGCTGACCGCACAGCCCTGGATGGAAGATCTGGGGGCCATGATTAACCAAATTGAAGAGATTGAGCGCCATCTTGCTTACCTTAAATGGATTTCACAAATTGAAGAACTAAGGTAAAAAGGGCTTCTTTGTTCTCATAATTATTATTTTCCTTTGAGGCTCTGTCTTAGCAGTGCATGCATGCCATTAAATAATTGAGTTAATTAAAGATTATAATAATGTAATTTTCCTGGTTGTTATGAAAATAGTATTATAATGATTCTTTTCCTTTTTTGTGAATGAACATAAACTTTTCAGGGAGCTTAATTTGCATTTGAAAGAAAGTGATCTAAGTAAAAATTTTAAGTCCTGTAGTTGTATTGTGAACACAAAATAAAAACTATTATTTATAATACCAAATTAATAAACAACTCTTCAACATGGTAATATTACTTTTTAGACACGATCACTTAATAAAATGGATTGCTTTCTCTAAATTTGAATTTCTTTCAATGGGAATCCTCTAATAAGAGATGTACAGTATTCTTAAATAAGTACAGTTTTGCTACCTGTGGGTAGAGGGAAAAAAAGTACACACTTCTTTCTGAATTGAATTCTGAATTGAATCACTAGTGTTAACTGAGAGTGTCTGGTATTGTCTTTCAAACAAGCTAAATTAACATTTCTGCCTAGATTGGCAAAATTATTTGGTTTTTGATATAGTCCCCCAGCCCCTCCATACTGCATGGTTCCATCGTGCTTTGTTTTAGCTACTCTTGCTCAAAGCTGTCAGCAACCATTAATATTGTCTGGAAGACTTGAAGAAGAAAAGTCATCCAAGAGTCTTAATGTCCCATTGTGTATCAGAGTTAATATATTTTATGTTACGTCTTCCAAAGAGTAATGCAGTATCACTTTGTCCTGTGTATTTCCCGAGATTTTAAAGAATTTTACCTCTCAGCATGGTGTGAAGTCTTTGTTTTGCATATATAAGTTTAACATTTACAGAAAAAATGATACACCTAAGATTGTAGTGTTACCAGTGATTCCAGAAATCAATTTAAACTTTTTAGATCATCTCCTTGTTGGGATAAATTATTTGGGGTGAACAGATTTTAAATCTTGCTACTTTTTACTTCATTTTTCTTTGCCCCTCTGGAGGAAAACACCAATAAGGAGCAATGTTAATAACCTTATTATTAAGTAGAGTAAGTTGTTTAAAAGCCTCACTCTTGTAGTAGCCAAAGCAATAGGTTAATTAACATAGGACTATGGTTATGGATAGCCTTTTTCTGGTGTTGGGATTATTTAAGACAAGTTTGCCCTGGGCATCATATTAGAAATAGGAATCAAGTTCATAATCAAATAGAGCATAGCTATTTCTCCCTAATAACATGTTCTTTGCTCTCGATGTGATAAATCTCTATTTCTGTCTTCCTTTGGGTTTTTAAGATTTTCCTCATCTAATTTCTCTCTAACATTAACCTGCTTTTTATTCTGTAGCACTTTCTCTTTTTTAAAAAATTAGTTTTTTCCTTAGAACTAGCATCTTTTATTAGCTCTGCTTCTTGAATACCACAGTATCGCAGTATCATTATGCACAAACCCTGTTTCCCTAGCTTTTTCTGTGCTCTGAATGCCATTCATGATGCTGTGTTGTGTGGAGAGCTACTTCACTGTGTCCTGGAAAGGAGTCCTCCCTTACTCTGTGCTTTTGTGTACATTTTACATTGTTTTGTAACATCTGTACATTTCTTAAACACAGCAGTCTTCCTTTTAACATAATGTAACACTTACTTTGGATTTATGTTTCTTTGAAGTGGGAAATCAGCAAGAAGGTTTTAATTTGCCATGATGCACAGGGAAGAACCTTACAGGGGAGCAGGCTCCGTGCATGCTGACCATCAGAACAAGCCCATAAACGGGGATCCTGGTGGCTCAGTCACTGGAGCGTCCGACTCTTGATTTCAGCTTAGGTCATGAGCTCACAGTTCGTGGGTTCCAATCCTGTGTCGGGCTCTGAGCTGACAGCGTGGAGCCTGCTTAGGATTCTCTCTCTCCCTCACTCTCTGCCCTTCCACCTCCCTCACACACATGCACTCTCTCAAAATAAATAAATAAACTTAAAAAACAACAAGAAAAGAACAAGTCCATAAAAAAAAACAAAACAAAACTACTCGTGCTTTAAATGCAGAAATGATGGGTTTCTTGACACCCAATGGGACAAAAGAGTGCTTTCAATTCTGGTAGTAGCTATAAAAGACAAAACTGGTTGGAAATCTTAATAAAAATGATTAGAGAAAGAGAAGAAAGAAAAATGAGAGAATGGGAGTAAGGGATGGCCACAAGAGCTGACAGGAATAAATAGAATAATACAAAAACACAAGCTAAGTATTCTTGCTGAGGCCTGAAGCAGTGACCGTGAAAAACACAAGCAGCTCTCAGAGGACAGGAAAAAATGCTTGTGCATAGTGGAGCTCTGCAGGGTGGAGATACACATTCCTGTTCCTAAGGAGGACGCCGTGTGCGCCCCAGGAACATACAACAAACGGGGGACTGGAGTCCCAGCACTTTGGCGGCCGGTAGAGGATGCCTGGAGGTACACTCCCGCCTCAGGTTTCCTACAGGGGGCGGCTCCTGAACCAAGGTCAGTTATTGACAAGGTCACATTTTATTCCTTATTCTTAGCTGTTTAAGCTATGAGATGTTATTTTTATCCAAAGAAACATCTCATTTTCATTTTTCCTCATTTTAATTTTTTTTATTTTTTTAAATTATTTTTTTCAACATTATTTTTTGAGAGACAGAGAGAGAGCATGAGCAGGGGAGGTGCAGAGAGAGGGAGACACAGAATCAGAAGCAGAGTCCAGGCTCTGAGCTGTCAGCACAGAGCCCGATGCAGGGCTCAAACTCATGAACCGTGAGATCGTGACCTAGGCCAAAGTCAGTCACCTAACCGACTGAGCCCCCCAGGCTCCCCTTTAATTTTTTATTCAAGTATAGTTGACACACAACATCTCATTTTTAAATAAAATGTTTTGCTCTATGAAGTCAAATAAGCCAAAATGGTGGCTCATGGGATAAATTTGTCCTGAAGACATCTTTTATTTGGCTTGTTTCAAAGGATTTGATTAATTGATTTTGCATGAAAGTCTTGATTTCTGGCTTTCCTAGAAAAAATGTTAAGCTTTGGCCACATTGGTAAAAAGAAAGCCACTTCTGGCTGCCTCCTTCTTCCTTGCACGGAACCTTATACACCACAGGAGGGAGATGTCATTTTTGCTGCACTTGGAATTTTGACAGACTATCTTTGAAGTTTGCTTTGCCTCATTTTGCAGTGATAACATTCAGCAATATCTGATGACCAATAACGTCCCAGAGGCAGCCTCTACTCTGGTGTCTATGGTGGAACTTGACATCAAGCTTCAGGAATCATCTTGTGCTCATCTTCTTGCTTTCACGAGAGCCACTGTTAAATTCTGGCATAAGATCCTCAAGGACAAACTTACAAGGTAAGGAATTCACCTGTTATTTCATGGTAGTGCTTTCACATGGATATTCGGTGACCATTGTATTTTACTGAAATACGTGTGTTGCTTTTTCTGTTACAGTGATTTTGAGGAAGTTTTAGCCCAGCTTCACTGGCCATTCATCACACCCCCCCAGTCTCAGACTGTTGGCTTGAGTCGCCCAGCAGGTGCCCCTGAGATATATAGTAACCTGGAGACACTGTTTTGCCAGCTTCTGAAACTGCAAACCTCGTATCTTTGTTGGAGATAAAACTTACTAAAATTGCTTTTTTTTTCGAGAGTGGATTTGTAGCTAGAGAGTAAAACTTTTTGAAAGGGACCAAGAAGCCAAACAGTAGTACTAGGTTTGGACTTGATCTGTATATACCCGCAGAGTGATGGATTGTGCCCTTCAGAGTGAATAGCGTTGGGGGGAGCGGGGTCAGTCTGAAATACATGACTGACCCAGGTTTATATCACATGTAGGTCTCTTGGGACGACAGAAAAAAAAAATGGGCAATAGGGAGGAAAGTTTAGTAATCTAGTGTTAATAAAGGAATTCTTGATTGTGTTTCCTTCTTCACTACTGTTTTTTATGTTAGGAAAGACAGGGTAATTCTAATAACATATTTCATGCACTTTTTATGAAATCATATGCAATGTAAAATTATGTCTTATAATTAATTTTACTTAGTATCTTATATATTTGTTAGAAAAATATATTGTGTGTCTGTACATACATACACGTGTGTGTGTATATATGTGTATATATCCATATATCCATGCATATATATTGTTTTGTATCCTTTTCTTTTTCCTTGACTTGACTATGTCAGAGATGAATTACTTACTGAGCCAAAACAACTTCCAGAAAAATACTGTCTTCCTGCATCCCCGTCTGTCATCCTGCCCATCCAGATTATGCTGACTCCCCTTCAGAAAAGGTTCAGGTATCACTTCCGAGGGAACCGACAGACTAATGTTATAAGCAAGGTGTGCTTTGCCAACTCTTGTCCTTCGTTGTTATTAATAGCAGTTGTTAAGCATCCCGATCCTCTTTCTGGTTTAAGTTAAAATCCGATCCCATTCACATTTCTGTTTTTTCTCTGAAGAGCTAAATTCCTGTTTTGTCCTTGCCTTAATAGATCTATTTTGGGACTTGTGTTGATATGCCATGGGACTCCGCTCACTCATTAGCACGTCATCTCACCAGTGTCTCAAGTTGCCCCTTGGGTGTGCTGTGACATTTGTTGGGGGCACTTGTGACAACTGGCTCCACGTGTTTCACTGTACGAATTGCTCCTTCAGTCTTATATATATATCAGAGAGAGATGTGAAAGTCCACAGATAGTCAAGTATTCGCTTTTGAACAGAGTGCTGATGCTACCATGATTTATGGCTGAGGTGCCTGGGTGGCTCAGTTGGTTGGGCATCTGACACTTGGTTGGGGCTCAGATCACGCTCTCATAGTTCAAGCCCCGCATCAGGCTCTGTGCTAATGGTGTGGAGCCTGCTTGGGATTCTCTGTCTCCCTCTCTGCCCCTTCCCCACTCGTTCTCTCTCTCTCTCTCTGCCTCCCCTCCTCCCTCCCTCCCTCCCTCTCTCTCTCTCAAAAATGGATAACCATTTAAAAAATAAGTGAAAAGCTTTAAAAAATTTTAAAACATTAAATGATTTGTGTGTGTACAAGAAAGTAAGGAATGATGGGGATGGCTTTGAGGAAATTCTCACCATCTCATCAGCATTTTAGCTGAGGGATTACAGCCATATATGTTGGAGATACTCTGTTTTTTGTTTGTTTGGTTTTTTTTGTTTTTTTTTTTTTAGAGAAAGAGGTGAGTGAGTGAGGAGGAACAGAGGGACAGGGGGGCAGGGGAGAGAGAGAGAGAGAGAGAGAAAGAAAGAAAGGAAGGAAGAAGGAAGGAAGGAAGGAAGGAAGGAAGGAAGGAAGGAAGGAAGGAAGGAAGGAAGAAAGAAAGAAAGAAAGAAAGAAAGAAAGAAAGAAAGAAAGAAAGAAAGAGAAGGAATCTTAAGCGGCTCCATGCTCAGTGCGGAGCCCAATGCGGGGCTTGATCCCAGGACTCTGAATGACCTGACCCAAAATCAAGAGTTGGACGCTCAAATGACTGAGCCACCAGGTGCCCCTATATTGGAGATATTCTTGAGATTTTTCTTTAACTTGACCAGAAAAACAATCAGGCATTTGTTTTTAATGAAATTTTATTGAATTCATTGAGAATTAGAACTCTGTTGCCAGGGTATGGAGACTACCTTATTTATCCTTAAGTTTGCTACATTTAATGCAGTGCAAGTAGCAGAGTGGTTCATTTCAGTGTTTTGAATTATATGTTATTGCACCAGGCTTACCCCAGGTGTTGTATGTGGCATTTATAAATGAGTTTATAGGCTTTATAGAATTTTAAAGGGGTCAAGGGATAGGGAGTTATGTTTGCACGGGAAGGAGTTGAGTGGCAATTGCATTTCTGGGTCTTAAATTCAGTTTATTCTATTGTACTTTATGGATCTCCTCCTTTTTTGGATGAGGTGTTGGTGGAAAGAAGAATAGAACCAATTAGTAAGTAGCGAGACAAGGCAATAAACCTACAGCTGTAGAGAGGCAGTAAGAATTTGAGGTTAGAAAATTGTGAGTTATGTTGATTCCTTTCTTTTTTAAAAATTATTTTCTTAACTTTTTTAAAATATTTATATTTGAGAAAGAGAGAGAGGGAAGGAGAGACAGAGTATGAGCGAGGGAGGGGCAGAGAGAGAGGGAGACACAGAATCTGAAGCAGGCTCCAGGCTCCAAGCTGTCAGCACAGAGCCTGACATGGGGCTCGAACCTACGAACCCCAAGATCATGACCTGAGCCGAAGTTGGACACTTAACTAACTGAGCCACCCAGGCGCCCCATGTTGATTCCTTTCTAAAGTACATTTCCACTCTGTCATCAAGCCTAAACTACACAGCCCCTGAGATTAGGGATGCCCCTTACTCACTTTTGTATTTCTAGCATCTAGCACATAACAGGGATTTACCCTCAGTAAATGTTTTTGAATGCCTGTCCAACAAAACTTGGAAGGTTTGAGAATCATCTCTAGGGACAATTTAAAAAGCTGCCTATTTACATTTACTTTTCTATGATTTTACCTGTTTTAAGGCATATTTTTTTCTTACTTTACCTTTTGAAAAGACAAACCAGAAGAAAATCAGGTTTAAAAGTTATTTTGGAATGTAATTTACAAAAAAACCAAACACAAAACAAAATTAAAGGCCATCAGTTCTTTGTAATGCTCATCATTTTACATATCTCCAAAGTGCTATGTTTTCAACACATACAGTATTGTAAATTTATGAGTTTACTGACTTATGCCACCTTTGGGAATTTGTTGGGAGTACATTGGGAAACATCTGATTAAAGTTCAGAGCAGAAATTGTGTTCTTTTATAAGAATCTTCACCTAATTTGTGTAAGTGCTATGTGTATACAATTAACTAGAACCATTTAATTGTAACTTTCTGGTCAGAATGACTTAAGAATTCAGACTATTTTAACTTCCTTCCTTAGCCTGAATGGTACTTGGCTCAGGTACTTATGTGGATTGGGAATCACACTCAGTTTCTGGATGAGAAGATTCAGCCAATATTAGACAAAGTAGGCCCTTCGGTAAATGCAAGGGTAAGAAACTGTGTTCTTAAATTGTTCCAGTTTTAGAGTTGTGTGTGTCCGCGAATAATCTGTCATTTACCTTACCTCCTGCTTACATGTTTCTTTCAGCTTGAATTTTCCCGGGGCCTCATGATGCTCGTTCTTGAGAAGTTAGCTGCAGACATCCCATGTCTGCTCTATGATGACAATCTCTTCTGTCATCTGGTGGATGAGGTGCTTTTGTTCGAAAGGGAGCTGCACAGTCTTTATGGCTATCCCAGCACTTTTGCCAACTGTATGCATATTCTGTCAGAGGACACCTGTTTTCAGAGGTGGTTGACTGTGGAGAGAAAATGTAAGTGTTCAGTAGCCATCAAGTGGAGAGCATATTATCTCCTTTTGTGTATATTAACTTTTGGTGTTTTTCTCCACCCGCTCTGGGTAGAAACTAGAGTCATCTGGATTTTTCTTGGTTAAGGTTTACCAAGTTGCCTTTTCTTCCCATCAGACCAGTTTTTCTTGTACTTGCACCATCCACGTTTCTAGAATGGAAGAGTCAAGCCAGTATAGGATACAGCTAACTGTTTTATAGATTGTACCATAGTACTTCCTGTTCTTTGTAGTGTCTGTTGGATGTAGCTGGTCTCATCAGTTTAACTATTTTGAAGATTTTGGGTAGGGGTGGCGGGGAGAAGTAGGGAATCTTGTTCAACCCTAACACAGAGCGTGTTAAATATAGTGCAACCGGTAGGAGGTTGTAGATTTGGTTTTTTGTTTTTTACAGAAAAACCATTACTCCTAAAAACTTGTGCTGAAAATTAAGAATGACTGTAACTACTTAATTGACCTGTTCCCTTTTTCTGCATATCAGTTGCTCTTCAAAAAATGGACTCAATGCTTTCATCAGAAGCTGCTTGGATATCCCAATATAAGGATATCACTGATGTGGATGAGATGAAAGTTCCAGACTGTGCAGAAACTTTTATGACACTACTCTTGGTTATAACTGGTAAGTATAAGTCTTTCAAGATACAACTTTCTTTTAGGTAAGCTTTTTTTTTTTTTCTTTTGAGAGAGAGAACGAAAGAGCGAGTGCATGCGTGCACACAAGTGGGGGAGGAGCAGAGACAGATAGGGACAGAGGATCCAAAGTCCAGGGCTCGAACTCACAAACTGTGAGATCATGACCTGAGCTGAGGTCAGACGTTCAACTGAATGTGCCACTCAGGCGCCCTGAAGAACTCGTGCTTTTTAAAACATTTTCTATTTGGGAAATTTTCAAACATACACAAAAGTGATTGTGATACCATGAAGCCTCAGGTATCTGTTATGAAAGTTTAAAACAATGATCACTTCTATTATATTTTTTCTCCTAGAGTATTTTAAAGAACATTTCAGGCATCTTATTTCACCTGTAAATTCTTAAGTGTATGTCTTCTAACCTGTCATAGTTTCTCCTTCCTTTAAAAAAGAAGTCATTTTTTTGTTGAAGAAATGGGGTGATTTTAAAAAAAGTTTTATTTTTATTTATTTGGGGGGGGGAGGGGCAGAGAGAGAGAGAGAGAGAGAGAGAGAGAGAGAAATCCCAAGCAGGCTCCGCACCATCAGCACAGAGCCTAACACGGGGCTCCATCTTACAAGCCGTGATATCATGACCTGAGCTGAAATCAAGAGTCAGGTGGACACAACCAACTGAGCCACCCAGGTGCCCTGAAATGGGGTGGTTTTTATATGTACATGATGAGGTTTTGGGGTGATGGTGGGGTTCGGAGCTGACGGCCAAGAAAGAATTCTTGAAGATGTCTTTGGTGCAAAAAGGTGATTTTATTAAAGCATGGGGGCAGGACCCACCTCCAAACCCCACCATTACCCCAAAACCTTATCATACAGCTCTGTGACTTACAGTGGAGCTACATCCTGATTAAGGTATCCTAAGTTAAACATTTTAAGTCAAAAATGCATTTCATACACCTAACCTACTTTATAATAAAATGTTGAATATCTCCTGTAATTTATTAAATACTGTACTGATAGTGAAAAACAGAATGGTTGTATGAGGACAAAATGGCTGTATGTGCATTGGTTGTTGACCCTCATGATCCCATGGCTGATGGAGATATGCCGCTCTCCCACTGCCCAGGATCATGAGAGGGTTGTATCCCATATTGCCAGCCTGGGAAGAGATCCAAATAAAATATTCAAATAATTCCTATAAATGTGTATAGCTTTTGTACCATTGTAAACTTGAAAAATCTTAAGTTGAACCATAATAAATCAGGGCCCATCTATAATTTCCTCATGCCTTTAAAAAATTAAACTGTGGGGCGCCTGGGCAGCTCAGTTGGTTAAGCATCTGACTTTGGCTCAGGTCACGGTTCGTGGATTTAAGCCCCGCATCTGGCTCTGTACTGACAGCTTGAAGCCTGGAGCCTGCTTCAGATTCTGTGTCTCCCTCTCTCTCTGCCCCTTCCCTGCTTGAGCTGTCTGTCTCTCTCTCTCTCTCTCTCTCTCTGTGTCTCTCTGTGTCTCTCTCTGTCTCTCTCTCCCCCCCACCTCAAAAATAAACATTTAAAAAAATTGAGCTGTAATTTATATACAATGGAGAACATAAATCTGAAGTATACAGTTCAGTGAGTTTTGACAAGTACATATACTTGTGAAACCTGCAACCTTGTAAAGTTTAGAAATAGATCTGTGCTTAGATGGTCGATTGATTATTTGACAAAGGTACCAAAGTATGTCAATAGGGAAAACCTGTAACTGTGTCCTGGGCAGAAGCAAAACTTTCACATGTCTTGTTAACTTTCTCCACAGACAGATATAAAAATCTTCCCACAGCTTCCAGAAAGCTACAGTTCCTGGAGTTACAGAAGGACTTAGTAGATGATTTCAGGATACGGTTAACTCAGGTGATGAAAGAAGAGACTAGAGCTTCCCTTGGCTTTCGATACTGTGCAATTCTCAATGCTGTGAACTATATCTCAACAGTACTAGCAGACTGGGCTGACAATGTTGTAAGTTAATGTGCTTTTATTTATTTAAACATATATATTTTTTAGTTTATTTACTATTTTTTTTTTCAACGTTTATTTATTTTTGGGACAGAGAGAGACAGAGCATGAACGGGGGAGGGGCAGAGAGAGAGGGAGACACAGAATCGGAAACAGGCTCCAGGCTCTGAGCCATCAGCCCAGAGCCTGACGCGGGGCTCGAACTCACGGACCGCGATCGTGACCTGGCTGAAGTCGGACGCTTAACCGACTGCGCCACCCAGGCACCCCTATTTACTATTTTTTAAAATTAATCTCTACACACAATGTGAGGCTTGAACTCACGACTGGAGATCAAGAGTCGCATGCTTTTCTGACTGAGCCAGCCAGGTGCCCGCTAATGTGCTTTTTATATTAAATCGTAGATTTTTCACAGTTTTAGTTAAACAGTTTTTGTTAGTAGTATTAACAGTTTTACCTTTTGAAATTTTGAATTTACAGCAAGCAGAAATTACACATTAGTAGAATAACAATTAGGCCAAACCTAGGGGGTGTGATTAAATTACATTTTTTTCTCAATTCGCAAATAGTTACATAATCCCAATAGTTTAATCATTGGAAAAGAAAGCCAACGTCTCATAAAATAGTGGTCTATAGAATGAACCTTTTTCCTCTTAATTAGACTTTATCTTGGGAAATATTCATGTATGGTAATTGCCATCTCAGAAAAAGCTAGGATTGAGAAATGGTGTCAAAATCCATAAAATCCAGGACTTTAAGGAAGATAAAATAACACCATCTGAGGGGCACCTGGCTCGCTCAGTCGGTAGAGCCTGCGCCTGTTGGTCTCAGGATCGTGAGTTCAAGCCCACATTGGGGTAAAGATTACATAACAAAGTAAAATAAAAGTAATAAAAATAACATTTGATACCCTTTGAATGCCTTTAAAACATGAGTAAGTAGAACAATAAAATGAACTCCTATGTTCCTGTCATCCAGCTTCTTGTACCAATTTTGTTTTATTTAAGCCTCTTCTCCACATCCCACACTTGATTATTTTGAAGATCTTAAGGTATATTTCATGATAAATATTTCAAAATGTATCTCTAAAATAATTCCTTAAAAAAAAAAAAAACACCCATAACCACAATACCATTATCACATCATCCAAGAAAGTTAATTTCTTATAGTGGGAGGTGTCTTAAATAAATCTAAAAATCAAAACCTTGGGTCTGGTTAGCAAGTACTGTAAGGCCTTTTGCCTCCAAGAATTTTATTTATCCTTCCTTTCTCCACACACATTCATTTGGTCTGCCTAAATACAATTATTAAATAATTTCTGTTTATTCTTTTTATTAATCCAAGACTATACTGGTTTTCAAGGCTTTTGCTAACCAGATTTTCCAATATGTATTTCTAGCCAAAAATGAAGAAACTTAATTAGCCTTTAAAACTTTAACATAGATTAATTCCTTTGATGATGTTTAGATATTAGAATGACCTCAGAGGAGCTCCAGGAACTTCTTGGACAGGGTGCTCTTGGGTTTGGAATCACTATTCCCTGATCATGTGTATAGATACAGAAATCAGCTTGGGTTTTCACCACTGTGCCCCATGAAGTAGGTTTCATGACAGAAAGTATTAACAGAGAATTTGCATGACCATAAAACAGTGAAGTATACATTAAATGGAAAAAAAAAACCAAACTGTACTAAGGTACATTGTAAAGTGTTATATGATTGTGTCATGAAATGAAAATAGGAAAGTAAAACAACAAAACAACTATAATGTTAACTAAAGACTTAATAATACCACTTTTTAAATGTGGTAGATAAAGTGGGAATTGAAAAATTCCAGGGTAGAATAATTCGAAAGCTTGATTAACTGAGGATTGGTGATACGTTCATAGTATACTAGAAAACATAATTTTTGAGTGCGTTCACATGAGTCACAGAGGTGGACAAGGTAAATTAAAATGTCTGTATATTGTCAAGTCTTAATGTAATAAAAAAAAGCAGAAATGAAATATAATCAAACATAGGCATTTAAAAATACTCAATGTCCAGGTTAAGGACAGAGTCTTGAAAACATAATAAGAATAGATATATGTTTGTTTTTTTAAGTTTTTATTAAAAATAATATATTTTAAATTATGAATTTCTAACAAAAAGTATATACTGCTAACGCATTATATAGAAAATGTATTCCTTTACTGTGAAAGAATAAACAAAAAAGTCTTTATCTTAATTACATACAGGGTAATTAAAAAAATAGGAAACAAAAATAAATGTAATAACAGACATAAATAAGATAAAAACCTGATAAACATAGTTTATATTCTGGACTCTGGCTGGGACTTAAAAGCCTTTTTCAACAAAAATGTTAACTGAGATCCACATTCATAGTATCATTCTGCTAAGCAAGGAAGATAAGACACAAAATAATTATTTCATAAAATGAATATAGAGTGTACTGACTAATGCATTTGTTTATAAAGTCACCTAATTAGAACACATGGGCTGTATTCTATTGCATATGCTACACAATTCTCATTGTGTACTTTTATGTGTTGTTTTCCTCATTTTAGTAAGTTTTTTCACTCAGCCCCTACACTGCTCCATTTTCTGCTAAGCTTTGTCATAAAACAAATTGTCATTCCTGATTCTTGTGCCAGATGATCTAGTAAGAGACTCATTCGAAGCCAGATTTTTAGCTTCAACGAATTATTTGTGGAACATCATTAACTACTTTTACTTGGTGCCATAGTCTGTTAACGAAGATGAATTGGCCATCATCCCTGTCCTTAGGAAATTTGTAATGCGCTGCTGAATTAACTGGGTCCTTCTGTCAACAGAAGAATAACCAAATTTAGAGTAGCTCCTCAAATCATGAATGAATTTTTTGTCCTTGTGTGTTATGATTTTACAAATTCTGTTTAATATAAGAAGTTACTTACCCATTTTCATGGTCTTTCAGCCTGTGAACGCTTAAAATAAAAATCATTAATGCTCTTGTATTGCCTAGATAGAAAAAAGGAAGAGTGGACAGAGCTCACCTTCCATTAATTTCGATTCTGTACTAATAGCTGTCTGTCCATTGCCAGATTGTGCCAAGCCAGACATACCCAGCCATTCAGAGTCAGGAATTTTTCAGTTGTAGGTGACAGAAGCTGGATTGATGCTGGCCTGAGTGGGGAGGGGGAGTGGGGTGAGTCGGTGAGGAATCTGTTTGTGTAACTGGAGCAGTAGGCATGGCTGCCCTGGACTTGTTCCCTTCTGGCTTCATTGTCAGGCAGGCTCTGGGAGTGTGGCTACAGGTGGCTCCAGGCTCCCACTGTCCAGGCACTGAGAGGACCAGTGCCTCTTCTCTGATAGGTTCAGCAGAAAATACCAGTGTGGCCTCTCACATGTCCATCCCTGAACAATCACTTATTGTGGCCATATCCTGTCCCCTATTAATGGGCATTTAGGTTGCCTTTAATCTCTTGCTAAATATCCACAGCGTTATTTTTCTGTAGGGCAGAAAAAAATAATACATATTCTACCTAAAATGCCACTGTAAAAATGACATTTTAATTCTCTTAACTCTCATAAATCTGCTTACTACAACTCTCAGTCTGTGTTCGGAGAAAATGAGTACTTAAAGAAATCAGCCATCAGGGAAATGCAAATTAAAATCATAGTGAGACATCACTAAATATAAACTAAGATGGCTATAATAAAAAAGACATAATAACAATTGCTAGTGCAGAGGTAGAGAAGTTGGAACCCTCACACACAGCTGGTAGGAATGTAAGATGGTACAGCCACTGTGGAAGAGAGTCTGCAGGTCCTCAAATAGCTAAACACAGAATTACCGTATGACCCAGCAGTTCTACTCCCAGTATACCCAAGAGAATTGGAGACATTTGTCCACACAAAACCATACACACAAATGTTCACTGCAGTATTGTTCATAATAGACGTGAAAGAACCCAGCTGTATGTCATCTGATGAATAGCTAAATACAATGTGGTACGGCCGTATAATGGAATATTATTAAGCAATTAAAAGAAATTAAGTACTGATACATCTTACAACATAGATGAACCTTGAAAACATACTAAGTGAAAGAAGCCAGTCAGAAAGAGCCAGAAATTATAGGATTCCATTTATGTGAAACATCCAGAAGAGGCAAATCGATAGAGACAGAAAGATGAGTGGTTGCCTAGGGTGGGAGGGTGCACGGAGGGGATTGGGAGATGATGGTTAAGTGTGGGGTATCTTTTTGGAGTAAAGAAAACATTCTAAAATCGACACTGGCATTAGATGCACAATTCTGAATATACACTAAAAGCCAATATATTGTACACTTTAAACAAGTGAGTTGTAGTACATGAATTCTATTTCATGCTGTTAAAAAGGAAGCATCTTAATGACCATGTTAATACATTTTTGCTTTCAGTTCTTCCTGCAACTTCAGCAGGCAGCACTGGAGGTCTTTGCAGAGAATAACACCCTCAGTAAATTGCAGCTGGGACAGCTGGCCTCTATGGAGAGTTCTGTCTTTGATGACATGATTAACCTACTGGAGCGTTTAAAGCATGACATGTTGACCCGCCAAGTAGACCATGTTTTTAGAGAAGTTAAAGATGCTGCAAAATTGTATAAAAAAGAAAGGTAAGTCCTTCATATTTTCTTATTACTCAACTCTCAAATCCAGTTTGCTAAAAGTTGAAAGATGATAAATACCTGTATTTCTCAGACTATTCCAAAACATAGAAGAGGAAGGAAAACTTCCAAATTCATTCTGAGGCCAGCATGACCCTGATTTCAAAACTAGACCAAGACTCCACAACAAAAGAGAACTGCAGGCCAATATCCCTGATGAACATGGGTACAGAAATCCTCAACAAGATACTAGCAAACCAGATCCAACAATACATTAAAAGAATCATTCACCATGATCAAGTGAGATTTATTCCTGGATTGCAAGGGTGGTTCAGTATCACAAATCAATCAGTAGGATATATCACATCAACATAAGAGAAAGGAGAAGGATAATGTGATTATTTCAGTAGATGGCAGAAAAAGCATTTGACAAAGTACAACATTCATTCATGACAACAAATCCTCGACAAAGTAGGTTTAAAGGGAACATATCTCAACATAATAAAGGCCGTGTGTGAAAAACTGGCCTGGCCATGTGTGAAAAGCTGATAGCATCCTCAGTGGGAAAAGCTGAGTGCCTGTCCCTTAAGGTCAGGAACAGGACAAGGTTGTCCACTCTCACCATCACATTCAATCCAGTACTGAAGTCCTAGCTACAGCAATCAGATAACAAAAAGAAAGAAAAGGCATTCAGATCGGTAAGGAGGAAGTCAAACTTTCACTGTTTGCAGATGACATGATACCATATATAGAAAATCCAAAAGACTCCACCAAAAAACTGCTAGAACTGATGAATGAATTCAGCAAAGTCACAGTGTACACAATGTACAGAAACCTGTTACATCTCAGCTGAAAGAGAAATTAAGAAAACAGTCCCATTACAACTGCACCAAAAACAGTAAGCTACCCAGGAATAAAACTAACCAAAGAAGTGAAAGAACTATACTCAGAAAACTACAAAACACTGATGAAAGAAACTGAAGACGACACAGAGAAATGGGAAGACATTCCATGCTCATGGACTGGGAGAAAAAATATTGTTAATACGCCTACACTACCCAAAGCAACCTACACATTTAATGCAATCCCTATCAAAATACCAGCAACATGTTTCACAGAAGTAGGACAAACAGTTATCAAATGTGGATGAAACTACAAAAGATCCCAAATAGCCAAAGCGATCTTGAAAAAGAAAAGCAAGCTGAGGCATCACAATTCTGGACTTCCAAGTTCTATTACAAGTCTGTAGGATCAAAACAGTATGGTACTGGCACAAAAATAGACACATAGATCAAAAGAACAGAATAGAAAACCCAGAATAAACCTACAACTATTTGGTCAATTAATCTCTGACAAAGCAGGAAAGAATATCTAAAGGGAAAAGGACTGTCTCTTCAACAAATGGTGCTGGGAAAACCGGACAGCTGCATGCAAAAGAATGAAACTGGGCCACTTTCTTACACCATACACAAAAATAAATTCATAATAGATTAAGGACCTAAATGTGAGACCTGAAACCATAAAAATCTTAGAAAAGAATATAGGCAGTAATTTTTCTGACATTGATCATAGCAACTTTTTTCTAGATAGGTCCCCTGAGGCAAGGGAAAAAAAGCAAACAAAACAACAAAAAAAAACAAAAACTATTGGGACTACATTAAATAAAAAGCTTCTGCAAAGAAAACAGTCAACAAAACTAAAAGGCAACTACTGAATGGGACAAGATGTTTGCAAATGACATATTTGATGAAGGGTTAGTATCCAAAATAGATCAAGAACTGGTACAACACCCCCAAAACAATCCACTCAAAAATGAGAAGACACGAACAGACATTTCTGCAAAGAAGACATCCAGATGGCCAACAGACACATGAAAAGATGCTGATCATCACTTAACACCAGGAAAATGCAAATCAGAACCACAGTGAGCTATCACCTCATAGTTGTCCAAATGGCTAAAAATCAAAACCACGAGAAACACGTGGCACCTGGTGGCTCAGTCGGTTAAGCGTCTGACTCTTGGTTTCAGCTCAGGTCCTGGTATCACGGTTTCATGAGTTCAGGCCCCGTGTCGGGCTCTGCACTGACGGTGTGGGGCCTGCTTGGGATTCCCTCTCTCCCTCTCTTTCTGCCCCTCCTGCTCGCTCTCTCAAAATAAATAAACAAACTTAAAACACACACAAGAAACAACAGGTGTTGGTGAGTGTGTGGAGTAAAAGGAACCCTTGTGCACTGTTGGTGGGAATGCAAACTGGTGCAGCCACTCTAGAAAGCAGTATGGAGTCACCTCAAAAAGTTACCCCACGATTCAGGAATCACACTACTGTGTATTTACTCAAAGAATATGAAAACACTAATTCAAAGGAATACATGCATTCCTATGTTTATGGCAGCATTATTTACAAGAGGCAAGATATGGAAGCAGCCCAACTGTCCACTGATAGATGAATGAATAAAAAAAAAATGTGGTGTATATCTACAATGGAATATTATTCGGCCATAAAAAAATTTTGAAACCTTGCTATTTGCAACAACAGGGATGGAGCTAGAGAGTATTATGCTAAGCAAAATAAGTCAGTCAGAGAAAGACAAATACCATATGATGTCACTCATATGTGGAATTTAAGAGACATAACAAATGAACAAAGGAAAAAAAGAGGGAGGCAAACCAAGAAACAGACTCTTAACTACAGAGAACCAAATGATGGTTACCAGAGGGGAGGTGGGTGGAGGGATGGGTAAAATAGGTGATGGGGATTAAGGCACCCACTTGGTGATGAATATCAGTGATTAAAATAAAAACTTGAAAAAAGATTGAAAGATGATATATGCAAATTTCCAAGGTGTCTAGATAGCAGAGTTTGGCCTTTTGCTCTACAGACTTTTAACCATTTTTGATAGAAAGCTTTCTAAAATATATTCAGACATTTATTCAGTTTATTTATTCATCCTGAGAGAGAGAGAGAGAGAGAGAGAGAGAGAGAGAACCCCAAGCAGGCTCTGCACTGTCAGCACAGAGCCTGACATGGGACTCAAAGCCATGAACTGGGAGATCACGACCTGAGCTGAAATCAAGAGTCAGAGACAACCAACTGAGCCACGCAGGGGGCCCTGTTCAGACATTCTTAATCAGAATAAACTGATCCTAATTTAACCCTCAGATGTAGTTGTGACTACAGAGATAGTCACAACTGGTCTGGGATGTGGGGCTGAGTGGCCTGGTGCCCCAACAGTACTCTGCATGCGTGCCTGCAGGGTACTCTGTATCCACTGTCGTGATTCTGTGGTCTCTGTCCCTTTCCCCACACTGCGTACTCTGTGAGAACAGGCAGGGTCTGTCTTCTCCAGCACAGTCCCCCCGTCACACCGAGCATTTGTAATCCGTTTGCAAGTGTGCTTAGTCCCTGTTATTCTGCGGAAAACCAGAGCATAAAATTACCTGTCTTAGATGCTAATACATGTTACATTTTAACCACTTTGTAATTATTTCAGTAAGTCACATTAAGGAAATGATGTGTCATCCTCATTAAATAAGGGAGTATTTAATGGAGAACCAGTGTATCAATATAGTTATATTTATTTTCTGAGACGGCTTTTAATGTTGGGCTGTACATTTTGCTCTTATCCAACCAAGATGCCCCAGGACAGTGCACTTCCCCACATGTAAAATGATTGGTCACATCTCTCAAAGTACAAGGTTTTGAAGATTCCGTAGTAAAATGTAACGCGCTGCAGGCGGTGCGGTCTTGGTCCCTCGCAGGTGGCTGTCGCTGCCGTCGCAGTCGGAGCAGGCGGTGATGTCCCTGTCCAGCTCGGCCTGCCCGCTGCTGCTCACCGTGAGAGACCGCTTACTCCAGCTGGAGGAGCAGCTTTGCTTCTCCTTGTTCACAGTCTTCTGGCAGGTGCTTGTGGAGAAGCTGGATGTGTACATCTACCAAGAAGTAAGCAAGAGCGGGCGGCGTTCCGGGGCCCTGATGGCAAAGGCACGTGTGACACGAACTGCTCTTTGTTTCAGATCGTTCTTGCCAATCATTTCAACGAGGGAGGGGCAGCTCAGCTCCAGTTTGATATGACTCGGAACCTGTTCCCCCTGTTCTCCCGCTATTGCAAGAGGCCAGAAAATTACTTCAAACAGTAAGCTCAGAACTTAACAATGACTGTTGATGGCATCAAGCTTTACAGGATGTTGATTCCTCTTTTCACAGCCCTAGGGGCCCTGTGATGTGTGGTGGCATAAATACAGCATCAGCTAAAAATTGAAAACATTCATCATGTACCCAGCTACTCTAAGGTGTGACCCATGACCCCCATCCCCCCCAAATTTATCAGAACTGGATCTGAGTTATGGGCTGGGCTTTGTTCCCAGCATTGGTTTCATGCTTCTATTTGCCTGTTACTGGAGAGACAAATAGAAAATAAAGGCAAGTGCAGTTGTACCATAGTCAATAAATAGAAGAAATTAAAAATATGCCTGGTACCTAATAGTAGGCCAGGCATGAAGAAAGTGGTTTTCTTACATATTTATGTTGATTTTGGTTCTAAGCATAACTATAAATGAATGTCAGAAAAATTCTTCAAACCATTTTTAGAATTATTGGTTTGAAATTTAAATTATTGGGGAGAGGAGTTTGAGATTATAAAATAGTCCCTTTAAAGTTATTATAAAATGAAAAAATGATTTTTATTTTAGTAAGAGATCTGAATTTTTTTTTCTTTTTTATTAGTTTCTCTTCCCATATTGTAATCTACCTAAAGTCTTAGCCACATTTAATAGGGTATTATGTTAGTGTCAATATTACCTTTTGGAGTAACACACACATATGGAAAACAATGATCCTATCACATTATAGTAATCTAATGAAATACAAACACTGTATGCATACATTGTCCTTACATGTTAAAAGAGCCAAATAATAAATCCATAAATACTTTCTAGAGAGGGATGTGGATTAGCAGTGCAGGGAAGCTGTTTAGTTTCTGAAAATGAAAATATTATGGAACAACGTGATGATACAGATGATGGATATCTCATTTCCCTCCTGCTTTTTTTTTTCTTAAACAGTGTCAAAGAAGCGTGTATTGTTTTGAATCTGAACATTGGCTCTGCCCTCCTTCTGAAAGACGTCCTGCAGTCAGCCTCAGGGCAGCTTCCTGCCACCGAGGCCTTAAACGAAGTTGGAATTTACAAACTGGCTCAACAAGATGTTGAGATTCTACTTAATTTGAGGACAAACTGGCCTAACACGGGAAAATAAAGCATCTTTTCCTGTTTTGGAGTTTTGGTGTTTAACAAAGAGGAGGCCAACTGGATGTCAAGTTATGGGACGAAGTTCTGAGTTAATGAAACTGGACAGTTGAAAACTTTATGGAATCATTTATTATCTTGGACTGATGGCATTATTAAAACACTGCCCATATTTCCTCCATCCTCTTGTTCCTAAGAAAACAAAACCAGAAAACTCAGAAGTCAGGAAAACTCCGAGTAATTCCATTTACAAATGTAAATGCTAAGTATGTCTGTTGAACAAGATACAAGAGCAGAGAATAATAAATTACAAGCAATTTTCAATTTCCTGTGCTAATTAAGGGAGACTGTTGTAGATAATCAAACACAGCAAATACATTAAAAAAAAAATCACTTTATATGTTCATAATTGAAGTTCCCGTATCTGGTTTGGAAATTCACTGTCTTTCCTCTAAGAAAACATTATGAGGTGGTGACCAAAATAGAATTGCTCTCATATTCCACAAATGATCCTTCCTAATTCCATTCCAGGACAGTGGGCAGGCAGCCTTTTCTTTTGGATGAAACATTTCAGGCCAGGGCACTGTGTTTCAGTCTCTCCCCGGGGCAAGGATGGGAATTAAACAGTTTTTGTTTAATATTTATGTAACTGATAATGAGACGGGAATCTTAAACTTTCTTTTTTCTTTGACTTTTCCTTGGCTTTTTGGACTATGTTACATACCAATTTCTTGATTAATAAATCCTTAGAGAACAAAACATTTAAACAAATTGAATTACATTGGTTAGAGGCCTTCTACAACTATCAAATGTTATTCCAATTTTTTTGTTTTCTGATTCAGCATTTAGTTAGTACTTTTAAAGCTGTAATATAACTTGCATCTAAAATTGTCCTAGGGCCCCTGGATGGCTCAGGTGGTAGAGCATGCAACTCTTGATCTCAGGGTGGTGGGTTTGAGCCCCATACTGGGCATGGGGCCTGCTTAAATAAGTAAGTAAATAAATAAAACTGTCAGGCTGGCATGCAACCTATCCTATTTCTTTATTATTATTTTTTTACTTATGTGGGGAGGAATGGCAGAGAGGGAGGGAGGGAGAGAATCCCAAGCAGACTCCACTCTTTTGGCATGGCGTGGATGTGGGGCTCGATCCTATGAACTGCAAGATCCGTGACATGAGCTGAAATCAAGAGTCGGACGCTCAACTGACTGAGCCACGTAGTCTCCCGTACTGTTTTTTGTTTGTTTGTTTGTTTGTTTTTAAATAAGCTCTACACCCAACGGGGGCTTGGACTCCTGATCCCAAGATCAAGAGTCACATGCTCTACTGACTGAGTCAGCCAGGGGCCTCACAACATATACTGATGGTAAATACTTACCTGGTGATAAATAATTTTGAGGAAATGCTTTGAGAGAAATTCTATTACTCCATATTTTATACAGAAATTTCCCAACTAGGGATTTGGGCTCAGAACTTTTCTGTTAGTTCCAGAACACTGGGGCTTCTCCACTTCATTTTCTGAGAACTGCTGGGCTTTCCCACTGAGAAAGGAATGGAAGTGCCCCAGAAACTTCCTAATTCCAGCACCTTCTCCCTCTGCCGCCTGCCCCCAGGCTTGACATTTTGCTGTCACTCCTCGCTTTCTAGACAGCTGAAAGTTTCAAGGGACTGAAATGTTTCTGTCAAAAGGTAGGAACTTATGTTTTAAATTGTTTTCATTGTACTTTAAGTCATGCCATATTATTTAAACATCAGTCACGTAAAAATAAACTTACACTTCACGTCTGAATTTATCCAGAGTTACTGCATGTCCATCATCTTTTAAAACTTCATCTGCAGTCAACAGACCCAGGGTTTTTAAGGCTGTAAAATCAGAATGAGGAGAAAGGAAAATTTATGAAGCGAGAATTATTTTCAGCTAGGGAAAGTTATGGAATGGCTACAAACTATTGCTTTAATTGAGATGATAACTGACCTTCTCTGTACTGCACGAACGATATGGTGCCTTTATTCGAAGTGTCCATCATTTCAAACATAGACACAATGTTAGAATGATCCATAAAGAAAGGAAAAGCCAAGCCTGTCATTTTGGCAATTCTCAGTCGTTCCAATACAGATATTAAATACTCTCTTGGTTTTTCTGCAAAAGAATAGTTCCAATTCTTTCCAATATAAAATTAAGATATATCACAAGTAGAAACAGTCATTTAACAATTATTAAATAACTATGTTCAAGGTATTGTAATAGGCACTGGGGACACAGGCCTTGCTTACAAGAAAAGCAAGACATCGAACAATTAATTATGTATGTAAGTGTTCTGCAGAGATGGGACCTGGGCTTTTTTTTTCCCCAACTCCTCAGGTGATTCTAATTTGCAGATAAGAGTGGAAAAGCAACAAAAAGGAAGAGCATGATGCAGGGAAGAAGGCAGCCAGCTAAAAGAAGCGATAAAATATACACAAAAACAGGGACTCTTGGATTAATTAATACCCTCCTCCAATTAGGAAGCATGAATGTTCTTTTTTTTTTATTTTAAACTGTTTTTTTAATGCTTATTTATTTTTAAGAGAGAGAGAGAAGGAGATAGAGCATGAGCAAGGGAGGGGCAGAGAGAGAGGGAGAGACAGTCTCCGAAGCAGGCTCCAGGATCTGAGCTGTCAGCACAGAGCCTGATGCGGGGCTCGAACTCATGAGCTCTGAGATCATGACCTGAGCTGAAGTCGGACGCTTAACCGACTGAGCCACCCAGGTGCCCCATCTTTTTTTTTTTTTTTTTGAGATAGAGAAAGAGGGTGCAAGCAAGCAAGCAAGGGGCAGAGAGAGAGAAAGAGAGAGAGAGAGAGAGCGAGAGAGAGAGAGAGAGAGGCGCACAGAAGTGGCTCACCCAAAACAGGACTTGAACTCACGAACCGTGAGATCATGACCCGAGGTGAAGTCAGATGCTTAACCGGCTGAGCCAGCCAGGCGCCCATGAATGTTCATTTCTAACATAAAAGCAGTATTTTGGATTCGCAGGCCATCTTTCATTTAAGCAATATGAAAGATAAAAAATGAAGATCCACTTTACAGAAATAATGGAGGTCAGTTATGATGAAAAGAAGCCAAAAGAAGGTGCAGCAGCTTAGGTGAGTGCCACTCACTACACACACTATGCACACACACCACACACACAGTAGTGTGTGTATATGTATGTTTGTACATATATAAACGTGTGTATATACAAAATTCTTTAAATTTGTTTTTCTCATTGAGAATTTCATAAATATACAAAAGCAGGAAAGTAAAATGAACCTGTCACCAACTTTTAACTGTTAAAATTTGTGGCCAGTCTAGGGGCACCTGGGTGGCTCAGTCAGTTGAGTGTCAAGACTCTTGATTTCAGCTCAGGTCATGATCTCGCGGTTCAGGAGTTGGAGCCCTGCATTTGGCTCTGCACGGACAGTGTGGAGCCTGCTTGGGATTCTCTCTCTCCCTCTCTCTCTGACCCTCCTTGTCTCTCTCTCTCTCTCTCACAAAATAAACAAACTTAAAATAAATTTTAAAAAATTGTGGCCAGTCTTATTTCACCATCATCTCATCCAGGTCCCCTTTTCCTGTATTATTCTGCAGTAAATCACAGTGATCATATTTCATTAATAAATATTTGAGCATACATCTCTGAAAGAGAAGGACTTCTTTTGAGATACAACTGACACGTAACATTGTGTAAGTTTATATAACATGTTGATTTGATACATTTATATTTCGTAATATGATTGCCATTGCAGCGTTAGCTAACACCTTCATCACATCACATAATTATTATTTCTTTTTAGGGGTGGGAATAATTAAGATAGAGTCTCTTGGCAAGTTTGATATTTATGATACAGTAATATTGTCTGTCAGCACTATGCTGTGCATTAGGTTTCCAAGACTTCTTTACAGCTGCAAGTCTGTACCCTTCCACAACATCTCTCCTACTCCCACCCCCACTCATTGTTCTACTCTGTTTTTACAACTTTGGCTTTTTCAGATTCCACATACAAGTGATAGCATGCAGTGTTTGTCTGACTTAGCTCATTTAGCATATCCTCAAGGGCCGTCCATGTTGCACATGGCAGGATTTCTTTCTTTCTCACGGCTGAATAATATTCCATTCTATAAACACAGCACATCTTCATCATCCATCCATCTGTAGACAGACACTTAGGCTGTTTCCATATCTTGGCTCCTGTGAATAATGCTACATAAACATGAGAGTGCAGGTATCTCTTTGAGATCCTGTTTTCATTGTCTTTGGATATATACCCAGAAGTGGAATTGCTGGAGCATATGGTAGTTCTGTTTTCATTTTTTTTGAGGAACCCCCATGTTTTCCACAGTAGCTATACCAATTTACATTCCTACCAACAGTGCACAAGAGTTCCTTTTTCTCCACATTCTCACTTGTTATCTTTGCCTCTTGGATAATAGCCATTCTAACAGGTGTGAGGTGATATTTATTTGCATTTCCCTGATGATTAATGATATTAAGCATCATTTTATGTACCTGCTGGCCTTTTGTGTGTCTTCCTTGGGAAAATGTCTAGTTCCTCTGCCCATTTTTAAAAATGTTTATGTATTTATTTTAGTAATGGCTACACCCAATGTGGGGCTCAAACTCATAACCCTGAGATCAGGAGCAGGATGCTTTTCTGACTGAACCAGGCAGCTCCCACTGCCCATTTTTAAATAAGATTTTTCTTTGTTATTGAGTTGTAGGAGTTCTTTCTATATTTCAGATATTATCTGACACATAGTTTGCAAATACTTTCTCCCATTCTGTAGGCTGCGTTTTCATTTTGTTGATTCTTTCTTTGTGGTGCAGAAGCTTGTAAGTTTGATGTGGTCCCAGTTGTTGATTTTTCATCTTGCTGTTTGTGCTTTTGCTGTCATATCCAAAAAATAATTGCCAAGACTTGTGTCAAGGAGCTTCTCCCTAGGTTTTCTTCTAGGAGTTTTATGGTATCAGGTTTTATGTTTAAGTCTTTGATCCATTTTGAGTTCGTTTTTGTGGGTGGTATAAGATAGGGATCCAATTTTATTTTTCTGCATGTGGTTACCCAGTTTTCCCAATATCCTTTGTTGAAGAGGGAACTTTTTTCTTTTTCCATTACCGTAATGCCATTACCACAATACCATTCATACATTAAAAAAAATTTTTTTAATACCTCCATATAGCCAGGCAGTAATATTTCCAGTAGTCTCACAAATTTTATGAATTGTGAACACTTCTTAAAAATAAAAAAAAAATAGCAGTGGCTCATTCGGTTAAGCCTCCAACTCTTGATCTCAGCTCAGGTCATGATCTCATGGTTCCGGGATCAAGCCCTGCATCAGGCTCTGCACTAACAGTGTAGAGCCTGCTTGGGATTCTCTCTCTCTCTCTCTCTCTCTCTCTCTCTCTCTCTCTCTGCCCCTCCCCTGCACATGCTCTCTCTCTCTCTCAAAATACATGAATGAATGAATGAATGAATGAATGAATAAATAAATAAATCTTTTAAAACATTTTAAAAAGTAAAAGTAGGGGTGCCTGGGTGGCTTGGTCGGTTAAGCGTCCGACTTCGGCTCAGGTCACGATCTCACGGTCCGTGAGTTCGAGCCCCTCGTCGGGCTCTGTGCTGACCGCTCAGAGCCTGGAGCCTGTTTCAGATTCTGTGTCTCCCTCTCTCTCTGCCCCTCCCCTGTTCATGCTCTGTCTCTCTCTGTCTCAAAAATAAATAAACGTTAAACAAGAAAAAAATTTTTTAAAGTAAAAGTAAAAGCACTTTTATTCAAATAGTATTCACATATTGTGATTATGTTTTTAAATCTCTCTTGTGCCTTTTCGTACAAATTTTAGTAGAGTACAGAAACAAATGGGTCACTAAAGGCAATCACATCATGTATGTAGTCTTTGGTTGCTTCTCCCTCAGCTGTCTATCAAATTCAGAAAGAGAAAAAAAGGCCAATTTCAAATTTCAATTCACTGCATTTCTTTCTAAGGATAGAGTTAAGTAAATAATTCTAAGGGAACTAGGTGTGTTATTACCGTATATCCCTTAGACTCCACGAGATGCTATAATGTTCAGGTCTGGAGTCTATAATTTATACTCTGCCTGCTTCTACAAATGTTTTGGGGTCGCCTGGGTGGCTCAGTCAGTTAAGCATCCAACTGTGGCTCAGGTCATGATCTCGCAGTTTGTGGGTTCGAGCCCCGTGTCAGGCTCTGTGCTGGAAGCTTGGAGCCCGGAGCCTGCTCTAGATTCTGTGCCTCCCTCCCTCTCTGTTCCTCCCCTGATCGCACTGGGTCTTTCTCTCTCTCTCTCTCTCTCTCAAAAATAAATATTTTCTAAAAATTAAAAAAAAATGTTTTGAAAGTGCTTACAACAGAAATAATAGATATAACTTTTTAAAAGATTTTTATTATTTTTATTTTTTAAATGGTTTATTTATTTATTTTGAGAGAGCGAGCTCATGCACAATCAGGGGAGGGGCAGGGGGCGGGGCGGGCAGAAAGAATCCCAAGCAGGCTCTGCACTGTCAGTACAGAGCCTGACAAGGGGTTTTGACCCCACGAACCATAAAATCATGACCTGAGCCCAAATCAAGACTCGGATGCTTAACCAACTGAGCCACCCAAAGCACCCCTAAAGATTTTATTTTTAAGTAATCTCTCCACCCAACATGGGGCTTGAACTCACACCCCCAAGATCAAACGTCACAGGCTCCACCAACTCAGCCAGGCAGGCGGCCCTAAAGAAATAACTTTAAAACATGAAGGGAAGATCCAAAGGTTACTAACCACCTAAGTTACATCAATGTCAGCTGATAATAACAATCAGTTCTTCAAGGGGGACAAACCTCAAGTTCCACATCTTAATAATCGCAGCTAATGTTTATCGAGCCCTCTCTACGTGCCTAGTGTTCCTCATAACAGTCCCTTGCCAAGGCCCAGAGCTAGGATGAATCCAGGCAATGTGCCTCCCAAAGCTGTGGGCTTTACCGCGCTCCACTGACTTAAATATACGAAGCATCTGGAACGCCCAAACCTAGTCCACCATGATGGTTTCTACTGAACTTTTCTTCTCCATCACTGTCAGATATATCTTATCCTCACTTACAATTCCACAGCAGCATCTCTCATCTGGGTTACTACAACTGCCTCCTGTCTAAAAATGAAATTCTAATTTTATTAAAGGCACCCCCTAAGCACGTATACTCGCTCCTTCCATAGCACAGAATGGTCACTGCAAAGTGGCTGTGCAGCCAGGGGCTCTGTTTCCCATTACAGTCTAGGCAAGGCCACGTTTTCCTACCACATGACTTCAGGTTATGCTAGGTTTTGGCGTTAAATGAGTTATGAAAATCTGCAGGTTTCCAGGGCTTTTAGAATTTTGGAGTTGAGGATGTGGGATTGTGGACCTGCTCCCTCGATATAACAACCCAATCAAACTGTCTAGTCTTATTTTCCATAAATCCCTTACAATCCAGGGTTTTGACACTGGGATACCTGTCATTGTGCCAGAGGCTTCATAAGGACCCGAGACAAATACAGTATTTCTTCCTGAGAATCAATCCTACTCTGATAATACGAAATATTTACATTAAGAAACAGATATGTCTTGGGGCACCTGGGTGGCTCAGTCGGCTGGGCATCTGACTTCAGCTCAGGTCATGATCTCACCGCTTGTGAGTTCAAGCCCCACGGTCGGGCTCTGTGCTGACAGCTCAGAGCCTGGGGCCTTTTCAGATTCTGTGTCTTTCTCTCTCTCTCTCTCTCTCTGCCCCTCCCCCACTCACAGTCTCTCCCTCTCAAAAATAAACATTTAAAAAAAAAAATAATAATAAAAAGAAACAAATATATCTGTAGAAAAATGAAACTTGGACATTTTTAGGGTAAAACAACTGACTCCAAAGAAATGTGTTATTCAGCATCAGGCTAAGGTCTCAGACACCAAAGGTACAAGTCCCCTCTCCTCTGCTATTAGGGGGCCTTGCGCAGGGAACTTTGAAGGGCACTGATATGCATTCTGAACACCAGCCAAACCCTCCTTAGCTTTTCCTCAGTGTTTCTTCACCTGTCCTTTTCTCCGCCCTGCCTCACCCCCTTTGGCATTTGTGGAGATGTTTCAAGAAGTTCATATTGTTACAGTGGATAACAGCATCTCAGTTTCTTACACTGATCATTATTTAAATTATGATTATATGGGGCGCCTGAGTGGCTCAGTCGGTTTAAGCGTCTGACTTCGACTGAGGTCACGATCTCTCAGTCCGTTCGTTCCAGTCCCACATCGGGCTCTGTGCTGACAGCTCAGAGCCTGGAGCCTGCTTCAGATTCTGTGTCCCCTTCTTCCTCTCCGCTCCCCAGCTCATGCTCTTTCTCTGTCTCTAATAAATAAATAAACGTTAAAAAAATTTAAATTGTGATTGTAATGGGGATTATGGTACTAATGTGTAACTACTCCCAGACTCCCCCTTCCTTATCCTCTGCTGCTAAGAGAATTTGTCTTTATCTGAGATTCTCTTCCCCCCACCCTGCCTTCCACAGAATTCTGTTTTTGCCAGATGGGTTCAAAGCCTTTTAAATTAAAGGAGAAAAATCAATCCTTGAGATACTCTACTGGTTGACACAATAAAGAGCTAGAGAGAAAAAGGACAGGAAAGAAGGAGGAGACAGAAAAAAATCTACAAATTAAAAAAGACCACAAAGCACCTAGTACAGTGAATTAGAAACAAACAAACAAAACAACCCCCCTTTAAGGCATATAAACATTTAGAACACCAGGGATAAAGTAAAAAGACAAACCTAAAGACTTCCAGATGAAGAAAACATGCCTTATATTAAAGAGATCAAGAATCTGATGACATCATGATATCAGACTCTTCAGAGCAACAGTGGCAATTAGAAGACAATGGAACAATGCCCTCCAAGTTCTGAGGGCAGTATTTTCTAACCAAGAATTGTATCCACCCTGGTTTTATCATCATGTTTGAGAATAGGATGAGACATTTTCATATATGCTCCAACAAAGCACAGCCTCTCAGGGAGCCGCTCACTAGAGGATGTTCCCCTAGAGAAAGGGGAAAAAAGCAAAAAAAAAAAAAAAAAAAAAAAAAAGGAGGAGCCCCAAGCACCACAAAACAGCCTTTAGGGGCACCTGGGTGGCTCAGTCGACTAAGCATCAGACTTCGGCTCACGTCATGATCTCACAGTTCATGGGTTAGAGCCCCATGTGGGCTCTGTTCTGACAGCTCAGAGCCTGACGCCTGCTTTGGATTCTGTGTCTCCTTCTCTCTCTCTGCCCCTCCCCTGCTGGCGCTCGCTCTCTCTCAAAAATAAAAAAAAAATATTTTTTTAAATAAAAAAAAAAAGAAAGCGGGCTTTAAGTGCAGGAGACAGGTGAAGTGGATTAGGATCAGAGTGAGGGAAAACCCTGAATCACAGCTGAACTGCAGGGCAGTTGAGCGATCATCCAGACTAGAGCAGGCAGAGAGCTGGGGGAGGCCCTGGGGGTGTGGACTGCTGGATGAACGTAAATGTACTGGGAGGACATCTATGCTTGTGACAGCAAGGCGATATCGATGAATTGGCGACAATTGCAAAGAAAATTTAAGTAAACATTTAAAATGTAGTATTATTAATATCAGGGAGAACAAAGGAAATACAATCATAGCATACTACGTGGATTAGCTGTGGATATTTGCCTAATAATGTGATACTGGTCACACCAAAATTGAATTCTAACTTTCTTGGGAAATTGGAGATGAGTGGGAACAGGTGTGAGTGCGTGTGTGTGCGCGAGCGTGCACACGTGGGTGCAGGTGTGTAAGAGAGTTAAAAGTTTCATCTTCCATAGTATAAAGCTAAGCCTAAACCTAGGGTGCGGGGGGCACTAGTAAGTAGCTGTGCAAGTCTGTGAGTTAGAAATATCAAGGTAAATAGCTAAACGAATGGGAAATCATTTCGTCTGTAGAGTGGGAATCTGGGACATGGAGGGAAATGCCGTTATTCATGATAAGCCTTGGAGTGGCTTTTGATTTTTAAACCCCATACGTATACTTTTATAAAAACCAAAATGAAACATCTGTTGGTTGCCAGGCATAGGGCTAATTTGTATACTACTCATTTAATCTCCCCCACGTGTCCATAAGATGGGTACTATTATTCCCATTTTCCAGAAGAAGAGACTCAAGAGCAGGCTTGCGCCCACACGCACGTAGTACTAAACAGGCCCCTCCTTGAAGCCTCTCTCCCACCGGCCACGAGCCTCCACCTGTGTGAGCCCCGCGCACCTGACTAGTGGTGGGCACACAGAAGCCGTTCAGAAAGTACTTGTTTGAGGACCACAGCGTTACTTGGCAGAACGGCTCAAGTCGCCGAGATATAGGGGAGAGTGTGCGCGTGGAGGTGGGAGTACTGGAGAGGGGAGCCGGCCGGCGGCCGCGCGGGCGCGGAGGGATGGCTGTACTGGGAATTTCTGGCAACCGCTCCGCGCCGGGAGGCGGTGGGACAGAAAGCCGAGCGGTGGGAAAGACTCTTACCTGGCCGGAAAAAGAGCAGGGTGCTGGTGAGATAGTTCAGCAACTCCATAATCCGATGTTTTTCCAAATAATCCCTGGCCTCCTGCTCTCTACTGCCGCGGGCCTGCATGGCGCTCCGTGGCGCCGTTGCTAGGCGACCCGGCAGCGCCTGGCCGTTCGGCCCCGCCCCCTGCGCCCGACGCGGTCACGTGACGCGCCTCTCTTGAAGGCGACCTGAACAGGGAGTTCTACACTTCACCACCAGGAGGAAGCTGGGGGCACCGATGGGGTGGGGCCTATGCGGAGGCTGAGGGTGACCCGTGCACAGCCCCTTGCGGGCCGATGGTCCGCTTCTCCCACCCCCCCTCCCCCGGGGCTGAGGGCGGGCCTGATTGTCTTTTCCTGTTTTTGTCTGGTGCTCAGTACTTGTTGATCCAATGAATGAGACCTCACGTGGTAATTAACAGAGGATGAACTAATAACGGAAGGAACTGGTGCGATTCTGGAGGCTACGGTGGAGTTTTTTTTTTTTTAAGTTTATTATTTTGAGACAGTGCATGCAAGTGGGGGAGGGGCAGAGAGAGAATGATCGAGAATCCCAAGCAGGCTCCGCACCACCACACCACCAGCGTAGAGCTCCTCCAGCGGCCAGAACTCACAAACAGGGAGATCTCCATGAGCCCAAGTCTGACAGTCTGAGGCTTAACCCACTGAACCCCACGAAGCGCACCCGCCCCCCACCCCTGGAGAGTTCTAAGTACCATCTTTGGTGTGAGCAGCTTGTAGCACAGCGTTGGCAATGGGGCAGGAAGGTAGCCCATTTTCTACACTGGATCATCGGTCAGGACACATGCTGGGATCCTGAGCTCCAACATCTTTGCTGCTTAACTAGGCTGCGTGGAGTTGGTCTTATCTGAGACCATCTGACAGTAGTTTTGAGGGAGGGTCACTGAGTAAGATGGGATGCAGGTACCTAGGAGGTCCTCTACTCAATCATCACTGTACCTTCGAAACTGAACTCTAGGCTGGGACATTGGTCCTTGAGGGCCGGGCTCTGAAGCCTGTGCCCTTACCCTTCAACAGAGAGCCCATTGCAGGTACTTCAAGGAGAGAAAAGACAAATGGCCAATAAACGTATGAAAATACTCTTAGCCTCTTCAGCAATCCTGTAAACAAATTCAAACTACAAGAAAATGCCATTTACATTTACCAGACTAGTAAAAATTAGGAAGTTGGACCATATCGAGGGCTGGCAAGGATACAGTACCACAAAACAGTGATGATGGGAGCGTAAATTGGAACATCCATGTTGGAAAAATGATTTGCAATTACCTTGGTAATAGAGACATGTTTCTGCACTATGACCTAGAAATTCCACTCCAAGAGCAACTCTTGTCCAGGTATATCAGGATATATGTACAAGAATGTTCATAGCACTGTTCATAATAGCAAGCACTGACAGCAGCCCCAAAGTTCACCAACAATACAACTGATTTGGTCGCCTGGCTGGCTCAGTCGGTTGAGCAGGTAACTTCTGCGCAGGTCATGATCCCATGGTTCGAGAAGTTCAAGACCTGCATTAGGCTCTCTGCTGTCAGAGCAGAGCCTGCTTCAGATCCTCTATCCCCTTCTCTGCACCTTCCTCGCTCATGATCTCTCTCTTTCTCTTTCTACAAAATAAATAAACATTAAAAAAAGAGAATACAATGGGATTTTAAAAAGCTGTGGTATATTACACAATGGAATGCTATAAAGCATTGCAACAATGCATTGTAGCTACTTGCAAACATATGGGTGGATCTCAAAAGTGTCTTATTGTCTATTGTCTCAGAATATGTAGTATAAAAATCAATTTATATAAAGTTAAAAAAGCATACAGAACTAAACAATACATTGTTTACAGATTATAACATATGTAGGAAATCTATTAAGAAATGCAAGGGAATTGTACACAAAATTCAGCATAGTGTTTGACTTGGAGGGGAGAGGAAAGGGAATGGGTTTTTGGAGGAATATCCTGGGGATTTCAGGGGTAATGGTAATGTGATTTTTCTTTGCCTGAATGGACTAAGCTTCTTTATACTTAATATGTATTTTATAGGTTTTAAAATCTACTCAGCATTTAGGGGCTCCTGGGTGGCTCAGTCGGTTAAGCGTCTGACTTCAGCTCAGGTCATGATCTCATGGTTTGTGGGTTTGAGCCCTGCATCAGTCTCTGTGCTGACAGCTCAGAGCCTGGAACCTGCTTTGGATTCTGTCTCCCTCCTTCTCTGCCCCTCCCCTACTTTCATTCTGCCTCTCTCTCTCAAAAATAATAAACATCAACAAAAAAATTTTAAATCAGCATTTAATAACAATAATTTTTAAGCAGTTGAAAAACAGAGAGTAGAACAAGGAACCAGAAAGTCGATGCCAGGAGACTGAACCAAGTCTGAAACAGAAGGTAGCCAAGGTGCTGGGGATGTGGGAGATTGAATCTTCAGAGGTCGGGCCTACCTTGAGAATTCTGTGCCCTGAGCATCTGGGAGGACTAGGGAAAGAGACTTTATAGCCAGTGGTTGGGAGATTGGCACAACCTTGAGCAAAGTGGAAGGACAATGCTCTTTGTCTTCAAGGTCTGGAGGAGGAGTTCCAAGAAGGAGGAGGAGTCATTTCTCTGAAATGGCTTGAAAACTGTGTGCCCTAATCTGCAACACAGCTTTGGTCTCTAAGAAGGAGAATATTTCAGGATGATGTAGGCGAGTGCTTTTCTAACTCTTTAGCAGCAGAATCCTTTGAAGACATCGTGCGTGGAATCCCCACATGTAGAACAGATTCAGGCGAGCACCACATTGGGATTCACACACATGACAGGGCTCCATTATCTAAGCTCACTTAGTTGTATTTTTCTCACAGAGACATGGCTGGCAGCCTGAGTGATCCCGGTGGCGGAATGCACTGGAGCCTGGGGAGCCCTTACAGAACTAAGCTGACAGAGCAGATGCATTACTCTGGAGCCTGTGGACCCGAGGGCTGCCTGGGACCCCTGGTTCTTGATGGATTCTGGGGAGAATTTGAAACTACTGATGTGGTCTCTTTTATTCTTCAGTACGTTTTGATCCTTCCTTTGGGGACTTGCTTTATGTTCCTTGTTGGAGGTGACAGTGAGGCACAAATGGCAAAGCCCAATTTATGCACCCCCCCCTCCAAAGTAATGACCACCTAAGTGCTTGACCCTTCAGGGTTGACCAAAAGATGTGTGGTCACTTAAGAGAGTGACTCTGGCTCAGAACAACAGAGGCCAGACAATGGCTGGGGACTAAAACAGAGAGGGTCCCCTGTGGGAGGGGATAAGGGTTATGGAAAGCAGAAGACAGAGGGGGCTGGTCATGGTATCTTTTGACTGACTGGCCAAAGGCCCCGTTGCGGGGAGGGGCCTCCATTAACGTTCCTTAATGGAGGGAGAGAAGATTGTGTGGTGGTCCACTGGAGACCGTGATTTCTGCTTATTGCTCTAAGCTCCAGACATTTGGTCTTCTCCTTAGGAACTTCATTTACTTTCCACAGGTTACTCAGTCCCTGAATAACTAGCTCTGCTCTTTGAACCTCAGATGATACCAGCACCTTGACATTGAAATGCAGCGATCTGATTCCCAGTTGCCTATGGCGTCAGGCTGGGAGCTCATGGGACCGCGCTGATGTCTTCCGGTCTCACTGATTGTTTTCCGTGCCAACAAGCCTGACTACCTTTATGGGCACCATGCTCCCTCTCACAACACACCTCGGGCAGCCAAGGCCTGGGATCTACAATTCCCACGGAAGTCATGCTAAAGAGAAGTGTCCAGATGCCACCTAGTGGAGTCAGCTATTCTCTGCTGATGCCATCTCAGGCCGTTTTGGGCTTAATTAATCACCATCATCAATATTTCATTCCTTGCTAGGTAATGAAATGCTGAGAAAGATTCCGGGGATGGATGTACCCCAATTTGTTTATCCATTCACCCGCGGAAAGACATTTGGGTTATTATCAGGTTGGAGCTATTGCAAATAGAATTGCTGTGAACACTGGGGTATAGATCTCTGGGTGGACATGTGATTTCATTTCTCTTAGGTAAATAGCGAGGGCCGTGGAATTGTCTGTATCATACGGTAAGTGCAATTTTTGGAGAAACTGCCAAACTCTTTTCCAAAGTGGCTGTACCATTTTACATTCCTGAATTGGTAGCTGTTAAAGGCCTCCCAGGTGATCCTGGTGGACAGCCAGGACTGAGACCCTGCCTTAGGGCAGCCTGTGAGGCTGGAGCTGAAAGTCTGAGAAACGTTGCTCAGGAGGCCCGAGAGTCTTGGAGCTCCCAGCTTGTGTTTGGTACGGTTCCACAACACTCAACCCAGGACACACACTGGAATCTCCTGGAGAGCCTTTTACAAACACAGTGTCGGTCCTTTTACCCACAGGAAGTCTGATATAATTGCTCTGGGGATGGGGCGGGGTGGAGGGAGGTCAAGGGCAGCACAACTTTTTAACAGCTTCCTGGGTGGTTCTAGAGCTCAGAGTGACCAACTTTCCTTGTTTGCCCAGGACTGCTAGGGATCCAGTTCTGGGAAGCTTTCTCCTTCTCCTCCTTTCCCTCCTCCTTCTCCGCCTCCCCCTCTTTTTCCCCCTCCTCCTCCCCCTCCTCTCCCTCCCCTTCCTCCTCCTCCTCCCTCTCCCCCTCCAATATGGGAAGCTTCATGAATTTGTATGTCATCCTTGCGCAGGGGCCATCCTAACCTTTCTGTATCCTTCCAATTTAAGTAGATGTGCTGCCGAAGGGAGCACAATTCTGGGAAACTTTCAATGCTAAAACTAGGAAAGTCCCAGTTCAGCTTAACACTTGGTCACCCTATTTGTGGACCGCTAGCATAAGGAGCCCTGCTTTGGCTTCAGACTCCCCAGTCCTCCTGTCCACCCGGGAGTCATAGCTCAGGGTAGTGTGCATGTTTGGGAAGCATGTATAAAAGGGAAGTGGAGGGGACAGGAGTGGCCAGAAGAGACTGTGGGGTGGTACCCTCTCTGTTTTCTGTTTCAGACAGGGATAAGTCAGAGATGCCTCAGCTGGGAGTTTTGCTTGCTGTTAAAAAGAGGGGGAAATATATAAAGCGTAATTGTTCTGAGAAAATATAGGTGAGGCAGTGTACTGTAATGGCCTCTACAGCCAGACCACCTCTCTTTAAAATCCATTGTTACCACTGACCATTAATAACTACGTGATCTTGGGCAAAACACCTAAATTCTCTGCCTCAGCTTCTTTCGTGGATATAATGGGGATAATTTATCTATCTTACAGGGGAAGTCTTGAGGACCAAATGAGTCACTTATGTAAAGCTATTTTAAAAAGTGGTGCCTGGGGGCGCCTGAGTGGCTCAGTCAGTTGAGCGTCCGACTTCGACTCAGGTCATGATCTCATGGTCTGTGGGTTCGAGCCCTGCGTCAGGCTCTGTGCTGACAGCTCAGAGCCTGGAACCTGCTTTGGATTCTGTGTCTCCCTCTCTCTCTGCCTCTCCCCCATTCTCACTTTGTCTCACTCTGTCTCTCAAAAATAAATAAATGTAAAAAAAAAATTTTTTTTTTAAATAAAATAAAATAAAAAGTGGTGCCTGGGGACACCTGGGTGGCTCAGTCGGTTGAGCGACTTCGGCTCAGGTCATGATCCCAGGGTCATGAGATTGAGCCTGGGTTCAGGCTCTCGGCTGACTGTGGAGCCTGCTTGGGATTCTCTCTCTCTCTCTCTCTCTCTCTCTCTCTCTCTCTCTCCCCCTCTCCCCTGATCATGCTTTCTTTCTCTCTCTAAAAAAAATTTATTGACTTTTATTCAGTACTGACAGACAGAGTGTGAGCAGGGGAGAGGCAGAGAGATTAGGGGACACAGAATCCAAAGCAGGCTCCAGGCTCTGAGCTGTCAGCACAGAGTCTGACGCGGGGCTTGAACTCACAAACCGTGAGATCATGACCTGAGTCGAAGTCGGTCTCTTAAACCGACTGAGCCACCCAGGTGCCCCTCTTTCTCTCTAAAATTAAAAAAATAAAATAAAAACGTGGTGCCTGTACTAAACATGGTATGTACTAAGTGCTACATAAGTATTTACTATTATTATCTTAACAGCCTTTTTAAAACGATAAAGGGAAATTATGGGGCGCCTGGGTGGCTTAGTCGGTTAAGTGTATGACTTCGGCTCAGGTCATGATCTTATGGTTTGTGGGTTCGAGCTGCACATTGTGCTCTCTGCTGTTAGTGAGGAGCCTCCTTCAGATCCTCTCTCTCTCTCTCTCACTCTCTCAGCCCCTCCCTCTCTCATGCTCTCTCTCTCTCTCAAAAATAAATATTTAAAAATTAAGAAAAAAAAGAAGAAGGGGGAAATCTTGACCAAGTACAGTAGTCCCATAACGTATGTCCCCCGGCTGTCCTCCTAGTTTCCTATTGGAGGATTTTTTGGGGTAACATTTCAGATTTTGTATTGCAGCTTTAAGAAACTATAGCCTCTTGGTTCTGTGTGGCAAGGTAGGAGGAGCTAAAAGTCTATTTGCTATACACTTAAAGTTCTTGTGCAAATCCTAAGACAGATGTAAGTTTTGGAACCTGATGAGTTTATTTTCACCAGGTTGTTTCACTGGTGAGATGATGCATCTTAAGAGGGTTTTTTTTTTTTTTTAAGTTTATTTCGAGTGAGAGAGAGAGAGAGAGAGTGAGAGTATGAGCAGGTGAGGGGAAGAGAGAGAGGGAGAGAGAGAGACTCCAAAAGCAGGCTCCTCACTGTCAGCACAGAGACTGATGCAGGTTTTGAACTCACTAACCATGAGATCATGACCTGAGCCGAAATCAAAATGTGGGTGCTTAACTGAGCCACCCAGCTGCCCTTCGAATTTTTTTTTTTTTTTTAAAAACAGAACACAGTCTAAAAGTGACACCGTATTAGTCTTTGTGTTAGGGAGGGCTAGCCCGGGAGCCTGTTTTAACTGTGCACCTGTCATTTAGCAGGGACACGGGGTGCTGTGGAGCTCAGGTCTCAGAAGTTACAGGTCAGTCTTTGTCAAATGGTGACATTCAGTCATCTGAGACAGTGCTCCATCTACTCAGAGGCCATATCCAGCCCTTCCTCACTCTTCATTGACCTAAAAAAGCTAAAATGCTAAGGAATGTTTGAAAACATTTTTCCAGCACATATTTAAATCGATTTTACAAAACATGCAAGTGTAGAAACTCTCAAAGGCTGCCTGCTCACTGGCTGTGTGATCTTCGCCAAATTTCTTGACCTCCATAAAGTTTGGTTTCCTCATCTGTAAAATGGGGGGAATAATCTCACCTATCTGATAGGATTATCACAAAGATGAAATGAGAAAAGATGGGAAACAGGTAATCATGTTATAGTTTACGCCTATTACTACCACCATCACCACCAGGGTCATTGCTACCACCACCAGGGGGAATCCCTGTTCTTTTATATTAAAAAAATTTTTTTTAAGTTAATTAATTTATTTTTTTGAGGCAGAGAGAGGGAGAGAGAGAATCCCAAGCAGGCCCCATGCTGCCGGCACAGAGCCTGATATGGGGCTCAAACCCATGAAACCGTGAGATTGTGACCTGAGCCGAAACCAAGGGTCAGATGCTTAACCAACTGAGCCACCCAGACACCCTGGGCATCCCTGTTCTTTCAGCCATTTTCTTTTTGCTAGAGTGACAGAGGTATGGCCTAGAGCTGGGAGTCTGCTCGGGTGCAGGCTGAAAGTCTTTACTCTCCTGGCAGCTGGTAGCTAGTGGGGTCGAACAAAGGGTGTGGTCTCTCATGGCTGCGACAGGCTCAGGTGGCCTACAGTCCTGTCTTCCCTGGCTGAAACTGCGAAAGCATTTCCCCAAATAATCCTACCGCACTGATGTCAGGCTTCAAGTACATCTGTGGATCTATGGGCTTTTGTAGGTTGTCCTGCAACCTAATCACCCTTGATATTACATTTAAATGGAAGAATTTTTTAGGTTCCGAATGAAGCATTTGGAGCACAGCCCATAGACTGGGGCTAGCTTTTACAACAAAGATAGAGAATTGCTTTGTATGTTATTTTTGAAATTGAGATACCCATTTTACCCCATGCAGTTTTTTTTAAATTCATTTTTTTATTAAAATTTAAAAAATGTTTTCATTTATTTTCGGGAGGGGGAGGGGCAGAGAGAGGGAGACACAGAACCTGAAGCAGGCTCCACGATCTGAGCTGTCAGCACAGAGCCCGACTTGGGGCTTGAACTCGTGAACTGTGGGATCATGACCTGAGCAGATGTTGGATACTTAACCGACTGAGCCGCCCAGGCGCCCTTTGACTGCTTAATTTTTTAATACAACATCTATTGTATGCCTGTCATTATTTTAGGAACCATGTGGCATTGAACAAGACAGCTCCTTGGGACTGTAAGGGGATCCCTTAAGGTAAACTTGAAGTCCAAGCAAACATGAAACCTACATGGTTTGAAAGAAGAAGCCCCAGAGTGCCGGTGCACCCCACATGCATTACCAACACAAAATCTCCATGGGGAAGTCCCCTATGAGGGAGGATTGCCTTTAAAACCACCCCAAGCATTCCATTTTTAACCACCTCCAGAAAGTGGAGTCAATTATATATGCTCACTTTTAGTTTCTCGCTGGTCCTATTTCCAGACTTTTTAAGCTTCCAAGCCCACAGCCAAACACCGCACTCTGGTCAACACAAATGTGAGATTGCCTAATGGCTCCCATATATTTCATCATTGCTTAGGTCTCTGATATTATACTTACCTAAATTTTAAAAATAGCAAAGCAGGGGCATCTGGGTGGCTCGGTTGGTCAAGCGTCCCACTCTTGATTTTGGCTCAGGTCATGATTGCACGGTTCACGGGTTCGAGTCCTGACAGCTCAGAGCCTGCTTGGGATTCTCTCTCTTGCCCTCCTTCTCTGCCCCGTCCCCACTTGTGCCAGCTCTCTCAAAATAAATGAACTTTATAAAACAACAACAACAACAACAAAACCACACAGCACAGCAATGCACGCAAAATGTAACAAATTAAAATTCTACAGTTAAGGATGAGAAGAGAGGATCTCATGCTTTGTCCTAGCCCCGATTCCACCCCGAGCTAACTTTCTCTGCTGAGCCTGGTAACCCTGATTCCTGAATCTCAGTATCCCATTCCATTTTCCTAGAAAATAACCTTTCAGTTTCCAGTTGGGGGGCAGAGAAAGAGCAGTCACTTGGTGGCATTTGGAAGGTGAGGGGGGCTCCAGGAGCCCAGCAATCTCCTGTGAGATCTTCAAACCCTTTTTGCCATTTTCACCCCATAGCTGCACCCTCTCCTCTATGGCTCCTACTGGCCTGGGGGATTTGGGGAGAAAATGGGCTTCTCATTAGTATTCTCCTTAAATCACTTTGTAACTTTCTTCTTTCTGCTGACACAATTATCCCTCCAAGTCTGCCATTTACTTTTTTGTCTGTGTGTAAACTTTTAAACTTCAAAGTGCCCAGTGAAATGAACAAATCTTAAGCATACAACCTGATAAATATTTCGCCAATGATTATATTCATTTAACAAGTTCCCAGGTCAAGATATAGAACATTTCCTGCACCGGAAACCTCCCTTGTGCCCCCCAAAGGTAACAGCTATTCTATAAATCCGTCTGTTGGTATTCATGGCTTTAATTCACCAAGGTTACTTTGAATGCCAATTCATTAATTAAAATGTTGAACAGTGCTGGGCTCAGCGTAGACCTGGCGGGAACATCCTCTAAGTGCTTGAAGGTGAGTGCCTCTGGAGGCATCCTCTCTGTACTCAATGTGCATCTAGCCCATGTCAAATTTTTCTCAATTTATTGAGTTGGACAGACTTGCAAAAATTGTAAACCCAAAAACATGCATCTGATTTTTTTCCAAAAGAAAAGCTCCAGAATCATGGTTTCCTTTCCATTTACTTCCCTTCACTGTATGGGCTCTGCCTTTACCCCATTCCAATAATGTACCAGAATTGCTATCCTCTCCCTGTCAGCCCCCAACTTGGGGTCTGGATTATTCAGGCAAGTGGGGAGATGTGTATGTGGGGGCGGGGGGAGGGTGAGTGATAAGACCAGCTAGGAAATCAGATAAGGAAGTGAAGGGAGTTTAGAGAAGCTGAAAATCCTAATACAGGCTGCACAAGCTCCTATTTTTCTAGCAGCTTCCACAGTGCCTGCTCAGGTCTCAGAGGAAGCAAATGCTTTTGTGATGATGTTTGTTTGGATTAGACATTTACTGAAATATTTGAAGGTGAAAGTAAATTCCAGAAAACTTCCAAAAATTTCTTAAATTGAGAGAATTTTTCCCATACTAATGACCTTAGATCAGATCTGTGTTTTGAAATGTCACAATAAATGCAACACCGCCGAGCTGTTGGCAAGCTTCCCAAGTGATTCCGTACTGACTCAGACTTTTGTGGGACTGATTTAGTTTTTGAGGCATTCAGCTTCTTTGTGCTTTCTCCATTTACTTTTCTAGGTGAATGGCTTATGAGGATGTAATGAATAGAAAACACACTTATTAAAATACATTCCTGGGAACTTCGCTCAGAAACATGAATGTGTAATGAATATATAAAGCCTGCTGCTGGGGACTAATCCCAACCCGATCAGAAAACAAGAAATAATCCATCGGGCAAGTAGTTATTGCCTAATGGGAAAAATCAAAAAGGAGGAAAATATTTTAGTGAAATAAATTCCAGAGACCTGAATAAGCCAATGAAGAGACACACAGAATTTTAAAACACCATTCTGGAAAAGTCTGTACGTGGGGTTTATTTCTATAGGAAGCAGTGAGATACCATGGAAAGAACAGTAGGGGGAAAGAACAGGCTTACCCATCAACCAGCTGTGTGGTTTTTGTACCTCCTTTGACCTCTCTGTGTCTCAATTCCTCACCTGTAGAAGAGGGTCTTTAAGATCACTTCCGGCTTCCATATTGATTCTCCAGGCCTGTGACTAGTATTGAAGCAGTCTTCTCAAAAGTCTGGGTTTGGAAAACACAGAATGTATAGGCTCATTTCAAAATGGAGTTGTTAAAGGGGCACTTGGCTGGCTCAATCAGTGGAGCGTGTGGCTCTTGATCTTAGGGTTGTGAGTTTGAGAGCCCCATGTTGGGTGTGGAGATGGCTTAAAAATAAAATCTTAAAGAAAAAAAAAGGAATTAAAAGTCACCCAGGCCAATGTATTGATCGGTGGCCAGTCATGGGCAGAGCTCAGAACAAATGGAGATATGTCCTTAGTGAAGCCACACACTGAGGTTTTATAACTGTGGATAATCGAATTGTACAAACATTGATTTGCAAGGTGCTTACTATGTGCCAAGTTTCAAATCTGCTTCCCTGGCTTTCTTCTCTGCACAACAGTGAAAACATTCACTTGGGCCTGAGGCAGAATCCTAAGAAATTTGCCTTAGTTTGCTTTGGAGCTCCAATGGCCCTGCCCTGCCCTTAGTGTGCTCAAACCACTCTCCAAGACTGTCTTCTCCAGGCCAGGACTCTGCTTTGATAATGAATCTCAAATGTGCTCTCAACACTGGGGCATTCTGCTTTCACTAGTCATTACTTAATTCTTTCTTCACACGTGTCCCAAGCTCTCACACACACTCACCTTGCCCCATGGTCACTGAGAAAATGGAAGCCATTAGATGTTTCCTGTCTTCCCAACAGCCAATCTACAAGGTGACTTCTTCCCCACTGCCCTGGAGGGAGTGCCCCTCTACCTAACGTTCTGTTAATTAAACAATTAGACTGAGGTGGCTCTAAGGCCCTGGTGGCCTAGGTAGTAAGCAACCCAAAATATGGGCCTGTAAATGCCACTAAGGACAACCAATCACAAAACTTCCTTCCCTTCCACCTTTTCCCTGTTAAGTCTCTTCTTGAGCTCCTGTTGGTGGAGTGCTCCCAGCTCCTTTCTGTCTGGTGCTGCCTCATTCAAATCCATTTTTGCTCATATAAACTCTTCAAGTTAAAAAAAAATTTTTTTTCTTAATGTTGATTCATTTTTTTTTGAGAGAGAGAGACAGAGACAGAGAGACACAGAAAGAGGGAGACACAGAATCTGAAGCAGGCTCCAGGCTCTGAGCTGTCAGCACAGAGCCTGCTGCAGGGCTCGAACCCATAGACTGTGAGACCATGACCTGAGCCGAAGTTGGATGCTTAACAGATTGAGCCACCCAGGTGCCCCTAAACCCTTAAAGTTTTTAAATAGGTCTCAGTTTCTCTTTTAACACTACAAACACATGTGTTGGGTTCACTTCCCTCTTGCCTTCTCAAAGCTTCCCCCCCTTAAAAAAAATGTTTATTTTTGAGAGAGCGAGAGAGTGGGGGAGGGGCAGAGAGAGAGAAAGAGCATCTGCAGTGGGCTTTGCACTGACAGGAGAGAGCCCGATGTGGGGCTTCTACTCACAAACTGGAGATCATGACCTAAGCCGCTCAACTGACTGAGCTTCCCAGGCATCCCCCACCCCCACTTATTTTTTTAAAGTTTATTTATTTTGAGAGAGAGAGTGTGAACACAAGTGGGGGAGAGGGGGAGGAAGAGAGAGAGAGAGAGAGAGAGAGAGAGAGAGAGAATCCCAAGCATGCTCCCCGATGTCAGCACAGGGCCCAATGCTAGGCTCCATCTCATGACCCTGAGATCATGATCTGAGTCAAAGTCAAGAGTCAAATGATTAACCGTCTGAGCCACCCAGGTGCTCCTGCTCTCTTTTTTAATCACCCCCTGTTTCTTCAGCTTTTCCCCTCCCCTACTGTCCCAGTCTTACCAGCATATGAATCATAATCTTGTCTTTTCTCCTTTAAAAATCAAAACGAACAAAAAGAAACACAATCCAAACACTCTGTTGAGCCTTCTAAATCTCCTTAAGATTTGCTTACATATCTGAATTTCCTTCAAACCACTCCAGGCTGGCTGTGGCCCCTACCCCCCCATCACACTTGCTTTGCTAAGGTCACTGTACTGGGTTGAATGGTAACCCCCCAAAAGATATTTGAGTACTAACCCCTGAAACTGTGAATGTGAACCTATTTGGAAAAAGATGTAATTAAGATCTGGAGATGAGATCATCCAGGACTTAGGGTGGGCCCCAAGTCCAATGACAAATGCCCTTACAAGAGAAAGGCAGGGGGAGATTTGGGACATGGGAGAGACCTAGGAGATAAGGCCGTGTGAAAATGGAGGTGGAGAGGAGAGTGATGTGTTTATAAGCCAAGGAATGCCACAGACTACTAGCAGTCAACAGAATCTGGAAGAAGCCTGGAAAGATTCCCCTCTAGAGCTTTCAAAGGAAGGGCAGCTTTGCTTGATTTGGGACTTCCGGTCTCCAGAACTCTGAGAATAAATTTATGCTGCCTTAAACCACCACATGGTGGTAATTTGTAATGGCGGCCCTAGGAAACTAATGACCAATGAACTCCATGTTGCAGAATTCCAAACACCATACCATCTCCATCTTCCATTTTGCAGCAGTATTTGACTCAGCTGCCTGTTCCTTCTTGGAGCATCTTATGGTCCTGGCTTCCAGAGAACCACTTCTTGTTGGGTTCTCTCTTCTCTTTGTGAATGCTTTATCTCAGGGTTTTTTGCTAGTTTTCTGCTTCCACTTAACCTCTAAATGTGTACTCTCCCTGCTCTATATTCTCTCAAGTAAATCCCACTCACACCTGTGGCTCTAAATATCCTCCACATACTGAAGGTTCTCGAACTGGTGCCTCCAATGTGGAGCTGCTGAGAGTTTCAGTCATGTGTATCCCATGCCTCCTTGACACAGCAGCCTCAGTGTTCCGGTGACACCATTTATGAGCCAACACACATGCACAAAGCAGGACTTCTGAGCTTCACCAAACACTCCTCCTGCCTGCCCTCTAGAAAACTCCTCTGGTTTCCACATCCGAAGAAATGGCAGCCCTCTCCACCCAACACGATTGCTCTACCACCAACCTGGGAGTCATTTTTCCCTACTCTCAGATCCAGTTCCTAAGCAAATCTTGTCAATTTAATATGCAAGCTATATCTCGATTCCATTCACTTCTCTTTATCTTTACTGTCACCATCCTGGGACCACACGACATATCTACCTGGTCTCTTGAAATAGCTTCTGAGTGATTCTCCATACAGCAGCCAGTATTCTTAGCAGATTCTGCTGTGCCTCTACTTAAAGTCCTTCAAAGGATTCCCATTGAACTGAGCATGAAATCCAGACTGTGTGTGACCTTGCCCTGCCTTCTGTCCATCTTTCTCCCTCTGCTCCATCCACAGTGGATCTTCCTTAGGCTCCTTAAGATTCCTCAAGAACTTGCAAGTTTTTCCTAACCTTGGACCATCTCTGCCTGGGATTCTGTCCCCCACACTCTGTGCCTTCGGCTCACTTCCTCAGGGAGGACTCCCTGATAGCACCCCCCCCCCCCAATTTTACATTGGCTTCTCCTGTTCTTTTCTCTCACAGAACTCGATCTTTTCCACCATGGCATTTGCCACAATCTGTAATTACACATTTGATCATGTGTTTATTTATTTACTGTCTTCCCCACTGGGTTGCTTCCAGAAAGCAGCTGGGACTGTGTCTGTTTCTCTTCGCTGAACACAGAGCGCCTAGCTCAGGGGCAGCCACGACAAGATGCTCCATAAACATGTTTTGAATGAATTCCCTCTCTTCTAGCAAATGTGTATTTTAGCAGGAACGCTCATCAGGTGGGAGCACTTTCATCCAAAAGAAAAAAGAAATGACAAACATCTAAATTTTATGAAAACCCGAAGACTTTGTTTTACAAACATATAAATTATTTTATTTACAAAGCCATGTTACAAAAAAAAAAAAAGCAAAAAAAAAAAAAATTACAATCGCTCACTGGAGAATGTCTCCAGGCCTGGTGCTGAAACCATGGCAGTATCAATAGATACGTGTTTGTTCTTTCCTTTTAAAACTGTAAGCCATAGAATTTACTATTTACACCTACTTTAGACATTTATTCTGCTTACAATATCACAGGCATGGAATGAATTCTATCTGGTAGTGCTAATATGTAAAGGTATGGGACAAAGAAGGAAAATACTTAGTGTTACAAAATATGGATCGTAGAAAAGAAACCCACTCCACAAGTGTGGCATTTGTTTAGAATGTTTGGACATGCTTTCTCCAAAATTCTTCTGGAAAAGGTTCTAAAAATCGGTAGTAGGAAAGGACAAATGAGCAGGTGCAAATTCTTGTCTGTGCAACAACAGTTATTGAATATACCCCATGACTGACCAGCTACGTGAAACCCACAGAGTTTTGTTAAAGTGCCATGGGCCGACGGCATAACAAAATATAAGGTGTAAATAGAAAATTTCTTTTTTTCCTTTTTGAAAACAAGAGTTCACTGAGAATCAGCAATAATAGAATATGCTGTAGAAACTATTCTCTACAAAGGTTGATCAGCATTATTTACAATTGGTACATTGATACAAAAGAAGGCATACAAGTTATCCAAGTCGCTTTTTTTTATGGCTGACAGGTCTATGCATTGTGTTATGCTTAACAACCAGAGCTTTCGGGCCTCTATGGCTGGCGACAAGTCACGAGATCTTCAGGTAGATGGGGGGTGGGGTGGAGGTGGTGGTGATGTGTGTGTGTGTGTGTGTGTGTGTGTGTGCAGTCAAGGGGCTGGGAAGGGAGGGGTTGGGGGGGATGAGCAGAAGTACCCAAAGGAGATTACCCTAATAATGCTTAATAGGCTGGTCCAGTTGAACTCCATTAAAACAAACCCAAAGAAAACCTTTTATTTGCATTCCACTTTTCAAGCTGTGAGTTTTTAATACATCGTTATAAAGTAAACCTGTGGTTGATTGTGAAGGAAGAAACACCGTGGGTTTTCCCTTTTTTGCTCAGTTTTCCAGCAATGTCCTCACCTTGGTCAGAGCCAGTCTTTCACCAAGTAAGCAGCATCGGTGGGGGGCCTCTTTATTCCAGCTTGCAATTCCAGATGGAGACAGCTCACACATCGAAACCTATTGAATTGCTCCGTTAGTCCCTGTCGAGACATTATTTCTCAGAAGCAGCCACTTAATCTCTCAACCTTTGTTTTCCCTCTTTGAGTGTAAGAGTTTATAACTCAGAGGGTTATTTTGTTGCTGAGATTTTTTTTTGTTTTTTGTTACTCCTGCAAGTTTTTACAACTTAAAATAAATTATAAACAAAACAAAAAAAACCAACAGACTTCTTAAAACCGAACAAGACAAAAGTTGTGCAAAAATAACAAAGATATGTACATACTTTTCAGTTGGAATAAATGTACAATAAAAACATAATTCAAAGAACATTTTAAAAATATAAACATTGCTTAAACTTTCCTACGTTTCATATTGTTTCTGAAACTATTCTGGTCAGTTAGCTCTGTAATATAGTAAAACATAAATTATTACAAAATTAACACTATAAAAATTTACTTTAAGAATATCTTCTAAACTTTTTTCCAAAGGGTCTAACCTGTTTATAATTTCTTAAACATTTATAAGTCTTAAAATCTGCCTTAACTTTTTTTTTTTTTAAAAAAGAAAGAGTAACCATCTTCCCTTCAATTTGCAGTCTCTTTTTCCCAAGACGTAAATAAACCAGCATATAAGTGCACTTTTAACACTGTAGAAATAAAAATGAAATCGTCTGAACTAATGTCCTGGTACCTAATGTCAACTCCTGATTTTTAAAAAAATCTTCATTTTATATTAAAAATTTTAGGAATCCTATAAGAAACACTGTCAGTGCAATTCCATTGATACAAATCACTCCGTTTGCTTCCCGTCTTCCCAAAATCTAATGTGGTGAAACTTAACAGTAGTCTGATCTTTGGGTTGAGGGGATGGGGAAGAAAGGGAACTTGAGGGCCGAGATGAGGGTTTGGGCCCAGCTGTAAAACTGGCATTCATTTCTGATTTAGGGATGAAGCAAAACTTCCTAGGATCTCTTGCTATTATCTCGTCCGCAAAGTTTCATGATTAATAGCGCAGGATGCCTATGTCATATTGTGAATTCCTGATTATGATTCCCTCTTAGAGCTAATCGTATTGCTACTTCTTTCAAAACTCCAGTGTGAACAGTTTTGTAGCTGCAGGGCTCTGGCTTCTTTCTTCCCTCTCTTCCAAATGGCTCTTCCTCATTAGGCGGTGGCTGGGCTTACTATGCCTTTCTGGGGGTGGGGGTGCTGTGAGTCGGGGCTTGTGATAACCTAGTATAAGCTGATCTATGGGAATGCTGATTGCACGGGACCCTGGGGCCCAGGGCACGGAGGGGCGCGGGCAGTGCTAGTATTTATTCTCACCAGGCGTTGGATACTTAACCCTCCACGGAAGCTTTCCCTCAGACCCTTCCTGCACCCCCACCCTTGCGTTTTCTCCTCTTGCCTGGCCCCGGAGGGCAGCTTAGGAACCTCCATCGCTGTGGGCACTGGGGTCTCGTGCCTTTTCCCTGGGATTCCTCCTTCTCTGGCTCACCCAGCTTTGGGGCCCTTGTGCACGGCACCCGGGAAGGGATTTGGCAGCGTGGATTCCTAACAAGCTCCGATGATCAGTCACCCAGTTTCCTCGGTCTTTTGAGGGATATCTTCCCCTACCCATACGCTCTGCTTCTAGTCACCTTCCAGGCCCATTCCAGCCCCTGTTCCTGACCCAGTATATCCTCTCTGAGCTGCACAGCTGGACAGTGGTATTGGGTAAACGACATAGTTCAGTGGCCACTTTTCTCCAACTTGCCCACAGCGTCGGGCTCCTACGGTGCTGGTGCAGCGCAGGAACCTGCTGGGGGCGCTCAGCCCGGCCCCGCAGCTCTCCGCTCTCGGCAGAGACACAGGCTGTTTCCCAGCAAAGCCCCTCCCCCAGCACGCTGTCCAGAGGGGAGCTCGTGAGAGCCAGCCCCTTCCCGAAGGCCAGTGGGGACCCCGTGAGCGGCAGGTGGGAGGGGATGGAAGGGACAGGTGGGAGAGGTCGAGGGAAGGAGCACGGCGTGTGCTCAAGTTCAAGAGTTTCAGACAACGCCAACCAGGAAATGACACTTGCAGCGTCTGCTCCCCTGGCTGGAGCAAAAGGATGGTGCGGTAGCAGCATCGGAAGCTATAGAGGGCCGACCCCGAACTTGGAAGAACGCGTACACGTGGCAAATGAAGGAACCGAAACAAAACACTGGTACTGTTTTCTGTGAATCTTAAATTCACGTTCTTTTGCCTTTTGCTTTCTCTTCGGAACTAAAAACCGGTCAATTAAAAAAGGAAGAAGAAAGGCCAGAGCCACCCGCCGGCACAGGAAACAGACTCTCCCCGGCTGCGCACACCCCTCCCTCCTCCTCCCGCCTCAGCCCCGGGTGGCCAGGCATTGGTTTGGAAGTGGCTTCACAGTCTTGTTACGGAAGAGTCCTGATCCTGCCCGTTCTGTTGGTGGTCTTCTAGGAAAGAAAAGAAAAGCTTGTGTAGAAACCACACACTGGGGATTACCCGCAAGAACTCAAGAACGGAGCCTCCGCTTTTTCCGTCTGGCGTGACCCTTAATGCAACCGTCCCATCTCTTGCCTTGGGCAAAGAAACGAGGCAAATGAGCAAAGGAGGGGCATGTGAGGTGGCCACAAAGATCCTAGCTTGGGGGAAAACACAGGGGCAAACCCCGTGGACATGCATGTGGTGGGGTGGGGGTGTGGTTCCCTTCCCAGAGAGAGAACTGCAATAATTAACCAGTCTTTTTTTTTTTTTTTTTTTTTTGGCCTCTGTTCATTTACCTTTTCCTATCTAACCTGTGCACCACACGGAGAATTATCTAAGGAAGAAGTGTAGTGTTGGATTAACATAGAGGCTTTAGGTTCAAGTTACTTAGCCTCTTCGCCCGGGTATCTCCAATCTGTAACATGAGGCTCATCACTGGTCCTTCACAGGGTTGCTAACAGGTCTATATGTATGTAAAGGGCTCAGCGCGGCACCTGCAGAAAAAGCCACCACAAACGGTGCCTATTTGATTATTATTACATTTGTTAAGGGTGACCGTGTGGCCTCTGGGTGGACCCAGCAACCCGTGCAGGAGGCTTGTCAAGATCAGAGGCAGGTTGCCAGGGCCCAGACCCCTGCCCCCACCTACCCCCCACAGAGGATAGGCTTCAGGTGCTCAGGCACAAAGTGACCCAAAATGATGGAGACACGCTCCTTGATCTAGGGATACAAAACGGTTTTCCTATAATCTTCACCCACACACCACCCTGACATCTGTGGGGAGACCTCAAAGGCCGAAATGCAGACAAACACATTGCAATTTTTTCTCTACAAAACCTGTAGCCCGTTGAAGACAACATAACACCACCATACGTTTATTTTTTACAGTCACATGTAACCTATAAACCCCCATCCCCTACCCACCCTGGCTTCCCCCAGGGGCACGCACAGTCCCTCGTAGCAAATCATTTGTACACTGACTACTCTCACACCTCGAATTTGTAAAAACTGCTGCATCTACCCTGGATGTTCCCACCAGGAAACCACATCTTGAACAGTAGCTACAGCTCACCAGAGGCCTTGAGAGAGGACTGACTGATGGGTGTCCCTAGCGAGGCCCTGCAGTCAAAACCATTAATTTTCTCAACAACGTTAGGAGGTAGGCATCACCTTTGCTATTTAACAGATGGAAACACTGAGACCCAGAGAAGTTACTCTGCCTAATATCACACAGCTGCTAATAAAAATCGGGGCTCATACTTGTGTGCTATGTGTTAGGCATTTTCTAGAGGCTTTAGGTGAATAGATTAATATTCACAAAAGCCACAGGAAGTGGGGGCCATTATGATCCCCTTATGGGTGAGGAAACTAAAGCACAGAGAAGTTAAGTAACTCGACCAAGGGCACACAGCTACTAACCAGAAGGCCTAGCTTTGGAAGCCAGGAAGCTTTGTTCTTATCTGGAGCAGAGATTCGAGCTAGGGTCTGCCCCACTGCCCATGCCTCTGCGTTGGTGACCCTGTGCACGTCCCCCTCAGTACCTTACCTGTCGGCTGTGTCCTGGGCTGGATATGCTTGAAGGACTGGACTGTGACAAAGGTAGGCTGCTATTTTTCCCAACCTGAAAGACACCAGCGAGGCCCACTCAGATCCGCCAGCCTGTGAAAGACTCCCGGGACCCTGCGCCGCCCGGGGTACAAGAGCGCCATCCCTCCCTCCGAGCGGTGCATGGCTAGTGTTTCCATCTCAGATGTCAGAGGAGATGAAAATGCCTTGGGGGGCATCTTGCTGACACCCTTCCCGTCCCAGAGAGAAAGCAGAATGGAGGGGAACTCTTCATTCTGCTTCCCAGATGTAGACCGTGAGTTTCAGGGGGTGAGGATAAAGGCATCTGGCAAGAGGCCCGGCCCCTCCTGGGGGGGCATTTAACCCTGCAGAGGCCCCAGCTTTTCCATCCCTGACCTCGCAGACCAGTCCCAGACCCATCTGGTTTCCGGCTCAGATTCCCTTGGACTAGCTCAGGATAAAAGCCTGCATCTTTTTCTGGGTCAGTTTTCTTGGCCAGAAGACATAGCCAACACCTTGCTATTCTTCAGAAAACAAGGCAAACGGTGCTGGGGGCAGGTGGGTGTGGCTATGGGGCTCCTTCCCTTTCTCTGTGACCGTCCTGGGCACCTGGGGAGCTGGTTCCTCAGGTGATTACCCTTCTGGCAGGCAGCTCCTCCTGGAGCCTATAGAGACCTGTAGAGAGCATCGTCCTCTACGTTAACTCACCTTTGCATAAAGATGTTTGCCTTACATTGGCAGTCTTGCTTTGGTTCAATTTAATATCTCTGTGGCAATTCTGGTCTTATGCTTCCCAGATACAATTTAAGAGAGCCCTATTTGGTTCCCAAAGCCCATACCTTGAATTTCTCAACCTATGTTATGCTTCTCCAGTCTCCTAACGGGATCAACACTGATTGCAAAGGCCTTTCCCCAACACTTGGAAATCACCAGTGGTGACCCTGGACAAAGCCTTTTCTTTCTTTCTTTAAAAAAAATTTTTTTTTTTTTAACATTTATTTATTTTGAGAGACAGAGAGACAAACCATGAGCAGGGGAGGGGCAGAGAGAGAGGGAGACACAGAATTTGAAGCAGGCTCCAGGCTCTGAGCTGTCAGGACAGAGCCCGATGCGGGGCTTCAACTCACAAAACATGGGATCATGACCTGAGCTGAAGTCAGATGCTTAATCGACTGAGCCACCCAGGTGCCCCTGGACAAAGTCTTTTCTTAATGGCCTGGTGACAAGCACCCAGGCAAGTATTGCCTGCATTAGGGAGCCAGTGCTGGCTAGACCAAGGCAGCTGTTCAAGTAATCTGCTTTTTTGATTTCCCTCCTGATAAATACTCTGCTGGAGGCTCGTCTGCTCCTTTCAGGACTAATGCATTGTGTTTACTAAACTTTTTCATTCATTCATTTTTGACTAATTCATTGTGTTTACTAAATATTTCATAGAGTCCTGCTGACCCAAGAACAAACAGGGCAACATTAACACAGAGGCATGGGGGTTAAGAGTCTAGACTCCAGAGTCAAATTGCCTAGGTTTAAATCTCAGCCCTACTATTTCCTTGCTGTGTGACTTTGGGCACATTGTTTAACCTTCCTGTGCCTCAGTGTCCTCATTTGTAAAATGGGGGTAATAACAGGTAACAATGAAAGGAATTAATATATCTGAAGTGCTTGGAACAGAGCCCATCCCAGAAGTAAGTGTTAGCGGCTAGAACTTTATATAAAGTGGGTGACACTAGGTGCACCTGGGTGACTCAGTCGGTTAAGTGCCTGACTTTTGATTTTGGCTCGGGTCGTGATCTCACGGTTCATGAGTTTGAGTCCCACACTGGGTGTTGCGCTGACAGCACGGAGCCTCCTTGGGATTCTCTCTTCCTCTCTCACTGACCCTCCCCGGCTCTCTATCTCTTTCAAAATAAATATATAAATAAATAAAAACTTTTAAAAATAAAATGGGTGACACTATAGCCTTGTTGCTCAGGGTGTGGCCTGTAAGCCAGAGAGTGGCACCCCAGACCTGTTGACAAAGAGTCTGCAGGTTCATAAGACCCCCAGGGGCTGCCTGTGCAAGTTCAAGTTTAGAAAGCCCTGGTTCTACCCTTCATCCTGAGGCCTGGAGGTGGCCCGGACCAGCAGCTTAGTCTGTGGGTGCCAGCCCCTTTCCTCTGCACCCCTGGAATTGGGGGCGGGGGGGGGGGTCAGATGGTGGCGCATCTGCTGCAGCCACAGGGCTCTAGTGGGAGGACCTACATCTCCCCCTGTCTCCCCTTGGCCTCAGTGTGCAGCCTGTCTGGCCCCCGAGATCCAAACGTGCGGTTTCTCAGGTGTTTACCTGTGATTTGTGAACCCCCCCCCAAGATGTTCTCTTTGTGAGGTTGTAACAAGTCTCATATAAAGATGACATAAAAATTAAAACATCTGTTTAACTGCCTCTCATCCCTCCATAGTCCTCTTCCCTAGACAGGGCTGGCCTTAGGGTCCGGCCCACTTCATTCTAAATGTGGGCAGCTGTAGCCCCCTGTTCGCCCTGCTGCCCCGGTGGGGCTCAGGCTCAGGGTGGGCCCTGCCACCACCTCTGCCCTCTCCTAGTAGAGTCTGGAGGGGGTGGGCATTTGCTAAGTAGCTCCCCCGCCTGGGGGAAAAGACCAGATTTGAGGACGGCTGGTCTTGGGCTCTTCTCAGACCACGCTCCACTTTCCCAGACTTCCTCACAACACACCCTCCTATTTGCAGGTGGCATCGGACCCTTCTGTGCCTATAGGTGTGAGATGCAGTTTTATCATAGGAGGAGGTGGGGCCGAGGTTGCCTGGAAGGGTGGGGACAGTCAGTCACCCCGGGAGGCAGTAGCACCGCCTACCATAGCCCAGGTGGCCCAGGTCATCACTGGACCTGCCTGGGCCTCGGGCTCTCACGGAGGGGATTCCCATAGACCAGATGTAATGAAATTGTGCTCAAAACTCAAGATCCAAAAGCGACAGAAGAGGAGGGGGAGCTCAGACTCTCCCTGTGCCTCAGCGTCCCCATCTGTAGAGTGGTGCTGACAATTGCACCGACTGCGCTGGGTGGTGAGGTTTAAAGTAAGTGACATGCGCGCAGCGTTCGCTCGCGACAGCTTACTTAGCACGCAGTGGCAAAGTACTCAACTACTCGGTTCTCTGAACGGAGGCTGCTCTGTTACCTGAGCTACCTGGCTGAGCAGGGGCTCTGCCCAGCTCCCTCTGCCCCCCCCAGAGCCCGTAAAGGCAGCGCCGGGAGGCCCCTGGAAACACGGGTCCCTTACCTGCCGAGAGGAGGTGCTGTTAACGGGATCGGGCACCGGTGCGAGAAGGCCGGGTGGGTTCTTTTTGTGAACGCTATTCATACCAGGCATTTTAGTGATTTTACAGGCTTTGCTACTAGAACTCGAGTTCTTACGCTTTTTTCCTTCTGATTTGTCAAAAGAGAGGGGCAGCGAAGACACGGCATTGTGTGAGGCCAGAGAGAGGTCCCCTGCAAGGGAGGGCACAGAGAGGGGACAGGAGTCACTGCTGCCGCCCACCGAGCCCACGTGTCTCACTATGTCCGCGGGGCCACTGGGCAGCGAGGTCCGTCCTGAGGGCTCCAGTTTGGCACTGAGTGGGCTCACCCCATTGTTGGAGTTGTGCACAGACAGACTGTTATAGGGAGGGGCCGCCTGATAGGAGTTCAAAGCTGAACTGGCATTCAACACACAGTTCTTTTTGTGGGGCCCTGATAATGGAGACGAGAGGGATGTCTGCAAGGATAATGAGGAGGAGGAGGAGGAAGTCGAAGGCTGCGGCTTCCTCTTTTTGTTACTTGGAGACTCGTCGCTACGGGCGGACAGGTCTTTGACTTTTGAGGATTTGCTGGTTTTGGTTTTGGATGGCTTGTGGGATGGGGAAGGGATGGCGGCTGGTATCGGGGACACGGCGGATGGGGCCTTGAAGGTTGAGTCCATGATGCTGAGGGTTGCAGCCACATGGGGGAAAGCTGTGGTGTGTGACATGAGGGCGCTCGGGTCCGGCGACGCCACAAAAGCTGCGTTTGAGAGCATGGCTGATGTCATTATGTAAGAAGAGGTGAGTCTCGAGCTGATGGGGGCTGAAGGAAGATACACAGCACTGGGGTTGCTGAAAGGCTGTAAAACGGATGCTGGAACGGGGGTGGAGGTGTGGGCTGCTGGCGAGGGCATGGGGCTATCTGCCGCAGGAGGGATCTTCCTAAACATGAGAGAAGAGTGAGAGAGAAACCGTGAGAAACAGGCTTGGCACTGCTCCAGAGGCTCGAGTAAGCATGAGCCTCAGGGCTACAGAGGAACCCCAGTAGAACCAGACTATGGAGGATGAAGCCTTGGAGGATGGCGGACTCTGATTTATGGCCCTTCCCTGTGGCTCCCCCCATTGCAACATCCAGCAACCTATATTGAATGCTTTCAGGTTTTCACATCCTTGTTTCCACGCTTGGCTACTGGATAATGGCTGATTTGGCTTCGTGAATAAAGGCGAATGTTATTTAGAATAGAAATTTCCCCAACAGTGTTCTCGCTGTTTTTTTTTTCTGGCAGTGATGAAGGTGGTTTTTAATGAGCAGTAGTCATTTCACAGTTAGGTCCTGGCTTGAAGTAAGAGGTGTGAGGACAGGGCTTTGCCACCGGCACCCCGGGGTCACCCCTGCACACTGCCGCTCAGGGCTTCCCAGCCCCTCCTGTGCCCTGCCTCCCCCCCTGCTCCCAGGCCAGCATTCTCGGGCCTTTGCTGCCTGCAGGCTCCGGTTTACTCCAGAGAGGCGTGTCCACGTGAGCCTGGGGCTGCTGTTGCCGATTTATTTCTATTCACCTCACCCAACCTTGGCTCTCGCTCTGGGGAGCTACAGTGGGGGTGTGGCTGCCCTCCCACAGGCCTCCCCATCTCTGTGTCAGGGTGAGGTGAGAAGATAGGGACCCGTATGTATCCAGACAAGGGGATCGGGACTTTCCACTTTGTTCTGAAGACAGATGCAGGATGTGGGCACAGGAGAACACAAGGTCGGGGGGAGGAGGGTCTTCCAGGAGGTTGGGGGTCCCTGGGAGCAAACTCCCTGTCTCCTGTACTCTGTGGAACCAAGGGCAGCACCCAGTGGCGGGTCACTCTTGGGGCCTGCCTATAAACTCTGTCTTTTGACTCCCATGTCCAAACCATGGCCTGGGTCAATATTGCTGCTACTCTGGGAACCAGGAGGAGGAGCATAGGGGCTTTGGGAGTCACCGTTAGTTCCTGATTTTATTCTGCAGGAAGGGATACTGACCTCAGGAGCCAGGTGAGTATTTTCAAACGGGCTCTTTCCTAGTTCTCCCCTTGCTCCCCGCCCCCCACCCCCCGCTTTTGCCTGGAAATCATTTTCAGTGTAGCTGAGCCCCCCACCCCCACCCCAGCAGTTAGGAACTAGCTCTCTTTCTTTGAAAGTGGTACTTGAAGGTGGGCAGGCTTGGGGCCTGCACCCCCAAAGCTTCGAGCAAGACGTGAGACGAGGCCTCTCGAAAGCCCTTCTGTCCTTGGAGGCCACTCTCTTGGCTGCAGCAGCAGGATGAGGCCCCACTGTGAAGGAAATGCCTCTCCTAGCGCTGCCCTGAAGATTCAGTGTCCTGCCTGCAATTTGGTGGAGCCTATGGTTTCCATCTTTAGGGTGGAATCCAGAGGAGTCCTCGAATACAGAAGCACAGTGTCCTTGAAAACATCAGATCAAACAGATCAAATATAAGAGAAAAATGTTGCCAAATCCACTGAGGCCATGATGACGTTCGAAAATCTACTTTTTCTTAGGCCTAAAGAACGTAAAAGATCCTGTCCACACTAAATCAGTGCTACGTTAGTTCTTGTTGCAATGAACTAATGAGTGAATGGATGGATGGATGGATGGATGGATGGGTGGGTAGGTGGGTGGGTGGCTGGATGGGTGGGCAGGTGAATTCTCAGCAGCAACATAACTAAGCATGCTGGGCAAGGACTCCCATGATATCAGACCGGAAAGGTCTAGACACGCCCTTAAAACTGTCTGGCACTGCACAACCCCTTCCTGACGCTTTAGGGGCGATTCCTTGGAACGTGTGGCATGAGCACACTCTCCCTGCTGTCTCTGTTCCTGGCTGTGGTGCCACAGGCAATCCACTCCATCTTTCCCTGACTCAAGTTTCTTACTAGCTAAAATGTGGATAGAAATACACGTGGGCAGAGGTTTGCAGTTACTTGTAATAAATGTTATTTTCTGAATACCAGATGGCTCATTTAGAGAGGACCCCAATCAGTGCCCTTCAGTGGGATCTACTCTGAACGTCCCAATTTGTAACTTTCCCATTCAATAGTATAAATGTGTGCTTCAACTTGTGTGGACAAGCAGGGCTGAAGTCCCCAGTCTTGCCCAGCTGGCACTCAGGACTGGGATGGATGCTACTTTTTAGCCTACTCTCTATCCCTTTCCTTCTTTTCCCGCACTAATCATAAGTGGATAGCAGAGGCAGAGGGGAGAGAGGGCAGGGGAGTGAGGGGCATGTGGAGGCTCACTGTCCCGGGGGGCCCCTTCCCCTCCCCCCCATCCCGTGCTAAATAGTTTATATGTTTTTCTAGGTGCCAAATGGCAGCGGATTTCAGCTTTGCGGACTGTGCCCTGGTTTAAACTTTGCACGCCGGCCTAGGGAAGTCCCGTACAAAAGCCCACAGATGCGCATAAATTACTGACAGTGCCCATCCTCCCCTGCCAGCTGGCATGGAGATCCAGATGCTGACCTGGCTGAAAGAGAATACTGTGTTGGCGTCTCCTGATGCAGAGTTAAATGCTTGTTAAAGAAAAAAGAGTCTTGGCCGTTCCTTTTCTTCCTAATGTCTTCCACGCCCCCATCGGCTGCCATCCCTCCAGGTTCGGGCCCGTCGGGGCCTGGGGTTTGGGCAGCGAGGTTGAGAGGGCAGCGGGGTGCTACGCTTTCCAGAGTTGACACCCAGGCAGCCCCAATGTTGCTCAGTGACAGCAGATTGGTTAGGCAAGTCCTGAAAAGGGGGGAGGGACCTGACGCCCTGTGGCTCGGGTTTCTGTGCCTGAGGAGGAAAGGAATATGGAGCTTGAGCTGACAGGACACCAGGTAGCGAAATACAGATCAACACATTCCTTCCACGTGTCCGGGATTTACACTTCCACAACACAGGAGAGCAAAGAGCGGAAAGAATCACCGGGGTGGGCTGCCATCTTGGGGGAACAAGTGCAGAAGGATAAACAACCAAATAACTGAGAACACAGTAACCCCGCATGCAGCGCCCGTGTGTTGGCGTTTAGAATGGACACAGGCAGAAACCAAGGGTGCCTTTTAGACACACTGAGCAGTCGTTTCAGTGGGAAGAAACGATAAGCTTCTCTTGTGGCCCTTTCCTACTTTGTGGCAAGTGTCAACGTTGAGTCCACTAGGCCAGTTTACGGCACACACCGTGGGGCTTGTTTCTGCTACGAGCTTGGGTCCGGAAGCTCTTTGGGCGTCGTGGTGAAAAGGGGCTGCCTGGGAGAGAGAAGGGAAGCTGGGGGAGGGGCAAGCTCTGAATTCTGTTCCCAGGCCCACCACCCACAGCACCCTCCTGTGTCTCAGGAAAGCCTTCCTGCCCTTCCTGGGCTTCCCTGGGCAGGCAGGGTGAGGGGTTTGGCGTTGGCCTTTCCCGGGCCTAGACCTGAGGGATCCATGACTCTAATGGGTTGTGAGGTCTTAAGAGCTCACCTGGGTAGGGGTGGGGGTGGGGGCTGCCAGTGGGCTTGAGTGGCCGGCACTGCTGCTCCTTATGTGCCGTGGTTGGAGAGGGTCTAGCTTGTCATTCTCTCATAGTGGCATTTGCCTAAATCAGGAAGTTTTCTTCCCTTTTTATGACTCTCCTATTGGGAGGTGTTGGAGAACAAAGGGGGCTCAGAGAGATGGAATAGAAGCTGGGGTTTAGGGTGGAGAGAAACACAGGGAGAGGCAAGGAGAGAGATCTAGCTAGGTGGGAAGGGCCAAAGACAAGCTTAACCAACTTCAAACATCGCCTGGGCTCTGCCTTGTTGGCCGCTGTACATATTTTTTCCACAGGACATTAAACAATTAGAAATTGGTCCATAACCATAGTGAAGTTTTTAGCATCGACACTGTAGCATTGACATTACAAACAGAGGCATATTCTTAGTATCCTTAGATGTTCTCAGTCAGAGCATAAAGGCCCTTTAACACTCTTGCATACACGAGATCTTATCTACTACTCTTTTCACCTAGTTTAGAAGATTACCAACAGAAAAATGATCTCCAAAGAAAGACAAAGCATACCATATATCCAACGCGTCTCTGAAAAACTGGGGGCAAGGCATTAAGAAGCGCTGACATTAAAGAATTAATCATGGATCCTGTTCTCAGAATCATTTTGCTCTACGAAAAGCCAACTACCAACATTGATCTAGAAAGCTGGGGTTCAGACCATCGTGGGGCAGCTCTGAGCACATACAGCACGAAAACTGCGCACTTACTTCCACATCTGGGAATTCAAGTGTTTTTCTACCATGGAGTTTAGTGCGAATCGAAAACGATCCCATCTTCTATCAAACACATAGTACCCTCGTCCCATGAGGCGACTCCCGAATGAGCAAAACTGTGAGGAAAAAAAAAAAAACATTTAAATTTTGATTACAGGTTAATAAGCTAATATAGACCATGCAGAGAAAAATAACATTTGCACAAAAACACACAGGGGTACAATTTTACTCAAAATAAAGAAGCAAATAGTTCCGAAGCCAAAAATATTTCTGCGGTGCTTTTGTTTGTGTTTTAGATTTTCTGCAGAACTTGTTGTTATGACTCAACAATAGTGACATTCAGTTTTCTGTGGCACAGAGGGCTACCTTCTCTACACCTGGACCAAACCAGCATTTTAGGGTAAAAAATCCCTGCAAAAAACAAAAAAAAAAACAAAAACAGCAACAAACCAAACCAAACTGAGAACAACCAGCAGCCAGGGTGATTTTTCAGCACCGCCCGCTTACGGTGTCATCCATCCATCTTCTCCGGGGACTCGGCGGTTCCCTGCCTCTCATTACGGTCACAGAAGCTGCTTGTCCTGATGCAATCTGCCATCTTGTTGGAGCTTTCCTATCTGTTGTCAACAGAGCCACTTGACTTCCAACTAGGCTGAACTCCTTCCTTCCCTAGTCCTGACCTCACGTCCGCCTCTCAGCACTTCTAGGCAACATGTCACCACCACCAAGCTTCCATTCGTGCTGTTCCCTCCGCTGGCCACCCCCTTCCCTCTTCTCTCGCAGTCCCAATTCTCCCCTCCCCCAGTGCCGTAATTGCGACTCTCATTCCCAATGGCCCTATCTGACCAACCTCGCCCCTTTGAGCTCTCACGGCACACCTACTACATACTTTACTACATTTCACCATGGAATCACTACATGGCTGTTTTGTGTGTGTGTGTGTGTGTGTGTGTTTTTAATGTTTATTTTTGAGAGAGTGAGAGACAGAGCACGAGCAGGGGAATGGCAGAGAGAGAGGGAGACACAGAATGTGAAGCAGGCTCCAGGCTCTGAGCTGTCAGCACAGAGCCTGCTGTGGGGCTTGAACTCACAAGCTGTGAGATCATGACCTGAGCTGAAGTCGGATGCCAACTAACTAAGCCACCCAGGTGCCCCGGCTGTTTAACGTTCTATGTAAATACTGCCTATGCACCTGGCTTGATTATAAAGGTATCAAGACTGAAAACTTCATTCTCCTCTTCCTCCTCAGTATGAGGTTGGTAGGGAAGGGATTTGGGCTAAAGAATGGATTGGAGAGACAAGGTCCCACACAATGTTTATAGCAAATCATCACATTTAAAGCACAGGGCTGAAACATGAGCGGTAAAGATGTTTAATGAACGTCACTGGATTATGATGTTAGGGCAGGCAGAAGGCCGGTAGACAGAAACACAAGTGGACTCTGAGAAGGTGGCATGTGGCTGGTCTAGAGCTCAGGCGAGTCTGCATACGACTCTATAACTCAAACACAGCTTCTCCTCTTTCCCCCAGACCTCCCAGCAGCTCCCTGGCCTCCGTCCCAGACACAGTGCTGGGTTTGGACTCATTCCACAAACCCTTCCTGGAACCAGCCTTTGGAACAGTTCTTAGGAGGAAATGCAAGACCTTCCCTTTGTTTTGTTTCTGCTTATGTTTTGGGGGTTTTGCATTAGAATTTTGCCACCCATCAAATCTGGTACTCCTGATGAAAAACTCTTTCCTGCACTCTGATTATCAAGTGCTTACTGATTGAGCAAGAAAATATACAAAGGGGATTCTCCAATGTGGAAGCCGGTCCCCAGCAGCATGTGGGACCTGTTCCAGGTCTAGGCATCTTTTCTTCCTGCATCCCAGTTGCTAAAGACACCCTGAATGACTGTTACGTTACAAAAAATGATTTAATGTATCAATTGACCATGAGAGAAAGGACAAAGCATAGAAACAATCCATGGCCTTTCCATTTAAATCAGCAGAACATTAAGGGCACACAAATCTGCCCTGCCCAGAGTTGAGCTAATCCACTGTAGCCTGGCAGTTTGTCATTTGGACAAATATCCTGCACTCTGGAGTCTGGCCTTCTGGTAGAGCCCAATCTCTTTTTTAGACTTGGAAGCTGGAGGCCCTCTATGTCTCTCATGCAATATAGCTGCAAGGTTAAATGCCCCAAGAGGCTCCTGTTCTCGGTCACACACTGTGCCCTCAGTGGAGCTATAGGTCTTCACTGCATGGGCCACCATGGCAGACTCCACTGGTAGCCGGTCTCATCAACCGCCATCCCACCCCCGCTTCTCCCCACCCTTTCCTTGCTAATGGATCTGCACTTTTGTTCTGATATCTGACATAGAACAGGCAGCACGGAAAGGGGGGTCTCTTCCCAGAACCTTGAGAAGAATCATGGCTACTTTCATCCCGTGTCACTGCAATCCCATCCACCAACTGGTGTAGGAGTGGGCATGTGACCCGTTTCTGCTAGATGTGAATGGAAGCCTGCTGGGGGAGCTCATTGGAAGATTTTCTTCCCCGAGAAATGACAGAAGCTGGCTTCTTAGAAAGACTCCCTTTCCATTCGTCCCTTTCCACTCTTTGGAGAATACTACTGGGTGAGGATGTGACCAGAGCTGTTGCAGACACAGTGAGATCATGTAGGACAGGCAGAAAGGGTTGAAGGGATTCTCCCTCAGAAACACCATATTGCAGGGGCGCCTGGGTGGCTCGGTCAGTTAAGCGTCCGACTTTGGCTCAGGTCATGATCTCACAGTTCATAAGTTCAAGCCCCTCATCAGGCTTTCTGCTGTCAGCACAGAGCCCACTTCAGATCCTCTGTCCTCCCCTCTCTCTGTCCCTCCCCAGCTCTTTCTCTCAAAAATAAATAGACACAGGAAGGAAGGAAGGAAGGAAGGAAGGAAGGAAGGAAGGAAGGAAGGAAAGAAACACCATATTGCAGAGATGCTGAGCCAAGCTTGGAACCACCTATCTCTGGACATCCTGTTAGGTGAGAGGAATAAACAACCATAGTGTATATACACTGTATGGGTTCAATTTTTTATTCCTGGCAGTCAAAGGCATTCCTCATTGTCCCTATTTCTGTACTGGCCAAGCAGCAAAGTCTTAGGCTGCTTGTGAACCACAGGTCAACATCATCCCCAGAAATAGGAAGTGAATTGGCCTTCATTCATCACACAGATAGAAGGGAGGAGGAACTCACTCCATCTTGATGCATGATTGATTTTTTTTTTTTTAAAGATCTTCTTTATTTAAATAACCTCTCCACCCCACACGGGGCTCGAGCTCACAATCCCGAGATGAAAAGTCGTGTGTCTCACTGACTGAGCCAGCCAGGTGCCCGATTCAGGATTGGTTTTATCTACACAGCCCATGACACTGAGGGACAGTTGAAGCTAACCTTGCAGGGCTCAAGCTGGGAGCAGAGCAACCTGGCCGTGGGGTCCCATGTTCCAGGACCCCCTGCCTTTAGCTCTGTGATGGTAGCACCAGGCAGTCCCTTCTTAAGTGTTTGGAGGGCAAACATAAACAAGCCTTCAGCTCATGCCTCCTTATATTTCCCACCTTGATTTCAATGACCTTCTGAATTGTCAAAAGTGGACTCTTTCAAGGAATTGGGAAGGAATTGTATCTTAATGTTAATCGCCAATCATGCTGACATGAAATGCTTCCCCCTCTCCTCTCCTCTCCTCTCCTCTCCTCTCCTCTATACACACACACACACTCTCTCTCTCTCTCTCAGTTCTGGTGCCATATGGTCACACTTACTAATAACAATAAAACTCCAAATCAACAGGGGAGAAAGGCGGCTAGGGCTGGCACCTGGCACACTGCTAAGACAGACAGTTTCCAAAGCAGGCGAGGCAGACGAACTCTGTAAAACCAGAGGCTCCATATTCCGGTGCGCAAGGCCACAAGGCCAGCTCCCCAGTGGGCTTATATAAACACCGTTTCTCAAGCATCCTTGGCCCACATATACTCAGGTGTTTAAAGGATTATAACCAGTAGGGAGCCCTGCCCTTTCCTTCTGTGATTTTCAAGGGTATTTTGAAGGCAATCATTCAACGTCAGGGTGTACCTTTCCATAAAACACTGTGTTGGCAGCCTCTCCTTGGGAGTGCGTGCTGTCTGACACGATGACCTAAATGCCCGCAGAGCACTGGGTCGGGGGAGGGGGGAGGAATGCATGGATGGAAACAAGGTGGCCTACCGCAAGAGGTCTGGGGTGGTGGGTAGAGAAATGACAGTCTAACTTCTCGGGTTCGTCGGCTCCGTCCATCTCCCCTTCATCACTTGACAGTCGGCTGGTGAGGTCACCTCCAGCTGGGGGTAGCGGGGGTTCCGGAGTGCAGCCACTGTGATTTGAAGATGTGTTGCTACTGATGCTATTTGCAGATGATGGTCTAAGGGCAAGGAGAGAAACGGACAGAATAAACTTTTCTGAGGCAGCAAAACCCATTCAGCTGAAGGGAGCTCGGAAGGAGACCCATCGGCTTTCTCGACATACCAAGGAAGGCAGGTCAATGGCAGATTGACACAAGGCAAAAATTCAGGCTGAGAGCAGGTTAGCTCTCGGTTAGAGAGCCGACCAGCTCTCTAAAATGATCCCGTGGAAGTTAGGCCCTGCCAGGCTTCAATTCAGGCACCAGGGAAAACTCCCATAGTGTAAGTGGAACATAAAATACAGTACTGTAACAGAGAGTTAACTTCAAACCAGTCTTCTAATGAATGCAGTCACAATTACTCATCTCTTTGCACATAAGTAATTTGCACTTGCCAGATAGTTGCTTCTCTCTGAAAGTAGACCCTGACAGGAAGTTCAACAGAGTAAACAACTTCGAACCAATTAACAGACCATCGGTGATGATGAAGATAGCCGCATACTTGTTGTTACTCTTAAATTATAGCTTTATGCAACTGTTACCCTACTGGCATGAAAAAAGGTTTTGTCCCAATGATGGGGCACAAGTCTCTTACTCCACAGCCAGATTTGTTTCTTTTTTTTTCTTTTCTCTCTCTCTCTCTTTTTCTTTTTATAAGTAAGCTCTATACCCAACGTGGGGCTTGAACTTATGACCCTGAGATCAAGAGTCTCATGCTTTGCTGACTGTGCCAGCCAGGTGCCCCCAGATCTGTTTCTTAATATCAAGTCACATGTAGTTCAATTGTATCTTCTGAGGAAGGATGTGTCCATTTAATTTTTGACAAGCCACCAGAACCACAGGCTGGCATGACTGGCTTCTAGTGGGTTCTGAAGAAATAGGTTTCTTAATGAAGGCATGAATGAGTTCCTTGTGTATGAACAAAACCTAGCAGATCTCATCTCAATGACGGCTGAGCTTATAGAAAAGCAGTGTCATAGTCAGAAGCACTACATGCTTCACAAGCAGCAAAAACCAAACCAAAACAAAACAAAGCAAAACCAAAATCAAAAACAACACATTCATGTTGGTAAAAGAGTTAGAAGAGGAATAGTCAAAGTTAGTTGTCAGTTGTTTTTCCTGCTTTTTCACTTTCATCAGGTGACTGACCAAGGAGAAATAAAGGGAGAAAAAGAAGTTTTGGAGAAGAAAAATTAGTTTTCTGTATTCTTCTCTGAAAGCTGCCCCTTCAAGCAGTGTGAAACAGCACCGTTGATTTTCTCCCTATTCCCTCAACTTCCCTCGGAATTCTTCGTTGCTCTGAAATCTTTCCAGCTGTCAAATACCTGAGTTCAAACCAGATCCCCAAAGCACAGTCATTTAACTTAATTATTTATTAATGTTTATTTATTTTTTGAGAGAGCGTAAGTGTGGGAGGGGCAGAAAGAGGGGAACAGAGGATCCGAAGTGGGTTCTGTGCTGACAGCAGTGAGCCTGATGTGGGGCCTCAACTCACGAACCGTGAGATCATCACTTGAGCCGGAGTTGGACGCTCAATGGACTGAACCACCCAGGTGTCCCAAACACAGTCATTTAAAGCAAAGCCGCAAAGGTCCCAAACGTCCATCAACAGATGAATGGATAAAATGGTATATCCATACAATGGAATGTTAAACCTTAAAAAAGAAGGAAATTCTGTCACGTGCAACAACATGGATGAATCTTGAAGACATTATGCTAAGTGAAATAAGCCAGTGACAAAGGACAAATATTGTATGATTCCACTTATATGAGGCACCTAGAATAGTCAAGTTCATAGAGACAGACAGTAGGACAGTGGTTACAGGTGATGGTGGATGGGGAATGGGGAGTTAGTGTTTAATGGGTACAGAGCTTCAAAATGAGATGATAGAAAGTTCTGGAGAGGGATGGTGGTGATGGTCGCACCACAAGGTGAAGGTACTTATGCCACATACTGTACACGTAGAAACGGTTAAAATGGTAAATTTTACATTATGTATATTTTACCATAGTAACGAAGCCCATAAGAAACCAAACCCAAGGCCCCAGGTAGTTTTTATAGTGTTACTACAAGAACTCTGTTGCTGTGACACTTTGTTCCTGACTGTCACCTTCCCATATTTATGAAAACAAAAATGCCATTCATTCTGCATGTTCAAAGTGTATGGTCCGGAGGACACATCTCTCCAGGTGCATTCCCACATACCTACTCCCTTGTATCAGAAGGGGCAACGTTATTGCCTATTTATGGCTGAAGACACATACAGGAAAACAATGCTGATAATGCTGAAACATATAAGGAAAGAAAGCAGCATCCATAATCCTGCCATTCAAGATCAAGTGCTATTACCATTCTGATTTATATCCTTCCAGATTTCTCTACTGTGCATACACAGGCACATGCATTTTTAAGCAAGAACTGGCTCACACTGTATATACTATTTTCAGACATGCTTTTTTTTTTTTTTGCTTAGTGATGTTGTAGAAATCATTCCATGGGTAGAATTAGATCATTTTTAATATCCCCAATATTCCATAGTATGGATAGATCATAATTGACTGAATTATTACTTAACTATGTCTATCGATGGACATTTACGTTGTTTCCAAAATTTCTAGCAGCCTCTTTTTGAGGCCTTTCCCACTGTGTTAGGACCTCCTTGTCCTACAGGAGATAAAAGTGAGCTGGATTTTATTTAGTGTGATTAATAGCATCACAGTTATGTAGGAAAATATCTTTACATTTATTATTATTATTTTAAATATTTTTTAAACTTTATTTACTTATTTAGAGAGAGGGAGAAGAGAAGTCGCCTCCCAAGCAGGCTCCATAAGAGCCTGATGCAGGGCTCAAACTCACGAATGGTGAGATTATGACCTGATCCGAAATTAAGAGTCCATTCAACCCCTAAACCAAGAATGGGAATTTCACTTATCTTGCTAATGATTGATTTGTTAAAGGGTGTGAAAAATACATAAATTTTTTTTTTCCTCTGGGGAGGTTGCAAATTTTCCTCACTTTTAAAAAGAGACACAAGAAAGTGGTCTCCACCTTCATCTGGAAGTACCAAGTACCACAGCCATCTTGCTATAAAACTTTGAACATGAAGCCCGAACACTGAAGAGGGTGGAATAAAAGAAAGGCAGGGAATATGAGCCGATTCCACATCTTTGGGGACTGGTGCCCTGTCGCCTCTGGACTTCTTGTCACATGTGATAATTTTTTTTTTAATTTTTTAATGTTTATTTTTGACAGAGAGACAGAGCATGAGTGGGGGAGGGGCAGAGAGCGAGGGAGACAGAATCTGAAGCAGGCTTCAGGCTCTGAGCTGTCAGCACAGAGCCCGACGCGGGGCTCGAACCCACAGACTGCGAGATCATGACCTGAGCCGAAGTCGGATGCTCAGCTGACTGAGCCACCCAGGCACCCCAACGATTTTTTTTTTAATTTTAATTTTTAGAGAGAGAGAGACAGAGTGAGACAGAGAGTGAGAGAGAGAGCACATGAGCGGGAGAGAAGGGCAGAGGGAGAGAAAGAGAGAATCCCAAGCAGTCTCCCCATCAGTGCTCAGTAAGGACCCTGACATGGAGTTCGATCCCACAGCCCTGGGATCATGACCTGAGCCAAAATCAAGAGTGGGATGCTCAACTGACTGAGCCACCCAGGCGCCCTGCATGTGATAAAATGTTTAATTATTTAAGCGATCAGGAAGACTAGGTTTTCTGCTACTTGCACTTGAAGCATCCCAATGGCTACAGAGTGAACATGAGATTTTAACATACTTTGAGAAGACAACGTGTCTGCAGAAGTGTTAACTGCAGGGCCAGGAGCTGGCTGACCGCAGAACCTGGAGCTACCTAGGGCTGCAAAAGTCATGGGTGAGGTGTGGGCTAAGTCTCGAGGGAGAGCTGAAGGTCTTCCCATGTGGTAGCTGGACCTACAGGTCAACACCACGACCTCACATGGCCAGATGATGCACCACTGCCCCTGCCAGGTCCCACCTTCTCCAACCAACTCTCCAACAAGAGAACAAAGGTTTACTCTGCAGAGAAACTCAACTGGAGAGACCCTAGACAAGGGGCTGCGGGCTCGGCAGAGATCAGGAGAGAAGCACAGGGCTGGAAACAAGGTGACTGTGGGCTATCTCTAGTTAGTGGGCACTTCCGGAATGCCTATCACCATGAAGGATTCATTCCCTGAGAAACTGAATGGCCTTGAAAAAGCTTCCAGATCTTGCCTTTGAGAATCCTTTTTGCTGACAGACCCACACAGACTTCCAATCAGACTGTTAGTGCTTCTCTTTTAAATGTGAATGGTTAGGCACCCACCCCCCCTTCAGCTCAGGTCAGATCTCGAGGTTCATGAGTTCCAGCCCCACGTCAGGTTCTGTGCTGACAGCTCAGAGCCTGGAGCCTGCTTCAGATTCTGTGTCTTCCTCTCTCTCCGCCCCTCCCCTGCTTGTGCTCTCTCTCTCTCTCTCTCTCTCTCAAAAATAAATAAACATTAAAAAAATTTAAATGTGAATGCTTAGGGATCACCAAACATTCCTGGAACATCTCCATTATGAGACCGACTAGCCAAACATCAAATGCACAGCACGAAAGAAATCAAGATAGCAAAGGAAAGAGGAAACAACTAAAAAAAAAACCTATCTTCAAAGATATTAGAATGGTATTACCTCTGCAAAATGATAGTATCTTGTATGATATTCTGAGAAGCAATTAGAAGTTCTTTTTATCTAAGAACCAGATCCTAGAATTTTAAAAAGTGAATCATAAGTGGATTATTTCACATACACTTTTGAAGGTAAAATAAAAGAAAATCTTTCAGAAAGTAGAACAAGAGATGAAGAGAAACAGGGGAAAAGAGGTAAAAGAATGAAAACATCAGAGCAAAAGGTCCAACATCCAGCTAATGGGAAGTCAATAGAGAGAATAAAGACAATAGTGGGGAGAAAATTAGCCAAGATGTAGCATAGGAAAATATCCCAGAAACAGGGATTTCCAGATGAAAAAGATCCACTGAGTACCCAGTACAATGAATGAAAACAGACCCATATCCAGTGATACCTGAAATTTTAAAGCCCCAGGCTTCAGAGATTAAAAACTGATCATGCACAAAGAAATGAGAATCTGAATGATACCAAACTTCTCAATAAAAATTTTTGATGCTAGAAGCCAATCAAAAAATGCCTTCATAATTCTGTAGGGAAATGATTTTCTTTCTTTCTTTCTTTTTTTAATGTTTATTTATTTTTGAGAGAAAGAGAGCACAAGTTGAGGAGAGGCAGAGAAAGAGGGAGACACAGATTTCGAAGCAGGCTCCAGGCTCTGAACTGTCAGCACAGAGCTCGACACGGGGCTCAAACCCACAAACCATGAGATCATGACCTGAGCCAAAGCTGGACGCTTAAGTGACAGCCACCCAGGTGCTCCACTCAGGGAAATGATTTTCAATCCAGTTACATACTCATAGAGATTATCAATTAAGTGTGAGGGTAGAATAAAAACATTCAGGGGTGCCTGACATCAGGTCATAATCTTGAAGTTCTCGAGTTTGAGCCCCGCATTGAGCTCTGTGCTGAAAGCTCAGAGCCTGGAGCCTGCTTCGGATTCTGTGTCTCCCTCTCTCTCTGCCCCTCCCCGACTTGCACACACGTGCTCTTTCTCTCTCTCTCTCTCTCTCTCTCTCAAAAATAAATAAAAACATTAACAAAATTTTTCTCAGGCGTGTAAGGGTTCTAAAAATTGACCCCCCTTGAACCTTGTCACAGGAAACTGATGGAGGAGATACTCTACCAAAATCAAGGAGCAAGCCAAGAGAGAGGAAGGCAATGGGATCCAGGAAACAGGTGCTCTGACACAGAGTGGGTGGAGAGACTTCCAGCATGGCACAAACTCTATTTTTCATTCTAAGTCTTTTGGTTCTATTTGACTTTTGAGCTACGTGACCATTTTACTTGGATTAAAAAAAATAAAGTTTCATTAAGGAAAAAAAGAAAACAAATGGTTGAAACACTTAAGAGTAAATTCTGCTTGCCAGATAAAAGAGCGATGAGGGGAGGAGAATTCTGGAGAGTGAAGCTGAGCATGGAAATCCGTGTCCAGAGCAGAATTGGCTCCGAGAGCGGAGCCGGAATCACGAGTGATGATGGTGTGCAAGGCACCAGTGAAGAAGGAGCTCTGAATGTGTTCCTTTCCAGGCTTGTTTCACTCGAGATGTATCCACCCTCCTGGCGATGATGGGAGACGCTTCCAAGACGTTCCAGCAGAGCCTGGGGAGGGAAGGAGTGTGCTGGAACCAACCTGTGTCTCAGGAAAAACAAGGCTTGGCAGGGAGTGATGAGGAATGGGACAACCAGTCATGGGAAGGTGTTGAAAACATTGCTCAAGTTTGGTAAGCTGCCATCCCCCTCAGCACGACATCACCCTCCGCTCTCCAGTTACCAGTCTGGTCTAAAGACAATGTACGTGATAAAGGTCTGTGCCCAGTTCCACTCCGGGAACCTTACAGAAAGTCCCCTCCCCCACCCCTTGGATGAGGCGTGAGCCTCGGGCTGTCTGAGTGCTTTGGGGAAGAGAACACAAGGCAACTGACCTTAACTGGGTCCTACTATGTGCAAGGCATGCAACGTACGTTTTCTTGTGCGAGTGACCCACTGCTTTAGGTGGGTATAAGTGCTATCTACACTTCTCAGATGAGGAAATGGGTGGCAAAGCTACTAACAAGTGGACATGAGACTTGATATGGTCTGCTTGACTTCAAAGCCCCCCATATTGAGAAATGGATGTAGAAAAAGCAGAGGGACAAATATTCAGCTGAGGCTTACAGTGTAGCCATAACATTTGTCCTAATGAGGCATAAGTTGCAGTCGCTTTCACTCCAGAAGCATCTTTGCCCTTTTTTAGGTATCCAGAACCTTCTGCCTGTCTCCTCACTACCCTTGTCAGTCTAAGAGTCATTGGATTTTGCCATTTTTATACTTTAAGATTAGATGTGCGAGCGTCTACGAGACAGAAGGGAATGTGCCTAGATTTTGTCAGTCTTGGCTTCCACAGCCTATCTTTTCCTCCCTCCCTCCTGGGGGCCAGAGACTGGCTTGTCAGAGCCTGGCTTAACCCTCTGCTCTCCTCCCCCTTTCCTAAAGAATCCTCATGGTTTTGGTTAGTCTGGTCATCTATAACTCTTGGGATGTTCCTTTAGAGTCGGGACGAAGAAACAGAGCACAGTAGCATGTTATTCAAGGGCCCCCAGGTTGGTAAGCAGTGGCCAGAAGGATGGGCAACTGGAAATTAGGTGGCACCAAGGCCTTTATTACTCACACTGCTTTCCCATGAAATGCTACTATGACTGACTACCAGTTTCCATTAATTGAGTGCTTATTAGGAGCTTAGTACTTATCACTTAATTCTTCTTAGCTCTGCTTTACAGATGAGCTGCTTGAAGCTGGAGAAACCCAGAAACAGGATGGTGCTCATCTTGTTAGCAAGCATGGAGCTGATGTTTGCACTTCCAACCTTGTTCCAATGCTTGTTATCTGACTTAAACTTGTCCAGCTCTAGACCTAAGTTCTTTTCTCAGGAACCCTTGACAAGAATGGGTTGCAGTTCAAGAATATGAGAAGTGAAATATTTTCAAAGTTGCCAAACAATATGTAAGAAATAAATTCACACAGGGCACCTGGGGGGGCTCAGTTGGTTAAGCGTGTGACTCTTGATTTTTGGCTCAGGTCACCATATCACATTCCGGATTGTGAGTTTGGGCCCCACATTGGGCTCTGTGCTGACAGTGCGGAACCTGCTTGGGATTCTCTCTCTTTGCCCCTCTCCGGCTTGTGCACACGGGCATGTGCTCTCTCTTTCTCTCTCAAAATAAACAAACAAAAAAAGAAATTCACACGTGGTAGCATTTCCTACAAAAGGAATTCATGATTGCGAAGGGATTACAATATTTCCATTTACATGTGATAATTTTTTTGCCAATTAGCAATAATTACTGTGACTGAAATATTAAACTTTTTTTTTAATGTTTATTTATTTTTGAGACAGAGAGAGAGAGACAGAGCATGAACGGGGGAGGGTCAGAGAGAGGGAGACACAGAATCCGAAATAGGCTCCAGGCTCTGAGCTGTCAGCACAGAGCCCGACGTGGGGCTCAAACTCACGGACCGCGAGATCATGACCTGAGCCGAAGTCGGCCGCTTAACTGACTGAGCCACCCGGGCGCCCTGTGACTGAAATATTATATGTATTGTATATCATGAATATGAGGAAACAATGTTTTATGTTTTAGGTGAGGACATTAAAATTCTTTTTTTTTAATTTAAGATTTTAGTTTTTTTTTTATGTTTATTTATTTTTTACAGAGAAAGACAGAGTGTGAGAGCAGAGGAGGGGCGCAGAGAGAGGGAAACACAGAATCTGAAGCAAGCCTCAGGCTCTGAGCTGTCAGCACAGAGCCCAACATGGGGCTTAAACTCACGAACTGTGAGATCATGACCTCATCTGAAGTCGGCTGCTTAACCGACTGAGCCACCCAGGCGCCCCTAAAGATTTTAGTTTTAAGTGATCTCTATACCGAACATGGGGCTTGAACTTACAACCATGATTTCAAGAATCACATGCTCTACTGACTGAGACAGCCAGACGCCCCAAGGAGGGCATTAAATTCTGATCATGCTTTTTCAATCCCTGATTGTATGGCATTTCATCCTAAGTAAAACCAAGTGAAAAAGAACATTATTTCCCACAAAGTTTGAGCAGAGTTCATCCCTGAGTTTTCTGGTGCCTACCTCAACCTTGAAAAACATCTTTAACAATTATTGTTAGCCAACATTTATAATGCACCCCCTTTGCCTCTTCCATTCAGAGACATTCTTTTTTGCTGATTAACCTCATTCTTTCTCTTTCTTCTGCTTCCTTATGAGAACATAAACACTTGGCATTTCTCTATTGACAAACATTCCCTGGAAAATTAAGTAAAAAAGGAACATTAAGAAGCAGCTCTTAAACCTCCACTGCCTGTTTTTGCTTTTTTAACAGCTGCCCCATGGCTTCTCCGTCACACCAGGTACTCTGTCTGCTAGGGTGAGAAATGCCTCCATCTTGATGGTGAACCTGAACCATACAATAAAGGAGGGTTTTCAAACTGGGTTCCCCGGAGCCCTTGGGGACTTGACAGGGATCCCTCGGGTGGGCTGGGGGGACAGCAGGCTGTGAGTTATATGTGTGATGGAAGCAGAGCTGAGCTGGAGTTAGGTGGAGGCAGGTCTGCTTTTTTTTTTTTTTTTTTTTAATGTTTATTGTTGAGAAACAGAGAGAGACAGAGCATGAGCAGGGGAGGGGCAGAGAATGGGAGACACAGAATCTGAAGCAGGTTCCAGCCTCTGAACTGTCAGCACAGAGCCCGACGTGGGGCTCAAACTCATGAACTGTGAGATCATGATCTGAGCTGAAGTCAGATGTTTAACCGACTGAGCCACCTAGGCGCTCCAAGGTCTGCTTTTATATTGGGTACCATGTACGGTTTTGTAGGAATAAAAAAGTTCTACAGCCACAAAAAAGTTTGAAAGCCGCTGTACATAGGCTTGAATCCCCTCCCAGAATTTGGAACAGACCATCTGCTGAACTCCAAAGCTAAGGAAAGGTAATATCCTTCACCAACATCTGGCGTGACAGTAAGGAGTAGTTGTAAAATGATCCTGCAAAATGGTGGGACACATAAGTTGGTAGTAACAACACAGCAATGGTTATGATGCAGGAAATGTGTGTGGGGGGCCATTCCATCTACTGTGTCCTCCTGAACCTGAAGCCAAGGTCGGCGGTTCTGACAGAGGGACTCTGGCTATCAAACTGGATCTGGCTTGTGCCAGTGGAAGGCATGAAGGTGAGAACCCAGTAGATCAGTAACAACTGTCATCAAATATTTGCTTTTGCTTTAAAAATCAACTCCATCCCCTTCTTTTATAACTATGTTCTCTTTAATCTTTAAAAAATTTTTTTAAAAAGCTTATTCATTTTGAGAGAGAGAAAGAGAGACAGAGAGTGAGTATGAGAGCAGGGGAGGGGCAGGGAGAGAGGAAGAGAGAGAATCCCTAGTAGGCTCCCAACTGTAGGCTCATGAACTGTGAGATCATGACCTGAGCCGAAATAAAGAGTCGGACATTTAATCGGCTGAGCCACCCAGGCGCCCACAACTGTGTTCTCTTTATGCCTACTTGCTGACTAAACTACCCCTTGAGATTCATACTGTACGCATTAAAAATGATCTGAAAATACCACTATCTGCAAGTCTCATATATTGTTATTAATGTTTCCTTTTCATGAAGTTCTGGATATTTGAGTCTTATCTTCTAAACTCTAGATTCTTTTTTTTTTTTTTTAATTTTTAATGTTTATTTTTGAAAGAAAGAGAGAGAGAGACAGAGACGGAGTGCTAGTGGGGGAGGAGCAGAGAGAGAGGGAGACACAGAATCCAAAGCAGGCTCCGGGTTCCGAGCTGTCAGCACAGAGTCTGACATGGGGCTCTAACCCATGAACCTCGAGATCATAACCTGAGCTGAAGTTGGACGCTGAACTGACTGAGCCACCTGGGCACCCCTAAACTCTAGATTCTTAAAAAGCAGGCTCTAATTTCGTTCATCTCTGTACTACTGCTTGGAAGTACCTAACATAGTACAGGCATACCTCAGAGACATCATGGGTTTGGTTACACCCCGCTGCCATAAAGCCAATATTGCAATAAAGTGAATCAAATTCATTTTTGGGGAGGGGGGTTTCCCAGTGCATAGAAAAATTATGTTTACATTGTACTATAGTCTATTAAGTGTGCAATGGCATTATATCTAATTTACATACTCTAATTAACAAACACTTCGTTGACACAGAGACATAGTGCGCGATTGCTGTTGGGAAAATGGCACCGACAGACTTCCTCGATGCAGGGTTGCCCCACACCTTCAATTTGTAACAAATTGCAGTATCTGTGAAGCGCAATAAAACGAGGTCTGTCTGTACCTTGCTTATGAAGCAAGCACTAGATAAATATTTGGGAATGAAGGGCTCCCTGTCTTATTACCTGGAAATCGGTTGGCTGCTTAGTACCCCACGGCCCATCAAAACAGACACGCATAGATTTTAAATCGTTCTTAATCCAAATGGGTTTTAATTCTGTTTTCTGTTCTTTCCTTTCTGTCCAGGACAACCAAATAAAACCCCAAACAGATGGCTCAGCTTTCTTGGTGTGGAGGGAAATGTAAGGACAAACAGCCTCTGTGATGCCAATTTTCCTTTCGCCCCGATCAGAGGAGACTCGTGGAAAAAAAGTCACAAGATATCGTGGCAAATGGGCTCCTAAGGTGTGAGGACTACCCCACTCTGTGTCGGGAGCGTCCAACTAATCTAAAAACCCAGGCCACCAGAAAGTTGCCCGGTGGCTGATATAGCTCAGCCTTTCCAGGTATTAACTTCCAGATTACTCTTGCTCTGTAAAAACACATACTGTCTGAAATAGATCTGCTATGGTGATGATGATGATGGTGATGATGGTGATGATGGTGATGAGGATGACGACAGCAGGAACACCCACTGAACACTATACGGTGGGCATTGGCCGAGCCCCTTATGCCCGTGATCTCACTTACACTTCACAACCGCCTTACGAGGTAGGGCTCTTACGACTTCCAGATGCCACGTGATCAGCCCACACACGACCCAGCAAGGCAGAGCCACTTGACCAAGGACTCAGGGCTTCTACTGCCGAATGGGACTTACCTAGGAAGCACAGAGTTAGGCGGCCTGGATTTTGCAGGGGATGCGACTTTCGGTTCTGGCCCAGAGCTCCCCGAAGGTCCTGGCAGAGAGTCCTGCGCTGGCCCCGGTTGGTTTGGAAGTACTTCCCTCGCCGAAGTCAGGAGATGCTCTTTATCTTTAACTTCTTTTTCGCGGGACTTGGCTTTGTGTTCTGCCAGAAGGAGGTCAAATTGCTTTTTCCGGCCTGGGACTGCCCTCCGATGGCTTAGTGAATGTGTCTAAGGAGAAGAGAGATGAAAAGCACAGCCTCTTTGATCAGCACATAAACCTGCTTCCCCAGGCCCTCCATTTCAGAAACAGCAATTCATGGGAATTTGGAGGTGCTTGAAAAGTCAACTTCAAGGCAACGGCTCCTGTTCTGTGGCTGGGAAGAGGCAGACACCACACAAACGCAACCATGCCCTACACTCCTGGCGTTAAGAAGCCAAAGCTTCCTCCAGAAAATGGCTTAGGATGACCAGCTTCCGCGCAGAGCCCACGGAAACCTCTCTGGATGAAAGGCAACGGTGAGGGCGCGCTAGAGTTAATCCAGGTGCAGGTGGGAGGCTGGCTTTGGCCCGGACACACACGGCCGGCCACCGGGCAGAGGGGGCCACGGCCTCGAGCCCGGGGAGCACTAGCACTTCAGTGTGAAATACGGGGGCCGGGGGCTACCCGATGGCGGCCGCCTCGCGTCGGCTGTCCCCGTGGCCACCCGGCGTGGCCGGATCAGGGGCGCGGCCGCTCGTCCTCCCCTCCGGGGCTGCCTTTCAGGCGCTGCCGCCGTTGCCGCCGCTCCCGCATACATTAAAACGTAGCAGGGTTTAGAACCGCCTGTGAGTGCCTATAAATACAATTTACTGTCTGGCCTCACAAGTAACAGGGGAAGCCTATTTTTTTTTTTTTCCTTCTTAAAAAGCCAGCCAGCTTGAGGCAGGCACTCTGCTACCATGGAAGAGAAGAAAGCATTTCCCTTACAAAGAACAGCTGGGGGTCATGTCGAGGTTCCACACCCTGCCGTGTGCAGAGAGTGGCATGCAAACATTTCGACAAAGGCCCCAGCGAGAGCAGGAAGTATTTTTTATGGAAAGAGAAATACCTTGCAGGTGAGGGATCTTGTGCAAGGTTTCTTTGTCTCGGGATCCAATACTCCACAGTGTTTATTTGGGTCAAATTCTCTCTCTGGTTTAAGAAACAAACAAAAAATATAAGAAAAAAGGAGACTAAATAGGATATGGCATTAAGACTACATTTAAAAAAAAATGCACATTTGCACCAACAAGTGAGACATTGTCAGGCAATCTGGGTTTTTTGTTTGTTTGTTTTGTTTTTCTTTTCCTTTCTTTCTTTTTCTTTTTCTTTTTTTTTTTCCCCCCAACTGGCCGCTAAAATGCTTCAAGAACCGCTCAGGGGAAAATGGCGCTCCCCTTTGACCCCTGAGTTCCAGGTCCAGCTTCGGGAGGGATGTAAATGCAGCACAAGGCCGGGGGGGGGGGGGGGGGGGGGGGGGGGGAGGGTGGGGGCAGGCACCGGAGGGCGAGGAGCCCTGACGCTGTCACACTTTATGTCACTTGAAGAGTTCCCCAGGTACTTGGCACTTTGGGCATAGCTGGCTGCAGACCAGGAAGAGGGCCTGAGGCCCAAGGGCCACTGTGTCCTGGGCGGCTCCCCCCCACCTCGCCTTCCTGCTGGTTTTTAGCCATTTAAGTGGGAGATTATTCCTTGACAGGTCAGTGTGACCTGCCTCTCTTGTGCTTTGCCACGTCTTCAGCACCAGGCTTTTCGTGCAGCCGCGCTGACCAGAAATGTCGTTTACCTGATTCGGGAATGTTCTGGCCGAGTTGTAGGCAGGGGCAGGGGGAAAGTTCGGGTGTGTGCTCTATGTGTGTCTGCATAGTTGTAAGTTGCCTGGAGGGCAGGTCCTGCTAGTCTCCCAGCTTGCTTTGCACCCAGCACGGGCCCTGTTGCTCCAAATGGGAATGAGCCAGGGCTAGCCAGCCTGTTGGGGCTGAAGGGCGGCTGCAGACAGGCTAGGCTTTCTCCAGTTCCCGCCTTCTCCCTGGACTGTGGATGGCTCATGGTGAGGTTACTTCTAAGGACGCTGAACTTTTTATGCCCACTTATGGATCCTTTGCTCCTTCTGGATTACAGCAATGCTCCCTCCCCCTGGAGAAGGAGGGGAAGTGAGGCCATCCCTTAAGGACTCTTTAGGCTTCAAAGGTTCACCTCTCAGATGGTCTGTGCTGTTTCTGGAAGGCACCCAGCAGACACCTGAGTCCTGAAGCACAGGGATGACACAGCTCTTCTGGGCATTCAGGGAGGCCGGCAGCCGTGTTGGTGGGTGGGTGTGCGGGTGGGGGTTGTATATAAATTTGGGAATGTCTCCTTAAGAGGTCTGAATAGCTGCAAACTAAAAGGAGGTTACTCGGAGCACAATAACTGAATGTGTTCTGTTTTTAAAAGAGGGTTTGGGGGTTGTGCTGGTGGCTGCATCGGTGGTGATGATGATGGTTCGATAAAAAACATTCTGACGTCCAAGACAGATTTCCTGGTTGGCTATCAAAATGCCTCCCACCTCTTTTTGTTTTTGTCATTGTCATCATCATCTTCTTCTCTTTCAAAGACTTGATTTTTAAGTAATCTCTACGCCCAATGTGGGGCTCAAACTCCTAACCTCGAGATCAAGAGTTGCATGTTCCACCGAATGAGCCAGCCAGGCACCATCCCCACCCCCCCCCCCGCCCCCCTACCCCACCTTTCTCTAGCTTCACTTTTAGGACTAGAAAACTGTGAGGCCTGGAGACGCCTGTTTCCTGTGTGCCCTCGCTGCCCACCAAGGAGGGCCTGGGCGCCGGGCCCCAGGCTGCCTGCCATGGAGTTCTTTCCCTTAGGCCTGTTGGAGTCAGACCGGGGCCCGGATCCACACCAGCTCTCACACTGGCCCGCAACTGAGCAGGTTGCTTGGCTGGGCAATAGGAGCTGGCCGCCAAATGTCAAAGCGAGATAGAAACAAGCGAGATAGAAACAAAAGACCCAATGAGACAAAACAACCAACAAAATGCAAAACCAACAGACAACAAGAACCTCCCCCCCCCCATATAACTTCAGGTCAGGGTGCAGGCTGGCAGCCATGGTCACGCTTCTGCCTCTGGACACTGCCCAGCCGGGCCTACTGGTTTTTCCAGGGATGTTACCACCCAGCTCTGCAGAGTGAAATTGAACTTTCCATTCAGGAAGAGAGCCAGGAGCAGGGGGCTCCTGTCTACACAGGGAGGCCCCGAAAGGCTCCAAGAGACTGCCAGGCCCTACCTTCCTTCCTTGATAGTGGGTGAATAGTACATAGAGACATTTTTAGGGTAAAAATTTTCTGAATGCTTTGGGGACAAAGTACTTTTAAGAAATAATTTTTTTTTTTTTAAGTTACAGATGTAAGACAGGAAAACCAAAATACACATTAACACAAAGTACAAAATAAAAATGACCCACAATTCTTAGGTTGATTAAGAATTATGCTCCTACTAGAGGGCCCAGTTTCTCTCTCACAGGGTGGTTTTCGTTGTATTTTCTTTTTTCTAGTCAACATTTGATAAATGCCCATGGTGTGTGAAGACGTTATAAAGTTTATAGCTTTTCTTGGTCTTTTGGAGGAAGCAGAACTGCCAGATTTAGTTCTACAACAAATCCAAAGCCAATATCATCCCTATGGGGGCCTCTAAGGGCAGCCATTGCCTCAAAGACTGGCCAAGTGCACCTTTCCAGGCATCCTGAGTGTCTATGCAGACAACCAAGAAGTAGATCTGGGAGAAATCCCTCAACACCTCACCTGCTGTGCTAGTCCAAGCATTCCTGAATGGCAATTCCAACCTGATTATGTGGGAAAGGCAGTGGTAGCTCCAGACCACAGAATCAACATGGCAACCAACTAGACCAAAGGACAGAGTGGGGTAGATGGGACTGTCCCGAGCCCGCCCTGAGGTACTGTTGGGTATCATTATGGTTGTCCACCTTCCCTGCGCTGAGGCTTCCACGGAAACCCAGGGAGCAGGCCAGCCTGTCAGCACACGGTAAGACCATCACAATGCATGGGCTGTTGTGGTTGGTGGAAAGCATCCTGCCTCCCGGGTCAAGAGGATCAACTCCCACTGAGTCGAGCGAGAGACCTCGTCCGACCCGGAAATAAGAGAACCATTTCTCCCTCGCAGTTTTAGGCAGGGGTCCTGTTTGCACATAAATTCCGTGTCCCCCTTAAAATGAAACAGACCTGCTTAATTGTAAGAACACACCGCTCCTTGGTTACGAATATGACCCAGAGGCGCTCTAATCATGAGTCCGACTCTAACGATACAGACACATACCTGAAAGTCTCCTGTAAGGCTTGTTGTTGTTTTTGGTGCCATTTTGGTGTTTCTTGTCTATTGTGGCGGGCAAAATTCCTTTGCCATTTAAGATCTTCTCTGGGGAGGGTGGCACTGACTTAGACATCAAGACTGGCTTAATTAAAGGTGGGGTGGAGACGGCAGAGGACGAGGTGGAGCAGGAGGTGACCGCAGTAGTGGTTGTTGAGTTCATTTTGACATTGGCACCATCTGCCTTCACTAGATTAGGGATTTTCTCTAAACTGACTACAGGAACCGGAACGCTGAAAAATAAATGAATAGACACACACAATTGCCTTCTTTGATACATCTGGTCCGCTGAGAAGCTATACCCGCTTACCCTCATCAGAACACTTCCTTATCACTTATTTATACTCCTCTTACAAGCGAGCAGCGCGATCCCTTGATGGGAGGGAGATTTGTGCCTTGGAAAGGGCCAACGGGGGGTTCGAGGCTGGCGCAGCGCCAGGGATGGCATCGGAGCTGACTGATTACCTCCTGTACCGGCTGTCCTCATAGACCCTGCAGCTCCCCCTTCTCAGCCCCGACATGTCGGCGGTCTCTGAGACAGCACCTTGGGCAGAACAAGGTGCCCGCTGTGAAGCTCAGAAGAGATGCTGTTTGTCCCCTGAAGAGGGTGTGCCACCATGCCACTTGCTGACTCACATCCCCTCCCCCTGCTGCTCGCTGGTCTCCCACCTCGGCGATCAGGCCTGACATCTGCTTAGCTCGGGAGCGCTGACAGGCTCATGCTGCACGGAGGCATGGCTGCGGGCCAGCGAGCCATGCTACCTGCTGTTGGAGGACTTCTGGATCACTCCTGTCCTGGGGACGGGCTCAGACTGAGAGAGGCACCATGTAACATTATCTAATATGCCATTTTAGGCAGCTAGTTATGTAAATAGGCAATTCTCAAGGCTGGCAGGTGAGAGGATGAATTTTAAGAAGACATAGCACAAAGGTGCATGTTTGCTCTTCAAAATCTGTCACCATAGCCCCACTTCCCTGCGATTTCTCCGATAATGGATATGCGTTTGATTTCTGTGCATGTAATGCTGGGGGACCCTGTGTCTGGGGGGGCTGTGGAGGATTCTGTCTCAGGGTCTTGAAAGATGAGAAGAGATGAATAAGCTTTTCTCTGGTTCCTGAACTGTTCTCTTTCCTCCTTGTAGGAGGGCAGAACGCTAACACTTCAGCTCCCCAATCATCTCTGAGCTGAGAGGAGCCGACTTAGCTATTTGAATGCCAAATGATCTAGAATATAGCTTATACATACGTGCAGACAATGTAGGGCATGAGAGAGAGGCTGATTCTGCAGGGGAGGAGTCTCATCTGTCCACATGGCTGGCTGGCTCCTCTCAGATTTAGTCACAGATCGTTTTTTGGACCAATTTGTTCATGAAATTATTTTAGTGACCCCTGAGCCCTTGCCTCTTTGCTAACTTTGAAACAGGATCACAGGTGTTATTTATAGGTCTTTGCCAGTGAGAAGGGCACTCAGTGGTTAAGCAGATTGTCGCTGGACTTCACCCACTTTACCCTCGGACCATGTGCTTTCTTGACCTGGGGAAGGATGGTGTGGGATTTCAAGTCCTGCGTGAAGGGAAAGTGGAACAGTGGGTTTCAGTAATACACTAAGTCCCTGATAATTTCGTCTTTGATCAGTGTCTCAATCACTGAGTTATGTCCCGACTGCTGCTACCTTCTATTTAGTGGCAATTTGCAAAGTACTCACAAAGCACTGAAGCACAAGAAGCCCTTGAAAAGTCAGCACGGTAAGAAGCTGGAAAGAGGTTACCTGCTGAAATTAATGCTGCATTCCTGATTTTTTTTTTTTTCTGAATGGTAAAAAAATGTAAAACCATGGGACATGGGATTCTTCTAGGCTCCTTCCCTCACTCAATTTTAAAAGACACAAACCATACAAATTAGGGTCTTGAAGAGATAGGCGTGCACCCATGTTCACAGCAGCATAATTCACAACAACCAAAAGGTGAAAGCAACCCAAACGACAATTAACGGCTGGCTGGATACACAAACTGTGGTATATCCATTCAGTGGAATATTATTCAGCCTTAAAAAGGAAGGAAATTCTGACACATGGATGAACATTGAGAACATTATGCTAAGTGAAGCAAGCCAGTCAGAAAAAGACGAACATCAGAAGATTCCACTTTTGTGAGGTACCTAGAGTGGTCATATTCATACAGACACAAAGGAGAAATATGGTTGCCAAGGGCTGGGGTTGGGGGAGAACAGGGAGCTGTTATTTATGGGTATAAAGTTGCTGTTTTGCAAGATGAAGAGTTCTGGAGATTGGTTGTACAACGTGAATGTACTTAACACTATACATTAAAAGTGGTTAGAATGGCACATTTTCTTATGCGTATTTTATCACAAGTAAAAATACAAACCACTCCCTCCCCCCCAACAAATCACAAAATTCATGGAACTTAAATTACATGTCAATATCCTGGCTTTAAAAACACATATTATAAAGGCCTGCTTAAAAAGTTCCTGTTGAGGGGCGCCTGGGTGACTCCGTCACTTAAGTGTCTGACTCTTGATTTTGGTTCAGGTCATGTTCTCACTGCTGTGAGATGGAGCCTGATGCCCTGGGCATGGAGCCTGCTTAGGATTCTCTATCTCTGCCCCTCCCCCACCCACGCAGGTGCTCCCTCTCCCCCTCTCGAAAAATGAAATGAAATGAAATAAAATAAAATAAAGCTCTTATTGATTTAGTCACCTTTGTCCTGATCTGTTGATTTCTGTTTTTTTAGAATAAGAAGTTCAACTTTGGGTGGGAGGATTCTCTAGTGCCTGAGTGGCCTTCTCTGATATCCTTCTTTGTGAAGCCCAGTAAATTCAGGAAAGGAAATTAGGGCCCTGGGGTTTCAGGCTGTTGTTGCATGAGCTGGTATGAGTAAAGGGAAGGCCTCTAGTTTCTGTGGAAAATGGCCAGGGCACATGCTGAGTACCCATGAGTTCAGCCGACAAAGATATAATGTTGGGCTGGAATAGTCTAGAGCAATCGTAAGAACTGAAATAAATGTAAACACCAAGCCAAATGGTCCTCAAATGCTTATGGTACAGTTTGTGTTTCTCCCCTAAAGTCAACGTCCAACTCCAACATGCTCCTTAATTCAGCCACGAGAGCACAGGTCCACTCGGTCCAGCCATCTGGAACAGTGCCAGCTGACTCATCTCTTTGGTAACGCTTCTTTCCAACTGTGTGTTAGTGAGTGAGCTTGAGCCAGGTGAGCTAATATCTGTGACTGATCTCCCAACTTGGAATTTTCTCCACTATATAACAAGTGTGGTGCAGTCACACCCTCTACTGCCAATGCTTCCAGAACTCCAGACTTCAATCCCAACGCCCATAGGCAGGATGTGGAATTGGAGCCCATCAGAAATTAGAAGAGAAGGCTACTGTGAAGTTCCCTGGGATTGAGTTTTCTTGCATCGGAATGGGAGGCGTTAGGGAAAAAAGTCTGATCAAGAGTGTTTCCAAGGGTTCCAAAGACCAGATGAATTGTAAGGAGCTGAGCCCCTGAGTAAACGTCTCTGATGCCAAGTAATTGGGACCCATCTTGGCAGTGGGAGGGGATAGGAGACTCATTTGTTTTAGGTTGGAATTCTAAGGGTGTCCAGTAACTAAATGGAGAAGGGCTGTAGATAGAGTGAAGGAGGAGAACCTGGGAACTGACCTGGATACTTTTTTTTTTTTTAAGACTTTATATTAAGTAATCTCTACCCAAAATGTAGGGCTTAAACTCACAACCCCGGGATCAAGAATTGCATGCCATTCTGACTAAGCCAGCAAGGCACCCCTGACCCGGATACTTTTATCTTTGGTTGTCCCTCTGCCCCTAAGGTTTTGGGCTTCCCCTCTAAGGTAACCTGCCTCTGGTCTGAGTTGAGAAGGTACTTCTGCTAGGAGTTAAAGCAGGGAAGCAGGCAGCTCAGTGGTGGTGGGCAGGGTCAAACACATCCTTAGAAGAAACGAGAATCAGAGAGAGAGAGAGAGGTGAAAAGCCTTCCTGTTTGCTCTTGCCAACCTGATTCCCCAAGATAAATGTCAGCCATCAGTCCACTGGAATATTTAGTCTCTTTTCTCCACTACCGTTGGCAACAGCTCTCAGATCATAAACTAACGAACAAAGGAGGAAATGATTCCAAGATGGTGCCACACAATTTGGAAAACCGATCCCAGACATTCCATCTCGTTTCAGCTGAGAGCCCTGGTCCCTGCTTCACTTACACACACATCCCGCGTGTGTCTACACTCCAGGGTGTGAGGGTGCGGCTGTCTGGAAACCATCATCTCACAACTGCCTCCTGCTTTCTCCCATGGTGCCCTTTCTCACTGTCCCACTTCCCCTACCATCACCGCTGGCCAGTACAGTGTCCCAGCCCTGGGCAGTGGACCCTGAATAACAGGTTTAATTTTTTCCATTGGAAAGAAGCCAAAAGATTCTGACCGCTGCTTTCTCAGTGTGGGTATCTCCCCCGCATGGAATCGCACTAACTCAAACATCTCCACGTGGGGTCGGGGTGGGGGGGGGGGGCTGGGAGGGGTGGGTAGTTGGAAACACCCAGATGACTAAGCAGTTTATCACTGTTTGCTCAGGTGATAAACAAGCCTGGAAGTTACCGCCTCCCTCCTCAGGAAAGCCCAAGCCCCTCAAGTTTCAAGTTCCCTTTCTGTCTTAAGGGATGCAACTCACACACTTCCTGAGTCCCACAATTAGCTGCATTTATCACCTCGCTATTGTCCTTTCTTGGAGGAGCAGAGTTTGAAAGGGAAAGGTGAGTCCGGCTCTGTCCCTGTTGCTTTCATAATGCCTGTTTCGTTCGCTGCCAGGGAGCCCAGGGCTGCAGCTTGTTCCCCTGCTGTGTCTAATATACTGGGAGTAGTTATCTCCTTGTTAGCCCTGTATCTCTGTCTCTGGTCCAGGGAAGGGATCCTGGGAAGTCCTCCCTCAGCCTCCTGGCTATGTGGGGGAGACATCTACCTTGCTTCTTTTCTGCTGCTTTGGCTGCCATGTCTTCTTCCTGAGTGCCTGTCTGAATTTATCATTCAGGACCGAGGAGGCTGCTCTGGCTTTAAGAAAAATGGCTCTCCCGGCACCAAGTGGATTCCTGCCCAGGGTGATGTCTGCAAAAGAGCAGAGGTGGAAGAATCTCACGGTGCCTTTTCAAGGGCCACCCGTGTCTTTCGGGACCAGCTGCTCTCCTGCCAGCTACAAGGTCCTGTGGATCTGATTTATTCTTTCATCATCAACAGATAAGTCTTAAAAGAACGGTTCAGAAAATCTGGAGGCCTGCAGAAATCGTTGCCAGCTCTGCTCTACTTACCGGCGCAGGGTAAAGATGGATTTGACAGGCAAGAGCCCGAAGACATATGGTATTTGTGCTGTGGGTTATGTGTCTGATGAGAGTTCTCAGCTGTCTGATTTCTTCCCACCAATTCTTTCGACAAAGGCCCATGTGCCTGTGCTACTGGCCTGGCAGAATTTTGAGGATCTCTGAGTCACTGCCAGATCCTTGAACAGGCCACCTCACCCAGCCTCCTGCCTTCTAAGCAGTGACAGTATTTAAGTCATCCCAAATAAAAGGGGGGATTTACTCTATTTTAAAAGATCCTCAGAGAAGGAATTAAATTTGGCTCATTTGGATGCATTCTGGGAGCAGCTATCAGGACATTATTTACATCAAGTTTAAATTCTTCAAGTGGAAGAAATACCTGGGACATTCTTAAAGCCTGAGGGTCAGGCAATTGCTAAGAATCAGCCTCAGTAACAGAGCTACAAAGTCCTCAATGGATAGAGGAGGCACTATGTAAATCCCGATGAATGAATCAAAAAATTTTTTTTTTTTAATCTGGAAAAACAGATTGGGAAAAACTTTTAGAAAGCCAATTTGTAAACACCTTAAGCAAACAGAAAACAGGGTAATCAACCACAGAGCACATAAATTAAAAAAAAAAAAACCTGCCAGATTAATCCAATATTATTTTGTGGCTGAGGGTCAGGTCCGGTGGTCAGGGAGAAAGCACTGTGTTTACTCTCTCCTGGCCTTTGCACAGCTTTGGATTCGCTCCCATATAACCCACCCTCAATAAACTGGGAAAACGTGGTCAGACCACAGAGCTATTGGGGGTGAGAGACCCTGGCAGCAGAGGCAAAAAAGATTGGGTAGCGGGGTCTCGTGCCAGCCCAGAGCGGTACCCAGCAGAGCTCAGAGGGACCTGTCGCTGGCCAGGAAGGTTAGAGCATCTCCATCAGTGACTTGGGTGATGGGCCAACATCTCCATCAACTCGGAGGAGAGGTGGTTAGCCACTGAGAAGATGTGGGACTTTCCCTTCAGCCCATTATGAATGGGGGAGAGATGAACCTGGGGACTTTGATGAATTGTAAAAGTGGCCAGGAGCAAGTGAAACAAGGAGGGTTGGATGTCATTGCTCTACGGGGCGTTGCAAGATAGTTTAGGATAATCGTTAGGAATATAGGCTTCAAATCAGACAAACCTAGATGCGAATCCTGCCAGTTGCCTTATGGTAGAAAAGCCATCAGACTTCCCAAGTCCAGGGCCTCGGCAAGCCCGTAAGGACTTCTGTGAGAATTAGAAGAGGGTGGCTGACCTGGAAAGTGGAAATGTGCCGGTTTCAGTTCCTCCCTGCCTCCTGGGCGGGGACAGACTCGTATAGGCATATGGGGGCTGCCCTCCCTACCTTATTTCAGGAACTTACCACTCTGGGCCTCAGTTTCCCTATCAGTAAAATGAAGATCATGGTAGAGATTTGAGGTGATTACATGAGATCATACAAACAGAGTGCTTAGCAAAGTGCTGGGCATACAGTTGGCCTTCAACAAATTGGAGCTAAAATAAAAAGGGGAGAGAAGATTGTGCTGTCCCCTCTCCCTACTGACCCTGAGTCTTGTGGGGTATACCTCTGGGGTGCAACTCATCAGAAACTTGTGTCCTCTTTGCCTTCTGGTCCGACAATGGAGGGAGGGCCACACAAGGCGGGAGGAGGAAGGGGCTGGTGGCCTTCCATATTTACCATATTCACCCAGGGGAGGATCACTTTTGGGGGGTGTAGTGAAGAGGAAAAACAGAACTAGGTAGGACATCTTCCCTTCCCCATTGTTTCTGAATCCCTGATCTTGTATGCACGGCCCAAGCCTGGATGAGAGGTTAGAGATCCCAGCTGGAGAACGCATTCTGGAGGAAAAGTGAGCAGGAGGTAATGGGGGTTCTTCTGGCTCTAAGACATCTTCTGTAAGACTGACTGCATGGGTTCTCAGCTGCTCCAGATTTCCTGGAGGCAGAAGGCCCCAGCACCAGCCTCTCTCCAAAGTCTCTCCAGCACTTTGGTTAATCAGGGTTTCGCAAGGCCTGGAGCTCAGAAGGTGGTCCCCAAACCCGCTGGGAGATCAACAGGCACTAAATGCCATTCCTGGTGAGTCGTAATGCCCTAAGACTGTGGGAAAAAATCAGCAAGCTAGAGGAGAGGAAGATGAAGAAGGGAAAACAGAGTCCTGGCACAGCAGGGTAAGTCGTGCAGGACAGGCTGTCTCTAGAGTGCACTTGGACCAGCTTGCCTGCTGTGCTGCTGCCTTGGGTGGCGCATCCAGGAGGAGTGTGAGACCAACCCTAGGCCAGAGCAATTGCACCTGCTCTGACAACTAAAAGTGTCAGTTAAAACGAATACCGAGTGAAATTCACATCAAGGCAAAAATGGTATCAGAGCCTCTGAGGGCAGGACTTGAGATGTCAGCGACCAGGAAGCAAGTGGATCCTGGAGAGAGCGCTGGTGCAGAGCAGAACAGAACCCCAACCCCGCCCCCCCACCCCCCACCCCCTCCCCCCAGCCCAGGACAGGCTCTGGAGAAGCAAGCAGGAGCGCTCCCCTCTGTAGCCACCAGAGGTCATTGGCTCCCGCTACCAGAGCTGCAGGCGGCTCCCGTCTGCCCGGCCTGTTCCTCGCCTTCCAGACCCAGCACAGCCAAGACATTCACTGTCTCTCTCGGGCCCAGGAGCCAACACCGACTGGGGGGTGGTGGGGAGGGGAGAGGACTCCTCACAGAACATCCTCCTTCACCCCCTGCCAGGGGAGGCCCGGAGCCAAGCCCTGGGCTCAGGTCCTCAGCTTTTGCTTTCAGGAAGCTTGTTCTGAGCAGACTGGGGATGCACACATGGCACGGTGTCCCTGGCTGCCTGTGGGTGCCCCAGCCTCTGCTCCCCACTGTCCTTCACACATGAAGAGCCCCAGGGAGCGTCTTCCCTCACAAGTGGCCTGGGAGCCAGGGTGTCACTCACTCTGCTCTTTTCTTCTCCACATGGAATCCTGGGCAGGCAGCCCTGCACCCCAAACACCTCCATCCAGAACACTGAGCACACTGTTTAAACCATCAAGAGCTGGAGACTTGACATGGACCTACAGCAGACTCAGGAAATTCTTTGTCCCAAACTAAATACTTTGTATTAAAACAAAAAACAAAAAACAAAAAACAAACTCTTCTGGTTCACAACATCACCATCCAGTCAGAGACCTTGGCTCTTTCCTGACATTCGGTCACTCACAGAGGTCTACCTGCTGGTCATTGTTGCTCGCCTGAACACTGATGAAAATCCCTACCACCAGTCTTTCCGTCCCAGCCTCTTCTCAGCCTCCACTCAGCTCCCGTGCAAATCTGACCCCGCCGTCCTGCTGTTCCAAAGGCTTGGCGGGCTCCCCGCTGTCCAGAGTCCAACCTCACAGCCCAGCCCCCCACAGCCCGCGCCCTGGGGAACCTTCCCCCACAGCCTGGTGGGGCTCTTACCGCTCCTTAAACACCCAGCTCTCAGCTTGGCTCCTGGCCTTTATGTGGGCTGGGCGGTTCCTTCTGTGGCGGTGCCCTCCTCCCTCCTCCGGGTGAATACTCCCCCATCTGCCCAGATCCAGATGAAATGTCCTCTTCTCTCTCAGAGCTGGCTGTTCCTTCCTAGGTGTTTGTGCCACATTTATCATGTCAAATGGCAAGGTCTCAGTTCTATGTTAATGTGGCCTGACCAGAAAATGGGCTACCTGAGGACAAGGACCTTGACCAAGTGTCCATGCTGCTCTGGAGTTACCTCAGTGACATATGCATTATTTGGCACTGAGGAAGGGCTCGGTGAATGGTCGATGAGTGAATTAATGTTCTCAGTGAAGGTTAAGTCACATAACACGATAAAACCAAACCAGTGCTCCGCCAGAACAAACGCTGGAGGTAAGTGGCAGCCTGCAGCTGTCTCCCTTCCTGGTGGAGGAGCCAGAGTGATTACAAAGGGGGAGGAGGGCGGCTTGTCGATCCCCACCCCCCATCCACTACTCCTCTCATTGTCTCTTGACACTCATATACTGAGCACTTGCCACTGCTGGCCAGGAGGCTATGGAAGATCGTACCTAACCTTCACCCCCAGTTTACAGAGGAGGAACCTGGGGTTTAGAAAGGTTGCCTCAGGGCATTCAATCAGCAAAGTGAAGGGCAGCAGTGGGGCTTGACTTCAAGCAGCTCTCAGGACAGTGCACCTGATCTTAGCACTGGCAGTGAGAAGTCCTGGGGTAGAGTCCCAGCTCCACCATCGTCCAGCTGTAATCTTGGACCATTCTCTTCATCAGTGTGGGCTGCTTCCTCATCTTGTCACCGAGCAGACATGAGGCTCTGGAGGCGTCTAATAAGTACCATGTGCAGTGCGAGCACAGAGGACGGTGACTACTAATCTTTGTGGCTCCTCCTCCCTTTCTCGGTCATGTCATTTGTTTCCTTCCCCAGCTGTCCTAGCCTGTATGTTCCTTCCCTAGACTCTAGGCCCTATTTCTGAGCACTTTTGGGACTTGACAAGGTCAGCTGAGTTTCTACACAAGGAGCTGTCCATTGTCCTTATCTTGATCATCTGGAAACCCAGTGAGCCTGCAGCACTCAAGTGTTTCAGTTCCTATGCCTCTGTGTCCTGGAAGGGACATGGTCCCCCCGGATGCTCTAACATTCTGGCCTGTTCCTCCCATCCTCTCATGACTGCCCTTTCCATTCCCTCCCTCTGGGGCTCATCACAGTAACCTCCATCTACTTCCCTTCCTCTACCTGCCTTTCCCCCCCTCACCCTCTGCCCCACTGCTCCCTTAACACCCAAACCTGCACCACTAGGGGTAAAAACCAGCCCCAGAATGCCCCCCTCATGTCTTGTGTGAGGGGCTGTATTTGTAAGTGGGGTCTAGGGAGGGACTTCTGTGGGATGCTATACCGACTCCTTGGTTCCCTTCTGATTAGGGTTTTCCTCGCAGTCAAGTGCGTCCTGGGACATGGGTGCAAACGCAGGCAGAGGCCATGGTACAAGGATGGGCTGAACTTGCCTCTTCCTTAATTTAAGGGAAAATAGCTTCCCCTTCTTGCCAGAGCACAAAGGTTTTTCCTTTTGATCATCCAGGACCATACTTCTCCCTTCCCAACTCTCATAATTGTGATAGGGACAACAGTCCCATGATGGGAGCCTGGCAGTCTGATTTCTCACCCAGAACTCAAAACATAGCTATTTATACCTATCGTTTCCTTTAGCATCAGAAAAATCGCATGAGGAGGGGGAAAGGAGCAGTTCTATTTCACAAGCTCCTTCATTCATTCACTCATTATTCATTCACTTAGCAAATATTTGCTGGGATGCTGGATTCCATGCTACACCACAGGAGGCCAGGGAGCTAAAGGTCCAGATGGAGGCAGGGGAGGATAAAGATGCAAATGAGCATAATAGACAACGAAGGCTCTTACAGCAGTAGCTTGAGTGCTAGTGGGAGCTTAGAGGAAGAAGCATAAAAGTCTGGGAAGGGGCGTCTGGGTGGCTCAGTCGGTTAAGCATCTGACTTCGACTCAGGTCCTGATCTTGTGGTTCATGAGTTCGAGCCCCGTGTCGGGCTCTGTGCTGACAGCTCAGAGCCTGGAGCCTCTTTCGGATTCTGTGTCTCCCTCTCTCTCTCTGCCTCTCCCCCACCCACGCTCTGTCTTTGTCTCTCTCAAAAAGAAACAAACATTAAAAAAAAAAAAGTTGGGGCGCCTGGGTGGCTCAGTCGGTTGAGCGGCCGACTTCGGCTCAGGTCACAATCTCGCGGTCCGTGAGTTCGAGCCCCGCGTCGGGCTCTGTGCTGACAGCTAGGAGCCTGGAGCCTGTTTCGGATTCTGTGTCTCCCTCTCTGACCCTCCCCCGTTCATGCTCTGTCTCTCTCTGTCTCAAAAATAAATAAACGTTAAAAAAAAGTTAAAAAAAAGTTAAAAAAAGAAAAGTCTGGGGAGACTTCATGGAGGAAGTGACACACATGCAGAGAGGTTGCTTCTGGTAAGGGAAACAGCACATGCCAGCACATGGAGGCACGTCTGAGGAGCTACAAATAGACTGGGACGCCTGGAATATGAAATGAAGGAGTTAAAAGTGTTGGCGGCAGCAGTTGGACAAGTGGGAAATGCCAGATCATATGTCCACCTCCGAAGAGGTTAAGCCTCTGCTCTGTAGGCAAACAACTGAGAGACCCTGGAGAGTTGTGAGCAGGGCAGGGGCATGATGTACTCAGGTGGGGGGTGTGGACGGCAGACTGGGGAAGGGCACGGTGAGGGGTAGGGAGACCAGGCAGAGGCCGCCGCAAGAATCCCAAGAATCTGGGTGATCAGAGGGTAAGTTGGGTCACCTGGAGGGTCTGCAGCACTTCGGATCTCTGAGATTTCCCCAAGCGGGAGCCCGGAGAAGACTCCCTACGTCCTCTGGGAGCCATTAATATGGAGCCGTGGTCTTGCCCCCACTTCATGGCAACACCAGGCAAGAACCGATAAGCCAGCCTCGTTTCTCCCAAGGCACTCAGCCAGGGCCTCTCAGCTCTTCCCCCTCTGCAGAGAGTGCTGGGAACGACTTCCACACCACTCCTACTCCCCAAACCTCCACTGCTCCAGGGGGACACAGACCTCATTCTAAGCATCCAGAGGGGCCCTGCCTGAGGAAGGAGAGGGACACCCTCCCCCACCTCACTGTCGGGCACACGCAGGAGGCCAGGGAGCCTGCTGATTTTTCTTTTGCTCTGGCTCATTTTCCTTCTGGAGCAGCGGGCTCATCTCCTGCATTTTTAATAGCTGAGCGTATTTAGCATTCAGCACACACGTGTGGGTTGATAAGGCCCAAAGAGAAGGCAACAAGCCATGCAGGGAGGAAAGTCTCCTCCCTGCTCCCGCCCACATCAACGGGTTTGCAGGTTTCAGTTCCCTATGGCTCCCTTCCTGGACTAGGATAGCCGAAGTGACAGCAGGTGGGAAAGTCAGACTGGCTGACTTAGTCCCTATGCGGGGCTAGTCCCCTGGCTGAGTAGGAAATCAGAAGTAAAGGCTGAAATGTTCATTTTAGCTCAAAAGGGCTGAATAGCCATAAATCCCTTTTGACTTCCACCTAGAGACAGAATCATCTTGTGCCCCTCCCTCCACCTTTATGGGCTCCATGGACACCTGGATGGCAAGACCACTGGCAGGGTATTCTCTGGCCTGACCCCCTGCAGGACCATGCACCAGTGGGGAGGGGCTCTGACTGGGGGCTGGGGGGGCGGGGAGCGGGGCGGGGAGTGCTGCTGGGCAGACCCGCACGGGACAAATTTGGTAGCACAAGGATGCCCTCTCTGTTTCTCCCTTTCTTCTAACGCGGAATTATTTTTTAACCTCCCCATCCACAGAAGGGAGCAAATAACAAACCCACGGGCCATTTCACCTTGCATGAGATGCCAGGAGGTCAGCCTCAACTCAGGAGTGGCGTTTTTATTTCCATACATGGGAGTTTGAGCTACTTGGAAAAGGGCGCCCCTAACCTGATGTTAAGTCTAATCTGAAGGCCACAGTCCACCACCTGCACCCAAGACTTATGCTTTTCTGACCTCTAGGGGCTGCTACAGAGCTCCTCTGGGGCAGGGGAGTCTCTGCACGGCCCGACTGGGACCTCCAGGCCGGTTCCCACCTCACACCTAATAGCGGCAGGCTAATGTGGGAGAAGAGCAAATGTTCCTTCCACCCTAGAATCTATCAGTTCCAGCGGGGAGCATAACATCCCAGAGACGCCAGGAGCCACATTCATACACCTGTGAATCAAAGAACCAGAGGGGCTTACCAAGGGTCACCTGGCCAAGGTGTCCAGGTTTGTGCGGTCCGACACAGCAGCCACTAGCCATTTGTGGCTATTGAGCATTTAAAAAAGTGGTTGAGGAACTGAATTTTGAATTTTATGTAATTTGAATAAGTTTGATTCAGTTATTAGAAAATGTTTAGGGGCACCTGGGTGGTTAAGTGTCCGACTTCGGTTCACATCATGATCTTGTGGGCTTGAGACCTGTGTCGGACTCCACACTGTCAGCACAGAGCCCGCTTCAGATCCTCTGTCTCCCTCTCTCTCTCTGCCCCTTCCCCACTTGCATGCTGTCTCTCTCTCTAAGATAAATAAACATAAGAAAGAAAGAAAGAAAGAAAGAAAGAAAGAAAGAAAGAAAGAAAGAAAGAAAGAAAGAAAATGTTTAAGTGTGTCTGGAACAACTTGGGTTTGCGAATTCATTTTATGATCTCTAGTTGTTTATGAAACCTAAAAATGGATAAAATATTTCTGATGAAAATTTGGTGTCCAAATTGACGGGTGCTGTAGGTGTAAAACACACAGGATTTCGAAGACTTGGTAGAACAAAAAAACAAAAATTATCTCGCTGATTATACGTTGAAATTATAAGATGGTGGATATATTAGGAAAAAAGTAAAAATTATCTCACTGATTATATGTTGGAATTATAAGATAGTGGATATATTAGGGAAAAAACCAGAAAATTATCTCACTGATTTATGTTGAAATTATAAGATAGTGGGTATATTGGGTTAAATAAACTATATTATTAAAAATTGTTTCCTTTCCCTTTTTCCAACGTGGCTGCTAGAAAATTTACATTTCCACGCGTGTCACACATTACATTTCCATTGGATGGCACCAGCCCAAACACGTGTAGATAAAAGGTTAACTGTCCCAAGAATAGAAATCTTACAATCCTTTTCAACGGTCAGATCAATTTCACTCAATTCGACAAATATTTACTGACAAGGGGACCATGTTTGTGGAGCGTGAGGCCCCACCATGCAGGAGATTCCGCAATTACTTCTGAGCAGAAGGAATGACACGAGGTCTCACCTGTGGCAGACCATGGACAGAGTCATGGGAAAGGTAAAAATGAAGGGTACTGGGAATTAAAAGGGAGATGCCAGCATACCAGTGGCCTGCAAGGAGGGAATGCGTGAACGGCAGGTAGAGGAAGGTGGCCAGTGGGACAGGCAGTGAGGGCAGTGGGGGATTTGGACCAGGAAAGAGGGCCAGGATGCTGTGGGAAGAATCTCGACTTTGCAGTCCCTGCCTCCTCAGGGCCGTCTTCCCCGGGGCCCCCGACTCTCCTCGGCCCTGCCCTCGGCCCCTGCTTCTCTCAAGCCACGTACCTTCCCCAGAGGGTGCATCTGTACCTACGGTCTCAAGGCCTGTGTCTCCACTGATGACTGTCAAAGCTCCATTCCCAGCCCACACCTCTCTCCTGACCTCTGGGTCCGAACGTGCAATGCCACCAACCGAACATCTCTATGTGGACCTTCCTCGGATACAGGGATGCCTAGTTTTACTGCATTTCCCTTTGTTGAACTTTGCACAAACTGTGCTTTTTTTTTTTTTTTTTTTACAAACTGAGGCTGTGTGGCAACGCTGCAGTGAACAAGGCCATTGGCACCATTTTTCCAATGGCACATGTTTACTTCATGCCTCTGGGTCACATTTTGGTAATTCTTGCAATATTTCAATCTTTTCATTATTATTATATTTGTTGTCAGCGATCTTTGATGTTACTATTGTAATAATTGTTTTGGGGTGCCACGAACCACCATACGAGATCGCAAACTAGGTGATAAACACGTGCATTGATTGGTCCACTGACCAGCTGTTCCCTGTCTCTCTCCCTCTCCTTGGGACTCCCTATTCCCTGAAACACGACAATTATTGAAATCAAGGGACACCTGGGGGGCTAAGTTGTTTAGGCATCTGACTCTTTGTTTCAGCTCAGGTCATGATCTCACGGTTTGTGAGATCGAGCCCCACATTGGGCTCTGTGCTGACAGTGCGGAGCCTGCTTGGGATTCTCTCTCTCTTTCTCTCCCTCTCTCTCTGCTCCTCCTGCATGCTCTCTCTTGCTCTCAAAAATAAATAAATAAACTTAAAAAAAAAATATCGAAATCAGGCCAGTGAATAACCCTACAATAGCCTGTAAGTGTTCAAGGGAAAAAAAAGTCACACGTCTTTCACTTGAAACCAAAAGCTAGAAACGATTAAACTTAGTGAGGAAGGCCTGTGGAAAGCCAAGACAGGCCAAAAGCTAGGCCCCTCGCACCACACAGTTAGCCAAGTTGTGAACGCAAAGGAAAAGTTCTTGAAGGAAATTAAAAGTGCTACTCCAGTGAACACGTGAATGATGAGAAAGCAAAACAGCCTTACTGCTGCTAAGGAGAAAGTTTGAGTGGTCTTGGACAGAAGATCAAACCAGCCACGACATTCCTTTAAGCAAAGCCTAATCCAGAGCAAGGCCCAACTCTCTTCAATTCTATGTAGGCTGAGAGAGGCGAGGAAGTGACAGAAAAAAACACTTGAAGTTAGCAGAGGTTGGTTCATGAGGTTTAAGGAATCTCCATAACACAAAAGTGCAGGGTGAAGCAGAAGGTGCTGATGTAGAAGCTGGAGTAACTCTCCAGAAGATCTAGCTGAGATCATTAATGAAGGTGGCTACACTAAACAACAGATTTTCAGTGCAGGTGAAGCAGCCTTCTCCTGGAAGAAGATGCCATCTGGGACTTTCATAGCGAGAGGGACGTCAATGCCCGGCTTTAAAGCTTTGAAGGACTGGCTGACTCTCCTGTTAAGGCAGCTGGTGACTTTAAGTTAAAGCTAATGCTCATTTATGATTCCGAAAATCCTAGCGTCCTTAAGAATCACACTAAATCTACTCTGCCTGTGCTCTCTAAACAATACAACAAAACCTGGACGACGGCACTCTGTTTACAACATAGTTTTCTGAGTATTTGAAGCCCACTGTTGAGACCTACTACTCAGAAAAGATGCCTTCCAAAATATGACTGCTTATTTAAAAAAATTTTTTTAATGTTTATTTATTTTTGAGAGAGAGAGAGAGAGAGACAGAGGACAGGTGGGGGAGGGGCAGAAAGAGAGAGAGAGAGACAAACACAGAATCTGAAGCAGGTTCCAGGCTCCAAGCTGTCAGCACAGAGCCTGACGCAGGCTCAAACTCATGGACTGTGAGATCATGACCAGAGCTGAAGTCGGATGCTTAACCGACTGAGCGCCCCAGGTGCCCCAGAATAGGATTGCTTATTGACAATGAATCTGGTCACCCCAGAGCTCTGATGTAGGTACAATGAGGTTCATGTTGTTCTTATGCCTGCTAACACAACATACATTCTGTAGCCTATGGATCAAGGAATCATTGTGTCTTTCAGGTCTTATTATTTAAGAAATAGACTTCATAAGGCTATAGCTGCCACAGATTGTAATTCCTCTGATGGATCTAGGCAAAGTTAACTGAAAACCATTTGGAAAGAATTCACTATTAAGTGAATTAAGAGGGGTTCGAGACTGTAGTGCAGGAAGTAACTGCAGACAGGTGGAAACAGCAGAACTAGGATGGGGCTGCATGGCCACGATCTCATGATGGAACTTTAATGGATGAGGAGTTGCTTCTGATGCATGAGCAGAGAAAGTGGTTTCCTGAGATGGAATCTACTCCTGGGGAAGATGCCCAGAAAATAGTTGAAATGATGACAGAGGATTTAGAATATTGTATAAACTGGGGCGGCTTGAGTGGCTCAGTCGGTTTAGCATCCAACTTCAGCTCAGGTCATGATCTCACAGTTCATGAGTTCAAGCCACGCATTGGGCTTGCTGCTGTCAGCACAGAGCCTGCTTCGGATCCTCTGTCCCCCCTCTCTCTGCCCCACCCCTGCTCACGCTGTCTCTCTCACACAAATAAATAAACGTTAAAAAAAAGAGAACATTACATAAATTTAGTGGCAGGGTTTGAGAGGGCTGATTCCAATTCTGAAGTGGGTAAAATGCTATCAAACAGCATGGGAAGCTGCAGAGAAATCGTTCTTGAAGAATCCACCAATGTGGTAAACTTTGTTTGTTGTTGTCGTACTTTAAAAATTGCCACATGGCACAAAAACAGACACTCAGATCAACGGAACAGAATAGAGAACCCCGAAATGGATGCACAAACATATGGCCAACCAATCTTTGACAAAGCAGGAAAGAATATCCAATGGAATAAAGACAGTCTCTTCAGCAAGTGGTGCTGGGAAAACTGGACAGCAACATGCAGAAGAATGAACCTGGACCACTTTCTTACACCAGACACAAAAATAAACTAAAAATGGATGGAAGGAAGCCATCAAATCCTAGAGGCAAAAACTCTTTGACCCCGGCCATGGCAACTTCTTACTCAACACGTCTGCAGAAGCAAGGGAAGCAAAAGCAAAAATGAGCTATTGGGACCTCATCAAAATAAAAAGCTTCTGCACAGCAAAGGAAACAATCAGCAAAACTAAAAGGCAACTGACAGAATGGGAGAAGATATTTGCAAACAACATATCAGATAAAGGGTTAGTATCCAAAATCTATAAAGAACTTACCAAACTCAACACCCAAAAAACAAATAATCCAGTGAAGAAATGGGCCAAAGACAAGAATAGACACTTTTCCAAAGGAGACATCCAGATGGCCAACTGACACATGAAAAAATGCTCAACATCACTCATCATCAGGGAAATACAAATCAAAACCACAATGAGATACCACCTCACACCTGTCAGAATGGCTAACATTAACAACTCAGGCAACAACAGATGTTGGCGAGGATGCAGAGAAAGAGGATCTCTTTTGCATTGTTGGTGGGAATGCAAGCTGGTGCAGCCACTCTGGAAAACAGTGTGGAGGGTCCTCAAAAAATTAAAAATAGAACTATCCTGCGACCCAGCAATTGCACTACTAGGTTATTTACCCAAGGGATACAGGTGTGCTGTTTCGAAGGGGCACATGCACCCCCATGTTTATAGTAGTACTATCAACAACAGCCAAAGTCTGGAAAGAGCCCAAATGTCCACTGATGGATGAATGGATACAGAAGATGTGGTATATACATATATATACACAATGGGGTATTACTCGGCAATCAAAAAGAATGCAATCTTGCCATTTGCAACTACGTGGATGGGACTGGAGGGTATTATGCTAAGCGAAATTAGTCAGAGAAAGACAAATATCATATGTCTTCACTCATATGAGGACTTTAAGAGACAAAACAGATGAACATAAGGGAAAGGAAATAAAAACAATATAAAAACAGGGAGGGGGACAAAGCAGAAGAGACTCATAAATATGGAGAACAAACTGAGGGTTACTGAAGGGGTTGTGGGAGGGGGGTGTGCTAAATGGGCAAGGGGCACTAAGGAATCTACTCCTGAAATCATTGTTGCACTATATGCTAATTTGGATGCAAATTTAAAAAAATTAAATTAAATTAAAAAAAAAATTGCCAGTCACCCAACCTTCAGTAACCATCAACTCGAGGCAAGACCCTCCACCAGCAGAAAGATTATGTCTCATTGAAAGCTCAGATTGAAAAAAAAAAAGAAAGCTCAGATGATGATTAGCACATTTTATAGCAATAAAGTATTTTTAAATTAAGGTGTATACATTGTTTTCTTTAGACACAATACTATTACACACTTCACAGACTACAGTGAAGTGTGTACATAACTTTTATATGCATTGGGAAACCAAAAAATTCATGTGACTTGCTTTATCGTGATATTTGCTTCATTGTGGCAGGACCCGAGCCTTCAATATGTTTGAGGTATGCCTGTACTTCATACTCCAATGACTTCCCAGTTTAATTCATCCTCTTCTCCCCACCCTAAACTCTGGCCCTTTCTATCCTCCTCTTGAGAAAGTGACAGGACCGGTCAACATCCAGTTGTCCAAGTCTGGACCAGTCTTCTCTTGCATTGCAAGCTGTGTGTGCAATGAACACTAGAGTCCTGTGGCCTGTTCCTCCCTAGTATTTGTCCCCGCTGGCTCCTTCTGCACATGCCCACGACTGCTGCCTGGGTACAGGACGTCACCACAGCTCACCTGAATTATGCAAAAACACCCTCACTGCTTCCTGAGTGGCCCCTCAAGCCATCCTTTACACTGGGGGGGGGCAGCTCAAAGCTGCTCCTTTAACAGCCCCATGGGGCTTTCAGGATGGACTCCCAGTCACCACACTTAGCACACCCAGTGGAACTTTCTAATATGGCCCTGCTCGCCTCTCCCCGCATGCAAATACGATTGCACATTCTGGTCCCTTTGCCTGGGACCCTCTTCCCACACTCAAAATGTTAAAAACAATTGTGTTAAAATATATATAAAATTTACCATTGTAATCCACTTTTCTTTGTCTATATTATTCCTACTTATCCCTCAAATTCAGCTCATGTGTGACCCCTTCTGAAAAACCTTTTCTGAGTTCTCAGGCTGAGGTAGGTGCCTGTCTTTTGTGCTACAAATATCTTGGCTCTTATCCCATTGCATTCTGTGTTAGCTTATGTCTCTTTTTACAGACTCCCTAAGAGAGTCTGTGTCTTATTTAATCTTGCATCCCCAAGGCTTCAGTGTACGGTTGTACAGGTTATGCACTACACTAGGATGTCTGATTGAGGAAGTAGGTGATGAAGACCATCAGCCAATTGTGCACTCTAGGACGGAGCTGTATCCAGGCCTTTTTCTATCTTGCACAGGTATGCCATAGGAGACATTGGGGGCCCTATGTATCCTCAGGCCTTGTTATCGAATTGGCACATAGTATTATAGTAGGTGCTAATTAAATGTTAAATTGAGTGCAGACAGGTGGATGGATGTTCTACGCAAAGGTACCAGAGGAAGACACAGTGGGTAAGCTGGGATAATGGGATGGTACTGGATGATTTAGGGGGTTTGGAGCCAGTTTGTAGAGGGTCTCCTTTGTTGGGCTAGGGGCCTAACTCTTAATCCAGTAGGCAATGAGGAACCTTTGAGAATTTTTGAGAGGACTGTGACTTAGAATCACAAAATACTCAGGCTTGAAAATGGGACTCAGAGAAGTGAAGTGACTTGTTCAGGTCACACAGAAAGTTTGTGGCCAAGCCCGGGCTTGAATTGGCTTTTTTTTTTTTTTTTTTTTTTTTGCCCCTGGCTCAGTGCTGGCTCCTCTATACTGCTCCCAGAGAAGTCTGCCTGAACGGAGGTGGAGCCCTCCCAGCCTCCAAGAAAAGTCTTCACAGCCTTCCTGAAACACACCCCTGGCGACAGAGGGCAGGGGGACAACGGCCTGGCTGGCTGGAGGTGAGAAAGGAGGACGAGGCTGCAGTGAGCCTCCTTCTGGCCCATCCCTTGTCCGCCTTCAGATCTGTCTGCTCGAAGGTGGGCACATCACCCGTTAGCTTTCTGCTCTTCACACAAGGCAAGCGTTCTGGTTTTTTGAGCCCTTTTTGTTTTGTTTTCTCCGTAAGAAGGATTTCCCTCCTTGAGACACTTTTGGTTGCTCTTCTTCGGGCCCTGGCTAATTTTTTTCAGACTCTTTCAGAACCACCTTCTGCCCTATAGCAGGTCTTAATGAGCACGTGTGGAGTTGGCTTCCACGGAGTGTGGACACTGATCTAACCCGGGGTCTCCCCGAAGGCTGGCCTCCCGCGAGAATGCTTGGTGCCGTGTCTCACCCTGCCGGGACCACGTGTATCATCGGACATCTGTGGTGTTCATGCTAGGATCTTCTGTAACTCGTGATTCTCCTTCTGGCTTATTCCTCACGAGCCCCTTGTCCAGCTCTCCTCGCCCGGTTTCTCGGTACCTCCGTTCTGGACACTGAAGCAGTGACTTTATCCTTGTCCTTTTTCAACTTCATTTCTCTAGTGTTTCAGAGAGATTGGACATCTCGACCTTTATTGCCAGTTATAAGGGCTCCGTCCTTTGGCGCACACAACAATGACATGATCGTCACATATGTATCGAATGCGTGCTCTGCTCCAGACATTGCGCTTGCTGCTTTGTAGTGCTCTTAACCCTCACACGATGCCACAGGATGGAGCTATTATCAGCTCCGTTTTATAGATGTGGAAAATTGAGACACACCAGATCAAGCAACTTGCCCAGAGCCACCCAGCTGAGATCTATAGGCAGGTGGGGATCCCACAGCTTGTGCTTCTGTTGAGACACCTGGTGCTGCCTCTGCAAACAAGCTTGGAGGCGCTCTGCGAGGTCACTGATAAAATAGAGACTCACACTCTGTGCGAGCAGGTCCAGGGGCCACCAACCGTCACTCTCCGGCTGGATCTTCCCTAACCTGCTCTGTCCCTAACAATTCTAGAGAACACAGCTTGCCCACAAGGCCCACCTGTTTGACAGGTAACTCCCCTCCTTGACACCTGTGTCTAAAGCTTTCTAGTCTATCGCAAGAGGCTCTTTTCATTGATCTGGCATAATGAGCTCTGTACAAAGTCATCATAATTTCCAGAGAGCAGTGACAAATTAAATTGATGGATGATGTCAGTCCACAGCTTTACTAGGGATGAACTTAAGTGTAATTAACGATCATTAATTAACAGAACACTTTTTCCCTTTAAATATATAAATTAGGCAGGCTCCACACTCATCCCGTCTGCCTTCACGACGCCTGACCGAGAAGGCTACAGGCTCTGTCATAAGCCCGTCCTAGGTGTTCCAAGTAGAGGCTGTCAGCATTTGAAGACATTTGCCTTTTGCTTCCTATCCTCCTTTCCAGTTTGGTTCCTGAACTGTCCAGCCCATGGGTAACCTTTTCTGACTCTTGGGTAAAGACTGAGATTAAAACAAAAAAAATGAACCAAAAGATTCTGATGCTTCACGGGCCCCCTGCAGCTAGCTCTCCCCCACCCCATCAAAGGGGTGCCATTCTCTTTGGATTTCCTCTTTTCCTCCAGTGGTCAGCTCCCAATGACCTCTGTGCCTCTGTGAGCAGCTACTCCCTGAGCCGAGGCCTGGCTGTTTGAGGCAGAGAGGCTCACCGGGGGCCCGCCTCCCAGGGCTGAGGGGCTGGCCCGTGGCCTCACACCCCCTAAGCAAACTGTTTGAGCTTTTGATGATTTACCTCAATGCTTCTCTTCACTGGGGCAGAAAATTGAGAGATGACCGCATAACTGAGGAATATTTCCCTGTTACCCTTTCCTGAGACCCAACTTGGCTCAGCTCTCAGGGATAGCAAAGTGTCCCCTGTCAGGCATATGTAGTGCTTTCAGGTCCTGGGTTCCCTCTTGGAGTTTGGGTTTCTCACCCCATCATTCCACTTCTCTGTCCCATTCCCCCCTCATTCCCCAAATTCCCAGACTCGATGCCCAGGAACAAAGCCAGAGAGTAAACATGGTTTCCTGTGGTGACAGGGACAAGGGGAGGGGTGGGGGACAGGCAGCTGCCGGCTGCCAGTGCCCGACACTCACCATGCTTTGTCCCTTGATCCCTTCGCAGAAAAGACCGTGTGCTGTTTGCTGCTGGAGGTAAGTAGATTGTCTTTGGGCGTTTTGAATGGCTTTGAGATGCTGTTGGCAGAGTTCTGGCCGCTGAGACAGGCTTTTGTTTTCACCTGTCCTAATGATGTCCTGGAATTGGAGGGTGGAGATGCTGGAGAGGGAGAAGGTCTACACATTGAACCGTGTCTTCTCTCTACAGAGGAAGAAAGAATAGAACTCAGCACAGGCAAAGAGAAAAATGCTTATCTGGCCGGGTCGGCACCCCCGAAGCCCCAGTCCTGACTCCGATTTGTCTTGACATTCGCTCCTCTTTCCCCAACAAGCAGCAATGTCATTCTGAATGTCTGTATCAAATGACACGTGAAACTAATATACCAAGGTTCTCGCAGGAGGCATTTACCAGGCTATCCTTCTGCGAAACCACTTCTATAGGATGAGCAGAGGGGACACCAGCTGTCATCAGAACACAGTGGGATAACCACACAGCCAATCCCCAGTCAGCTACTCAGAGGCCACAAGGTCCCTCAGGGCAGTGAGTAGGGCAGGACTCCCAAGAGAACAAACAGGAAATTCTTGAACCTGAACCCCTCCCACCGCACCCCCGCCCCTCTCTGCAGAAGCAGAAAGGTCTGAAGGACCAGCAGGGCTGAATAAAAGGGTCTTTGTGTGCCAGAAAGTGGCTTGGCATCTGTCCATGGGACACTGTGGCCTCTCCAGGGCTCACCAAGGTCCAGGGCCACCGCTGTTGGGCCAGGACCTGAGGGAGGGCATCAGTGCCTGAGGGAGAAGTCACAGATGTGCGCCTGGGTTTAGGTGGACGGGCACAGCCTCTTGAGGTTCCACAGAAAATCCCAGAGCTCCAGATGAACATCCTCACTTGTTCTCACTTGCTCAGCCCCTGAGATCTCAACTCAATGGGCAGGATGAGGACACTGACCAAGAAAACAGGTGCATGGGGTAAAGTTCTTAACTGTTACAGGTCTACAGATTTGATCCAAGCTAAGGACCCCCTCTCAAGAAAAATGCATAATTATAGGAAAGAATCGTGGACCCCCAAAAGACGAAGGCTCTGAAATCCTAAGTCCCCTCTCGCTTTCTGGTGCCTACGGCAGGGCCCCACATTATCATTAGTGCTTCATTCATGTGTTGAATAAATAAATGAAATTATAACAGATTTCCTGATGGTGGTGCCTGGCTGGCTAGGTTGGTAGAACATGTGACTCTTGATCTCAGGGTTGTAAGTTTGAGCCCCAGAGTGGGTGGAGAGATTACTTAAAAATAAAATCTTAAAAAAAAAAAAATGTCCTGATGGGAAGAACAAGAGATCACAAATCTGGACATCTGTGTTGAACGTGATAATGAACAAGGTAGAAGGCAAAGATGGCAGTCCACAGTGTCCTTCCATCTCCAAGCTGGGGATCAGCCTTTTCTCATTACTGAGACCTTTCTGGCAGTTATTCCAGGCACCTTGACC